>NC_064625.1:58414435-59027559 GCF_023898315.1 Schistocerca nitens
TATACCCGGACGTTTACTAAAAATCGACTGATATGCTTCCAACAAGTAGTACAGTTCATCCCTTTGGATAACAGATAAATATTCTGATTCTAACACCTTTTCCTGCAGTGACATTTTATCCATCATTTCTTCAGAACATTCAATAAGGTATATATCATACACATTTTCATCATCAATACTGACATATTTTACCATTAGATTCATACACAATTGATTTGGAATTACTCGGCCCTTTCTCAGAGTGGTTGTCAAAACATTACCATTGGAATTAAATATACATTCACCTTTCTCTAAATTAATGATTGCACCGGTCTCACATAAAAAATCCAAACCCCAGATACATGGTACTGTCATTTTAGGAACAACCAGGAATGTACTTTCTATTTGAGCCCCCTGTATTGTAACATCAACACGTACCTGTTTCACAACTTTTTGCATTTTTGCGCTGAACGCGCCAGACACGGTACATCCTGTGATAGGAAAAGTGGGCATTTTTACCCCTCGGCTTATCTGTTTTAAACAGTCCAACGTCATGACACTAATAGTTGCTCCAGTATCAATTAATATTTCAACATCAACATTATTTATACTTGTTGGAATTATTGCCTGTAAAATTTGTCCACATTTATTAGAAACTTCAGGTTTTTCTTCAATTAACTCATTCCTTATATCCTGATCATTATTGTACCTTAATACTCTCACTTCAAATTGATGCCTGCCTTCCTTCTCCTTTCCAGTCATCCTAGGAAGGCATTTGGTGACTGGTATTAGTTTAATCTATCTCGTTGAGTCATCGGTGGGGGTTCATGAACTTCCACAATCCGTACAGTATGATCCGAGTTATGGTATTCACCCCGTCGCACATTGGAGGCTCCTTCGCCCATTGGTATAACTCCTTGTGCTGGATGAGGACTCGAGGCATTTGTTCCATCCTGCCGATGAACATTATGCTTCGAATTATCTTCCCAAGGTCGAATGCTATTGGGTTCATCACTTGGGTACCTGTTACTCTTATTAATATCACTACTATGCACATTCGCGTCACCATATCGAGGTTTACCTCTAGCACAGTAAGTATCTCTTCTATATTTATTATAATCATTGTTTTTATTGCAACCATAGGATGAAGATTGTCCATGCTCCTGTGATGCGGGTTTGACCTGGTTTTCGGTATTATTATTATCATAAGTTAAATTATTATTATTATAATTACTCGTATTACTATGAGTGTGAGTCGACATTTGATTACTACTCATTTGTCTTGCGTCTTCCATAATCATATCTATAGAGTCAATCACCGACAAGAATTGTTCTACATCGTGGTCAGGAACATTTATTAACTTTTCACGTATATTTATGGGCAACCTTCCCTTCAAAATTCTGATCACTTCCTTGTGAGAAATTGGATCACTCCAATAACGTGTCTTATTTATGTACTTTTCAAAATATTGCCTTAAAGTACTCCTTTTACTGTTAAAATACTCAGGTTGGTAAACCTCTTTTCTTAATTTCTCTTGTTTACTCGACGACCAGTATTTAGCCAAAAAAAGTTGTTCAAACTCAGCGCAAGTATGGCAACTTTCACTTACTTCGGCGGCCCATAATGCGGCTTCTCCGGTAATTTTGGATACTATAAATTGAAGTCGGTCGTGTTCTGACCAGCTACGCGGAAATATTCTTTTGAAATTATTGATAAAGATTTTCGGATGCAGGTTGTTCTTTTCAGTGGAGAATGTTGGGAATTGTCTACTTTTAAAAATGCTGTTCTCCACCTTTAAAGAAGACAAATATCCTCGCTGACCAAAAGAATCATCATCTTTACCAACCGAATCATCAACTTCCCAATGCAAATTTTCACCACAATTGTACTTCGTATTATCACATGTTCGGTTGTTTTTCAACCTATTCTCCGAACGTTCGTCCTCTGTCAACAAATTTTGTGATGACTTTCGTTCTAACTCCGCCAATTTATGATTGGTTTCCTTTTGCCATTTAGGTAACTCATCAACTATTTTGTCTTTTATTTTCTGAAATTCGCTAGTGAAGAGCTTAATTAATTCATCATTTCTACTTAGGTACTCATTGATATTTTCATTTGGCTGGGATCCAATAGTAGTCTTAACCTTGTCTACAATTTCATTTCCTTTTATTTCTATCCATTCAGATAGATCTTCGTCAAGTCTTTTAGTTTGATCTACTAAATACTTGTCAATCCCCTTACGAGCATCAGACTCAAATTCGACTATTTGTTTCGAAAGCTCTTCTATCTGTGCGCTAGCATTGAAACAGCTGCTTTCACACTCAACCATCCTATTGGACAGGCCATCATAACTCTTCGAAACTACCTCATATTTCTTTTCTACGTCATGAAGTTTTCCCATTAAATTATTATATTGCCTTTCTAAGGTGTTAGAAAACTCTACATCTAGTTCTCCAAATTTCGCATTTAATTGAGTCTCCCAGTCCGTCTTTAATTCTTTCTTAGTATTTTCTAGTTTATAATCAAAGGTGTTCAGCTTGCTTTCCAAAGAATCCATTTTAACTTCTAATGAACCAAATTTGGCCTCAAATTTTTCATTTAACTTTTGATTGTCCTCTTTTAATTGCTTATTATCTTTTTCTAGTGAACCAAATCTTCCATTCATTACACCCATTTGAGTATTTATTGATACCAGCATATCAAATATTTTTTGATTAATATTTCCATTTTGAGGATCAACTTGCTGATCTAATTCCGAAACCTCAAGATCTTTATGTTCTCCCACGCTGCTTACCTTACTTATCATTGTATTTGAATCTCCTAACGGCTCTAAAACCATAACTGTATTATTATCTGTACATGTCTCCTGTCCCACATTGAGCTCATGGGATGCATCATCCCTATCCTCTTCACTTTCCTCTCTCTCTCTACTCATTACTCTACTCAACTGCACATTATCATGTATTCTTTTCGTTCGTTTTGACATGATTATAAGACATACACTTATTTTCACTTTGTATTTATATATATATTTATCTACCGAAATCACAAGTCTCAACTTCCTTTTTTTTTTATATAATTATACAGTTATTTTAATCATACCTGGTAGTATCGCTCACTTTTAGCGATTATTGAAGAATACCTCTTTCATTGGACAGACTCACTGGCTGCTAAAATATTTTCCAACTCTAGGGTTCGTGAATCCGGATGACACTCGACTCGATGCAGCAATCCTCCTCGATCGAGCCCCACGTTGGGCGCCACTTCTACCGTGTCTTCCTTCGCCGTCGGCGTTGTCGTGGTTACCGTGAGACACCGTTATACCAAGAGGAAAGGCGCGTCGATCTTAGAGCATGAGATATGATGACCTTAAGCCACTGACAACACACAACGGTCACGGTAGCACCTGATTCCAGAATAGCTGCAGCACTTAAGATCTACGAACTATCCCCTGTTGACCAGGTCCCCAAAACTTAACTCGTAACGAGATCCCTTCAAAGCAAATTGTCATAACGATCGTCTATAAAGGCTTCGTACAACGAGAAGAAATGTTACAGTTTATGGAATAATAACAGGTACTACCAAACTGTCTTGTCTCTTCTGCTTTATTTAACATAACTTTGTTCACAGTTTCATTTCACATTCACCACTCATTCACCGAAACCCTTTGATGAACAGTTTTGGTTACTTGACACCAACAGTCAATGATAATGATACAGCTTTTCTCGTTTTTTGTAAATTGAAGCCCGTTCTCCGTGATATAATAAAAAAAAAAAACGGTCTCAATATCGCGTCCCTCGTGAGATGCGAATATACTTATTCCGGAATTTACCGCCCTGTAGGTGTACTCAATTTAATGACCACACTTCACTGTCCGCTATTTTACGTAACTGAATGTCCATTTTTTAGTCTGATTATACACTGTAGCTATTTAAAATTCGCCCCTATATTTTCCACAACGCACAATTAGCACATCGTTACTTGTTTTCTTTTTTTTCTTCTAAGAGTAAACGGAAAAAAAAAGACGCCGTATCATCGGCTTAGTCGATATAAAGCAAAACACCTTAATATGCCCAATTTTACCTCTTCTTATAGGATCGGCTACCTTACTCATTAATTTATTACATATTTTTTCCAATAACGCTAAACAGGTATCGCCGTTATTTTTTTTAATTGTATTCAAAAGCATGTTACTACTATTATGACCGACCAAATCGTAACAAATCGCGCGGCGTGCGTTTTTAACGATAACTTTACACTATTCAAGTTCTGTTATAGCTGTCTTGACTCGTAATGTTACAATAGGACACCATGTGCACCTTACCGAATAAGGGATGTTCGGAAAGTGATAAAGCTTCTTGTTTCGGTATCTCCTTCATTTGCTTTACATGTTTAAAAATCTTATTTCAATGGTCGCTAAAAATAATAAATGTGCTACACAAATTGTGGTACATGTTTCTTCCCTCACAGCAGGGAGATTCCGTTTGATGACTGCTATGTTTGTTCTACCATAAGAGTGTGATTTTGTCTGATAAGAACCATCACTCCCAGCACTTTGTCTATTGCAGTTATTGGAAAAGACTTCTTTCTTTAGCTAGGTTCTTCTTTTGATTGATACCGTTATCACTTATATTCATCAATTTCACAGTGGAGTAATGAATTTGAATCGTGAAATGTGGTTAAGTGTTTGTTCTCTACAGCAGGGTCAGCTGGTAGTATGGCCACATAGAAGATTCTCCATTCAATGGATTTTTGGTGCAGATGGGACACCTCAGGAATAAGGGATGTTTGAAATATAATAAATCTTCTTCTTTAGGTATCTTCTTCATTTGCTTTATATGTTTAAAAATCTTATTCCAATGGTCACTAAAAATAATAAATGTGCTGCACAAATTGTGGTACGTTTCTGCCCTCTCAGCGGGTAGATTCTGTTTGATGACCGCTATGTTTGTTCTACCATCGAGAGTGATTTTGTTGGATAAGTACCACCACCCCGAGCATTCTTTCTATTGCAGTTATTGGGGAAGACTTCATTCTTTAGCTAGGTTCTTCTTTTGATTGATACCGTTATCACTTATATTCATAGATTTCACAGTGGAGTAATGTATTTGAATCATGAAATGTGGTTAAGTGTTTGTTCTCAACAGCAGGGTCAGCTGGTTTTATGGCCACAAGGCAGATTCTCCATTCAATGGGTTTTTGCTGCAGATGGGACACCACCTGCACCTTACTGAATAACGGATGTTCGGAATGTGAGAAACCTTCTCGTTTAGGTATCTCGTTCATTTGCTTTATATGTTTAAAAATCTTATTCCAATGGTCACTAAAAATAATCAATGTGCTGCACAAGTTGTGGTACATGTTTCTTCCCTCTTAGCAGTGTTATTCCGTTTGATGACTGCTATGTTTGCCCTACCATCGAGTGTGATTTTGTCTGATAATCACCAGCACTCTCAACATTCTGTCTATTGCAGTTATTGGGAAAGACTTCTCTCTTTTGCTGGGTGCTTCTTTTGATTGATACCGTTCTCACTTATATTCATCAATTTCACAGTGGAGTAATGTATTTGAATCGTGAAATTAGGTCAAGTGTTTGTTCTTTACAGCAGGGTCAGCTCGTTGTTTGGCCACAAAGCAGATTCTCCATTCAATGGGTTTTTGGTGCAGATGAGACACCATGTGCACCTTACTGAATAACGGAAGTTCGGAATGTGATAAAGCTTCTTGTTTAGGTATCAGCTTCATTTGCTTTACATGTTTAAAAATCTTATTCCAATGGTCACTAAAAATAAAAAAATGTGCTGCACAAATTGTGGTACATGTATCTTCCCTCACAGCAGGGAGATTCCGTTTGATGACTTCTATGTTTGCTCTACCATCGAGTGTGATTTTGTCTGATAAGCACCAGCACTCTCAACATTCTGTCTATTGCAGTTATTGGGAAAGACTTCTTTCTTTTGCTAGGTGCTTCCTTTGATTGATACCGTTCTGACTTATATTCATCAATTTCACAGTGGAGTAATGTATTTGAATCGTCAAATGTGGTTAAGTGTTTGTTCTCTACAGCAGGGTCAGCTGGTTGTACGGCCTCAAAGCAGATTCTGCATTCAATGCGTTTTTGGTGCAGATGGGATACCACATGCACCTTACTGAGTAACGGATGTTCGGAATTTGATAAATCTTCTTGTTTAGGTATCTACTTCATTTGCTTTATGTGTTTAAAAATCTTATTCCAATGGTCACTAAAAATAATCAATGCGCTGCACAAAATGTGGTACATGTTTCTTCCCTGTCAGCAGTGACATTCCGTGTGATGACTGCTATGTTTGCTCTACCATCGTGTGTGATTTTGTCTGGTAAGAACCATCACTCCCAGCATTCTGTCTATTGGAGTTATCGGGAAAGACTTCTTTCTTTTGCTAGGTGCTTCTTTTGATTGATACCGTTATCACTTGTATTCATCAATTTCACAGAGTAATGTATTTGATTCGTGAAATGTGGTTAAGTGTTTGTTCTTTACAGCAGGGTCAGCTGGTTATATGGCCGCAAAGCAGATTCTCCATTCAGTGGGTTTTTAGTGGAGATGGGACACCACATACACCTTACTGAATAACGGATATTCGGAATGTGATAAACCTTCTTGTTTGGGTATTTCGTTCATTTGCTTTATAAGTTTAAAAATCTTATTCCAATGGTCACTAAAAATAAACAATGTGCTGCACAAGTTGTGGTACATGTTTCCTCCCTCTTAGCAGTGTGATTCCGTTTGATGACTGCTATGATTGCTCTACCATCGAGTGTGATTTTGTCTGATAAGCACCAGCACTCTCAACATTCTGTCTATTGCAGTTATTGGGAAAGACTTCTCTCTTTTGCTGGGTGCTTCTTTTGATTGATACCGTTATCACTTATATTCATCAATTTCACAGTGGAGTAATGTATTTGAATCGTGAAATGTGGTTAAGTGTTTGTTCTCTACAGCAGGGTAAGCTGGTTTTATGGCCACAAAGCAGATTCTCCATTCAATGGGGTTTTGGGCAGATGGGACACCATGTGCAACTTACTGAATAAGGGATGTTCGGAAAGTGATAAAGCTTCTTGTTTCGGTATCTCCTTCATTTGCTTTACATGTTTAAAAATCTTATTTCAATGGTCGCTAAAAATAATAAATGTGCTGCACAAATTGTGGTACATGTTTCTTCCCTCACAGCATGGAGATTCCGTTTGATGACTTCTATTTTTGCTCTACCATCGAGTGTGATTTTCTCTGATAAGAACCATCACTCCCAGCATTCTCTCTATTGGAGTTATCGGGAAAGACTTCTTTCTTTTGTTAGGTGCTTCTTTTGATTGATACCGTTCTGACTTATATTCATCAATTTCACAGTGGAGTAATGTATTTGAATCGTGAAATGTGGTTAAGTGTTTGTTCTCTACAGCAGGGTCAGCTGGTTGTATGGCCTCAAAGCAGATTCTGCATTCAATGGGTTTTTGGTGCAGATGGGACACCACATGCACCTTACTGAGTAACGGATGTTCGGAATTTGATAAATCTTCTTGTTTAGGTATCTACTTCATTTGCTTTATGTGTTTAAAAATCTTATTCCAATGGTCACTAAAAATAATCAATGCGCTGCACAAAATGTGGTACATATTTCTTCCCTCTCAGCAGTGACATTCCGTGTGATGACTGCTATGTTTGCTCTACCATCGTGTGTGATTTTGTCTGGTAAGAACCATCACTCCCAGCATTCTGTCTATTGGAGTTATCGGGAAAGACTTCTTTCTTTTGCTAGGTGCTTCTTTTGATTGATACCGTTATCACTTATATTCATCAATTTGACAGTGGAGTAATGTATTTGAATCATGAAATGTCGTTAAGTGTTTGTTCTCAACAGCAGGGTGAGCTGGTTTTATGGCCACAGGGCAGATTCTACATTCAATGGGTTTTTGGTGCAGGTGGGACACCACCTGCACCTTACTGAATAACGGATGTTCGGAATGTGATAAACCTTCTTGTTTAGGTATCTCGTTCATTTGCTTTATATGTTTAAAAATCTTATTCCAATGGTCACTAAAAATAATCAATGTGCTGCACAAGTTGTGGTACATGTTTCTTCCCTCTTAGCAGTGTGATTCTGTTTGATGACTGCTATGTTTGCTCTACCATCGAGTGCGATTTTGTCTGATAAGCACCAGCACTCTCAACATTCTGTCTATTGCAGTTATGGGGAAAGACTTCTCTCTTTTGCTGGGTGCTCCTTTTGATTGATACCGTTATCACTTATATTCATCAATTTCACAGTGGAGTAATGTATTTGAATGGTGAAATGTGGTTAAGTGTTTGTTCTCTACAACAGGGTCAGCTGGTTGTATGGCCACAAAGCAGATTCTCCATTCAATGGGTTTTGGTGCAGATGGGACACCACATGAATAAGGGATGTTTGAAATATGATAAATCTTCTTCTTTAGGTATCTCCTTCATTTGCTTTATATGTTTAAAAATCTTTTTCCAATGGTCACTAAAAATAATCAATGTGGTGCACAAGTTGTGGTACATGTTTCTTCCTCCTCAGCAGAGACATTCCGTTTGATGACTGCTATGTTTGCTCTACCATCGTGTGTGATTTTGTCTGATAAGAGCCATCACGCCCAGCATTCTGTCTATTGGAGTTGTTGGGAAAAAAATCTTTCTTTTGCTAGGTGCTTCTTTTGATTGATACCGTTATCACTTATATTCATTAATGTCACAGTTGAGTAGTGTATTTGATTCGTGAAATGTGGTTAAGTGTTTGTTCTTTACAGCAGGGTCAGCTGGTTGTATGGCCTCAAAGCAGATTCTGCATTCAGTGGGTTTTTGTTGGAGATGGGACACCACATACACCTTACTGAATAACGGATGTTCGGAATGTGATAAAGCTTCTTGTTTAGGTATCTCCTTCATTTGCTTTACATGTTTAAAAATCTTATTTCAATGGTCGCTAAAAATAATAAATGTGCTACACAAATTGTGGTACATGTTTCTTCCCTCACAGCAGGGAGATTCCGTTTGGTGACTGCTATGTTTGTTCTACCATCGAGTGTGATTTTGTCTGATAAGAACCATCACTCCCAGCATTTTGTCTATTGCAGTTATTGGAAAAGACTTCTTTCTTTAGCTGGGTTCTTCTTTTGATTGGTATCGTTATCACTTATATTCATCAATTTCACAGTGGAGTAATGTATTTGAATCGTGTAATGTGGTTAAGTGTTTGTTCTCTACAGCAGGGTCAGCTGGTTTTGTGGCCACAATGCAGATTCTCCATTCAATTGGTTTTTGGTGCAGATGGGACACCACATGCACCTTACTGAATAACGGAAGTTCAGAATGTGATGAAGCTTCTTGTTTAGGTATCTCCTTCATTTGCTTTACATGTTTCAAAATCTTATTCCAATGGTCACTAAAAATAATAAATGTGCTGCACAAATTGTGGTACATGTTTCTTGTCTCACAGCAGGGAGATTCTGTTTGATGACTGCTATGTTTGTTCTACCATCGTGTGTGATTTTGTCTGATAAGAGCCATCACTCCCAGCATTCTGTCTATTGGAGTTATTGGGAAAGACTTCTTTCTTTTGCTAAGTGCTTCTTTTGATTGATACCGCTCTCACTTATATTAATCAATTTCACAGTGGAGCAATGTATTTGAATCGTGA
Source organism: Schistocerca nitens (assembly GCF_023898315.1). Lineage (NCBI taxonomy): Eukaryota > Metazoa > Arthropoda > Insecta > Orthoptera > Acrididae > Schistocerca > Schistocerca nitens. The sequence goes on from NC_064625.1 coordinate 58,424,111, forward strand.
AATGTGGTTAAGTGTTGCTTCTTTACAGCAGGGTCAGCTGGTTGTATGGCCGCAAAGCAGATTCTACATTAATGGGTTATTGGTGCAGATGGGACTCCACATTCACCTTACTGAATAAGGGATGTTTGGAATGTGATAAATCTTCTTGTTTAGGTATCTCCTTCATTTGATTTATATGTTTAATAATCTTATTCCAATTCTCACTAAAAATAATAAATGTGCTGCACAAATTGTGGTACATGTTTCTTCCCTCTCAGCAGGGAGATTCCGTTTGATGACTTCTATGTTTGCTCTACCATCGAGTGTGATTTTGTCTCATAAGAACCATAACTCCCAATATTCTGTGTATTGGAGTTATTGGGAAAGACTTCTTTCTTTTGCTAGGTTCTTCTTTTGATTGATACCGTTATCACTTATATTCATCAATTTCACAGTGGAGTAATGTCTTTGAATCGTGAAATGTGCTTAAGTGTTTGTTCTCTACAGCAGGGTCAGCTGGTTGTATGGCCACAAAGCAGATTCTCCATTCAATGGGTTTTTGGTGCAGATGGGACACCACATGAATAAGGGATGTTTGAAATATGATAAATCTTCTTCTTTAGGTATCTCCTTCATTTGCTTTATATGTTTAAAAATCTTTTTCCAATGGTCACTAAAAATAATCAATGTGGTGCACAAGTTGTGGTACATGTTTCTTCCTCCTCAGCAGAGACATTCCGTTTGATGACTGCTATGTTTGCTCTACCATCGTGTGTGATTTTGTCTGATAAGAGCCATCACTCCCAGCATTCTGTCTATTGGAGTTGTTGGGAAAAAATTCTTTCTTTTGCTAGGTGCTTCTTTTGATTGATACCGTTATCACTTATATTTATTAATGTCACAGTTGAGTAGTGTATTTGATTCGTGAAATGTGGTTAAGTGTTTGTTCTTTACAGCAGGGTTAGCTGGTTGTATGGCCTCAAAGCAGATTCTGCATTCAGTGGGTTTTTGTTGGAGATGGGACACCACATACACCTTACTGAATAACGGATGTTCGGAATGTGATAAACCTTCTTGTTTAGGTATCTCCTTCATTGGCTTTATATGTTTAAAAATCTTATTCCAATGGTCACTAGAAATAATCAGTGCGCTGTTCAAAATGTGGTACATGTTTCTTCCCTCTCAGCAGTGACATTCCGTGTGATGACTGCTATGTTTGCTCTACCATCGTGTGTGATTTTGTCTGGTAAGAAGCATCAGTCCTAGCATTCTGTCTATTGGAGTTATATGGAAAGACTTCTTTCTTTTGCTAGGTGCTTCTTTTGATTGATACTGTTATCACTCATATTCATCAATTTCACAGTGGAGTAATGTATTTGAATCGTAAAATGTGGTTAAGTGTTTGTTCTCTACAGCAGGGTCAGCTGGTTTTAAGGCCACAAAGCAGATTCTCCATTCAATGGGTTTTTGGTGCAGATGGGACACCATGTGCACCTTACTGAATAACTGAAGTTCGGAATGTGATAAAGCTTCTTGTTTAGGTATCTCCTTCATTTGCTTTACATGTTTAAAAATCTTATTTCAATGGTCGCTAAAAATAATAAATGTGCTACACAAATTGTGGTACATGTTTCTTCCCCCTTCAGCTGCGACATTCCGTTTGATGACTGCTATGTTTGCTCTACCATCATGTGTGATTTTGTCTGATAAGAGCCATCACTCCCAGCATTCTGTCTATTGGAGTTATTGGGAAAGACTTTTTCCTTTTACTAGGTGCTTCTTTTGATTGATACCGTTCTCACTTATATTCGTCAATTTCACAGTGGAGTAATGTATCTGCTTCGTGAAATATGGTTAAGTGTTTGTTCTTTACAGCAGGGTCAGCTGGTTGTTTGGCCACAAAGCAGATTCTCCATTCAATGGGGTTTTGGGCAGATGGGACACCATGTGCACCTTACTGAATAACGGAAGTTCGGAATGTGATAAAGCTTCTTGTTTAGGTATCTCCTTCATTTGCTTTACATGTTCAAAAATCTTATTCTAATGGTCACTAAAAATAATAAATGTGCTGCACAAATTGTGGTAAATGTTTCTTCCCTCACAGCAGGGAGATTCTGTTTGATGACTGCTATGTTTGCTCTACCATCGTGTGTGTTTTTGTCTGGTAAGAAACATCACTCCCAGCATTCTGTCTATTGGAGTTATATGGAAAGACTTCTTTCTTTTGCTAGGTGCTTCTTTTGATTGATACTGTTATCACTTATATTCATTAATTTCACAGTGGAGTAATGTATTTGAATCATGAAATGTGGTTAAGTGTTTGTTCTCAACAGCAGGGTCAGCTGGTTTTATGGCCACAAGGCAGATTCTCCATTCAATGGGTTTTTGCTGCAGATGGGACACCACCTGCACCTTACTGAATAACGGATGTTCGGAATGTGAGAAACCTTCTCGTTTAGGTATCTCGTTCATTTGCTTTATATGTTTAAAAATCTTATTCCAATGGTCACTAAAAATAATCAATGTGCTGCACAAGTTGTGGTACATGTTTCTTCCCTCTTAGCAGTGTTATTCCGTTTGATGACTGCTATGTTTGCCCTACCATCGAGTGTGATTTTGTCTGATAATCACCAGCACTCTCAACATTCTGTCTATTGCAGTTATTGGGAAAGACTTCTCTCTTTTGCTGGGTGCTTCTTTTGATTGATACCGTTCTCACTTATATTCATCAATTTCACAGTGGAGTAATGTATTTGAATCGTGAAATTAGGTCAAGTGTTTGTTCTTTACAGCAGGGTCAGCTCGTTGTTTGGCCACAAAGCAGATTCTCCATTCAATGGGTTTTTGGTGCAGATGAGACACCATGTGCACCTTACTGAATAACGGAAGTTCGGAATGTGATAAAGCTTCTTGTTTAGGTATCTGCTTCATTTGCTTTACATGTTTAAAAATCTTATTCCAATGGTCACTAAAAATAAAAAATGTGCTGCACAAATTGTGGTACATGTTTCTTCCCTCACAGCAGGGAGATTCCGTTTGATGACTTCTATGTTTGCTCTACCATCGAGTGTGATTTTGTCTGATAAGCACCAGCACTCTCAACATTCTGTCTATTGCAGTTATTGGGAAAGACTTCTTTCTTTTGCTAGGTGCTTCTTTTGATTGATACCGTTCTGACTTATATTCATCAATTTCACAGTGGAGTAATGTATTTGAATCGTGAAATGTGGTTAAGTGTTTGTTCTCTACAGCAGGGTCAGCTGGTTGTATGGCCTCAAAGCAGATTCTGCATTCAATGCGTTTTTGGTGCAGATGGGATACCACATGCACCTTACTGAGTAACGGATGTTCGGAATTTGATAAATCTTCTTGTTTAGGTATCTACTTCATTTGCTTTATGTGTTTAAAAATCTTATTCCAATGGTCACTAAAAATAATCAATGCGCTGCACAAAATGTGGTACATGTTTCCTCCCTCTCAGCAGTGACATTCCGTGTGATGACTGCTATGTTTGCTCTACCATCGTGTGTGATTTTGTCTGGTAAGAACCATCACTCCCAGCATTCTGTCTATTGGAGTTATCGGGAAAGACTTCTCTCTTTTGCTGGGTGCTTCTTTTGATTGATACCGTTATCACTTATATTCATCAATTTCACAGTGGAGTAATGTATTTGAATCGTGAAATGTGGTTAAGTGTTTGTTCTCTACAGCAGGGTAAGCTGGTTTTATGGCCACAAAGCAGATTCTCCATTCAATGGGGTTTTGGGCAGATGGGACACCATGTGCAACTTACTGAATAAGGGATGTTCGGAAAGTGATAAAGCTTCTTGTTTCGGTATCTCCTTCATTTGCTTTACATGTTTAAAAATCTTATTTCAATGGTCGCTAAAAATAATAAATGTGCTGCACAAATTGTGGTACATGTTTCTTCCCTCACAGCATGGAGATTCCGTTTGATGACTTCTATGTTTGCTCTACCATCGAGTGTGATTTTCTCTGATAAGAACCATCACTCCCAGCATTCTCTCTATTGGAGTTATCGGGAAAGACTTCTTTCTTTTGCTAGGTGCTTCTTTTGATTGATACCGTTCTGACTTATATTCATCAATTTCACAGTGGAGTAATGTATTTGAATCGTGAAATGTGGTTAAGTGTTTGTTCTCTACAGCAGGGTCAGCTGGTTGTATGGCCTCAACGCAGATTCTGCATTCAATGGGTTTTTGGTGCAGATGGGACACCACATGCACCTTACTGAGTAACGGATGTTCGGAATTTGATAAATCTTCTTGTTTAGGTATCTACTTCATTTGCTTTATGTGTTTAAAAATCTTATTCCTATGGTCACTAAAAATAATCAATGCGCTGCACAAAATGTGGTACATGTTTCTTCCCTCTCAGCAGTGACATTCCGTGTGATGACTGCTATGTTTGCTCTACCATCGTGTGTGAGTTTGTCTGGTAAGAACCATCACTCCCAGCATTCTGTCTATTGGAGTTATCGGGAAAGACTTCTTTCTTTTGCTAGGTGCTTCTTTTGATTGATACCGTTATCACTTATATTCATCAATTTCACAGTGGAGTAATGTATTTGAATCATGAAATGTCGTTAAGTGTTTGTTCTCAACAGCAGGGTGAGCTGGTTTTATGGCCACAGGGCAGATTCTCCATTCAATGGGTTTTTGGTGCAGGTGGGACACCACCTGCACCTTACTGAATAACGGATGTTCGGAATGTGATAAACCTTCTTGTTTAGGTATCTCGTTCATTTGCTTTATATGTTTAAAAATCTTATTCCAATGGTCACTAAAAATAATCAATGTGCTGCACAAGTTGTGGTACATGTTTCTTCCCTCTTAGCAGTGTGATTCTGTTTGATGACTGCTATGTTTGCTCTACCATCGAGTGCGATTTTGTCTGATAAGCACCAGCACTCTCAACATTCTGTCTATTGCAGTTATGGGGAAAGACTTCTCTCTTTTGCTGGGTGCTCCTTTTGATTGATACCGTTATCACTTATATTCATCAATTTCACAGTGGAGTAATGTATTTGAATCGTGAAATGTGGTTAAGTGTTTGTTCTCTACAGCAGGGTCAGCTGGTAGTATGGCCACAAAGCAGATTCTCCATTCAATGGGTTTTGGTGCAGATGGGACACCACATGAATAAGGGATGTTTGAAATATGATAAATCTTCTTCTTTAGGTATCTCCTTCATTTGCTTTATATGTTTAAAAATCTTTTTCCAATGGTCACTAAAAATAATCAATGTGGTGCACAAGTTGTGGTACATGTTTCTTCCTCCTCAGCAGAGACATTCCGTTTGATGACTGCTATGTTTGCTCTACCATCGTGTGTGATTTTGTCTGATAAGAGCCATCACACCCAGCATTCTGTCTATTGGAGTTGTTGGGAAAAAAATCTTTCTTTTGCTAGGTGCTTCTTTTGATTGATACCGTTATCACTTATATTCATTAATGTCACAGTTGAGTAGTGTATTTGTTTCGTGAAATGTGGTTAAGTGTTTGTTCTTTACAGCAGGGTCAGCTGGTTGTATGGCCTCAAAGCAGATTCTGCATTCAGTGGGTTTTTGTTGGAGATGGGACACCACATACACCTTACTGAATAACGGATGTTCGGAATGTGATAAAGCTTCTTGTTTAGGTATCTCCTTCATTTGCTTTACATGTTTAAAAATCTTATTTCAATGGTCGCTAAAAATAATAAATGTGCTACACAAATTGTGGTACATGTTTCTTCCCTCACAGCAGGGAGATTCCGTTTGGTGACTGCTATGTTTGTTCTACCATCGAGTGTGATTTTGTCTGATAAGAACCATCACTCCCAGCATTTTGTCTATTGCAGTTATTGGAAAAGACTTCTTTCTTTAGCTGGGTTCTTCTTTTGATTGGTATCGTTATCACTTATATTCATCAATTTCACAGTGGAGTAATGTATTTGAATCGTGTAATGTGGTTAAGTGTTTGTTCTCTACAGCAGGGTCAGCTGGTTTTGTGGCCACAATGCAGATTCTCCATTCAATGGGTTTTTGGTGCAGATGGGACACCACATGCACCTTACTGAATAACGGAAGTTCAGAATGTGATGAAGCTTCTTGTTTAGGTATCTCCTTCATTTGCTTTACATGTTTCAAAATCTTATTCCAATGGTCACTAAAAATAATAAATGTGCTGCACAAATTGTGGTACATGTTTCTTGTCTCACAGCAGGGAGATTCTGTTTGATGACTGCTATGTTTGTTCTACCATCGTGTGTGATTTTGTCTGATAAGAGCCATCACTCCCAGCATTCTGTCTATTGGAGTTATTGGGAAAGACTTCTTTCTTTTGCTAAGTGCTTCTTTTGATTGATACCGCTCTCACTTATATTAATCAATTTCACAGTGGAGCAATGTATTTGAATCGTGAAATGTGGTTAAGTGTTGCTTCTTTACAGCAGGGTCAGCTGGTTGTATGGCCGCAAAGCAGATTCTACATTCAATGGGTTTTTGGTGCAGATGGGACTCCACATTCACCTTACTGAATAAGGGATGTTTGGAATGTGATAAATCTTCTTGTTTAGGTATCTCCTTCATTTGATTTATATGTTTAATAATCTTATTCCAATTCTCACTAAAAATAATAAATGTGCTGCACAAATTGTGGTACATGTTTCTTCCGTCTCAGGAGGGAGATTCCGTTTGATGACTTCTATGTTTGCTCTACCATCGAGTGTGATTTTGTCTCATAAGAACCATAACTCCCAATATTCTGTGTATTGGAGTTATTGGGAAAGACTTCTTTCTTTTGCTAGGTTCTTCTTTTGATTGATACCGTTATTACTTATATTCATCAATTTCACAGTGGAGTAATGTATTTGAATCGTGAAATGTGCTTAAGTGTTTGTTCTCTACAGCAGGGTCAGCTGGTTGTATGGCCACAAAGCAGATTCTCCATTCAATGGGTTTTTGGTGCAGATGGGACACCACATGAATAAGGGATGTTTGAAATATGATAAATCTTCTTCTTTAGGTATCTCCTTCATTTGCTTTATATGTTTAAAAATCTTTTTCCAATGGTCACTAAAAATAATCAATGTGGTGCACAAGTTGTGGTACATGTTTCTTCCTCCTCAGCAGAGACATTCCGTTTGATGACTGCTATGTTTGCTCTACCATCGTGTGTGATTTTGTCTGATAAGAGCCATCACTCCCAGCATTCTGTCTATTGGAGTTGTTGGGAAAAAATTCTTTCTTTTGCTAGGTGCTTCTTTTGATTGATACCGTTATCACTTATATTTATTAATGTCACAGTTGAGTAGTGTATTTGATTCGTGAAATGTGGTTAAGTGTTTGTTCTTTACAGCAGGGTCAGCTGGTTGTATGGCCTCAAAGCAGATTCTGCATTGAGTGGGTTTTTGTTGGAGATGGGACACCACATACACCTTACTGAATAACGGATGTTCGGAATGTGATAAACCTTCTTGTTTAGGTATCTCCTTCATTGGCTTTATATGTTTAAAAATCTTATTCCAATGGTCACTAGAAATAATCAGTGCGCTGTACAAAATGTGGTACATGTTTCTTCCCTCTCAGCAGTGACATTCCGTGTGATGACTGCTATGTTTGCTCTACCATCGTGTGTGATTTTGTCTGGTAAGAAGCATCAGTCCTAGCATTCTGTCTATTGGAGTTATATGGAAAGACTTCTTTCTTTTGCTAGGTGCTTCTTTTGATTGATACTGTTATCACTCATATTCATCAATTTCACAGTGGAGTAATGTATTTGAATCGTAAAATGTGGTTAAGTGTTTGTTCTCTACAGCAGGGTCAGCAGGTTTTAAGGCCACAAAGCAGATTCTCCATTCAATGGGTTTTTGGTGCAGATGGGACACCATGTGCACCTTACTGAATAACTGAAGTTCGGAATGTGATAAAGCTTCTTGTTTAGGTATCTCCTTCATTTGCTTTACATGTTTAAAAATCTTATTTCAATGGTCGCTAAAAATAATAAATGTGCTACACAAATTGTGGTACATGTTTCTTCCCTCACAGCAGGGAGATTCCGTTTGATGACTGCTATGTTTGTTCTACCATCGAGTGTGATTTTGTCTGATAAGAACCATCACTCCCAGCATTTTGTCTATTGCAGTTATTGGAAAAGACTTCTTTCTTTAGCTGGGTTCTTCTTTTGATTGGTACCGTTATCACTTATATTCATCAATTTCACAGTGGAGTAATGTATTTGAATCGTGAAATGTGGTTAAGTGTTTGTTCTCTACAGCAGGGTCAGCTGGTTTTGTGGCCACAATGCAGATTCTCCATTCAATGGGTTTTTGGTGCAGATGGGACACCACATGCACCTTACTGAATAACGGATGTTCAGAATGTGATAAAGCTTCTTGTTTAGGTATCTCCTTCATTTGCTTTACATGTTTCAAATTCTTATTCCAATGGTCACTAAAAATATAAAATGTGCTGCACAAATTGTGGTACATGATTCTTCCCTCACAGCAGGGAGATTCTGTTTGATGACTGCTATGTTTGTTCTACCATCGAATGTGATATTGTCTGATAAGAACCATCACTCCCAGCATTCTGTCTATTGGAGTTGTTGGGATAAAGTTCTTTCTTTTGCTAGGTGCTTCTTTTGATTGATACCGTTATCACTTATACTCATCAATTTCACAGTGGAGTAATGTATTTGAATCGTGAAATGTGGTTAACTGTTTGTTCTCTACAGCAGGGTCAGCTGGTTGTATGGCCACAAAGCGTATTCTCCATTCAATGGGTTTTTGGTGCAGATGGGACACCACATGAATAAGGGATGTTTGAAATATGATAAATCTTCTTCTTTAGGTATCTCCTTCATTTGCTTTATATGTTTAAAAATCTTTTTCCAATGGTCACTAAAAATAATCAATGCGGTGCACAAGTTGTGGTACATGTTTCTTCCCCCTCAGCTGAGACATTCCGGTTGATGACTGCTATGTTTGCTCTACCATCGTGTGTGATTTTGTGTGATAAGAGCCATCACTCCCAGCATTCTGTCTATTGGAGTTATTGGGAAAGACTTCTTCCTTTTGCTAGGTGCTTCTTTTGATTGATACCGTTCTCACTTATATTCGTCAATTTCACAGTGGAGTAATGTATTTGAATCGTGAAATGTGGTTAAGTGTGTGTTCTTTTCAGCAGGGTCAGCTGGTTGTTTGGCCACAAAGCAGATTCTCCATTCAATGGGTTTTTGGTGCAGATTGGACACTACATGCACCTTACTGAATAATGGATGTTCGGAATGTGATAAATCTTCTTGTTTAGATATCTCCTTCATTTGCTTTATATGTTTAATAATCTTATTCCAATCGTCACTAAAAATAATAAATGTGCTGCACATATTGTGGTACATGTTTCTTCCCTCTCAGCAGGGAGATTCCGTTTGATGACTTCTATGTTTGCTCTACCATCGAGTGTGATTTTCTCTGATAAGAACCATCACTCCCAGCATTCTGTCTATTGGAGTTATTGGGAAGGAATTCTGTCTTTTGGTAGGTACTTTATTTGATTGATACCGTTATCACTTATATTCATCAATTTCACAGTGGAGTAATGTATTTGAATCGTGAAATGTGGTTAAGTGTTTGTTCTCTACAGCAGGGTCAGCTGGTTTTAAGGCCACAAAGCAGATTCTCAATTCAATGGGTTTTTGGTGCAGATGGGACACCATGTGCACCTTACTGAATAACGGAAGTTCGGAATGTGATAAAGCTTCTTGTTTAGGTATCTCCTTCATTTGCTTTACATGTTTAAAAATCTTATTCCAATGGTCACTAAAAATAATAAATGTGCTGCACAAATTGTGGTAAATGTTTCTTCCCTCACAGCAGGGAGATGCTGTTTGATGACTGCTATGTTTGTTCTACCATCGAGTGTGATTTTGTCTGATAAGAACCATCACTCCCAGCATTCTGTCTATTCGAGTTGTTGGGAAAAAATTCTTTCTTTTGCTAGGTGCTTCTTTTGATTGATACCGTTATCACTTATACTCATCAATTACACAGTGGAGTAATGTATTTGAATCGTGAAATGTGGTTAAGTGTTTGTTCTTTAGAGCAGGGTCAGCTGGTTGTATGGCCTCAAAGCAGGTTCTGCATTCAATGGGTTTTTTGTTGGAGATGGGACACCACATACACTTTACTGAATAACGGATGTTCGGAATTTGATAAATCTTCTTGTTTAGGTATCTCCTTCATTTGCTTTATATGTTTAATACTCTTATTCCAATGGTCACTAAAAATAATCAATGTGGTGCACAAGTTGTGGTACATGTTTCTTCCTCCTCAGCAGAGACATTCCGTTTGATGACTGCTATGTTTGCTCTACCATCGTGTGTGATTTTGTCTGATAAGAGCCTTCACTCCCAGCATTCTGTCTATTGGAGTTGTTGGGAAAAAATTCTTTCTTTTGCTAGGTGCTTCTTTTGATTGATACCGTTATCACTTATATTCATTAATGTCACAGTTGAGTAGTGTATTTGATTCGTGAAATGTGGTTAAGTGTTTGTTCTTTACAGCAGGGTCAGCTGGTTGTATGGCCTCAAAGCAGATTCTGCATTCAGTGGGTTTTTGTTGGAGTTGGGACACCACATACACCTCACTGAATAACGGATGTTCGGAATGTGATAAACCTTCTTGTTTAGGTATCTCCTTCATTGGCTTTATATGTTTAAAAATCTTATTCCAATGGTCACTAGAAATAATCAGTGCGCTGCACAAAATGTGGTACATGTTTCTTCCCTCTCAGCAGTGACATTCCGTGTGATGACTGCTATGTTTGCTCTACCATCGTGTGTGATTTTGTCTGGTAAGAAGCATCAGTCCTAGCATTCTGTCTATTGGAGTTATATGGAAAGACTTCTTTCTTTTGCTAGGTGCTTCTTTTGATTGATACTGTTATCACTCATATTCATCAATTTCACAGTGGAGTAATGTATTTGAATCGTGAAATGTGGTTAAGTGTTTGTTCTCTACAGCAGGGTCAGCTGGTTTTAAGGCCACAAAGCAGATTCTCCATTCAATGGGTTTTTGGTGCAGATGGGACACCATGTGCACCTTACTGAATAACTGAAGTTCGGAATGTGATAAAGCTTCTTGTTTAGGTATCTCCTTCATTTGCTTTACATGTTTAAAAATCTTATTTCAATGGTCGCTAAAAATAATAAATGTGCTACACAAATTGTGGTACATGTTTCTTCCCTCACAGCAGGGAGATTCCGTTTGATGACTGCTATGTTTGTTCTACCATCGAGTGTGATTTTGTCTGATAAGAACCATCACTTCCAGCATTTTGTCTATTGCAGTTATTGGAAAAGACTTCTTTCTTTAGCTGGGTTCTTCTTTTGATTGGTACCGTTATCACTTATATTCATCAATTTCACAGTGGAGTAATGTATTTGAATCGTGAAATGTGGTTAAGTGTTTGTTCTCTACAGCAGGGTCAGCTGGTTTTGTGGCCACAATGCAGATTCTCCATTCAATGGGTTTTTGGTGCAGATGGGACACCACATGCACCTTACTGAATAACGGAAGTTCAGAATGTGATAAAGCTTCTTGTTTAGGTATCTCCTTCATTTGCTTTACATGTTTCAAAATCTTATTCCAATGGTCACTAAAAATAATAAATGTGCTGCACAAATTGTGGTACATGTTTCTTCCCTCACACCAGGGAGATTCTGTTTGATGACTGCTATGTTTGTTCTACCATCGAATGTGATATTGTCTGATAAGAACCATCACTCCCAGCATTCTGTCTATTGGAGTTGTTGGGATAAAGTTCTTTCTTTTGCTAGGTGCTTCTTTTGATTGATACCGTTATCTCTTATACTCATCAATTTCACAGTGGAGTAATGTATTTGAATCGTGAAATGTGGTTAAGTGTTTGTTCTCTACAGCAGGGTCAGCTGGTTGTAGGGCCACAAAGCACATTCTCCATTCAATGGGTTTTTGGTGCAGATGGGACACCACATGAATAAGGGATGTTTGAAATATGATAAATCTTCTTCTTTAGGTATCTCCTTCATTTGCTTTATATGTTTAAATATCTTTTTCCAATGGTCACTAAAAATAATCAATGTGGTGCACAAGTTGTGGTACATGTTTCTTCCCCCTCAGCTGAGACATTCCGTTTGATGACTGCTATGTTTGCTCTACCATCGTGTGTGATTTTGTCTGATAAGAGCCATCACTCCCAGCATTCTGTCTATTGGAGTTATTGGGAAAGACTTCTTCCTTTTGCTAGGTGCTTCTTTTGATTGATACCGTTCTCACTTATATTCGTTAATTTCACAGTGGAGTAATGTATTTGAATCGTGAAATGTGGTTAAGTGTGTGTTCTTTTCAGCAGGGTCAGCTGGTTGTTTGGCCACAAAGCAGATTCTCCATTCAATGGGTTTTTGGTGCAGATTGGACACCACATGCACCTTACTGAATACTGGATGTTCGGAATGTGATAAATCTTCTTGTTTAGATATCTCCTTCATTTGCTTTATATGTTTAATAATCTTATTCCAATCGTCACATAAAAATAATAAATGTGCTGCACATATTGTGGTACATGTTTCTTCCCTCTCAGCAGGGAGATTCCCTTTGATGACTTCTATGTTTGCTCTACCATCGAGTGTGATTTTGTCTCATAAGAACCATAACTCCCAATATTCTGTGTATTGGAGTTATTGGGAAAGACTTCTTTCTTTTGCTAGGTTCTTCTTTTGATTGATACCGTTATCGCTTATATTCATCAATTTCACAGTGGAGTAATGTATTTGAATCATGAAATGTGGTTAAGTGTTTGTTCTCTACAGCAGGGTCAGCTGGTTTAATGGCCACAAAGCAGATTTTCCATTCAGTGGGTTTTTGTTGCAGATGGGACACCACATGGATAACAGATGTTTGGAATATGATAAATCTTCTTGTTTAGGCATTTGCTCCCTCATTTGCTTTATATGTTTAAAAATCTTATTCCAATGGTCACTAAAAATAATCAGTGTGCTGCACAAAATGTGGTACGTGTTTCTTCCCTCTCGGCAGTGACATTCCGTGTGATGACTGCTATGTTTTCTCTACCATCGTGTGTGATTTTGTCTGATAAGAACCATCACTCCCAGCATTCTGTCTATTGGAGTTATTGGGAAAGGCTTCTTTCTTTTGCTAGGTGCTTCTTTTGATTGATACCGTTCTCACTTATATTCATCAATTTCACAGTGGAGTAATGTATTTGAATCGTGAAATGTGGTTAAGTGTGTGTTCTTTACAGCAGGGTCAGCTGGTTGTATGGCCTCAAAGCAGATTCTGCATTCAATGGGTTTATGGTGCAGATGGGACACCGCATGCACTTTACTGAATAACGGATGTTCGGAATTTGATAAATCTTCTTGTTTAGGTATCTCCTTCATTTGCTTTATATGTTTAAAAATCTTATTCCAATGGTCACTAAAAATAATAAATGTGCATGTTTCTTCCCTCTCAGCGGGCAGATTCCGTTTGATGACTGCTGTGTTTGTTCTACCATCGAGTGTTAATTTGTTGGATAAGTACCACCACTCCCAGCATTCTGTCTATTGCAGTTATTGGGAAAGTCTTCTTTCTTTTGCTAGGTGCTTCATTTGATTGATACCATTATCACTTATATTCATCAATTTCACAGTGGAGTAATGTATTTGAATCGTTAAATGTGGTTAAGTGTTTGCTCTCTGCAGCAGGGTCAGCTGGTTTTATGGCAACAAATCAGATTCTCCATTCAATGGGGTTTTGGTGCAGATGGGACACCACATGAATAAGGGATGTTTGAAATATGATAAATCTTCTTCTTTAGGTATCTCCTTCATTTGCTTTATATGTTTATTAATCTTATTCCAATCGTCACTAAAAATAATAAATGTGCTGCACAAATTGTGGTACATGTTTCTTCCCTCACAGCAGGGAGATTCCGTTCGATGACTGCTATGTTTGTTCTACCATCGAGTGTCATTATGTCTGATAAGAACCATCACTCCCAGCATTTTGTCTATTGCAGTTATTGTGAAAGACTTATTTCTTTAGCTAGGTTCTTCTTTTGATTGATACCGTTATCACTTATATTCATCAATTTCAAAGTGGAGTAATGTATTTGAATCGTGAAATGTGGTTAAGTGTTTGTTCTCTACAGCAGTGTCAGCTGGTTGTATGGGCACAAAGAAGATTCTCCATTCAATGGGTTTTTGGTGCAGATGGGACACCACATGAATAAGGGATGTTTGAAATATGATAAGTCTTCTTCTTTAGGTATCTCCTTCATTTGCTTTATATGTTTAAAAATCTTTTTCCAATGGTCACTAAAAATAATCAATGTGCTGCACAAGTTGTGGTACATGTTTCTTCCCCCTTCAGATGAGACATTCCGTTTGATGACTGCTATGTTTGCTCTACCATCGTGTGTGATTTTGTCTGATAAGAGCCATCACTCCCAGCATTCTGTCTATTGGAGTTATTGGGAAAGACTTCTTCCTTTTTCTAGGTGCTTCTTTTGATTGATACAGTTCTCACTTATATTCGTCAATTTCACAATGGAGTAATGTATTTTATTCGTGAAATGTGGTTAAGTGTTTGTTCTTTACAGCAGGGTCCGCTGGTTGTTTGGCCACAAAGCAGATTCTCCATTCAATGGGTTTTTCGTGCAGATGGGACACCACATGCACCTTACTGAATAATGGATGTTCGGAATGTGATAAATCTTCTTGTATAGGTATCTCCTTCATTTGCTTTATATGTTTAATAATCTTATTCCAATAGTCACTAAAAATAATAAATGTGCTGCATATATTGTGGTACATGTTTCTTCCCTCTCAGCAGGGAGATTCCGTTTGATGACTTCTATGTTTGCTCTACCATCGAGTGTGATTTTCTCTGATAAGAGCCATCACTCCCAGCATTCTGTCTATTGGCGTTTTTGGGAAAAAATTCTTTCTTTTGCTAGGTGCTTCTTTTGATTGATACCGTTATCACTTATATTCATCAATTTGACAGTGGAGTAATGTATTTGATTCGTGAAATGTGGTTAAGTGTTTGTTCTTTACAGCAGGGTCAGCTGGTTGTATGGCCTCATAGCAGATTCTGCATTCAATGGGTTTTGTTGGAGATGGGACA
Organism: Schistocerca nitens; assembly: GCF_023898315.1. NCBI lineage: Eukaryota > Metazoa > Arthropoda > Insecta > Orthoptera > Acrididae > Schistocerca > Schistocerca nitens. The sequence goes on from NC_064625.1 coordinate 58,439,260, forward strand.
CCACATACACCTTACTGAATAACGGATGTTCGGAATGTGATAAACCTTCTTGTTTAGGTATCTCCTTCATTGGCCTTATATGTTTAAAAATCTTATTCCAATGGTCACTAAAAATAATCAGTGCGCTGCACAAAATGTGGTACATGTTTCTTCCCTCTCAGCATTGACATGCCGTGTGATGACTGCTATGTTTGCTCTACCATCGTGTGTGATTTTGTCTGGTAAGAAGCATCACTCCCAGCATTCTGTCTATTGGAGTTATATGGAAAGACTTCTTTCTTTTGCTAGGTGCTTCCTTTGATTGATACTGTTATCACTTATATTCATCAATTTCACAGTGGAGTAATGTACTTGAATCATGAAATGTGGTTAAGTGTTTGTTCTCAACAGCAGGGTCAGCTGGTTTTATGGGCACAAGGCAGATTCTCCATTCAATGGGTTTTTGGTGCAGATGGGACACCATGTGCACCTTACTGAATAACGGAAGTTCGGAATGTGATAAAGCTTCTTGTTTAGGTATCTGCTTCATTTGCTTTACATGTTTAAAAATCTTATTCCAATGGTCACTAAAAATAATAAATGTGCTGCACAAATTGTGGTACATGTTTCTTCCCTCACAGCATGGAGATTCCGTTTGATGACTGCTATGTTTGTTCTACCATCGAGTGTGATTTTGTCTGATAAGAACCATCACTCCCAGCATTCTGTCTATTGGAGTTGTTGGGAAAAAATTCTTTCTTTTGCTAGGTGCTTCTTTTCATCTATACCGTTATCACTTATATTCATCAATTTCACAGTGGAGTAATGTATTTGAATCGTGAAATGTGTTTATGTGTGTGTTCTTTACAGCAGGGTCAGCTGGTTGTATGGCCTCAAAGCAGATTCTGCATTCAATGGGTTTATGGTGCAGATGGGACACCACATGCACTTTACTGAATAACGGATGTTCGGAATTTGATAAATCTTCTTGTTTAGGTATCTCCTTCATTTGCTTGTTATGTTTAAAAATCTTATTCCAAAGGTCACTAAAAATAATAAATGTGATTGTTTCATCCCTCTCAGCAGGGAGATTCCGTTTGATGACTGCTATGTTTGTTCTACCATCGAGTGTGATTTTGTTGGATAAGTACCACCACTCCCAGCATTCTGTCTATTGCAGTTATTGGGAAAGTCTTCTTTCTTTAGCTAGGTGCTTCATTTGATTGATACCATTATCACTTATATTCATCAATTTCACAGTGGAGTAATGTATTTGAATCGTTAAATGTGGTTAAGTGTTTGCTCTCTGCAGCAGGGTCAGCTGGTTTTATGGCCACAAAGCAGATTCTCCATTCAATGGGGTTTTGGTGCAGATGGGACACCACATTCACCTTACTGAATAACGGAAGTTCGGAAAGTGAGAAAGCTTCTTGTTTAGGTATCTCCTTCATTTGCTTTACATGTTTAAAAATCCTATTCCAATGGTCGCTAAAAATAATAAATGTGCTGCACAAATTGTGGTACACGTTTCTTCCCTCACAGCAGGGAGATTCCGTTTGATGACTGCTATGTTTGTTCTACCATCGAGTGTGATTTTGTCTGATAAGAACCATCACTCCCAGCATTTTGTCTATTGCAGTTATTGGGAAAGACTTATTTCTTTAGCTAGGTTCCTCTTTTGATTCATACCGTTATCACTTATATTCATCAATTTCACAGTGGAGTAATGTATTTGAATCGTGAAATGTGGTTAAGTGTTTGTTCTCTACAGCAGGGTCAGCTGGTTGTATGGCCACAAAGCATATTCTCCATTCAATGGGTTTTTGGTGCAGATGGGACACCACATGAATAAGGGATGTTTGAAATATGATAAATTTTCTTCTTTAGGTATCTCCTTCATTTGCTTTATATGTTTAATAATCTTATTCCAATCGTCACTAAAAATAATGAATGTGCTGAACAAGTTGTGGTACATGTTTCTTCCCTCTTAGCGGTGTGATTCCGTTTGATGACTGCTATGTTTGCTCTACCATCGTGTGTGATTTTGTCTGATAAGCACCAGCACTCTCAACATTCTGTCTATTGCAGTTATTGGGAAAGACTCCTCTCTTTTGCTGGGTGCTTCTTTTGATGTATACCGTTCTCACTTATATTCATCAATTTCACAGTGGAGTAATGTATTTGAATCGTGAAATGTGGTTAAGTGTTTTTTTTTTTTCTCTACAGCAGGGTCAGCTGGTTTTATGGTCACAAAGCAGATTCTCCATTCAATGGGGTTTTGGGCAGATGGGACACCATGTGCACCTTACCGAATAAGGGATGTTCGGAAAGTGATAAAGCTTCTTGTTTCGGTATCTCCTTCATTTGTTTTACATGTTTAAAAGTCTTATTCCAATGGTCACTAAAAATAATAAATGTGCTGCACAACTTGTGGTACATGTTTCTTCCATCACAGCAGGGAGATTCTGTTTGATGACTGCTATGTTTGTTCTACCATCGAGTGTCATTTTGTCTGATAAGAACCATCACTCCCAGCATTCTGTCTATTGGAGTTGTTGGGAAAGGCTTCTTTCTTTTGCTAGGTGCTTCTTTTGATTGATACCGTTATCACCTATACTCATCAATTTCACAGTGGAGTAATGTATTTGAATCATGAAATGTGGTTAAGTGTTTGTTCTCTACAGCAGGGTCAGCTGGTTGTATGGCCACAAAGCATATTCTCCATTCAATGGGTTTTTGGTGCAGATGGGACACCACATGAATAAGGGATGTTTGAAATATGATAAATTTTCTTCTTTAGGTATCTCCTTCATTTGCTTTATATGTTTAATAATCTTATTCCAATCGTCACTAAAAATAATAAATGTGCTGCACAAATTGTGGTACATGTTTCTTCCCTCTCAGCAGGGCGATTCCGTTTGATGACTGCTATGTTTGTTCTACCATCGAGTGTGATTTTGTCTGATAAGAACCATCACTCCCAGCATTTTGTCTATTGCAGTTATTTGGAAAGACTTCTTTCTTTAGCTAGGTTCTTCTTTTGATTGATACCGTTATCACTTATATTCATCAATTTCACAGTGGAGTAATGTATTTGAATAGTGAAATGTGGTTAAGTGTTTGTTCTCTACAGCAGGGTCAGCTGGTTGTATGGCCACAAAGAAGATTCTCCATTCAATGGGTTTTTGGTGCAGATGGGACACCAGATGAATAAGGGATGTTTGAAATATGATAAATCTTCTTCTTTAGGTATCTCCTTCATTTGCTTTATATGTTTAACAATCTTATGCCAATGGTCACTAAAAATAATCAGTGTGCTGCACAAATTATGGTACATGTTTCTTCCCTCTCAGCAGGTAGATTCCGTTTGATGACTTCTATGTTTGCTCTACCATCGAGTGTGATTTTGTCTGATAAGAGCCATCACTCCCAGCATTCTGTCTATTGGAGTTGTTGGGAAAAAATTCTTTCTTTTGCTAGGTGCTTCTTTTGATTGATACCGTTATCACCTATACTCATCAATTTCACAGTGGAGTAATGTATTTGAATCGTGAAATGTGGTTAAGTGTTTGTTCTTTACAGCAGGGTCAGCTGGTTGTATGGCCTCAAAGCAGATTCTGCATTCAATGGGTTTTTGTTGGAGATGGGACACCACGTACACCTTACTGAGAAACGGATGTTCGGAATTTGATAAATCTTCTTGTTTAGGTGTCTCCTTCATTTGCTTTATATGTTTAATAACCTTATTCCAATGGTCACTAAAAATAATCAGTGTGCTGCACGAATTGTGGTACATGTTTGTTCCCTCTCAGCAGTGACACTCCGTTTGATGACTGCTATGTTTGCTCTACCATCGTGTGTGATTTTGTCTGATAAGATCCATCACTCCCAGCATTCTGTCTATTGGAGTTGTTGGGAAAAAATTCTTTCTTTTGCTAGGTGCTTCTTTTGATTGATACCGTTATCACTCATATTCATCAATTTCACAGTGGAGTAATGTATTTGAATCGTGAAATGTGGTTAAGTGTTTGTTCTCTACAGCAGGGTCAGCTGGTTTTATGGCCACAAAGCAGATTCTCCATTCAATGGGTTTTTGGTGCAGATGGGACAGCATATGCACCTTACTGAATAACGGAAGTTCGGAATGTGATAAAGCTTCTTGTTAGGTATCTCCCTAATTTGCTTTACATGTTTAAAAATCTTATTGCAATGGTCACTAAAAATATTAAATGAGCTGCACAAATTGTGGTAAATGTTTCTTCCCTCACAGCAGGGCGATTCTGTTTGATGACTGATATGTTTGTTCTACCATCGAGTGTAATTTTGTCTGAAAAGAACCATCACTCCCAGCATTCTGTCTATTGGTGTTGCTGGGAAAAAATTCTTTCTTTTGCTAGGTGCTTCTTTTGATTGATACCGTTATCACTTATACTCATCAATTTCACAGTGGAGTAATGTATTTGAATCGTGAAATGTGGTTAAGTGTTTGTTCTTTACAGCAGGGTCACCTGGTTGTATAACCTCTAAGGAGATTCTGCATTCAATGGGTTTTTGTTGGAGATGGCACACCACATACACCTTACTGAAAAACCGATGTTCGGAATTTGATAAATAATCTTGTTTAGGTATCTCCTTCATTAGCTTTATATGTTTAATAATCTTAGTCCAATGGTCACGAAAAATAATCAGTGTGCTGCACAAATTGTGGTACATGTTTCTTCCCTCTCAGCAGGTAGATTCCGTTTGATGACTTTTGTGTTTGCTCTACCATCGAGTGTTATTTTGTCTGATAAGAGCCATCACTCCCGGCATTCTGTCTATTGGAGTTGTTGGGAAAATATTCATTCTTTTGCTAGGTGCTTCTTTTTATTGAAACCGTTATCACTTATACTCATCAATTTCACAGTGGAGTAATGTATTTGATTCGTGAAATGTGGTTAAGCGTTTGTTCTTTACAGCAGGGTCAGCTGGTTGTATGGCCTCAAAGCAGATTCTGCATTCAATGGGTTTTTGGTGTAGATGGGACACCATGTGCACCTTACTGAATAATGGAAGTTCGGAATGTGATAAAGCTTCTTGTTTAGGTATCTCCTTCATTTGCTTTACATGTTTAAAAGTCTTATTCCAATGGTCACTAAAAATAATAAATGTGCTGCACAACTTGTGGTACATGTTTCTTCCATCACAGCAGGGAGATTCTGTTTGATGACTGCTATGTTTGTTCTACCATCGAGTGTCATTTTGTCTGATAAGAACCATCACTCCCAGCATTCTGTCTATTGGAGTTGTTGGGAAAGGCTTCTTTCTTTTGCTAGGTGCTTCTTTTGATTGATACCGTTATCACCTATACTCATCAATTTCACAGTGGAGTAATGTATTTTAATCGTGAAATGTGGTTAAGTGTTTGTTCTTTGCAGCAGGGTCAGCTGGTTATATGGCCACAAAGCAGATTCTCCATTCAGTGGGTTTTTGTTGGAGATGGGACACCACATTCACCTTACTGAATAACGGAAGTTCGGAAAGTGAGAAAGCTTCTTGATTAGGTATCTCCTTCATTTGCTTTACATGTTTAATAATCTTATTCCAATCGTCACTAAAAATAATAAATGTGCTGCACATATTGTGGTACATGTTTCTTCCCTCTCAGCAGGGAGATTCTGTTTGATGACTGCTATGTTTGTTCTACCATCGAGTGTGATTTTGTCTGATAAGAACCATCACTCCCGGCATTCTGTCTATTGGAGTTGTTGGGAAAAAATTCTTTCTTTTGCTAGGTGCTTCTTTTGATTGATACCGTTATCACTTATACTCATCAATTACACAGTGGAGTAATGTATTTGAATCGTGAAATGTGGTTAAGTGTTTGTTCTTTACAGCAGGGTCAGCTGGTTGTATGGCCTCAAAGCAGGTTCTGCATTCAATGGGTTTTTTGTTGGAGATGGGACATCACATACACTTTACTGAATAACGGATGTTCGGAATTTGATAAATCTTCTTGTTTAGGTATCTCCTTCATTTGCTTTATATGTTTAATACTCTTATTCCAATGGTCACTAAAAATAATCAGTGTGCTGCACAAATTGTGGTACATGTTTCTTCCCTCTCAGCAGTGACATTCCGTTAGATGACTGCTATGTTTGCTCTACCATCGTGTGTGATTTTGTCTGATAAGAGCCATCACTCCCAGCATTCTGTCTATTGGAGTTATTGGGAAAGACTTCTTTCTTTTGCTAAGTGCTTCTTTTGATTGATACTGTTCTCACTTATATTAATCAATTTCACAGTGGAGTAATGTATTTGAATCGTGAAATGTGGTTAAGTGTGTGTTCTTTACAGCAGGGTCAGCTGGTTGTTTGGCCACAAAGCAGATTCTCCATTCAATGGGTTTTTGGTGCAGATTGGACACCACATGCACCTTACTGAATAATGGATGTTCGGAATGTGATAAATCTTCTTGTTTAGATATCTCCTTCATTTGCTTTATATGTTTAATAATCTTATTCCAATCGTCACTAAAAATAATCAATGTGCTGCACAAGTTGTGGTACATGTTTCTTCCCCCTTCAGCTGAGACATTCCGTTTGATGACTGCTATGTTTGTTCTAATATCGAGTGTGATTTTGTCTGATAAGAACCATCACTCCCAGCATTTTGTCTATTGCAGTAATTGGGAAAGACTTATTTCTTTAGCTAGGTTCCTCTTTTGATTGATTCCGTTATCACTTATATTCATCAATTTCACAGTGCAGTAATGTATTTGAATCGTGAAATGTGGTTAAGTGTTTGTTCTTTACAGCAGGGTCAGCTGGTTGTTTGGCCACAAAGCAGATTCTCCATTCAATGGGTTTTTGGTGCAGATGGGACACCACATGCACCTTACTGAATAATGGATGTTCGGAATGTGATAAATCTTCTTGTTTGGATATCTCCTTCAATTGCTTTATATGTTTAATAATCTTATTCCAATCGTCACTAAAAATAATAAATGTGCTGCACATATTGTGGTACATGTTTCTTCCCTCTCAGCAGGGAGATTCCCTTTGATGACTTCTATGTTTGCTCTACCATCGAGTGTGATTTTCTCTGATAAGAACCATCACTCCCAGCATTCTGTCTATTGGAGTTATTGGGAAGGACTTCTGTCTTTTGGTAGGTACTTTATTTGATTGATACCGTTATCACTTATATTCATCAATTTCACAGTGGAGTAATGTATTTGAATCGTGAAATGTGGTTAAGTGTTTGTTCTCTACAGCAGGGTCAACCGGTTTTATGGCCACAAAGCAGATTCTCCATTCAATGGGTTTTTGGTGCAGATGGGACACCATGTGCACCTTACTGAATAACGGAAGTTCGGAATGTGATAAAGCTTCTTGTTTAGGTATCTCCTTCATTTGCTTTACATGTTTAAAAATCTTATTCCAATGGTCACTAAAAATAATAAATGTGCTGCACAAATTGTGGTAAATGTTTATTCCCTCACAGCAGGGAGATTCTGTTTGATGACTGCTATGTTTGTTCTACCATCGAGTGTGATTTAGTCTGATAAGAACCATCACTCCCAGCATTCTGTCTATTGGAGTTGTTGGGAAGAAATTCTTTCTTTTTCTAGGTGCTTCTTTTGATTGATACCGATCTCACTTTTATTAATCAATTTCACAGTGGAGTGATGTATTTGAATCGTGAAATGCGGTTAAGTGTTTGTTCTTTACAGCAGGGTCAGCTGGTTGTATGGCCTCCAAGCAGGTTCTGCATTCAATGTGTTTTTTGTTTAAGATGGGACACCACATACACTTTACTGAATAACGGATGTTCGGAATTTGATAAATCTTCTTGTTTAGGTATCTCCTTCGTTTGATTTATATGTTTAATAATCTTATTCCAATTCTCACTAAAAATAATAAATGTGCTGCACAAATTGTGGGACATGTTTCTTCCGTCTCAGCAGGGAGATTCCGTTTGATGACTTCTATGTTTGCTCTACCATCGAGTGTGATTTTGTTGGATAAGTACCACCACTCCCAGCATTCTGTCTATTGCAGTTATTGGGAAAGTCTTCTTTCTTTTCCTAGGTGCTTCATTTGATTGATACCATTATCACTTATATTCATCAATTTCACAGTGGAGTAATGTATTTGAATCGTTAAATGTGGTTAAGTGTTTGCTCTCTGCGGCAGGGTCAGTTGGTTTTATGGCAACAAAGCGGATTCTCCATTCAATGGAGTTTTGGTGCAGATAGGACACCATGTGCACCTTACTGAATAATGGAAGTTCGGAAAGTGTAAAGCTTCTTGTTTAGGTATCTCCTTCATTTGCTTTCCATGTTTAAAAATCTTATTCCAATGCTCTCTAAAAATAATAATTGTGCTGCACAAATTGTGGTACATGTTTCTTCCCTCACAGCAGGGAGATTCCGTTCGATGACTTCTATGTTTGCTCTACCATCGAGTGTGATTTTGTCTGATAAGAACCATCACTCCCAGCATTCTGTCTATTGGAGTTATTGGGAAGGACTTCTCTCTTTTGGTAGGTACTTTATTTGATTGATACCGTTATCACTTATATTCATCAATTTCACAGTGGAGTAGTGTTTTTGAATCGTGAAATGTGGTTAAGTGTTTGTTCTCTTTAGCAGGGTCAGCTGGTTTTATGGCCACAAAGCAGATTCTCCATTCAATGGGTTTTTGGTGCAGATGGGACACCATATGCACCTTACTGAATAACGGAAGTTCGGAATGTGATAAAGCTTCTTGTTTAGGTATCTCCTTCATTTGCTTTACATGTTTAAAAATCTTATTGCAATGGTCACTAAAAATATTAAATGTGCTGCACAAATTGTGGTAAATGTTTCTTCCCTCACAGCAGGGCGATTCTGTTTGATGACTGATATGTTTGTTCTACCATCAAGTGTAATTTTGTCTGAAAAGAACCATCACTCCCAGCATTCTGTCTATTGGAGTTATCGGGAAAGACGTCTTTCTTTTTCTAGGTGCTTCTTTTGATTGATACCGTTATGACTTATATTCATCAATTTCACAGTGGAGTAATGTATTTGAATCATGAAATGTGGTTAAGTGTTTCTTCTCAACAGCAGGGTCAGCTGGTTTTATGGCCACAAGGCAGATTCTTCATTCAATGGGTTTTTGGTGCAGATGGGACACCACGTGCACCTTACTGAATAAGGGATGTCCGGAATGTGATAAATCTTCTTGTTTAGGTATCTCCTTCATTTGCTTAATATGTTTAATAATCTTATTCCAATCGTCACTAAAAATAATAAATTTGCTGCACAAATTGTGGTACATGTTTCTTCCTTCTCAGCAAGGAGATTCCGTTTGATGACTTCTATGTTTGCTCTACCATCGAGTGTGATTTTCTATGATAAGAGCCATCACTCCCAGCATTGTGTCTATTGGAGTTATTGGGAAGGACCTCTGTCTTTTGGTAGGTACTTTATTTGATTGATACCGTTATCACTTATATTCATCAATTTCACAGTGGAGTAATGTATTTGAATCGTGAAATGTGCTTAAGGGTTTGTTCTCTACAGCAGGGTCAGCTGGTTTTGTGGCCACAAAGCAGATTCTCCATTCAATGGGTTTTTGGTGCAGATGGGACACCACCTGCACCTTACTGAATAACGGATGTTCGGAATGTGATAAACCTTCTTGTTTAGGTATCTCGTTCATTTGCTTTATATGTTTAAAAATCTTATTCCAATGGTCACTAAAAATACTCAATGTGCTGCACAAGTTGTGGTACATGTTTCTTCCCTCATAGCAGTGTGATTCCGTTTGATGACTGCTATGTTTGCTCTACCATCGAGTGTGATTTTGTCTGATAAGCACCAGCACTCTCAAAATTCTGTCTATTGCAGTTATTGGGAAAGACTTCTCTCTTTTGCTGGGTGCTTCATTTGATTGATACCGTTCTCACTTATATTCATCAATTTCACAGTGGAGTAATGTATTTGAATCGTGAAATGTGGTTAAGTGTTTGTTCTCTACAGCAGGGTCAGCTGGTTGTATGGCCACAAAGAAGATTCTCCATTCAATGGGTTTTTGGTGCAGATGGGACACCACATGAATAAGGGATGTTTGAAGTATGATAAATCTTCTTGTTTAGGTATCTCCTTCATTTGCTTTATATGTTTAAAAATCTTTTTCCAATGGTCACTAAAAATAATCAATGTGGTGCACAAGTTGTGGTACATGTTTCTTCCCCCTCAGCTGAGACATTCCGTTTGATGACTGCTATGTTTGCTCTACCATCGTGTGTGATTTTGTGTGATAAGAGCTATCACTCCCAGCATTCTGTCTATTGGAGTTATTGGGAAAGACTTCTTCCTTTTGCTAGGTGCTTCTTTTGATTGATACCGTTCTCACTTGCATTCGTCAATTTCACAGTGGAGTAATGTATTTGAATCGTGAAATGTGGTTAAGTGTGTGTTCTTTACAGCAGGGTCAGCTGGTTGTTTGGCCACAAAGCAGATTCTCCATTCAATGGGTTTTTGGTGCAGATTGGACACCACATGCACCTTACTGAATAATGGACGTTCGGAATGTGATAAATCTTCTTGTTTAGATATCTCCTTCATTTGCTTTATATGTTTAATAATCTTATTCCAATCGTCACTACAAATAATAAATGTGCTGCACATATTGTGGTACATGTTTCTTCCCTCTCAGCAGGGAGATTCCGTTTGATGACTTCTATGTTTGCTCTACCATGGAGTGTGATTTTCTCTGATAAGAACCATCACTCCCAGCATTCTGTCTATTGGAGTTATTGGGAAGGACTTCTTTCTTTTGCTAAGTGCTTCTTTTGATTGATACCGTTCTCACGTATATTAATCAATTTCACAGTGGAGTAATGTATTTGAATCGTGAAATGTGGTTAAGTGTTGCTTCTTTACAGCAGGGTCAGCTGGTTGTATGGCCACAAAGCAGATTCTACATTCAATGGGTTTTTGGTGCAGATGGGACTCCACATTCACCTTACTGAATAAGGGATGTTTGGAATGTGATAAATCTTCTTGTTTAGATATCTCCTTCATTTGCTTTATATGTTTAATAATCTTATTCCAATCGTCACTAAAAATAATAAATGTGCTGCACATATTGTGGTACATGTTTCTTCCCTCTCAGCAGGGAGATTCCGTTTGATGACTGCTATGTTTGCTCTACCATCGAGTGTGATTTTCTCTGATAAGAACCATCACTCCCAGCATTCTGTCTATTGGAGTTATTGGGAAGGACTTCTGTCTTTTGGTAGGTACTTTATTTGATTGATACCGTTATCACTTATATTCATCAATTTCACAGTGGAGTAATGTATTTGAATCGTGAAATGTGGTTAAGTGTTTGTTCTCTACACGAGGGTCAGCTGGTTTTAAGGCCACAAAGCAGATTCTCCATTCAATAGGTTTTTGGTGCAGATGGGACACCATGTGCACCTTACTGAATAACGGAAGTTCGGAATGTGATAAAGCTTCTTGTTTAGGTATCTCCTTCATTTGCTTTACATGTTTAAAAATCTTATTCCAATGGTCACTAAAAATAATAAATGTGCTGCACAAATTGTGGTAAATGTTTATTCCCTTACAGCAGGGAGATTCTGTTTGATGACTGCTATGTTTGTTCTACCATCGAGTGTGATTTTGTCTCATAAGAACCATCACTCCCAATATTCTGTGTATTGCAGTTATTGGGAAAGACTTCTTTCTTTTGCTTGGTTCTTCTTTGGATGATACCGTTATCGCTTATATTCATCAATTTCACAGTGGAGTAATGTATTTGAATCATGAAAAGTGGTTAAGTGTTTGTTCTCTACAGCAAGGTCAGCTGGTTTTATGGCCACAAAGCAGATTCTCTATTCAATGGGTTTTTGTTGCAGATGGGACACCACATGGATACGGGATGTTTGGAATATGATAAATCTTCTTGTTTAGGCATCTCCTCCTTCATTTGCTTTATATGTTTAAAAATCTTATTCCAATGGTCACTAAAAATAATCAGTGTGCTGCACAAAATGTGGTACGTGTTTCTTCCCTCTCGGCAGTGACATTCCGTGTGTTGACTGCTGTTTTCTCTACCATCGTGTGTGATTTTGTCTGATAAGAACCATCACTCCCAGCATTCTGTCTATTGGGAGTTAGTGGGAAAGGCTTCTTTCTTTTGCTAGGTGCTTCTTTTGATTGATACCGTTCTCACTTATATTCATCAATTTCACAGTGGAGTAATGTTTTTGAATCGTGAAATGTGGTTAAGTGTTTGTTCTCTACAGCAGGGTCAGCTGGTTATATGGCCACAAAGCAGATTCTCCATTCAATGGGTTTTTGGTGCAGATGGGACACCATATGCACCTTACTGAATAACGGAAGTTCGGAATGTGATAAAGCTTCTTGTTTAGGTATCTCCTTCATTTGCTTTACATGTTTAAAAATCTTATTGCAATGGTCACTAAAAATATTAAATGTGCTGCACAAATTGTGGTAAATGTTTCTTCCCTCACAGCAGGGCGATTCTGTTTGATGACTGATATGTTTGTTCTACCATAAAGTGTAATTTTGTCTGAAAAGAACCATCACTCCCAGCATTCTGTCTATTGCTGTTATTGGGGAAGACTTCTTTCTTTTGCTAAGTGCTTCTTTTGATTGATACCAATCTCACTTTTATTAATCAATTTCACAGTGGAGTAATGTATTTGAATCGTGAAATGTGGTTAAGTGTGTGTTCTTTACAGCAGGGTCAGCTGGTTGTTTGGCCACAAAGCAGATTCTCCATTCAATGGGTTTTTGGTGCAGATTGGACACCACATGCACCTTACTGAATAATGGATGTTCGGAATGTGATAAATCTTCTTGTTTAGATATCTCCTTCATTTGCTTTATATGTTTAATAATCTTATTCCAATGGTCACTAAAAATAATAAATTTGCTGCACAAATTGTGGTACATGTTTCTTCCCTCTCAGCAGGGAGATTCCGTTTGATGTCTTCTATGTTTGTTCTACCATCGAGTGTGATTTTTTTGGATAAGTACCACCACTCCCAGCATTCTTTCTATTGCAGTTATTGGGAAAGACTTCTTTCTTTTGCTAGGTGCTTCATTTGATTGATACCGTTATCACTTATATTCATCAATTTCACAGTGGAGTAATGTATTTGAATCATGAAATGTTGTTAAGTGTTTGTTCTCACCAGCAGGGTCAGCTGGTTTTATGGCCACAGGGCAGATTCTCCATTCAATGGGTTTTTGGTGCAGATGGGACACCACCTGCACCTTACTGAATAACGGATGTTCGGAATGTGATAAACCTTCTTGTTTAGGTATCTCGTTCATTTGCTTTATATGTTTAAAAATCTTATTCCAATGGTCACTAAAAATAATCAATGTGCTGCACAAGTTGTGGTACATGTTTCTTCCCTCATAGCAGTGTGATTCCGTTTGATGACTGCTATGTTTGCTCTACCATCGAGTGTGATTTTGTCTGATAAGCACCAGCACTCTCAAAATTCTGTCTATTGCAGTTATTGGGAAAGACTTCTCTCTTTTGCTGGGTGCTTCATTTGATTGATACCGTTCTCACTTATATTCATCAATTTCACAGTGGAGTAATGTATTTGAATCGTGAAATGTGGTTAAGTGTTTGTTCTCTACAGCAGGGTCAGCTGGTTGTATGGCCACAAAGAAGATTCTCCATTCAATGGGTTTTTGGTGCAGATGGGACACCACATGAATAAGGGATGTTTGAAGTATGATAAATCTTCTTGTTTAGGTATCTCCTTCATTTGCTTTATATGTTTAAAAATCTTTTTCCAATGGTCACTAAAAATAATCAATGTGGTGCACAAGTTGTGGTACATGTTTCTTCCCCCTCAGCTGAGACATTCCGTTTGATGACTGCTATGTTTGCTCTACCATCGTGTGTGATTTTGTGTGATAAGAGCTATCACTCCCAGCATTCTGTCTATTGGAGTTATTGGGAAAGACTTCTTCCTTTTGCTAGGTGCTTCTTTTGATTGATACCGTTCTCACTTGCATTCGTCAATTTCACAGTGGAGTAATGTATTTGAATCGTGAAATGTGGTTAAGTGTGTGTTCTTTACAGCAGGGTCAGCTGGTTGTTTGGCCACAAAGCAGATTCTCCATTCAATGGGTTTTTGGTTCAGATTGGACACCACATGCACCTTACTGAATAATGGATGTTCGGAATGTGATACATCTTCATGTTTAGATATCTCCTTCATTTGCTTTATATGTTTAATAATCTTATTCCAATCGTCACTACAAATAATAAATGTGCTGCACATATTGTGGTACATGTTTCTTCCCTCTCAGCAGGGAGATTCCGTTTGATGACTTCTATGTTTGCTCTACCATGGAGTGTGATTTTCTCTGATAAGAACCATCACTCCCAGCATTCTGTCTATTGGAGTTATTGGGAAGGACTTCTTTCTTTTGCTAAGTGCTTCTTTTGATTGATACCGTTCTCACGTATATTAATCAATTTCACAGTGGAGTAATGTATTTGAATCGTGAAATGTGGTTAAGTGTTGCTTCTTTACAGCAGGGTCAGCTGGTTGTATGGCCACAAAGCAGATTCTACATTCAATGGGTTTTTGGTGCAGATGGGACTCCACATTCACCTTACTGAATAAGGGATGTTTGGAATGTGATAAATCTTCTTGTTTAGATATCTCCTTCATTTGCTTTATATGTTTAATAATCTTATTCCAATCGTCACTAAAAATAATAAATGTGCTGCACATATTGTGGTACATGTTTCTTCCCTCTCAGCAGGGAGATTCCGTTTGATGGCTTCTATGTTTGCTCTACCATCGAGTGTGATTTTCTCTGATAAGAACCATCACTCCCAGCATTCTGTCTATTGGAGTTATTGGGAAGGACTTCTGTCTTTTGGTAGGTACTTTATTTGATTGATACCGTTATCACTTATATTCATCAATTTCACAGTGGAGTAATGTATTTGAATCGTGAAATGTGGTTAAGTGTTTGTTCTCTACACGAGGGTCAGCTGGTTTTAAGGCCACAAAGCAGATTCTCCATTCAATAGGTTTTTGGTGCAGATGGGACACCATGTGCACCTTACTGAATAACGGAAGTTCGGAATGTGATAAAGCTTCTTGTTTAGGTATCTCCTTCATTTGCTTTACATGTTTAAAAATCTTATTCCAATTGTCACTAAAAATAATAAATGTGCTGCACAAATTGTGGTAAATGTTTCTTCCCTTACAGAAGGGAGATTCTGTTTGATGACTGCTATGTTTGTTCTACCATCGAGTGTGATTTTGTCTCATAAGAACCATCACTCCCAATATTCTGTGTATTGCAGTTATTGGGAAAGACTTCTTTCTTTTGCTTGGTTCTTCTTTGGATGATACCGTTATCGCTTATATTCATCAATTTCACAGTGGAGTAATGTATTTGAATCATGAAAAGTGGTTAAGTGTTTGTTCTCTACAGCAAGGTCAGCTGGTTTTATGGCCACAAAGCAGATTCTCTATTCAATGGGTTTTTGTTGCAGATGGGACACCACATGGATACGGGATGTTTGGAATATGATAAATCTTCTTGTTTAGGCATCTCCTCCTTCATTTGCTTTATATGTTTAAAAATCTTATTCCAATGGTCACTAAAAATAATCAGTGTGCTGCACAAAATGTGGTACGTGTTTCTTCCCTCTCGGCAGTGACATTCCGTGTGTTGACTGCTGTTTTCTCTACCATCGTGTGTGATTTTGTCTGATAAGAACCATCACTCCCAGCATTCTGTCTATTGGGAGTTAGTGGGAAAGGCTTCTTTCTTTTGCTAGGTGCTTCTTTTGATTGATACCGTTCTCACTTATATTCATCAATTTCACAGTGGAGTAATGTATTTGAATCGTGAAATGTGGTTAAGTGTGTGTTCTTTACAGCAGGGTCAGCTGGTTGTATGGTCTCAAAGCAGATTCTGCATTCAATGGGTTTATGGTGCAGATGGGACACCGCATGCACTTTACTGAATAACGGATGTTCGGAATTTGATAAATCTTCTTGTTTAGGTATCTCCTTCATTTGCTTTATTTGTTTAAAAATCTTATTCCAATGGTCACTAAACATAATAAATGTGCATGTTTCTTCCCTCTCAGCGGGGAGATTCCGTTTGATGACTGCTATGTTTGTTCTACCATCGAGTGTGATTTTGTTGGATAAGTACCACCACTCCCAGCATTCTGTCTATTGCAGTTATTGGGAAAGTCTTCTTTCTCTTGCTAGGTGCTTCATTTGATTGATACCATTATCACTTATATTCATCAATTTCACAGTGGAGTAATGTATTTGAATCGTTAAATGTGGTTAAGTGTTTGCTCTCTGCAGCAGGGTCAGCTGGTTTTATGGCAACAAAGCAGATTCTCCATTCAATGGGGTTTTGGTGCAGATAGGACACCATGTGCACCTTACTGAATAACGGAAGTTCGGAAAGTGATAAAGCTTCTTGTTTAGGTATCTCCTTCATTTGCTTTCCATGTTTAAAAATCTTGTTCCAATGGTCGCTAAAAATAATAAATGTGCTGCACAAATTGTGGTACATGTTTCTTCCCTCACAGCAGGGAGATTCCGTTCGATGACTGCTATGATTGTTCTACCATCGAGTGTGATTTTGTCTGATAAGAACCATCACTCCCAGCATTTTGTCTATTGCAGTTATTGGGAAAGACTTATTTCTTTAGCTAGGTTCTTCTTTTTATTGATACCGTTATCACTTATATTCATCAATTTCACAGTGGAGTAATGTATTTGAATCGTGAAATGTGGTTAAGTGTTTGTTCTCTACAGCAGGGTGAGCTGGTTGTATGGCCACAAAGCATATTCTCCATTCAATGGGTTTTTGGTGCAGATGGGACACCACATGAATAAGGGATGTTTGAAATATGATAAATCTTCTTCTTTAGGTATCTCCTTCATTTGCTTTATATGTTTATTAATCTTATTCCAATCGTCACTAAAAATAATAAATGTGCTGCACAAATTGTGGTACATGTTTCTTCCCTCTCAGCAGGGAGATGCCGTTTGATGACTTCTATGTTTTCTCTACCATCGAGTGTGATTTTCTCTGATAAGAACCATCACACCCAGCATTCTGTCTATTGGAGTTATTGGGAAGGACTTCTGTCTTTTGGTAGGTACTTTATTTGATTGATACCGTTATCACTTATATTCATCAATTTCACAGTGGAGTAATGTATTTGAATCGTGAAATGTGGTTAAGTGTTTGTTCTCTACAGCAGGGTCAGCTGGTTTTATGGCCAGAAAGCAGATTCTCTATTCAATGGGTTTTTGGTGCAGATGGGACACCATGTGCACCTTACTGAATAACGGAAGTTCGGAATGTGATAAAGCTTCTTGTTTAGGTATCTCCTTCATTTGCTTTACATGTTTAAAAATCTTATTACCAATGGTCAGTAAAAATAATAAATGTGCTGCACAAATTGTGGTACATGTTTCTTCAATCACAGCAGGGAGATTCTGTTTGATGACTGCTGTGTTTGTTCTACCATCGAGTGTCATTTTGTCTGATAAGAACCATCACTCCCAGCATTCTGTCTATTGGAGTTGTTGGGAAAAAATTCTTTCTTTTGCTAGGTGCTTCTTTTGATTGATACCGCTATCACCTATACTCATCAATTTCGCAGTGAAGTAATGTATTTGAATCGTGATATGTGGTGAAGTGTTTGTTCTCTACAGCAGGGTCAGCTGGTTGTATGGCCTCAAAGCAGATTCTGCATTCAATGGGTTTTTGTTGGGGATGGGACACCACATACACCTTACTGAATAATGGATGTTCGGAATTTGATAAATCATCTTGTTTAGGTATCTCCTTCATTTGCTTTATATGTTTAATAATCTTATTCCAATGGTCACTAAAAATAATCAGTGTGCTGCACAAATTGTGGTACATGTTTCTTCCCTCTCAGGAGGTAGATTCCGTTTGATGACTTCTATGTTTGCTCTACCATCGAGTGTGATTTTGTCTGATAATAGCCATACTCCCAGCATTCTGTCTATTGGAGTTGTTGGGAAAAAATTCTTTCTTTTGCTAATTGCTTCTTTTGATTGATACCGATATCACCTATACTCATCAATTTCACAGTGGAGTAATGTATTTGAATCGTGAAATGTGGTTAAGTGTTTGTTCTCTACAGCAGGGTCAGCTGGTTGTATGGCCACAAAGAAGATTCTCCATTCAATGGGTTTTTGGTGCAGATGGGACACCACATGAATAAGGGATGTTTGAAATATGATAAACCTTCTTCTTTAGGTATCTCCTTCATTTGCTTTACATGTTTAAAAATCTTTTTCCAATGGTCACTAAAAATAATCAATGTGGTGCACAAGTTGTGGTACATGTTTCTTCCCCCTCAGCTGAGACATTCCGTTTGATGACTGCTATGTTTGTTCTACCATCGAGAGTGATTTTGTCTGATAAGAACCATCACTCCCAGCATTCTGTCTATTGGAGTTGTTGGGAAAAAATTCTTTCTTTTGCTAGGTGCTTCTTTTGATTGATACCGTTATCACTTATACTCATCAATTACACAGTGGAGTAATGTATTTGAATCGTGAAATGTGGTTAAGTGTTTGTTCCTTACAGCAGGGTCAGCTAGTTGTATGGCCTCAAAGCAGGTTCTGCATTCAATGGGTTTTTTGTTGGAGACGGGACACCACATACACTTTACTGAATAACGGATGTTCGGAATTTGATGAATCTTCTTGTTTAGGTATCTCCTTCATTTGCTTTATATGTTTAATACTCTTATTCCAATGGTCACTAAAAATAATCAGTGTGCTGCACAAATTGTGGTACATGTTTCTTCCCTCTCAGCAGTGACATTCCGTTTGATGACTGCTATGTTTGCTCTACCATCGTGTGTGATTTTGTCTGATAAGAGCCATCACTCCCAGCATTCTGTCTATTGGAGTTATTGGGAAAGACTTCTTTCTTTTGCTAAGTGCTTCTTTTGATTGATACCGTTCTCACGTATATTAATCAATTTCACAGTGGAGTAATGTATTTGAATCGAGAAATGTGGTTAAGTGTTGCTTCTTTACAGCAGGGTCAGCTGGTTGTATGGCCGCAAAGCAGATTCTACATTCAATGGGTTTTTGGTGCAGATGGGACTCCACATTCACCTTACTGAATAAGGGATGTTTGGAATGTGATAAATCTTCTTGTTTAGATATCTCCTTCATTTGCTTTATATGTTTAATAATCTTATTCCAATCGTCAGTAAAAGTAATAAATGTGCTGCACATATTGTGGTACATGTTTCTTCCCTCTCAGCAGGGAGATTCCGTTTGATGACTTCTATGTTTGCTCTACCATCGGGTGTGATTTTCTCTGATAAGAACCATCACTCCCAGCATTCTGTCTATTGGAGTTATTGGGAAGGACTTCTGTCTTTTGGTAGGTACTTTATTTGATTAATACCGTTATCACTTATATTCATCAATTTCACAGTGGAGTAATGTATTTGAATCGTGAAATGTGGTTGAGTGTTTGTTCTCTACAGGAGGGTCAGCTGGTTTTAAGGCCACAAAGCAGATTCTCCATTCAATGGGTTTTTGGTGCAGATGGGACACCATGTGCACCTTACTGAATAACGGAAGTTCGGAATGTGATAAAGCTTCTTGTTTAGGTATCTCCTTCATTTGCTTTACATGTTTAAAAATCTTATTCCAATGGTCACTAAAAATAATAAATGTGCTGCACAAATTGTGGTAAATGTTTCTTCCCTCACAGCAGGGAGATTCTGTTTGATGACTGCTATGTTTGTTCTACCATCGAGTGTGATTTTGTCTGATAAGAACCATCACTCCCAGCATTCTGTCTATTGGAGTTGTTGGGAAAAAATTCTTTCTTTTGCTAGGTGCTTCTTTTGATTGATACCGTTATCACTTATACTCATCAATTACACAGTGGAGTAATGTATTTGAATCGTGAAGTGTGGTTAAGTGTTTGTTCTCTACAGCAGGGTCAGCTGGTTGTATGGCCACAAAGCATATTCTCCATTCAATGGGTTTTTGGTGCAGATGGGACACCACATGAATAAGGGATGATTGAAATATGATAAATCTTCTTCTTTAGGTATCTCCTTCATTTGCTTTATATGTTTATTAATCTTATTCCATTCGTCACTAAAAATAATAAATGTGCTGCACAAATTGTGGTACATGTTTCTTCCCTCTCAGCAGGGAGATTCCGTTTGATGACTTCCATGTTTGCTCTACCATCGAGTGTGATTTTGTCTGATAAGAACCATCACTCCCAGCAATCTGTCTATTGGAGTTATTGGGAAGGACTTCTGTCTTTTGGTAGGTACTTTATTTGATTGATACCGTTATCATTTATATTCATCAATTTCACAGTGGAGTAATGTATTTGAATCATGAAATGTGGTTAAGTGTTTGTTCTCAACAGCAGGGTCAGCTGGTTTTATGGCCACAAGGCAGATTCTCCATTCAATGGCTTTTTGGTGCAGATGGGACACCACCTGCACCTTACTGAATAACGGATGTTCGGAATGTGATAAACCTTCTTGTTTAGGTATCTGCTTCATTTGCTTTACATGTTTAAAAATCTTATTCCAATGGTCACAATAAATAATAAATGTGCTGCACAAATTGTGGTACATGTTTCTTCCCTCACAGCAGGGAGATTCTGTTTGATGACTGCTAAGTTTGTTCTACCATCGAGTGTGATTTTGTCTGATAAGAACCATCACACCCAGCATTCTGTCTATTGGAGTTGTTGGGAAAAAATTCTTTCTTTCCTAGGTGCTTCTTTTGATTGATACCGTTATCACTTATATTCATCAATTTCACAGTGGAGTAATGTATTTGAATCGTGAAATGTGGTTAAGTGTTTGTTCTCTACAGCAGGGTCAGCTGGTTGTATGGCCACAAAGAAGATTCTCCATTCAATGGGTTTTTGGTGCAGATGGGACACCACATGAATAAGGGATGTTTGTAATATGATAAGTCTTCTTCTTTAGGTATCTCCTTCTTTTGCTTTATATGTTTAAAAATCTTTTTCCAATGGTCACTAAAAATAATCAATGTGCTGCCAAAGTTGTGGTACATGTTTTTTCCCCCTTCAGCTGAGACATTCCGTTTGATGACTGCTATGTTTGCTCTACCATCGTGTGTGATTTTGTCTGATAAGAGCCATCACTCCCAGCTTCTGTCTATTGGAGTTATTGGGAAAGACTTCTTCCTTTTGCTAGGTGCTTCTTTTGATTGATACCGTTCTCACTTATATTCGTCAATTTCACAATGGAGTAATGTATTTGATTCGTGAAATGTGGTTAAGTGTGTGTTCTTTACAGCAGGTTCAGCTGGTTGTTTGGCCACAAAGCAGATTCTCCATTCAATGGGGTGTTGGTCAGATGGGACACCATGTGCACCTTACTGAATAACGGAAGTTCGGAATGTGATAAAGCTTCTTGTTTAGGTATCTCCTTCATTTGCTTTACATGTTTAAAAATCTTATTCCAATGGTCACTAAAAATAATAAATGTGCTGCACAAATTGTGGTACATGTTTCTTCCCTCTCAGCAGGGAGATTCTGTTTGATGACTTCTATGTTTGCTCTACCATCGAGTGTGATTTTCTCTGATAAGAACCACCACTCCCAGCATTCTGTCTATTGGAGTTGTTGGGAAAAAATTCTTTCTTTTGCCAGGTGCTTCTTTTGATTGATACCATTATCACTTATATTCATCAATTTCACAGTGGAGTAATGTATTTGAATCGTGAAATGTGGTTAAGTGTTTGTTCTCTACAGCAGGGTCAGCTGGTTGTATGGCCTCAAAGCAGATTCTGCATTCAATGGGTTTTTGGTGCAGATGGGACACCACATGCACCTTAGTGAATAACGGATGTTCGGAATTTGATAAATCTTCTTGTTTAGGTATCTACTTCATTTGCTTTATATGTTTAAAAATCTTATTCCAATGGTCACTAAAAATAATAAATGTGCATGTTTCTTCCCTCTCAGCGGGGAGATTCCGTTCGATGACTGCTATGTTTGTTCTACCATCGAGTGTGATTTTGTTGGATAAGTACCACCACTCCCAGCATTCTGTCTATTGCTGTTATTGGGAAAGACTTCTTTCTTTTGCTAGGTGCTTCATTTGATTGATACCCTTATCACTTATATTCATCAATTTCGCAGTGGAGTAATGTATTTGAATCGTGATATGTGGTTAAGTGTTTGTTCTTTACAGCAGGGTCAGCTGATTATATGGCCACAAAGCAGATTCTCCATTCAGTGGGTTTTCGTTGGAGATGGGACACCACATACACCTTACTGAATAACGGATGTTCGGAATGTGATAAACGTTCTTGTTTAGGTATCTCCTTCATTTGCTTTATATGTTTAAAAATCTTATTCCAATGGTCGCTAAACATAATAAATGTGCTGCACAAATTGTGGTACATGTTTCTTCCCTCACAGCAGGGAGATTCTGTTTGATGGCTGCTATGTTTGTTCTACCATCGAGTGTGATTTTGTCTGATAAGAACCATCACTCCCAGCATTCTGTCTATTGGAGTTGTCGGGAAAAAATTGTTTCTTTTGCTAGGTGCTGCTTTTGATTGATAACGTTATCACATATACTCATCAATTTCACAGTGGAGTAATGTATTTGAATCGTGAAATTTGGTTAAATTTTTGTTCCTTAGAACAGGGTCAGCTGGTTGTATGGCCACAAAGCAGATTCTGCATTCAATGGGTTTTTGTTGGAGATGGGACACCACATACACCTTACTGAATAACGGATGTTCGGACATTGATAAATCTTCTTGTTTAGGTATCTCCTTCATTGGCTTTATATGTTTAATAATCTTATTCCAATGGTCACTAAAAATAATCAATGTGCTGCACAAGTTGTGGTCCATGTTTCTTCCCTCTCAGCAGTCACATTCCGTTTGATGACTGCTATGTTTGCTCTACCATCGTGTGTGATTCTGTCTGATAAGAGCCATCACTCCCAGCATTGTGTCTATTGGAGTTATTGGGAAAGACTTCTTTCTTTTGCTAAGTGCTTCTTTATATTGATACCGTTCTCACTTATATTAATCAGTTTCACAGTGGAATAAAGTATTTGATTCGTGAAATGTGGTTAAGTGTTGCTTCTTTACAGCAGGGTCAGCTGGTTGTATGGCCAGAAAGCAGATTCTCCATTCAATGGGCTTTTGGGGCAAATGGGACTCCACGTGCACCTTACTGAATAAGGGATGTTCGGAATGTGATAAATCTTCTTGTTTAGGTAACTCATTCATTTGATTTATATGTTTAATAATCTTATTCCAATTGTCACTAAAAATAATAAATGTGCTGCAGAAATTGTGGTACATGTTTCTTCCCTCTCAGCAGGGAGATTCCGTTTGATGACTGCTATGTTTGTTCTACCATCGAGTGTGTTTTTGTTGGATAAGTACCACCACTCCCAGCATTCTGTCTATTGCAGTTATTGGGAAAGACTTCTTTCTTTCGCTAGGTGCTTCATTTGATTGATACCCTTATCACTTATATTCATCAATTTCACAGTGGAGTAATGTATTTGAATCATGAAATGTGTTTAAGTGTTTGTTCTCAACAGCAGGGTCAGCTGGTTTTATGGCCACAAGGCAGATTCTCCATTCAATGGGTTTTTGGTGCAGATGGGACTCTTCGTGCAACTTACTGAATAAGGCATGTTCGGAATGTGATAAATGTTCTTGTTTAGGTATCTCCTTCATTTGCTTTATATGTTTAAAAATCTTATTCCAATGGTCACTAAAAATAATCAGTGTGCTGCACAAAATGTGGTACATGTTTCTTCCCTCTTAGCAGTGTCATTCCGTGTGATGACTGCTATGTTTGCCTTACCATCGTGTGTGATTTTATCTGATAAGAACCATCACTCCCAGCATTCTGTCTATTGGAGTTATTGGGAAAGACTTCTTTCTTTTGCTAGGTGCTTCTTTTGATTGATACCCTTATCACTTATATTCATCAATTTCACAGTGGAGTAATGTATTTGAATCATGAAATGTGGTTAAGTGTTTCTTCTCAACAGCAGGGTCAGCTGGTTTTATGGCCACAAGGCAGATTCTCCATTCAATCGGTTTTTGGTGCAGATGGGACACCACGTGCACCTTACTGAATAAGGCATGTTCGGAATGTGATAAATCTTCTTGTTTAGGTATCTCCTTCATTTGCTTTTATGTTTAAAAATCTTATTCCAATGGTCACTAAAAATAATCAGTGTGCTGCACAAAATGTGGTACATGTTTCTTCCCTCTCAGCAGTTTCATTCCGTGTGATGACTGCTATGTTTGTTCTACCATCGAGTGTGATTTTGTGTGATAAGAACCATCACTCCCAGCATTTTGTCTATTGCAGTTATTGGGAAAGACTTCTTTCTTTAGCTCGGTTCTTCTTTTGATTGATACCGTTATCACTTTTATTCATCAATTTCACAGTGGAGTAATGTATTTGAATCGTGAAATGTGGTTAAGTGTTTGTTCTCTACAGCAGGGTCAGCTGGTTGTATGGCCACAAAACAGATTCTCCATTCAATGGGTTTTTGGTGCAGATGGGACACCACATGAGTAAGGGATGTTTTAAATATGATAAATCTTCTTCTTTAGGTATCTCCTTCATTTGCTTTATATGTTTAAAAATCTTTTTCCAATGCTCACTAAAAATAATCAATGTGCTGCACAAGTTGTGGTACATGTTTCTTCCCCCTCAGCAGAGACATTCCGTTTGATGACTGCTACGTTTCCTCTACCATCGTGTGTGATTTTGTCTGATAAGAGCCATCACTCCCAGCATTCTGTCTATTGGAGTTATTGGGAAAGACTTCTTTCTTTTGCTAGGTGCTTCATTTGATTGATACCCTTATCACTTATATTCATCAATTTCTTAGTGGAGTAATGTATTTGAATTGTGAAATGTGGTTAAGGGTTTGTTCTCTACAGCAGGGTCAGCTGGTTGTATGGCCTCAAAGCAGATTCTGCATTCAATGGGTTTTTGGTGCAGATGGGACACCACATGCACCTTAGTGAATAACGGATGTTCGGAATTTGATAAATCTTCTTGTTTAGGTATCTACTTCATTTGCTTTATATGTTTAAAAATCTTATTCCAATGGTCACTAAAAATAATAAATGTGCATGTTTCTTCCCTCTCAGCGGGGAGATTCCGTTCGATGACTGCTATGTTTGTTCTACCATCGAGTGTGATTTTGTTGGATAAGTACCACCACTCCCAGCATTCTGTCTATTGCTGTTATTGGGAAAGTCTTCTTTATTTTGCTAGGTACTTCATTTGATTGATACCCTCATCACTTATATTCATCAATTTCACAGTGGAGTAATGAATTCGAATCGTGAAATGTGGTTAAGTGTTTGTTCTTTACAGCAGGGTCAACTGGTTATATGGCCACAAAGCAGATTCTCCATTCAATGGGTTTTTGGTGCAGATGGGACACCACATGGATAAGGGATGTTTGGAATATGATAAATCTTCTTGTTTAGGCATTTCCTTCATTTGCTTTACATGTTTAAAAATCTTATTCCAATGGTCACTAAAAATAATCGGTGTGCTGCACAAAATGTGGTACATGTTTCTTCCCTCTCAGCAGTGACATTCCGTGTGATGACTGCTATGTTTGCTTTACCATCCTGTGTGATTTTGTCTGATAAGAACCATCACTCCCAGCATTCTGTCTATTGGAGTTATTGGGAAAGGCTTCTTTCTTTTGCTAGGTGCTTCTTTTCATTGATACCGTTCTCATTTATATTCATCAATTTCACAGTGGAGTAATGTATTTGAATCGTGAAATGTGGTTAAGTGTTTGTTCTCTACAGGAGGGTCAGCTGGTTGTATGGCCACAAAGCAGATTCTCTATTCAATGGGTTTTTGGTGCAGATGGGAGACAATGTGCACCTTACTGAATAACGGAAGTTCGGAATGTGATAAAGCTTCTTGTTTATGTATCTGCTTCATTTGCTTTACATGTTTAAAAATCTTATCCCAATGGTCACTAAAAATAATAAATGTGCTGCACAAATTGTGGTACATGTTTCTTCCCTCAGAGCAGGGAGATTCTGTTTGATGACTGCTATGTTTGTTCTATCATCGAGTGTGATTTTGTCTGATAAGAACCATCACTCCCAGCATTCTGTCTATTGGAGTTGTTGGGAAAAAATTGCTTCTTTTGCTAGGTGCTTCTTTTGATTGATACCGTTATCACTTATACTCATCAATTTCACAGTGGAATAATGTGTTTGAATCGTGAAATGTGGTTAAGTGTTTGGTCTTTACAGCAGGGTCAGCCGGTTGTATGGCCTCAAAGCAGATTCTGCATTCAGTGGGTTTTTGGTGCAGATGGGACACCACATGCACCTTACTGAATAACGGATGTTCGGAATTTGATAAATCTCGTTGTTTAGGTATCTACTTCATTTGCTTTATATGTTTAAAAATCCTATTCCAATGGTCACTAAAAATAATAAATGTGCTGCACAAATTGTGGGACATGTTTCTTTCCTCTCAGCGGGGAGATTCCGTTTGATGACTGCTATGTTTGTTGTACCATCGAGTGTGATTTTGTTGGATAAGTACCACCACTCCCAGCATTCTGTCTATTGCTGTTATTGGGAAAGACTTCTTTCTTTTGCTAGGTGCTTCATTTGATTGATACCCTTATCACTTATATTCATCAATTTGACAGTGGAGTAATGTATTTGAATCGTGATATGTGGTTAAGTGTTTGTTCTTTACAGCAGGGTCAGCTGATTATATGGCCACAAAGCAGATTCTCCATTCAGTGGGTTTTTGGTGCAGATGGGACACCACATGCAGCTTACTGAATAACGGATGTTCGGAATTTGATAAATCTTCTTGTTTAGGTATCTCCTTCATTTGCTTTATATGTTAAATAATCTTATTCCAATGGTAACTAAAAATAATCAGTGTGCTGCACAAGTTGTGGTACATGTTTCTTCCCTCACAGCAGGGAGATTCCGTTTGATGACTGCTATGTTTGCTCTATCATCAAGTTTGATTTTGTCTGATAAGAACCATCACTCCCAGCATTCTGTCTTTTGGAGTTATTGGGAAAGACTTCTTTCTTTTGGTAGGTCCTTCTTTTGATTGATACCGTTATGACTAGTACTCATCCATTTCACAGCGGAGCAATGTATTTGAATCGTGAAATGTGCTTAAGTGTTTGCTCTCTACAGCAGGGTCAGCTGGTTTTATGGCCACAAAGCAGATTCTCCATTCAATGGGTTTTTGGTGCAGATGGGACACCAGGTGCACGTTACTGAATAATGGAAATTCGGAAAGTGATAATGCTTCTTCTTTTGGTATCTCCTTCATTTGCTTTACATGTTTAAAAATCTTATTCCAATGGTCGCTAAAAATAATAAATGTGCTGCACAAATTGTGGTACATGTTTCTTCCCTCACAGCAGGGAGATTCCGTTTGATGACTGCTATGTTTGTTCTACCATCGAGTGTGATTTTTTCTGATAAGAACCATCACTCCCAGCATTTTGTCTATTGCAGTTATTGGGAAAGACTTCTTTCTTTAGCTAGGTTCTTCTTTTGACTGATACCGTTATCACTTATATTCATCAATTTGACAGTGGAGTAATATATTCGAATCGTGAAATGTGGTTAAGTGTTTGTTCTTTACAGCAGGGTCAACTGGTTATATGGCCACAAAGCAGATTCTCCATTCAATGGGTTTTTGGTGCAGATGGGACACCACATGAATAAGGGATGTTGGAAATATGATAAATCTTCTTCTTTAGGTATCTCCTTCATTTGCTTTATATGTTTAATAATTTTATTCCAATGGTCACAAAAAATAATGAGTGTGCTGCACAAATTATGGTACATGTTTCTTCCCTCTCCTCAGTGACATTCTGTTTGATGACTGCTATGTTTGCTCTATCATCGTGTGTGATTTTGTCTGATAAGAGCCATCACTCTCAGCATTCTGTCTATTGGAGTTATTGGGAAAGACTGCTTTCTTTTGGTAGGTGCTTCTTTTGATTGATACCGTTATTACTAATATTCATCAATTTCACAGTAGAGTAATGTATTTGAATCGTGAAATGTGGTTAAGTGTTTGTTCTCTACAGCAGGGTCAGCTGGTTTTATGGCCACAAAGCAGATTCTCCATTCAATGGGTTTTTGGTGCAGATGGGACACCATGTGCACTTTTCTGAATAACGGCAGTTTGGAATGTGATAAAGCTTCTTTTGTTAGTTATCTCCTTCATTTTCTTTACATGTTTATAAATCTTATTCCAATGTTCACTAAAAATAATAAATGTGCTGCACAAATTGTGGTACATGTTTCTTCCCTCACAGCAGGGAGATTCTGTTTGATGACTGCTATGTTTGTTCTACCATTGAGTGTGATTTTGTCTGATAAGAACCATCAATCCCATCATTCTGTCTATTGGAGTTGTTGGGAAAAAATTCTTTGTTTTGCTAGGTGCTTCTTTTGATTGATACCGTTATCACTTATACTCATCAATTTCACAGTGGAGTAATGTGTTTGAATCGTGAAATGTGTTTAAGTGTTTGGTCTTTACAGCAGGGTCAGCTGGTTGTATGGCCTTCAAGCAGATTCTGCATTCAATGGGTTTTTGGTGCAGATGGGACACGACATGCACCTTACTGAATAACGGATGTTCGGACTTTGATAAATCTTCTTGTTTAGGTATCTACTTCATTTGCTTTATATGTTTAAAAATCTTATTCCAATGGTCACTAAAAGTAATAAATGTGCTGCACAAATTGTGGTACATGTTTCTTCCCTCTCAGCAGTGACATTCCGTGTGATGACTGCTATGTTTGCTCTATCATCAAGTTTGATTTTGTCTGATAAGAACCATCACTCCCAGCATTCTGTCTTTTGGAGTTATTGGGAAAGACTTCTTTCTTTTGCTAGGTGCTTCTTTTGATTGATTTCGTTATCACTAATATTCATCAATTTCACAGTGGAGTAATGTATTTCAATCGTGAAATGTGGTTAAGTGTTTGTTCTCTACAGCAGGGTCAGCTGGTTTTATGGCCACAAAGCAGATTCTCCATTCAATGGGTTTTTGGTGCAGATGGGACACCATGTGCACTTTTCTGAATAACGGAAGTTCGGAATGTGATAAAGCTTCTTGTTTAGGTATCTCCTTCATTTGCCTTACATGTTTATAAATCTTATTCCAATGGTCACTAAAAATAATAAATGTGCTGCACAAATTGTGGTACATGTTTCTTCCCTCACAGCAGGGAGATTCTGTTTGATGACTGCTATGTTTGTTCTACCATCGAGTGTGATTTTGTCTGATAAGAAACATCACTCCCAGCATTCTGTCTATTGGAGTTGTCGGGAAAAAATTGTTTCTTTTGCTAGGTGCTTCATTTGATTGATACCGTTATAACTTATACTCATCAATTTCACAGTGGAGTAATGTGTTTGAATCGTGAAATGTGGTTAAGTGTTTGGTCTTTACAGCAGGGTCAGCTGGTTTTATGGCCACAAAGCAGATTGTCCATTCAATGGGTTTTTTGTGCAGATGGGACACCATGTGCACCTTACTGAATAACGGAAGTTCAGAATGTGATAAAGCTTCTTGTTTAGGTATCTCCTTAATTTGCTTTACATGTTTAAAAATCTTATTCCAATGGTCACTAAAAATAATAAATGAGTTGCACAAATTGTGGTACATGTTTCTTCCCTCACAGCAGGGAGATTCTGTTTGATGGCTGCTATGTTTGTTCTACCATCGAGTGTGATTTTGTCTGATAAGATACATCACTCCCAGAATTCTGTCTTTTGGAGTTATTGGGAAAGAATTCTTTCTTTTGGTAGGTACTTCTTTTGATTGATACCGTTATCACTAATATTCATCAATTTCACAGTGGAGTAATGTATTTGAATCGTGAAATGTGGTTAAGTGTTTCTTCACTACAGCAGGGTCAGATGGCTGTATGGCCACAAAGCAGATTCTCTATTCAATGGGTTTTTGGTGCAGATGGGACACCATATGGATAAGGGATGTTTGGAATATGATAAATCTTCTTTTTTAGGCATCTCCTTCATTTGCTTTATAAATTTAAAAATCTTATTCCAATGGTCACTAAAAATAATCAATTGTTGTTGTTGTGGTCTTCAGTCCTGAGACTGGTTTGATGCAGTTCTCCATGCTACTCTATCCTGTGCAAGCTTCTTTATCTCCCAGTACCTACTGCAACCTACATCCTTCTGAATGTGCTTAGTGTATTCATCTCTTGGTCTCCCTCTACGATTTTTACCCTCCACACTGCCCTCCAATGCTAAATTTGTGATCCTTTGATGCAGTGTGCTGCACAAAATGTGGTACATGTTTCTTCCCTCTGAGCAGTGACATTCCGTGTGATGACTGCTATGTTTGCTCTACCATCGTGTGTGATTTTGTCTGATAAGTACCATCACTCCCAGCATTCTGTCTATTGGAGTTATTGG
Organism: Schistocerca nitens; assembly: GCF_023898315.1. Taxonomy (NCBI): domain Eukaryota; kingdom Metazoa; phylum Arthropoda; class Insecta; order Orthoptera; family Acrididae; genus Schistocerca; species Schistocerca nitens. The sequence goes on from NC_064625.1 coordinate 58,469,815, forward strand.
GAAAAGCTTCTTTCTTTTGCTAGGTGCTTCTTTTGATTGATACCGTTCTCACTTATGTTCATCGATGTCACAGTGGAGTAATGTATTTGAATTGTGAAATGAGGTTAAGTGTTGCTTCTTTACAGGAGGGTCAGCTGGTTGTATGGCCACAAAGCAGATTCTCCATTCAATGGGTTTTTGGTGCAGATGGGACTCCACATGCACCTTACTGAATAAGGGATGTTCGGAATGTGATAAATCTTCTTGTTTAGGTATCTCCTTCATTTGATTTATATGTTTAATAATCTTATTCCAATTGTCACCCAAAAATTAGTAAATGTGCTGCACAAATTGTGGTACATGTTTCTTCCCTCACAGCAGGGCGATTCTGTTTGATGAGTGATATGTTTTTTCTACCATCGAGTGTCATTTTGTCTGATAAGAACCATCACTCCCAGCATTCTGTCTATTGGTGTTGTTGGGAAAAAATTCTTTCTTTTGCTAGGTGCTTCTTTTGATTGATACCGTTATCACTTATACTCATCAATTTCACAGTGGAGTAATGTATTTGATTCGTGAAATGTGGTTAAGTGTTTGTTCTCAACAGCAGGGTCAGCTGGTTTTATGGCCACAAAGCAGATTCTCCATTCAATGGGGTTTTGGGCAGATGGGACACCATGTGCACCTTACTGAATAACGGAAGTTCGGAAAGTGATAAACCTTCTTGTTTAGGTATCTCCTTCATTTGCTTAATATGTTTAAAAATCTTATTCCAATGGTCGCTAAAAATAATAAATGTGCTGCACAAATTGTGGTACATGTTTCTTCCCTCTGAGCGGGGAGATTCCGTTTGATGACTGCTATGTTTGTTCTACCATTGAGTGTGGTTTTGTTGGATAAGTTCCACCACTCCCAGCATTCTGTCTATTGCAGTTATTGGGAAAGTCTTCTTTATTTTGCTAGGTACTTCATTTGATTGATACCCTCATCACTTATATTCATCAATTTCACAGTGGAGTAATGAATTCGAATCGTGAAATGTGGTTTATTTATTTATTTATTTATTTATTTATTTAGCATCCAGTAGATCACACATGTGATATAGGATTTGTCATTTGATTACACGTAACACATAACAACACATACACATAATAAATTGACAAACATATACAAACAGCAAACAAATTACATACACATAGTACAAAAGTAGTGTACAACAACATATTACCCAAAAAACAAAAGTACATGCTCACAATGAAAATTTTTAGATAATGAACTATGCCTTATACACAAAACTTGTTACGGATATACATCATTTAATTAGTCTGACAGGTTTCAATTCACAGTCTGAGACAGGTATTCATTTACACTGTAGAAGCATTTTTCCATCAAGTATTTTTTTACTTCATGCTTGAAATTATTTTTGCCTTTCAATTCTTTAATTTGAGATGGAAGTGCATTTAAAAGCTTTATTCCTATGTGGCTAACATGTTTCTGACTTCTAGTTTTTGCTACATAGGGAATGTGGAAGTCTTTACAATGCCTTGTATTGTGATCATGGTAGCTTGAGTTGGTTTGGAGATCGCAGTTATTTTTACTTATCATTTCCAGGCATTTAGAAATATATATTGATGGTATTGTAAGTATCTTTAGTTGTCTGAATAAGGGTCTACAGTGAGTTTGTGGTGGGCTGTGTGTCATGATACGAATAGCTCTTTTTTGCATAATAAAAATGTCATTTAGTCTTGACCTGGTTTTTCCCCAAAAACTTATGCCATAGCTTGCAACTGATTGGAAATAACTGAAATATACTGCTCTAATACATTCTTTGCTGCATACCTTGGATATTATTCTTAAGGCAAAACATGCTGAGCTAAGTTTCTGGGTAAGATACACACTGTGTTCATTCCAGTTTAAATCTTGGTCAATTCGCATTCCCAGAAACTTTGTAGTGCACACTTTTTCTATTTGTTTGCTATCCAGCATAAGGCACATATTTTCCCCTTGACACTTGCTTCCATACTGTATAAAGTTTGTTTTCTTTGTATTTAATGTCAGCTTATTTGAATAGAACCATGACTGGATGTATGAGAGCGTTTTCTCTGCTGTAGTACACAATGATTCTTTTATATCACTAATTATGATACTCGTGTCATCTGCAAATAGTAGAATTTTGGCTGAGCTGTCTGGAGCCTGTATATTATTGATATAAATTAGAAATAACAATGGGCCCAGAATGCTGCCCTGTGGAACACCTATTTCAATTTGTTTTGGTTCCGATACGAGTTTAAAATTGTGAAGATTGTTGGATGACCTCAGCTCAACAACTTGTGACCTGTTTTGCAGATAAGATTCAAACCATTTTTTAACAGTACCCCTGATGCCTATTGCTTCAAGTTTCTCTAGTAATATTACATGGTTCACAGTATCAAATGCTTTGGATAAATCTAGATTAATTCCAACAACCTGTTTATTTGACTCCAAATTTCTTACTATTTCTGTTGTGTAGTCCAATATGGCTGTTTCTGTACTGTGCCCTGCTCGAAAGCCATGTTGATTGTTATTTATTAGTTTATATTTTTCTAGATATTTTGTAACCCTGATTTTCATTAATTCCTCAATTATTTTGGAGAAGGCTGGAAGGAGAGATATAGGTCGGTAATTTTCTATTTTATGTCAGTCACCATTTTTGTATAGAGGTATCACTTTGGAGATTTTAAGTTTGTCCGGAAATATCCCTTCACTAAGGGACAAGTTTGCTATGTGCACTATAGGTTTGACAACACATGGAGCAATTTTCTTAATTATTGATACAGGTACATCATCCAAACCAGAGGACATTTTGGATTTCAAGCATTTAATGACTTTTAGAACTTCATGCTCATTTGTTGGCATTGCCATCATGCTGGTATTTACCATTGGAGTTGTCACTGTTGGTTGTTGCATAAATTTACTACTTAAAGTAAGGGGAATATTTACAAAATAATTGTTTACATAGTTTGCCATGGCATCTTTTTCTATGGGAATATTTTCATTATTTTTAAGATTGATTTCCTGTTCTTTAGTTTGACCCCCAGTTTCTTTTTTTACCAATTTCCACATCATTCTGGACTTGTTACTAGCTTGCCTTATTAATCTATCATTACTTAATAATTTTGCTTTTGCTAATACTTTGCGGTAAGTCTTTTTGTATGTCCTCACATACTCAACAAACTGCTGATCATGACATGTTTTTAACTTTAAACTTAGTAATTTCATGGTTTCACTTGACTTTTTAATTCCGGGTGTAATCCAGGTCCCTTTGGATCCAGATGATCTATAACTCAAAAGCTTTTTTGGGAAACACATTTCAAAGTATGTCATAAAAGTGGAAGCAAATATATTGTAAGCATCATTTGTGTTTGTTTGTGCCAGGACCTCTGACCAAACTGCATTTTTTAAATTATTTTTGAACTGATTACAATTTTCAGTAGAGAAAAATCGTTTGTACTCCTTTTTATTTTCCTCCTCCTTGGGAGTTGCAGTGAGATTAAAGGTTAGTGCATTATGATCTGATAATCCTATATTCACATTTGTAACTGCAACTTCACGTGTGTGCACATTTGAGAAGATGTTATCTATTAGGCTTTCACTGGAATCTGTTATTCTAGTGGGAGCTGATATGTGGGGGAACATGTTGAAGCTTTTTAGTATGTCTAAAAACTTGTTTTTTACTGGACTCTGGACCAATAGATTAATATTAAAGTCACCACAAACAATTATGGTAGAGTTCTCATTTGAGAAAATGTTGAGCATTTCTTCCAAATTCTTAAGAAAGACTTCAGTATCTCCAGATGGTGACCTGTATATTGCTGCAACAATTATTTTCTTCTTTAAACTATATAACTGAATGGTTACTGCTTCAAAATCCTTTTCTATGATTAATGGTTTAGCCTCGTATCTTACCTTAAATTTGAGCTTGGGATTTAGATAAATGCATACACCACCACCTTTGGCATTTTGCCTACAGTACTGACTGGCAAGTTTATATTGGCTTAAGTTTATGCTGTTTAGTTCACTGTCCCTGCACCAATGTTCCATAACACATAAACAATCAATATGGTCACTGTTTGCTGCTACCTCAAGTTCAAGGTACTTGTTTTTAAGACACTGAATGTTCAGACTCATAATTCTTAGCTGATTTGAACAATCCAACTGACCTGTGACTTTACACTCTGTTGATGCATTTTCTCTTACACTGTTAGAAGATTTCATACCTTGTTGTAGATTCCTCTGCTTGCAAACATTTCCATAAGTTCTGGATCCAGGCACTAAAAGTGTTCTTGTTCTTTGGCGATCTTGCGTTTCTTGATCTACTACCCAACCTGGCTTCTGTCTGTCTAGTTGTCAAGGTAGCTGCTGAGGTGCCTTCTTGCTCCATACAGTCCGAGGAGGTGCCGAGCTGCCTGGTGTTGCAGTAACTGGAGTTGTATACTCCACCACATTTGATTGAGTAAGTGATGCTGAAGAGTCTGCAGTTGATGCAACAGCTTCTGTTGTTTTAACTAGCTGGCTTGGCCAGTTGTTTTTACCCAGTCCTGGGAATATGTTAGTTGCTTTACTTTCCCACAAAAACATGTCACTTTGAACTCTGGGTTTTATTGGTCTTGAGGATCTTCTAGGAGCACAATGTGTTTCTGGACTTTTGAATATCCTGTTCCTGCAAACTGATCTTCCTACTCCATTGTTCGTTGCTGTCCTCTTGACAGCATTGTGGTTGATTTCTGGTATTGTAATTTTTTCTTGCTGTGGTATTATTAGCTCAGTTCCATCTGGATCCTTCCACTCAAGTGATATTGCAGGCTTTAGTTGATTTTTTGGAGAGATGGCTGCAAGTAGAGTTCTGGCCATTTCTTCCTTGCCATTAGCATTTAGGTGTAGTCCGTGAGAAGTGAACCATTCTCTGTTCTCAGGAACTGTTACAAACTGAGTGTTTTGGAAAGATTTCACTATTTTGGCTATTTTCCTATTTGTTCGCCTGGTTTCATCGTTCACACAAGACCAGCTTTCAAGATCATATCTATGGGGTATCCCTACTATGATTACATTTGTGTGCTGAAGCTTAGTTAATGCTGATGTTATAGCATTTAATGCCTTGTCTGCTTCGTTTTTGGCTACATCATTTGTGCCACCCCAGATTATAACTGTGTCATTCATTGTGAGATCTTGTAAGTTGTTACAGCTTTCAAGTATTGAAGTTAATGGTCCACCTGGTATAACATTTCCTTGGATTACGAAATTATTATGACTTTGATGCATTAAGTTAGCTGCAATTGATCGGCCATGGCTGTCTGCAAACACTGTTATTCTTTTTTTGTGTTTAGGTGAACTTTTTGTGTTAGTGCTGTGTCTGTTGTACGAATGTTTCTTGCTACTTATGCTGTTTTCTTGAACTTTTTGAACTGCGTTCTGTGTTGTGGTATGCACACTGTGTTGTGAATCGTGATTTATGTTGGGTGCATCAAATCTGTAGTTTTGTTCTTTACAGCAGGGTCAACTGGTTATATGGCCACAAAGCAGATTCTCCATTCAATGGGTTTTTGGTGCAGATGGGACACCACATGGATAAGGGATGTTTGGAATATGATAAATCTTCTTGTTTAGGCATTTCCTTCATTTGCTTTATATGTTTAAAAATCTTATTCCAATGGTCACTAAAAATAATCGGTGTGCTGCACAAAATGTGGTACATGTTTCTTCCCTCTCAGCAGTGACATTCCGTGTGATGACTGCTATGTTTGCTTTACCATCCTGTGTGATTTTGTCTGATAAGAACCATCACTCCCAGCGTTCTGTCTATTGGAGTTATTGGGAAAGGCTTCTTTCTTTTGCTAGGTGCTTCTTTTCATTGATACCGTTCTCACTTATATTCATCAATTTCACAGTGGAGTAATGTATTTGAATCGTGAAATGTGGTTAAGTGTTTGTTCTCTACAGGAGGGTCAGCTGGTTGTATGGCCACAAAGCATATTCTCTATTCAATGGGTTTTTGGTGCAGATGGGACACGATGTGCACCTTACTGAATAACGGAAGTTCGGAATGTGATAAAGCTTCTTGTTTATGTATCTGCTTCATTTGCTTTACATGTTTAAAAATCTTATTCCAATGGTCACTAAAAATAATAAATGTGCTGCACAAATTGTGGTACATGTTTCTTCCCTCAGAGCAGGGAGATTCTGTTTGATGACTGCTATGTTTGTTCTATCATCGAGTGTGATTTTGTCTGATAAGAACCATCACTCCCAGCATTCTGTCTATTGGAGTTGTTGGGAAAAAATTCCTTCTTTTGCTAGGTGCTTCTTTTGATTGATACCGTTATCACTTATACTCATCGAGTTCACAGTGGAGTAATGTATTTGATTCGTGAAATGTGGTTAAGTGTTTGGTCTTTACAGCAGGGTCAGCTGGTTGTATGGCCTCAAAGCAGATCCTGCAATAAATGGGTTTTTGGTGCAGATGGGACACCACATGCACCTTAGTGAGTAACGGATGTTCGGAATTTGATAAATCTTCTTGTTTGGGTATCTACTTCATTTGCTTTATGTGTTTAAAAATCTTATTCCAATGGTCACTAAATATAATAAATGTGCTGCACAAATTGTGGTACATGTTTCTTCCCTCACAGCAGGGAGATTCCATTTGATGACTGCTATGTTTGTTCTACCATTGAGTGTGATTTTGTCTGATAAGAACCATCACTCCCAGCGTTCTGTCTATTGGAGTTGTTGGGAAAAAATTCTTTCTTTTGCTAAGTGCTTCTTTTGATTGATACCGTTATCACATATACTCATCAATTTCACAGTGGAATAATGTGTTTGAATCGTGAAATGTGGTTAAGTGTTAGGTCTTTACAGCAGGGTCAGCTGATTATATGGCCACAAAGCAGATTCTCCATTCAGTGGGTTTTTGTTGGAGATGGGACACCACATACACCTTACTGAATAACGGATGTTCGGAATGTGATAAACCTTCTTGTTTAGGTATCTGCTTCATTTGCTTTACATGTTTAAAAATCTTATTCCAATGGTCACAATAAATAATAAATGTGCTGCACAAATTGTGGTACATGTTTCTTCCCTCACAGCAGGGAGATTCTGTTTGATGACTGCTAAGTTTGTTCTACCATCGAGTGTGATTTTGTCTGATAAGAACCATCACTCCCAGCATTCTGTCTATTGGAGTTGTTGGGAAAAAATTCTTTCTTTTGCTAGGTGCTTCTTTTGATTGATACCGTTATCACTTATATTCATCAATTTCACAGTGGAGTAATGTATTTGAATCGTGAAATGTGGTTAAGTGTTTGTTCTCTACAGCAGGGTCAGCTGGTTGTATGGCCACAAAGAAGATTCTCCATTCAATGGGTTTTTGGTGCAGATGGGACACCACATGAATAAGGGATGTTTGTAATATGATAAGTCTTCTTCTTTAGGTATCTCCTTCTTTTGCTTTATATGTTTAAAAATCTTTTTCCAATGGTCACTAAAAATAATCAATGTGCTGCCAAAGTTGTGGTACATGTTTCTTCCCCCTTCAGCTGAGACATTCCGTTTGATGACTGCTATGTTTGCTCTACCATCGTGTGTGATTTTGTCTGATAAGAGCCATCACTCCCAGCATTCTGTCTATTGGAGTTATTGGGAAAGACTTCTTCCTTTTGCTAGGTGCTTCTTTTGATTGATACCGTTCTCACTTATATTCGTCAATTTCACAATGGAGTAATGTATTTGATTCGTGAAATGTGGTTAAGTGTGTGTTCTTTACAGCAGGTTCAGCTGGTTGTTTGGCCACAAAGCAGATTCTCCATTCAATGGGGTGTTGGTCAGATGGGACACCATGTGCACCTTACTGAATAACGGAAGTTCGGAATGTGATAAAGCTTCTTGTTTAGGTATCTCCTTCATTTGCTTTACATGTTTAAAAATCTTATTCCAATGGTCACTAAAAATAATAAATGTGCTGCACAAATTGTGGTACATGTTTCTTCCCTCTCAGCAGGGAGATTCTGTTTGATGACTTCTATGTTTGCTCCACCATCGAGTGTGATTTTCTCTGATAAGAACCACCACTCCCAGCATTCTGTCTATTGGAGTTGTTGGGAAAAAATTCTTTCTTTTGCCAGGTGCTTCTTTTGATTGATACCATTATCACTAATATTCATCAATTTCACAGTGGAGTAATGTATTTGAATCGTGAAATGTGGTTAAGTGTTTGTTCTCTACAGCAGGGTCAGCTGGTTGTATGGCCTCAAAGCAGATTCTGCATTCAATGGGTTTTTGGTGCAGATGGGACACCACATGCGCCTTAGTGAATAACGGATGTTCGGAATTTGATAAATCTTCTTGTTTAGGTATCTACTTCATTTGCTTTATATGTTTAAAAATCTTATTCCAATGGTCACTAAAAATAATAAATGTGCATGTTTCTTCCCTCTCAGCGGGGAGATTCCGTTCGATGACTGCTATGTTTGTTCTACCATCGAGTGTGATTTTGTTGGATAAGTACCACCACTCCCAGCATTCTGTCTATTGCTGTTATTGGGAAAGACTTCTTTCTTTTGCTAGGTGCTTCATTTGATTGATACCCTTATCACTTATATTCATCAATTTCACAGTGGAGTAATGTATTTGAATCGTGATATGTGGTTAAGTGTTTGTTCTTTACAGCAGGGTCAGCTGATTATATGGCCACAAAGCAGATTCTCCATTCAGTGGGTTTTCGTTGGAGATGGGACACCACATACACCTTACTGAATAACGGATGTTCGGAATGTGATAAACGTTCTTGTTTAGGTATCTCCTTCATTTGCTTTATATGTTTAAAAATCTTATTCCAATGGTCGCTAAACATAATAAATGTGCTGCACAAATTGTGGTACATGTTTCTTCCCTCACAGCAGGGAGATTCTGTTTGATGGCTGCTATGTTTGTTCTACCATCGAGTGTGATTTTGTCTGATAAGAACCATCACTCCCAGCATTCTGTCTATTGGAGTTGTCGGGAAAAAATTGTTTCTTTTGCTAGGTGCTGCTTTTGATTGATAACGTTATCACATATACTCATCAATTTCACAGTGGAGTAATGTATTTGAATCGTGAAATTTGGTTAAATTTTTTGTTCCTTAGAACAGGGTCAGCTGGTTGTATGGCCACAAAGCAGATTCTGCATTCAATGGGTTTTTGTTGGAGATGGGACACCACATACACCTTACTGAATAACGGATGTTCGGACATTGATAAATCTTCTTGTTTAGGTATCTCCTTCATTGGCTTTATATGTTTAATAATCTTATTCCAATGGTCACTAAAAATAATCAATGTGCTGCACAAGTTGTGGTCCATGTTTCTTCCCTCTCAGCAGTCACATTCCGTTTGATGACTACTATGTTTGCTCTACCATCGTGTGTGATTCTGTCTGATAAGAGCCATCACTCCCAGCATTGTGTCTATTGGAGTTATTGGGAAAGACTTCTTTCTTTTGCTAAGTGCTTCTTTATATTGATACCGTTCTCACTTATATTAATCAATTTCACAGTGGAGTAAAGTATTTGATTCGTGAAATGTGGTTAAGTGTTGCTTCTTTACAGCAGGGTCAGCTGGTTGTATGGCCAGAAAGCAGATTCTCCATTCAATGGGCTTTTGGGGCAAATGGGACTCCACATGCACCTTACTGAATAAGGGATGTTCGGAATGTGATAAATCTTCTTGTTTAGGTAACTCATTCATTTGATTTATATGTTTAATAATCTTATTCCAATTGTCACTAAAAATAATAAATGTGCTGCAGAAATTGTGGTACATGTTTCTTCCCTCTCAGCAGGGAGATTCCGTTTGATGACTGCTATGTTTGTTCTACCATCGAGTGTGTTTTTGTTGGATAAGTACCACCACTCCCAGCATTCTGTCTATTGCAGTTATTGGGAAAGACTTCTTTCTTTCGCTAGGTGCTTCATTTGATTGATACCCTTATCACTTATATTCATCAATTTCACAGTGGAGTAATGTATTTGAATCATGAAATGTGTTTAAGTGTTTGTTCTCAACAGCAGGGTCAGCTGGTTTTATGGCCACAAGGCAGATTCTCCATTCAATGGGTTTTTGGTGCAGATGGGACTCTTCGTGCAACTTACTGAATAAGGCATGTTCGGAATGTGATAAATGTTCTTGTTTAGGTATCTCCTTCATTTGCTTTATATGTTTAAAAATCTTATTCCAATGGTCACTAAAAATAATCAGTGTGCTGCACAAAATGTGGTACATGTTTCTTCCCTCTTAGCAGTGTCATTCCGTGTGATGACTGCTATGTTTGCCTTACCATCGTGTGTGATTTTATCTGATAAGAACCATCACTCCCAGCATTCTGTCTATTGGAGTTATTGGGAAAGACTTCTTTCTTTTGCTAGGTGCTTCTTTTGATTGATACCCTTATCACTTATATTCATCAATTTCACAGTGGAGTAATGTATTTGAATCATGAAATGTGGTTAAGTGTTTCTTCTCAACAGCAGGGTCAGCTGGTTTTATGGCCACAAGGCAGATTCTCCATTCAATCGGTTTTTGGTGCAGATGGGACACCACGTGCACCTTACTGAATAAGGCATGTTCGGAATGTGATAAATCTTCTTGTTTAGGTATCTCCTTCATTTGCTTTTATGTTTAAAAATCTTATTCCAATGGTCACTAAAAATAATCAGTGTGCTGCACAAAATGTGGTACATGTTTCTTCCCTCTCAGCAGTTTCATTCCGTGTGATGACTGCTATGTTTGTTCTACCATCGAGTGTGATTTTGTGTGATAAGAACCATCACTCCCAGCATTTTGTCTATTGCAGTTATTGGGAAAGACTTCTTTCTTTAGCTCGGTTCTTCTTTTGATTGATACCGTTATCACTTTTATTCATCAATTTCACAGTGGAGTAATGTATTTGAATCGTGAAATGTGGTTAAGTGTTTGTTCTCTACAGCAGGGTCAGCTGGTTGTATGGCCACAAAACAGATTCTCCATTCAATGGGTTTTTGGTGCAGATGGGACACCACATGAGTAAGGGATGTTTTAAGTATGATAAATCTTCTTCTTTAGGTATCTCCTTCATTTGCTTTATATGTTTAAAAATCTTTTTCCAATGCTCACTAAAAATAATCAATGTGCTGCACAAGGTGTGGTACATGTTTCTTCCCCCTCAGCAGAGACATTCCGTTTGATGACTGCTACGTTTCCTCTACCATCGTGTGTGATTTTGTCTGATAAGAGCCATCACTCCCAGCATTCTGTCTATTGGAGTTATTGGGAAAGACTTCTTTCTTTTGCTACGTGCTTCATTTGATTGATACCCTTATCACTTATATTCATCAATTTCTTAGTGGAGTAATGTATTTGAATTGTGAAATGTGGTTAAGGGTTTGTTCTCTACAGCAGGGTCAGCTGGTTGTATGGCCACAAAACAGATTCTCCATTCAATGGGTTTTTGGTGCAGATGAGACTCCACATGCACCTTGCTGAATAAGGGATGTTCGGAATGTGATAAATCTTCTTGTTTAGGTATCTCCTTCATTTGATTTATATGTTTAATAATCTTATTCCAATTCTCACCCAAAAATTAGTAAATGTGCTGCACAAATTGTGGTACATGTTTCTTCCCTCAAAGCAGGGCGATTCTGTTTCATGACTGATATGTTTGTTCTACCATCGAGTGTCATTTTGTCTGATAAGGACCATCACTCCCAGCATTCTGTCTATTGGTGTTGTTGGGAAAAAATTCTTTCTTTTGCTAGGTGCTTCTTTTGATTGATACCGTTATCACTTATACTCATCAATTTCACGGTGGAGTAATGTATTTGAATCGTGAAATGTGGTTAAGTGTTTGTTCTCTACAGCAGGGTCAGCTGGTTGTATGGCCTCAAAGCAGATTCTGCATTCAATGGGTTTTTGGTGCAGATGGGACACCACATGCACCTTAGTGAATAACGGATGTTCGGAATTTGATAAATCTTCTTGTTTAGGTATCTACTTCATTTGCTTTATATGTTTAAAAATCTTATTCCAATGGTCACTAAAAATAATAAATGTGCATGTTTCTTCCCTCTCAGCGGGGAGATTCCGTTCGATGACTGCTATGTTTGTTCTACCATCGAGTGTGATTTTGTTGGATAAGTACCACCACTCCCAGCATTCTGTCTATTGCTGTTATTGGGAAAGTCTTCTTTATTTTGCTAGGTACTTCATTTGATTGATACCCTCATCACTTATATTCATCAATTTCACAGTGGAGTAATGAATTCGAATCGTGAAATGTGGTTAAGTGTTTGTTCTTTACAGCAGGGTCAACTGGTTATATGGCCACAAAGCAGATTCTCCATTCAATGGGTTTTTGGTGCAGATGGGACACCACATGGATAAGGGATGTTTGGAATATGATAAATCTTCTTGTTTAGGCATTTCCTTCATTTGCTTTACATGTTTAAAAATCTTATTCCAATGGTCACTAAAAATAATCGGTGTGCTGCACAAAATGTGGTACATGTTTCTTCCCTCTCAGCAGTGACATTCCGTGTGATGACTGCTATGTTTGCTTTACCATCCTGTGTGATTTTGTCTGATAAGAACCATCACTCCCAGCATTCTGTCTATTGGAGTTATTGGGAAAGGCTTCTTTCTTTTGCTAGGTGCTTCTTTTCATTGATACCGTTCTCATTTATATTCATCAATTTCACAGTGGAGTAATGTATTTGAATCGTGAAATGTGGTTAAGTGTTTGTTCTCTACAGGAGGGTCAGCTGGTTGTATGGCCACAAAGCAGATTCTCTATTCAATGGGTTTTTGGTGCAGATGGGAGACAATGTGCACCTTACTGAATAACGGAAGTTCGGAATGTGATAAAGCTTCTTGTTTATGTATCTGCTTCATTTGCTTTACATGTTTAAAAATCTTATTCCAATGGTCACTAAAAATAATAAATGTGCTGCACAAATTGTGGTACATGTTTCTTCCCTCACAGCAGGGAGATTCTGTTTGATGACTGCTATGTTTGTTCTATCATCGAGTGTGATTTTGTCTGATAAGAACCATCACTCCCAGCATTCTGTCTATTGGAGTTGTTGGGAAAAAATTCCTTCTTTTGCTAGGTGCTTCTTTTGATTGATACCGTTATCACTTATACTCATCAATTTCACAGTGGAATAATGTGTTTGAATCGTGAAATGTGGTTAAGTGTTTGGTCTTTACAGCAGGGTCAGCCGGTTGTATGGCCTCAAAGCAGATTCTGCATTCAGTGGGTTTTTGGTGCAGATGGGACACCACATGCACCTTACTGAATAACGGATGTTCGGAATTTGATAAATCTCGTTGTTTAGGTATCTACTTCATTTGCTTTATATGTTTAAAAATCCTATTCCAATGGTCACTAAAAATAATAAATGTGCTGCACAAATTGTGGGACATGTTTCTTTCCTCTCAGCGGGGAGATTCCGTTTGATGACTGCTATGTTTGTTGTACCATCGAGTGTGATTTTGTTGGATAAGTACCACCACTCCCAGCATTCTGTCTATTGCTGTTATTGGGAAAGACTTCTTTCTTTTGCTAGGTGCTTCATTTGATTGATACCCTTATCACTTATATTCATCAATTTGACAGTGGAGTAATGTATTTGAATCGTGATATGTGGTTAAGTGTTTGTTCTTTACAGCAGGGTCAGCTGATTATATGGCCACAAAGCAGATTCTCCATTCAGTGGGTTTTTGGTGCAGATGGGACACCACATGCAGCTTACTGAATAACGGATGTTCGGAATTTGATAAATCTTCTTGTTTAGGTATCTCCTTCATTTGCTTTATATGTTAAATAATCTTATTCCAATGGTAACTAAAAATAATCAGTGTGCTGCACAAGTTGTGGTACATGTTTCTTCCCTCACAGCAGGGAGATTCCGTTTGATGACTGCTATGTTTGCTCTATCATCAAGTTTGATTTTGTCTGATAAGAACCATCACTCCCAGCATTCTGTCTTTTGGAGTTATTGGGAAAGACTTCTTTCTTTTGGTAGGTCCTTCTTTTGATTGATACCGTTATGACTAATACTCATCCATTTCACAGCGGAGCAATGTATTTGAATCGTGAAATGTGGTTAAGTGTTTGCTCTCTACAGCAGGGTCAGCTGGTGTTATGGCCACAAAGCAGATTCTCCATTCAATGGGTTTTTGGTGCAGATGGGACACCAGGTGCACGTTACTGAATAATGGAAGTTCGGAAAGTGATAATGCTTCTTCTTTTGGTATCTCCTTCATTTGCTTTACATGTTTAAAAATCTTATTCCAATGGTCGCTAAAAATAATAAATGTGCTGCACAAATTGTGGTACATGTTTCTTCCCTCACAGCAGGGAGATTCCGTTTGATGACTGCTATGTTTGTTCTACCATCGAGTGTGATTTTTTCTGATAAGAACCATCACTCCCAGCATTTTGTCTATTGCAGTTATTGGGAAAGACTTCTTTCTTTAGCTAGGTTCTTCTTTTGACTGATACCGTTATCACTTATATTCATCAATTTGACAGTGGAGTAATATATTCGAATCGTGAAATGTGGTTAAGTGTTTGTTCTCTACAGCAGGGTCAGCTGGTTGTATGGCCACAAAGCATATTCTCCATTCAATGTGTTTTTGGTGCAGATTGGACACCACATGAATAAGGGATGTTGGAAATATGATAAATCTTCTTCTTTAGGTATCTCCTTCATTTGCTTTATATGTTTAATAATTTTATTCCAATGGTCACAAAAAATAATGAGTGTGCTGCACAAATTATGGTACATGTTTCTTCCCTCTCCTCAGTGACATTCTGTTTGATGACTGCTATGTTTGCTCTATCATCGTGTGTGATTTTGTCTGATAAGAGCCATCACTCTCAGCATTCTGTCTATTGGAGTTATTGGGAAAGACTGCTTTCTTTTGGTAGGTGCTTCTTTTGATTGATACCGTTATTACTAATATTCATCAATTTCACAGTAGAGTAATGTATTTGAATCGTGAAATGTGGTTAAGTGTTTGTTCTCTACAGCAGGGTCAGCTGGTTTTATGGCCACAAAGCAGATTCTCCATTCAATGGGTTTTTGGTGCAGATGGGACACCATGTGCACTTTTCTGAATAACGGCAGTTCGGAATGTGATAAAGCTTCTTTTGTTAGGTATCTCCTTCATTTTCTTTACATGTTTATAAATCTTATTCCAATGTTCACTAAAAATAATAAATGTGCTGCACAAATTGTGGTACATGTTTCTTCCCTCACAGCAGGGAGATTCTGTTTGATGACTGCTATGTTTGTTCTACCATTGAGTGTGATTTTGTCTGATAAGAACTATCAATCCCATCATTCCGTCTATTGGAGTTGTTGGGAAAAAATTCTTTGTTTTGCTAGGTGCTTCTTTTGATTGATACCGTTATCACTTATACTCATCAATTTCACAGTGGAGTAATGTGTTTGAATCGTGAAATGTGTTTAAGTGTTTGGTCTTTACAGCAGGGTCAGCTGGTTGTATGGCCTTCAAGCAGATTCTGCATTCAATGGGTTTTTGGTGCAGATGGGACACGACATGCACCTTACTGAATAACGGATGTTCGGACTTTGATAAATCTTCTTGTTTAGGTATCTACTTCATTTGCTTTATATGTTTAAAAATCTTATTCCAATGGTCACTAAAAGTAATAAATGTGCTGCACAAATTGTGGTACATGTTTCTTCCCTCTCAGCAGTGACATTCCGTGTGATGACTGCTATGTTTGCTCTATCATCAAGTTTGATTTTGTCTGATAAGAACCATCACTCCCAGCATTCTGTCTTTTGGAGTTATTGGGAAAGACTTCTTTCTTTTGCTAGGTGCTTCTTTTGATTGATTTCGTTATCACTAATATTCATCAATTTCACAGTGGAGTAATGTATTTCAATCGTGAAATGTGGTTAAGTGTTTGTTCTCTACAGCAGGGTCAGCTGGTTTTATGGCCACAAAGCAGATTCTCCATTCAATGGGTTTTTGGTGCAGATGGGACACCATGTGCACTTTTCTGAATAACGGAAGTTCGGAATGTGATAAAGCTTCTTGTTTAGGTATCTCCTTCATTTGCCTTACATGTTTATAAATCTTATTCCAATGGTCACTAAAAATAATAAATGTGCTGCACAAATTGTGGTACATGTTTCTTCCCTCACAGCAGGGAGATTCTGTTTGATGACTGCTATGTTTGTTCTACCATCGAGTGTGATTTTGTCTGATAAGAAACATCACTCCCAGCATTCTGTCTATTGGAGTTGTCGGGAAAAAATTGTTTCTTTTGCTAGGTGCTTCATTTGATTGATACCGTTATAACTTATACTCATCAATTTCACAGTGGAGTAATGTGTTTGAATCGTGAAATGTGGTTAAGTGTTTGGTCTTTACAGCAGGGTCAGCTGGTTTTATGGCCACAAAGCAGATTGTCCATTCAATGGGTTTTTTGTGCAGATGGGACACCATGTGCACCTTACTGAATAACGGAAGTTCAGAATGTGATAAAGCTTCTTGTTTAGGTATCTCCTTAATTTGCTTTACATGTTAAAAAATCTTATTCCAATGGTCACTAAAAATAATAAATGAGTTGCACAAATTGTGGTACATGTTTCTTCCCTCACAGCAGGGAGATTCTGTTTGATGGCTGCTATGTTTGTTCTACCATCGAGTGTGATTTTGTCTGATAAGATACATCACTCCCAGCATTCTGTGTTTTGGAGTTATTGGGAAAGAATTCTTTCTTTTGGTAGGTACTTCTTCTGATTGATACCGTTATCACTAATATTCATCAATTTCACAGTGGAGTAATGTATTTGAATCGTGAAATGTGGTTAAGTGTTTCTTCACTACAGCAGGGTCAGATGGCTGTATGGCCACAAAGCAGATTCTCTATTCAATGGGTTTTTGGTGCAGATGGGACACCATATGGATAAGGGATGTTTGGAATATGATTAATCTTCTTTTTTAGGCATCTCCTTCATTTGCTTTATAAATTTAAAAATCTTATTCCAATGGTCACTAAAAATAATCAATTGTTATTGTTGTGGTCTTCAGTCCTGAGACTGGTTTGATGCAGTTCTCCATGCTACTCTATCCTGTGCAAGCTTCTTTATCTCCCAGTACCTACTGCAACCTACATCCTTCTGAATGTGCTTAGTGTATTCATCTCTTGGTCTCCCTCTACGATTTTTACCCTCCACACTGCCCTCCAATGCTAAATTTGTGATCCTTTGATGCAGTGTGCTGCACAAAATGTGGTACATGTTTCTTCCCTCTGAGCAGTGACATTCCGTGTGATGACTGCTATGTTTGCTCTACCATCGTGTGTGATTTTGTCTGATAAGTACCATCACTCCCAGCATTCTGTCTATTGGAGTTATTGGGAAAAGCTTCTTTCTTTTGCTAGGTGCTTCTTTTGATTGATACCGTTCTCACTTATGTTCATCGATGTCACAGTGGAGTAATGTATTTGAATTGTGAAATGAGGTTAAGTGTTGCTTCTTTACAGGAGGGTCAGCTGGTTGTATGGCCACAAAGCAGATTCTCCATTCAATGGGTTTTTGGTGCAGATGGGACTCCACATGCACCTTACTGAATAAGGGATGTTCGGAATGTGATAAATCTTCTTGTTTAGGTATCTCCTTCATTTGATTTATATGTTTAATAATCTTATTCCAATTGTCACCCAAAAATTAGTAAATGTGCTGCACAAATTGTGGTACATGTTTCTTCCCTCACAGCAGGGCGATTCTGTTTGATGAGTGATATGTTTTTTCTACCATCGAGTGTCATTTTGTCTGATAAGAACCATCACTCCCAGCATTCTGTCTATTGGTGTTGTTGGGAAAAAATTCTTTCTTTTGCTAGGTGCTTCTTTTGATTGATACCGTTATCACTTATACTCATCAATTTCACAGTGGAGTAATGTATTTGATTCGTGAAATGTGGTTAAGTGTTTGTTCTCAACAGCAGGGTCAGCTGGTTTTATGGCCACAAAGCAGATTCTCCATTCAATGGGGTTTTGGGCAGATGGGACACCATGTGCACCTTACTGAATAACGGAAGTTCGGAAAGTGATAAACCTTCTTGTTTAGGTATCTCCTTCATTTGCTTAATATGTTTAAAAATCTTATTCCAATGGTCGCTAAAAATAATAAATGTGCTGCACAAATTGTGGTACATGTTTCTTCCCTCTGAGCGGGGAGATTCCGTTTGATGACTGCTATGTTTGTTCTACCATTGAGTGTGGTTTTGTTGGATAAGTTCCACCACTCCCAGCATTCTGTCTGTTGCAGTTATTGGGAAAGTCTTCTTTATTTTGCTAGGTACTTCATTTGATTGATACCCTCATCACTTATATTCATCAAATTCACAGTGGAGTAATGAATTCGAATCGTGAAATGTGGTTAAGTGTTTGTTCTTTACAGCAGGGTCAACTGGTTATATGGCCACAAAGCAGATTCTCCATTCAATGGGTTTTTGGTGCAGATGGGACACCACATGGATAAGGGATGTTTGGAATATGATAAATCTTCTTGTTTAGGCATTTCCTTCATTTGCTTTATATGTTTAAAAATCTTATTCCAATGGTCACTAAAAATAATCGGTGTGCTGCACAAAATGTGGTACATGTTTCTTCCCTCTCAGCAGTGACATTCCGTGTGATGACTGCTATGTTTGCTTTACCATCCTGTGTGATTTTGTCTGATAAGAACCATCACTCCCAGCGTTCTGTCTATTGGAGTTATTGGGAAAGGCTTCTTTCTTTTGCTAGGTGCTTCTTTTCATTGATTCCGTTCTCACTTATATTCATCAATTTCACAGTGGAGTAATGTATTTGAATCGTGAAATGTGGTTAAGTGTTTGTTCTCTACAGGAGGGTCAGCTGGTTGTATGGCCACAAAGCATATTCTCTATTCAATGGGTTTTTGGTGCAGATGGGACACGATGTGCACCTTACTGAATAACGGAAGTTCGGAATGTGATAAAGCTTCTTGTTTATGTATCTGCTTCATTTGCTTTACATGTTTAAAAATCTTATTCCAATGGTCACTAAAAATAATAAATGTGCTGCACAAATTGTGGTACATGTTTCTTCCCTCACAGCAGGGAGATTCTGTTTGATGACTGCTATGTTTGTTCTATCATCGAGTGTGATTTTGTCTGATAAGAACCATCACTCCCAGCATTCTGTCTATTGGAGTTGTTGGGAAAAAATTCCTTCTTTTGCTAGGTGCTTCTTTTGATTGATACCGTTATCACTTATACTCATCAAGTTCACAGTGGAGTAATGTATTTGATTCGTGAAATGTGGTTAAGTGTTTGGTCTTTACAGCAGGGTCAGCTGGTTGTATGGCCTCAAAGCAGATCCTGCAATAAATGGGTTTTTGGTGCAGATGGGACACCACATGCACCTTAGTGAGTAACGGATGTTCGGAATTTGATAAATCTTCTTGTTTGGGTATCTACTTCATTTGCTTTATGTGTTTAAAAATCTTATTCCAATGGTCACTAAATATAATAAATGTGCTGCACAAATTGTGGTACATGTTTCTTCCCTCACAGCAGGGAGATTCCATTTGATGACTGCTATGTTTGTTCTACCATTGAGTGTGATTTTGTCTGATAAGACCCATCACTCCCAGCGTTCTGTCTATTGGAGTTGTTGGGAAAAAATTCTTTCTTTTGCTAGGTGCTTCTTTTGATTGATACCGTTATCACATATACTCATCAATTTCACAGTGGAATAATGTGTTTGAATCGTGAAATGTGGTTAAGTGTTAGGTCTTTACAGCAGGGTCAGCCGGTT
This sequence comes from Schistocerca nitens, assembly GCF_023898315.1. Lineage (NCBI taxonomy): Eukaryota > Metazoa > Arthropoda > Insecta > Orthoptera > Acrididae > Schistocerca > Schistocerca nitens. The sequence goes on from NC_064625.1 coordinate 58,489,672, forward strand.
GTATGGCCTCAAAGCAGATTCTGCATTCAATGGGTTTTTGGTGCAGATGGGACACCACATGCACCTTACTGAATAACGGATGTTCGGAATTTGATAAATCTTCTTGTTTAGGTATCTACTTCATTTGCTTTATATGTTTAAAAATCTTATTCCAATGGTCACGAAAAATAATAAATGTGCTGCACAAATTGTGGACATGTTTCTTCCCTCTCAGCGGGGAGATTCCGTTTGATGACTGCTATGTTTGTTCTACCTTCGAGTGTGATTTGGTTGGATAAGTACCACCACTCCCAGCATTCTGTCTATTGCTGTTATTGGGAAAGACTTGTTTCTTTTGCTAGGTGCTTCATTTGATTGATACGGTTATCACTTATATTCATCAATTTCACAGTGGAGTAATGTATTTGAATCGTGATATGTGGTTAAGTGTTTGTTCTTTACAGCAGGGTCAGCTGATTATATGGCCACAAAGCAGATTCTCCATTCAGTGGGTTTTTGTTGGAGATGGGACACCACATACACCTTACTGAATAACGGATGTTCGGAATGTGATAAAACCTTCTTGTTTAGGTATCTCTTTCATTTGCTTTATATGTTTAAAAATTTTATTCCAATGGTCGCTAAAAATAATAAATGTGCTGCACAAATTGTGGTACATGTTTCTTTCCTCACAGCAGGGAGATGCCGTTTGATGACTGCTATGTTTGTTCTACCATCGAGTGTGATTTTGTCTGGTAAGAACCATCACTCCCAGCATTCTGTCTTTTGGAGTTATTGGGAAGGACTTCTCTCTTTTGGTAGGTACTTTATTTGATTGATACCGTTATCACTTATATTCATCAATATCACAGTGGCGTAATGTATTTGAATCGTTAAATGTGGTTAAGTGTTTGCTCTCTACAGCAGGATCAGCTGGTTTTATGGCCACAAAGCAGATTCTCCATTCAGTGGGGTTTAGGTGCAGATGGGACACCATGTGCACCTTACTGAATAACGGAAGTTCGGAAAGTGATAAAGCTTCTTGTTTAGGTATCTCCTTCATTTGATTTATATGTTTAATAATCTTATTCCAATTCTCACTAAAAATAATAAATGTGCTGCACAAATTGTGGTACATGTTTCTTCCCTCTCAGCAGGGAGATTCCGTTTGATGACTTCTATGTTTGCTCTACCATCGAGTGTGATTTTGTCTCATAAGAACCATCACTCCCAATATTCTGTGTATTGCAGTTATTGTGAAAGACTTCTTTCTTTTGCTTGGTTCTTCTTTTGATTGATACCGTTATCGCTTATATTCATCAATTTCACAGTGGAGTAATGTATTTGAATCATGAAATGTGGTTAAGTGTTTGTTCTCTACAGCAGGGTCAGCTGGTTTTATGGCCACAAAGCAGATTCTGCATTCAATGGGTTTTTGTTGGGGATGGGACACCACATACACCTTACTGAATAATGGATGTTCGGAATTTGATAAATCATCTTGTTTAGGTATCTCCTTCATTTGCTTTATATGTTTAATAATCTTATTCCAATGGTCACTAAAAATAATCAGTTTGCTGCACAAATTGTGGTACATGTTTCTTCCCTCTCAGCAGGTAGATTCCGTTTGATGACTTCTATGTTTGCTCTACCATCGAGTGTGATTTTGTCTGATAAGAGCCATACTCCCAGCATTCTGTCTATTGGAGTTGTTGGGAAAAAATTCTTTCTTTTGCTAATTGCTTCTTTTGATTGATACCGATATCACCTATACTCATCAATTTCACAGTGGAGTAATGTATTTGAATCGTGAAATGTGGTTAAGTGTTTGTTCTCTACAGCAGGGTCAGCTGGTTGTATGGCCACAAAGAAGATTCTCCATTCAATAGGTTTTTGGTGCAGATGGGACACCACATGAATAAGGGATGTTTGAAATATGATAAACCTTCTTCTTTAGGTATCTCCTTCATTTGCTTTACATGTTTAAAAATCTTTTTCCAATGGTCACTAAAAATAATCAATGTGGTGCACAAGTTGTGGTACATGTTTCTTCCCCCTCAGCTGAGACATTCCGTTTGATGACTGCTATGTTTGTTCTACCATCGAGAGTGATTTTGTCTGATAAGAACCATCACTCCCAGCATTCTGTCTATTGGAGTTGTTGGGAAAAAATTCTTTCTTTTGCTAGGTGCTTCTTTTGATTGATACCGTTATCACTTATACTCATCAATTACACAGTGGAGTAATGTATTTGAATCGTGAAATGTGGTTAAGTGTTTGTTCCTTACAGCAGGGTCAGCTGGTTGTATGGCCTCAAAGCAGGTTCTGCATTCAATGGGTTTTTTGTTGGAGATGGGACACCACATACACTTTACTGAATAACGGATGTTCGGAATTTGATGAATCTTCTTGTTTAGGTATCTCCTTCATTTGCTTTATATGTTTAATACTCTTATTCCAATGGTCACTAAAAATAATCAGTGTGCTGCACAAATTGTGGTACATGTTTCTTCCCTCTCAGCAGTGACATTCCGTTTGATGACTGCTATGTTTGCTCTACCATCTTGTGTGATTTTGTCTGATATGAGCCATCACTCCCAGCATTCTGTCTATTGGAGTTATTGGGAAAGACTTCTTTCTTTTGCTAAGTGCTTCTTTTGATTGATACCGTTCTCACGTATATTAATCAATTTCACAGTGGAGTAATGTATTTGAATCGAGAAATGTGGTTAAGTGTTGCTTCTTTACAGCAGGGTCAGCTGGTTGTATGGCCGCAAAGCAGATTCTACATTCAATGGGTTTTTGGTGCAGATGGGACTCCACATTCACCTTACTGAATAAGGGATGTTTGGAATGTGATAAATCTTCTTGTTTAGATATCTCCTTCATTTGCTTTATATGTTTAATAATCTTATTCCAATCGTCACTAAAAGTAATAAATGTGCTGCACATATTGTGGTACATGTTTCTTCCCTCTCAGCAGGGAGATTCCGTTTGATGACTTCTATGTTTGCTCTACCATCGAGTGTGATTTTCTCTGATAAGAACCATCACTCCCAGCATTCTGTCTATTGGAGTTATTGGGAAGGACTTCTGTCTTTTGGTAGGTACTTTATTTGATTGATACCGTTATCACTTATATTCATCAATTTCACAGTGGAGTAATGTATTTGAATCGTGAAATGTGGTTAAGTGTTTGTTCTCTACAGGAGGGTCAGCTGGTTGTATGGCCACAAAGCATATTCTCTATTCAATGGGTTTTTGGTGCAGATGGGACACGATGTGCACCTTACTGAATAACGGAAGTTCGGAATGTGATAAAGCTTCTTGTTTATGTATCTGCTTCATTTGCTTTACATGTTTAAAAATGTTATTCCAATGGTCACTAAACATAATAAATGTGCTGCACAAATTGTGGTACATGTTTCTTCCCTCACAGCAGGGAGATTCTGTTTGATGACTGCTATGTTTGTTCTATCATCGAGTGTGATTTTGTCTGATAAGAACCATCACTCCCAGCATTCTGTCTATTGGAGTTGTTGGGAAAAAATTCCTTCTTTTGCTAGGTGCTTCTTTTGATTGATACCGTTATCACTTATACTCATCAAGTTCACAGTGGAGTAATGTACTTGATTCGTGAAATGTGGTTAAGTGTTTGGTCTTTACAGCAGGGTCAGCTGGTTGTATGGCCTCAAAGCAGATCCTGCAATAAATGGGTTTTTGGTGCAGATGGGACACCACATGCACCTTAGTGAGTAACGGATGTTCGGAATTTGATAAATCTTCTTGTTTGGGTATCTACTTCATTTGCTTTATGTGTTTAAAAATCTTATTCCAATGGTCACTAAATATAATAAATGTGCTGCACAAATTGTGGTACATGTTTCTTCCCTCACAGCAGGGAGATTCCATTTGATGACTGCTATGTTTGTTCTACCATTGAGTGTGATTTTGTCTGGTAAGACCCATCACTCCCAGCGTTCTGTCTATTGGAGTTGTTGGGAAAAAATTCTTTCTTTTGCTAGGTGCTTCTTTTGATTGATACCGTTATAACATATACTCATCAATTTCACAGTGGAATAATGTGTTTGAATCGTGAAATGTGGTTAAGTGTTAGGTCTTTACAGCAGGGTCAGCCGGTTGTATGGCCTCAAAGCAGATTCTGCATTCAATGGGTTTTTGGTGCAGATGGGACACCACATGCACCTTACTGAATAACGGATGTTCGGAATTTGATAAATCTTCTTGTTTAGGTATCTACTTCATTTGCTTTATATGTTTAAAAATCTTATTCCAATGGTCACGAAAAATAATAAATGTGCTGCACAAATTGTGGACATGTTTCTTCCCTCTCAGCGGGGAGATTCCGTTTGATGACTGCTATGTTTGTTCTACCTTCGAGTGTGATTTGGTTGGATAAGTACCACCACTCCCAGCATTCTGTCTATTGCTGTTATTGGGAAAGACTTGTTTCTTTTGCTAGGTGCTTCATTTGATTGATACGGTTATCACTTATATTCATCAATTTCACAGTGGAGTAATGTATTTGAATCGTGATATGTGGTTAAGTGTTTGTTCTTTACAGCAGGGTCAGCTGATTATATGGCCACAAAGCAGATTCTCCATTCAGTGGGTTTTTGTTGGAGATGGGACACCACATACACCTTACTGAATAACGGATGTTCGGAATGTGATAAAACCTTCTTGTATAGGTATCTCTTTCATTTGCTTTATATGTTTAAAAATTTTATTCCAATGGTCGCTAAAAATAATAAATGTGCTGCACAAATTGTGGTACATGTTTCTTTCCTCACAGCAGGGAGATGCCGTTTGATGACTGCTATGTTTGTTCTACCATCGAGTGTGATTTTGTCTGATAAGAACCATCACTCCCAGCATTCTGTCTTTTGGAGTTATTGGGAAGGACTTCTCTCTTTTGGTAGGTACTTTATTTGATTGATACCGTTATCACTTATATTCATCAATATCACAGTGGCGTAATGTATTTGAATCGTTAAATGTGGTTAAGTGTTTGCTCTCTACAGCAGGATCAGCTGGTTTTATGGCCACAAAGCAGATTCTCCATTCAGTGGGGTTTAGGTGCAGATGGGACACCATGTGCACCTTACTGAATAACGGAAGTTCGGAAAGAGATAAAGCTTCTTGTTTAGGTATCTCCTTCATTTGATTTATATGTTTAATAATCTTATTCCAATTCTCACTAAAAATAATAAATGTGCTGCACAAATTGTGGTACATGTTTCTTCCCTCTCAGCAGGGAGATTCCGTTTGATGACTTCTATGTTTGCTCTACCATCGAGTGTGATTTTGTGTCATAAGAACCATCACTCCCAATATTCTGTGTATTGCAGTTATTGTGAAAGACTTCTTTCTTTTGCTTGGTTCTTCTTTTGATTGATACCGTTATCGCTTATATTCATCAATTTCACAGTGGAGTAATGTATTTGAATCATGAAATGTGGTTAAGTGTTTGTTCTCTACAGCAGGGTCAGCTGGTTTTATGGCCACAAAGCAGATTCTGCATTCAATGGGTTTTTGTTGGGGATGGGACACCACATACACCTTACTGAATAATGGATGTTCGGAATTTGATAAATCATCTTGTTTAGGTATCTCCTTCATTTGCTTTATATGTTTAATAATCTTATTCCAATGGTCACTAAAAATAATCAGTTTGCTGCACAAATTGTGGTACATGTTTCTTCCCTCTCAGCAGGTAGATTCCGTTTGATGACTTCTATGTTTGCTCTACCATCGAGTGTGATTTTGTCTGATAAGAGCCATACTCCCAGCATTCTGTCTATTGGAGTTGTTGGGAAAAAATTCTTTCTTTTGCTAATTGCTTCTTTTGATTGATACCGATATCACCTATACTCATCAATTTCACAGTGGAGTAATGTATTTGAATCGTGAAATGTGGTTAAGTGTTTGTTCTCTACAGCAGGGTCAGCTGGTTGTATGGCCACAAAGAAGATTCTCCATTCAATAGGTTTTTGGTGCAGATGGGACACCACATGAATAAGGGATGTTTGAAATATGATAAACCTTCTTCTTTAGGTATCTCCTTCATTTGCTTTACATGTTTAAAAATCTTTTTCCAATGGTCACTAAAAATAATCAATGTGGTGCACAAGTTGTGGTACATGTTTCTTCCCCCTCAGCTGAGACATTCCGTTTGATGACTGCTATGTTTGTTCTACCATCGAGAGTGATTTTGTCTGATAAGAACCATCACTCCCAGCATTCTGTCTATTGGAGTTGTTGGGAAAAAATTCTTTCTTTTGCTAGGTGCTTCTTTTGATTGATACCGTTATCACTTATACTCATCAATTACACAGTGGAGTAATGTATTTGAATCGTGAAATGTGGTTAAGTGTTTGTTCCTTACAGCAGGGTCAGCTGGTTGTATGGCCTCAAAGCAGGTTCTGCATTCAATGGGTTTTTTGTTGGAGATGGGACACCACATACACTTTACTGAATAACGGATGTTCGGAATTTGATGAATCTTCTTGTTTAGGTATCTCCTTCATTTGCTTTATATGTTTAATACTCTTATTCCAATGGTCACTAAAAATAATCAGTGTGCTGCACAAATTGTGGTACATGTTTCTTCCCTCTCAGCAGTGACATTCCGTTTGATGACTGCTATGTTTGCTCTACCATCTTGTGTGATTTTGTCTGATATGAGCCATCACTCCCAGCATTCTGTCTATTGGAGTTATTGGGAAAGACTTCTTTCTTTTGCTAAGTGCTTCTTTTGATTGATACCGTTCTCACGTATATTAATCAATTTCACAGTGGAGTAATGTATTTGAATCGAGAAATGTGGTTAAGTGTTGCTTCTTTACAGCAGGGTCAGCTGGTTGTATGGCCGCAAAGCAGATTCTACATTCAATGGGTTTTTGGTGCAGATGGGACTCCACATTCACCTTACTGAATAAGGGATGTTTGGAATGTGATAAATCTTCTTGTTTAGATATCTCCTTCATTTGCTTTATATGTTTAATAATCTTATTCCAATCGTCACTAAAAGTAATAAATGTGCTGCACATATTGTGGTACATGTTTCTTCCCTCTCAGCAGGGAGATTCCGTTTGATGACTTCTATGTTTGCTCTACCATCGAGTGTGATTTTCTCTGATAAGAACCATCACTCCCAGCATTCTGTCTATTGGAGTTATTGGGAAGGACTTCTGTCTTTTGGTAGGTACTTTATTTGATTGATACCGTTATCACTTATATTCATCAATTTCACAGTGGAGTAATGTATTTGAATCGTGAAATGTGGTTAAGTGTTTGTTCTCTACAGGAGGGTCAGCTGGTTTTAAGGCCACAAAGCAGATTCTCCATTCAATGGGTTTTTGGTGCAGATGGGACACCATGTGCACCTTACTGAATAACGGAAGTTCGGAATGTGATAAAGCTTCTTGTTTAGGTATCTCCTTCATTTGCTTTACATGTTTAAAAATCTTATTCCAATGGTCACTAAAAATAATAAATGTGCTGCACAAATGGTGGTAAATGTTTCTTCCCTCACAGCAGGGAGATTCTGTTTGATGACTGCTATGTTTGTTCTACCATCGAGTGTGATTTTGTCTGATAAGAACCATCACTCCCAGCATTCTGTCTATTGGAGTTGTTGGGAAAAAATTCTTTCTTTTGCTAGGTGCTTCTTTTGATTGATACCGTTATCACTTATACTCATCAATTACACAGTGGAGTAATGTATTTGAATCGTGAAATGTGGTTAAGTGTTTGTTCTTTACAGCAGGGTCAGCTGGTTGTATGGCCTCAAAGGAGGTTCTGCATTAAATGGGTTTTTTGTTGGAGATGGGACACCACATACACTTTACTGAATAACGGATGTTCGGAATTTGATAAATCTTCTTGTTTAGGTATCTCCTTCATTTGCTTTTTATGTTTAATACTCTTATTCCAATGGTCACTAAAAATAATCAGTGTGCTGCACAAATTGTGGTACATGTTTCTTCCCTCTCAGCAGCGACATTCCGTTTGATGACTGCTATGTTTGCTCTACCATCGTGTGTGATTTTGTCTGATAAGAGCCATCACTCCCAGCATTCTGTCTATTGGAGTTATTGGGAAAGACTTCTTTCTTTTGCTAAGTGCTTCTTTTGATTGATACCATTCTCACTTATATTAATCAATTTCACAGTGGAGTAATGTATTTCAATCGTGAAATGTGGTTAAGTGTTGCTTCTTTACAGCAGGGTCAGCTGGTTGTATGGCCGCAAAGCAGATTCTACATTCAATGGGTTTTTGGTGCAGATGGGACTCCACATTCACCTTACTGAATAAGGGATGTTTGGAATGTGATAAATCTTCTTGTTTAGGTATCTCCTTCATTTGATTTATATGTTTAATAATCTTATTCCAGTTCTCACTAAAAATAATAAATGTGCTGCACAAATTGTGGTTCATGTTTCTTCCCTCTCAGCAGGGAGATTCCGTTTGATGACTTCTATGTTTGCTCTACCATCGAGTGTGATTTTGTCTCATAAGAACCATCACTCCCAATATTCTGTGTATTGCAGTTATTGTGAAAGACTTCTTTCTAAATCTTCTTGTTTAGGTATCTCCTTCATTTGATTTATATGTTTAATAATCTTTTTCCAGTTCTCACTAAAAATAATAAATGTGCTGCACAAATAGTGGTTCATGTTTCTTCCCTCTCAGCAGGGAGATTCCGTTTGATGACTTCTATGTTTGCTCTACCATCGAGTGTGATTTTGTCTCATAAGAACCATCACTCCCAATATTCTGTGTATTGCAGTTATTGTGAAAGACTTCTTTCTTTTGCTTGGTTCTTCTTTTGATTGATACCGTTATCGCTTATATTCATCAATTTCACAGTGGAGTAATGTATTTGAATCATGAAATGTGGTTAAGTGTTTGTTCTCTACAGCAGGGTCAGCTGGTTTTAAGGCCACAAAGCAGATTCTCCATTCAATGGGTTTTTGGTGCAGATGGGACACCATGTGCACCTTACTGAATAACGGAAGTTCGGAATGTGATAAAGCTTCTTGTTTAGGTATCTCCTTCATTTGCTTTACATGTTTAAAAATCTTATTCCAATGGTCACTAAAAATAATAAATGTGCTGCACAAATTGTGGTACATGTTTCTTCCCTCTCAGCAGGTAGATTCCGTTTGATGACTTCTATGTTTGCTCTACCATCGAGTGTGATTTTGTCTGATAAGAGCCATACTCCCAGCATTCTGTCTATTGGAGTTGTTGGGAAAAAATTCTTTCTTTTGCTAATTGCTTCTTTTGATTGATACCGATATCACCTATACTCATCAATTTCACAGTGGAGTAATGTATTTGAATCGTGAAATGTGGTTAAGTGTTTGTTCTCTACAGTAGGGTCAGCTGGTTGTATGGCCACAAAGAAGATTCTCCATTCAATAGGTTTTTGGTGCAGATGGGACACCACATGAATAAGGGATGTTTGAAATATGATAAACCTTCTTCTTTAGGTATCTCCTTCATTTGCTTTACATGTTTAAAAATCTTTTTCCAATGGTCACTAAAAATAATCAATGTGGTGCACAAGTTGTGGTACATGTTTCTTCCCCCTCAGCTGAGACATTCCGTTTGATGACTGCTATGTTTGTTCTACCATCGAGAGTGATTTTGTCTGATAAGAACCATCACTCCCAGCATTCTGTCTATTGGAGTTGTTGGGAAAAAATTCTTTCTTTTGCTAGGTGCTTCTTTTGATTGATACCGTTATCACTTATACTCATCAATTACACAGTGGAGTAATGTATTTGAATCGTGAAATGTGGTTAAGTGTTTGTTCCTTACAGCAGGGTCAGCTGGTTGTATGGCCTCAAAGCAGGTTCTGCATTCAATGGGTTTTTTGTTGGAGATGGGACACCACATACACTTTACTGAATAACGGATGTTCGGAATTTGATGAATCTTCTTGTTTAGGTATCTCCTTCATTTGCTTTATATGTTTAATACTCTTATTCCAATGGTCACTAAAAATAATCAGTGTGCTGCACAAATTGTGGTACATGTTTCTTCCCTCTCAGCAGTGACATTCCGTTTGATGACTGCTATGTTTGCTCTACCATCTTGTGTGATTTTGTCTGATATGAGCCATCACTCCCAGCATTCTGTCTATTGGAGTTATTGGGAAAGACTTCTTTCTTTTGCTAAGTGCTTCTTTTGATTGATACCGTTCTCACGTATATTAATCAATTTCACAGTGGAGTAATGTATTTGAATCGAGAAATGTGGTTAAGTGTTGCTTCTTTACAGCAGGGTCAGCTGGTTGTATGGCCGCAAAGCAGATTCTACATTCAATGGGTTTTTGGTGCAGATGGGACTCCACATTCACCTTACTGAATAAGGGATGTTTGGAATGTGATAAATCTTCTTGTTTAGATATCTCCTTCATTTGCTTTATATGTTTAATAATCTTATTCCAATCGTCACTAAAAGTAATAAATGTGCTGCACATATTGTGGTACATGTTTCTTCCCTCTCAGCAGGGAGATTCCGTTTGATGACTTCTATGTTTGCTCTACCATCGAGTGTGATTTTCTCTGATAAGAACCATCACTCCCAGCATTCTGTCTATTGGAGTTATTGGGAAGGACTTCTGTCTTTTGGTAGGTACTTTATTTGATTGATACCGTTATCACTTATATTCATCAATTTCACAGTGGAGTAATGTATTTGAATCGTGAAATGTGGTTAAGTGTTTGTTCTCTACAGGAGGGTCAGCTGGTTTTAAGGCCACAAAGCAGATTCTCCATTCAATGGGTTTTTGGTGCAGATGGGACACCATGTGCACCTTACTGAATAACGGAAGTTCGGAATGTGATAAAGCTTCTTGTTTAGGTATCTCCTTCATTTGCTTTACATGTTTAAAAATCTTATTCCAATGGTCACTAAAAATAATAAATGTGCTGCACAAATGGTGGTAAATGTTTCTTCCCTCACAGCAGGGAGATTCTGTTTGATGACTGCTATGTTTGTTCTACCATTGAGTGTGATTTTGTCTGATAAGAACCATCACTCCCAGCGTTCTGTCTATTGGAGTTGTTGGGAAAAAATTCTTTCTTTTGCTAGGTGCTTCTTTTGATTGATACCGTTATCACTTATACTCATCAATTACACAGTGGAGTAATGTATTTGAATCGTGAAATGTGGTTAAGTGTTTGTTCTTTACAGCAGGGTCAGCTGGTTGTATGGCCTCAAAGGAGGTTCTGCATTAAATGGGTTTTTTGTTGGAGATGGGACACCACATACACTTTACTGAATAACGGATGTTCGGAATTTGATAAATCTTCTTGTTTAGGTATCTCCTTCATTTGCTTTTTATGTTTAATACTCTTATTCCAATGGTCACTAAAAATAATCAGTGTGCTGCACAAATTGTGGTACATGTTTCTTCCCTCTCAGCAGTGACATTCCGTTTGATGACTGCTATGTTTGCTCTACCATCGTGTGTGATTTTGTCTGATAAGAGCCATCACTCCCAGCATTCTGTCTATTGGAGTTATTGGGAAAGACTTCTTTCTTTTGCTAAGTGCTTCTTTTGATTGATACCGTTCTCACTTATATTTATCAATTTCACAGTGGAGTAATGTATTTGAATCGTGAAATGTGGTTAATTGTGTGTTCTTTACAGCAGGGCCAGCTGGTTGTATGGCATCAAAGCAGATTCTGCATTGAATGGGTTTTTGGTGCAGATGGGACTCCACATTCACCTTACTGAATAAGGGATGTTTGGAATGTGATAAATCTTCTTGTTTAGGTATCTCCTTCATTTGATTTATATGTTTAATAATCTTATTCCAGTTCTCACTAAAAATAATAAATGTGCTGCACAAATTGTGGTTCATGTTTCTTCCCTCTCAGCAGGGAGATTCCGTTTGATGACTTCTATGTTTGCTCTACCATCGAGTGTGATTTTGTCTCATAAGAACCATCACTCCCAATATTCTGTGTATTGCAGTTATTGTGAAAGACTTCTTTCTAAATCTTCTTGTTTAGGTATCTCCTTCATTTGATTTATATGTTTAATAATCTTTTTCCAGTTCTCACTAAAAATAATAAATGTGCTGCACAAATTGTGGTTCATGTTTCTTCCCTCTCAGCAGGGAGATTCCGTTTGATGACTTCTATGTTTGCTCTACCATCGAGTGTGATTTTGTCTCATAAGAACCATCACTCCCAATATTCTGTGTATTGCAGTTATTGTGAAAGACTTCTTTCTTTTGCTTGGTTCTTCTTTTGATTGATACCGTTATCGCTTATATTCATCAATTTCACTGTGGAGTAATGTATTTGAATCATGAAATGTGGTTAAGTGTTTGTTCTCTACAGCAGGGTCAGCTGGTTTTATGGCCACAAAGCAGATTCTCCATTCAATGGGTTTTTGTTGCAGATGGGACACCACATGGATACGGGATGTTTGGAATATGATAAATCTTCTTGTTTAGGCATCTCCTCCTTCATTTGCTTTATATGTTTAAAAATCTTATTCCAATGGTCACTAAAAATAATCAGTGTGCTGCACAAAATGTGGTACGTGTTTCTTCCCTCTCGGCAGTGACATTCCGTGTGATGACTGCTATGTTTTCTCTACCATCGTGTGTGATTTTGTCTGATAAGAACCATCACTCCCAGCATTCTGTCTATTGGGAGTTATTGGGAAAGGCTTCTTTCTTTTGCTAGGTGCTTCTTTTGATTGATACCGTTCTCACTTATATTTATCAATTTCACAGTGGAGTAATGTATTTGAATCGTGAAATGTGGTTAATTGTGTGTTCTTTACAGCAGGGCCAGCTGGTTGTATGGCCTCAAAGCAGATTCTGCATTGAATGGGTTTTTGGTGCAGATGGGGCTCCACATTCACCTTACTGAATAAGGGATGTTTGAAATATGATAAATCTTCTTCTTTAGGTATCTCCTTCATTTGCTTTCCATGTTTAAAAATCTTATTCCAATGGTCGCTAATAATAATAAATGTGCTGCACAAATTGTGGTACATGTTTCTTCCCTCACAGCAGGGAGATTCTGTTTGATGACTGCTATGTTTGTTCTATCATCGAGTGTGATTTTGTCTGATAAGAACCATCACTCCCAGCATTCTGTCTATTGGAGTTGTTGGGAAAAAATTCCTTCTTTTGCTAGGTGCTTCTTTTGATTGATACCGTTATCACTTATACTCATCAAGTTCACAGTGGAGTAATGTATTTGATTCGTGAAATGTGGTTAAGTGTTAGGTCTTTACAGCAGGGTCAGCTGGTTGTATGGCCTCAAAGCAGATCCTGCAATAAATGGGTTTTTGGTGCAGATGGGACACCACATGCACCTTAGTGAGTAACGGATGTTCGGAATTTGATAAATCTTCTTGTTTGGGTATCTACTTCATTTGCTTTATGTGTTTAAAAATCTTATTCCAATGGTCACTAAATATAATAAATGTGCTGCACAAATTGTGGTACATGTTTCTTCCCTCACAGCAGGGAGATTCCATTTGATGACTGCTATGTTTGTTCTACCATTGAGTGTGATTTTGTCTGATAAGAACCATCACTCCCAGCGCTCTGTCTATTGGAGTTGTTGGGAAAAAATTCTTTCTTTTGCTAGGTGCTTCTTTTGATTGATACCGTTATCACATATACTCATCAATTTCACAGTGGAATAATGTGTTTGAATCGTGAAATGTGGTTAAGTGTTAGGTCTTTACAGCAGGGTCAGCCGGTTGTATGGCCTCAAAGCAGATTCTGCATTCAATGGGTTTTTGGTGCAGATGGGACACCACATGCACCTTACTGAATAACGGATGTTCGGAATTTGATAAATCTTCTTGTTTAGGTATCTACTTCATTTGCTTTATATGTTTAAAAATCTTATTCCAATGGTCACGAAAAATAATAAATGTGCTGCACAAATTGTGGACATGTTTCTTCCCTCTCAGCGGGGAGATTCCGTTTGATGACTGCTATGTTTGTTCTACCTTCGAGTGTGATTTGGTTGGATAAGTACCACCACTCCCAGCATTCTGTCTATTGCTGTTATTGGGAAAGACTTGTTTCTTTTGCTAGGTGCTTCATTTGATTGATACCGTTATCACTTATATTCATCAATTTCACAGTGGAGTAATGTATTTGAATCGTGATATGTGGTTAAGTGTTTGTTCTTTACAGCAGGGTCAGCTGATTATATGGCCACAAAGCAGATTCTCCATTCAGTGGGTTTTTGTTGGAGATGGGACACCACATACACCTTACTGAATAACGGATGTTCGGAATGTGATAAAACCTTCTTGTTTAGGTATCTCCTTCATTTGCTTTATATGTTTAAAAATTTTATTCCAATGGTCGCTAAAAATAATAAATGTGCTGCACAAATTGTGGTACATGTTTCTTTCCTCACAGCAGGGAGATGCCGTTTGATGACTGCTATGTTTGTTCTACCATCAAGTGTGATTTTGTCTGATAAGAACCATCACTCCCAGCATTCTGTCTTTTGGAGTTATTGGGAAGGACTTCTCTCTTTTGGTAGGTACTTTATTTGATTGATACCGTTATCACTTATATTCATCAATATCACAGTGGCGTAATGTATTTGAATCGTTAAATGTGGTTAAGTGTTTGCTCTCTACAGCAGGATCAGCTGGTTTTATGGCCACAAAGCAGATTCTCCATTCAGTGGGGTTTAGGTGCAGATGGGACACCATGTGCACCTTACTGAATAACGGAAGTTCGGAAAGTGATAAAGCTTCTTGTTTAGGTATCTCCTTCATTTGCTTTACATGTTTAAAAATCTTATTCCAGTGGTCACTAAAAATAATAAATGTGCTGCACAAATTGTGGTACATGTTTCTTCCCTCACAGCAGGGAGATTCCGTTTGATGACTGCTATGTTTGTTCTACCATCGAGTGTGATTTTGTCTGATAAGCACCATCACTCTCAGCATTCTGTCTATTGCAGTTATTGGGGAAGACTTCTTTCTTTTGCTAGGTGCTTCTTTTGATTGATACCGTTCTCACTTATATTAATCAATTTCACAGTGGAGTAATGTATTTGAATCGTGAAATGTGGTTAAGTGTTTCTTCTCTACAGCAGGGTCAGCTGGTTTTATGGCCTCAAAGCAGATTGTCCATTCAATGGGGTTTTGGTGCAGATGGGACACCCCATGGATAAGGGATGTTTGGAATATCATAAATCTTCTTGTTTAGGTATCTCCTTCATTTGCTTTATATGTTTAAAAATCTGATTCCAATGGTCACTAAAAAGAATCAGTGTGCTGCACAAATTGTGGTACATGTTTCTTCCCTCTCAGCAGTGACATTCTGTTTGATGACTGCTATGTTTGCTCTATCATCGTGTGTGATTTTGTCTGATAAGAGCCATCACTCCCAGCATTCTGTCTATTGGGTTTATTGGGAAAGACTGCTTTCTTTTGCTAAGTGCTTCTTTTGATTGATACCATTCTCACTTATATTAATCAATTTCACAGTGGAGTAATGTATTTGAATCGTGAAATGTGGTTAAGTGTTGCTTCTTTACAGCAGGGTCAGCTGGTTGTATGGCCGCAAAGCAGATTCTACATTCAATGGGTTTTTGGTGGAGATGGGACTCCACATTCACCTTACTGAATAAGGGATGTTTGGAATGTGATAAATCTTCTTGTTTAGGTATCTCCTTCATTTGATTTATATGTTTAATAATCTTATTCCAATTCTCACTAAAAATAATAAATGTGCTGCACAAATTGTGGTACATGTTTCTTCCCTCTCAGCAGGGAGATTCCGTTTGATGACTTCTATGTTTGCTCTACCATCGAGTGTGATTTTGTCTCATAAGAACCATCACTCCCAATATTCTGTGTATTGCAGTTATTGTGAAAGACTTCTTTCTTTTGCTTGGTTCTTCTTTTGATTGATACCGTTATCGCTTATATTCATCAATTTCACAGTGGAGTAATGTATTTGAATCATGAAATGTGGTTAAGTGTTTGTTCTCTACAGCAGGGTCAGCTGGTTGTATGGCCGCAAAGCAGATTCTACATTCAATGGGTTTTTGGTGGAGATGGGACTCCACATTCACCTTACTGAATAAGGGATGTTTGGAATGTGATAAATCTTCTTGTTTAGGTATCTCCTTCATTTGCTTTCCATGTTTAAAAATCTTTTTCCAATGGTCACTAAAAATAATCAATGTGGTGCACAAGTTGTGGTACATGTTTCTTCCCCCTCAGCTGAGACATTCCGTTTGATGACTGCTATGTTTGTTCTACCATCGAGAGTGATTTTGTCTGATAAGAACCATCACTCCCAGCATTCTGTCTATTGGAGTTGTTGGGAAAAAATTCTTTCTTTTGCTAGGTGCTTCTTTTGATTGATACCGTTATCACTTATACTCATCAATTACACAGTGGAGTAATGTATTTGAATCGTGAAATGTGGTTAAGTGTTTGTTCCTTACAGCAGGGTCAGCTGGTTGTATGGCCTCAAAGCAGGTTCTGCATTCAATGGGTTTTTTGTTGGAGATGGGACACCACATACACTTTACTGAATAACGGATGTTCGGAATTTGATGAATCTTCTTGTTTAGGTATCTCCTTCATTTGCTTTATATGTTTAATACTCTTATTCCAATGGTCACTAAAAATAATCAGTGTGCTGCACAAATTGTGGTACATGTTTCTTCCCTCTCAGCAGTGACATTCCGTTTGATGACTGCTATGTTTGCTCTACCATCGTGTGTGATTTTGTCTGATATGAGCCATCACTCCCAGCATTCTGTCTATTGGAGTTATTGGGAAAGACTTCTTTCTTTTGCTAAGTGCTTCTTTTGATTGATACCGTTCTCACGTATATTAATCAATTTCACAGTGGAGTAATGTATTTGAATCGAGAAATGTGGTTAAGTGTTGCTTCTTTACAGCAGGGTCAGCTGGTTGTATGGCCGCAAAGCAGATTCTACATTCAATGGGTTTTTGGTGCAGATGGGACTCCACATTCACCTTACTGAATAAGGGATGTTTGGAATGTGATAAATCTTCTTGTTTAGATATCTCCTTCATTTGCTTTATATGTTTAATAATCTTATTCCAATCGTCACTAAAAGTAATAAATGTGCTGCACATATTGTGGTACATGTTTCTTCCCTCTCAGCAGGGAGATTCCGTTTGATGACTTCTATGTTTGCTCTACCATCGAGTGTGATTTTCTCTGATAAGAACCATCACTCCCAGCATTCTGTCTATTGGAGTTATTGGGAAGGACTTCTGTCTTTTGGTAGGTACTTTATTTGATTGTTACCGTTATCACTTATATTCATCAATTTCACAGTGGAGTAATGTATTTGAATCGTGAAATGTGGTTAAGTGTTTGTTCTCTACAGGAGGGTCAGCTGGTTTTAAGGCCACAAAGCAGATTCTCCATTCAATGGGTTTTTGGTGCAGATGGGACACCATGTGCACCTTACTGAATAACGGAAGTTCGGAATGTGATAAAGCTTCTTGTTTAGGTATCTCCTTCATTTGCTTTACATGTTTAAAAATCTTATTCCAATGGTCACTAAAAATAATAAATGTGCTGCACAAATGGTGGTAAATGTTTCTTCCCTCACAGCAGGGAGATTCTGTTTGATGACTGCTATGTTTGTTCTACCATCGAGTGTGATTTTGTCTGATAAGAACCATCACTCCCAGCATTCTGTCTATTGGAGTTGTTGGGAAAAAATTCTTTCTTTTGCTAGGTGCTTCTTTTGATTGATACCGTTATCACTTATACTCATCAATTACACAGTGGAGTAATGTATTTGAATCGTGAAATGTGGTTAAGTGTTTGTTCTTTACAGCAGGGTCAGCTGGTTGTATGGCCTCAAAGGAGGTTCTGCATTAAATGGGTTTTTTGTTGGAGATGGGACACCACATACACTTTACTGAATAACGGATGTTCGGAATTTGATAAATCTTCTTGTTTAGGTATCTCCTTCATTTGCTTTTTATGTTTAATACTCTTATTCCAATGGTCACTAAAAATAATCAGTGTGCTGCACAAATTGTGGTACATGTTTCTTCCCTCTCAGCAGTGACATTCCGTTTGATGACTGCTATGTTTGCTCTACCATCGTGTGTGATTTTGTCTGATAAGAGCCATCACTCCCAGCATTCTGTCTATTGGAGTTATTGGGAAAGACTTCTTTCTTTTGCTAAGTGCTTCTTTTGATTGATACCATTTTCACTTATATTAATCAATTTCACAGTGGAGTAATGTATTTCAATCGTGAAATGTGGTTAAGTGTTGCTTCTTTACAGCAGGGTCAGCTGGTTGTATGGCCGCAAAGCAGATTCTACATTCAATGGGTTTTTGGTGCAGATGGGACTCCACATTCACCTTACTGAATAAGGGATGTTTGGAATGTGATAAATCTTCTTGTTTAGGTATCTCCTTCATTTGATTTATATGTTTAATAATCTTATTCCAGTTCTCACTAAAAATAATAAATGTGCTGCACAAATTGTGGTTCATGTTTCTTCCCTCTCAGCAGGGAGATTCCGTTTGATGACTTCTATGTTTGCTCTACCATCGAGTGTGATTTTGTCTCATAAGAACCATCACTCCCAATATTCTGTGTATTGCAGTTATTGTGAAAGACTTCTTTCTAAATCTTCTTGTTTAGGTATCTCCTTCATTTGATTTATATGTTTAATAATCTTATTCCAGTTCTCACTAAAAATAATAAATGTGCTGCACAAATTGTGGTTCATGTTTCTTCCCTCTCAGCAGGGAGATTCCGTTTGATGACTTCCATGTTTGCTCTACCATCGAGTGTGATTTTGTCTCATAAGAACCATCACTCCCAATATTCTGTGTATTGCAGTTATTGTGAAAGACTTCTTTCTTTTGCTTGGTTCTTCTTTTGATTGATACCGTTATCGCTTATATTCATCAATTTCACTGTGGAGTAATGTATTTGAATCATGAAATGTGGTTAAGTGTTTGTTCTCTACAGCAGGGTCAGCTGGTTTTATGGCCACAAAGCAGATTCTCCATTCAATGGGTTTTTGTTGCAGATGGGACACCACATGGATACGGGATGTTTGGAATATGATAAATCTTCTTGTTTAGGCATCTCCTCCTTCATTTGCTTTATATGTTTAAAAATCTTATTCCAATGGTCACTAAAAATAATCAGTGTGCTGCACAAAATGTGGTACGTGTTTCTTCCCTCTCGGCAGTGACATTCCGTGTGATGACTGCTATGTTTTCTCTACCATCGTGTGTGATTTTGTCTGATAAGAACCATCACTCCCAGCATTCTGTCTATTGGGAGTTATTGGGAAAGGCTTCTTTCTTTTGCTAGGTGCTTCTTTTGATTGATACCGTTCTCACTTATATTTATCAATTTCACAGTGGAGTAATGTATTTGAATCGTGAAATGTGGTTAAGTGTGTGTTCTTTACAGCAGGGCCAGCTGGTTGTATGGCCTCAAAGCAGATTCTGCATTGAATGGGTTTTTGGTGCAGATGGGACTCCACATTCACCTTACTGAATAAGGGATGTTTGAAATATGATAAATCTTCTTCTTTAGGTATCTCCTTCATTTGCTTTCCATGTTTAAAAATCTTATTCCAATGGTCGCTAATAATAATAAATGTGCTGCACAAATTGTGGTACATGTTTCTTCCCTCACAGCAGGGAGATTCCGTTCGATGACTGCTATGATTGTTCTACCATCGAGTGTGATTTTGTCTGATAAGAACCATCACTCCCAGCATTTTGTCTATTGCAGTTATTGGGAAAGACTTATTTCTTCAGCTAGGTTCTTCTTTTGATTGATACCGTTATCACTTATATTCATCGATTTCACAGTGGAGTAATGTATTTGAATCGTGAAATGTGGTTAAGTGTTTGTTCTCTACAGCAGGGTCAGCTGGTTGTATGGCCACAAAGCATATTCTCCATTCAATGGCTTTTTGGTGCAGATGGGACACCACCTGCACCTTACTGAATAACGGATGTTCGGAATGTGATAAACCTTCTTGTTTAGGTATCTGCTTCATTTGCTTTACATGTTTAAAAATCTTATTCCAATGGTCACAATAAATAATAAATGTGCTGCACAAATTGTGGTACATGTTTCTTCCCTCACAGCAGGGAGATTCTGTTTGATGACTGCTAAGTTTGTTCTACCATCGAGTGTGATTTTGTCTGATAAGAAGCATCACTCCCAGCATTCTGTCTATTGGAGTTGTTGGGAAAAAATTCTTTCTTTTGCTAGGTGCTGCTTTTGATTGATACCGTTATCACTTATATTCATCAATTTCACAGTGGAGTAATGTATTTGAATCGTGAAATGTGGTTAAGTGTTTGTTCTCTACAGGAGGGTCTGCTGGTTGTATGACCACAAAGCATATTCTCTATTCAATGGGTTTTTGGTGCAGATGGGACACGATGTGCACCTTACTGAATAACGGAAGTTCGGAATGTGATAAAGCTTCTTGTTTATGTATCTGCTTCATTTGCTTTACATGTTTAAAAATCTTATTCCAATGGTCACTAAAAATAATAAATGTGCTGCACAAATTGTGGTACATGTTTCTTCCCTCACAGCAGGGAGATTCTGTTTGATGACTGCTATGTTTGTTCTATCATCGAGTGTGACATTGTCTGATAAGAACCATCACTCCCAGCATTCTGTCTATTGGAGTTGTTGGGAAAAAATTCCTTCTTTTGCTAGGTGCTTCTTTTGATTGATACCGTTATCACTTATACTCATCAAGTTCACAGTGGAGTAATGTATTTGATTCGTGAAATGTGGTTAAGTGTTTGGTCTTTACAGCAGGGTCAGCTGGTTGTATGGCCTCAAAGCAGATCCTGCAATAAATGGGTTTTTGGTGCAGATGGGACACCACATGCACCTTAGTGAGTAACGGATGTTCGGAATTTGATAAATCTTCTTGTTTGGGTATCTACTTCATTTGCTTTATGTGTTTAAAAATCTTATTCCAATGGTCACTAAATATAATAAATGTGCTGCACAAATTGTGGTACATGTTTCTTCCCTCACAGCAGGGAGATTCCATTTGATGACTGCTATGTTTGTTCTACCATTGAGTGTGATTTTGTCTGATAAGAACCATCACTCCCAGCGTTCTGTCTATTGGAGTTGTTGGGAAAAAATTCTTTCTTTTGCTAGGTGCTTCTTTTGATTGATACCATTATCACATATACTCATCAATTTCACAGTGGAATAATGTGTTTGAATCGTGAAATGTGGTTAAGTGTTAGGTCTTTACAGCAGGGTCAGCTGGTTGTATGGCCTCAAAGCAGATTCTGCATTCAATGGGTTTTTGGTGCAGATGGGACACCACATGCACCTTACTGAATAACGGATGTTCGGAATTTGATAAATCTTCTTGTTTAGGTATCTACTTCATTTGCTTTATATGTTTAAAAATCTTATTCCAATGGTCACGAAAAATAATAAATGTGCTGCACAAATTGTGGACATGTTTCTTCCCTCTCAGCGGGGAGATTCCGTTTGATGACTGCTATGTTTGTTCTACCTTCGAGTGTGATTTGGTTGGATAAGTACCACCACTCCCAGCATTCTGTCTATTGCTGTTATTGGGAAAGACTTGTTTCTTTTGCTAGGTGCTTCATTTGATTGATACCGTTATCACTTATATTCATCAATTTCACAGTGGAGTAATGTATTTGAATCGTGATATGTGGTTAAGTGTTTGTTCTTTACAGCAGGGTCAGCTGATTATATGGCCACAAAGCAGATTCTCCATTCAGTGGGTTTTTGTTGGAGATGGGACACCACATACACCTTACTGAATAACGGATGTTCGGAATGTGATAAAACCTTCTTGTTTAGGTATCTCCTTCATTTGCTTTATATGTTTAAAAATTTTATTCCAATGGTCGCTAAAAATAATAAATGTGCTGCACAAATTGTGGTACATGTTTCTTTCCTCACAGCAGGGAGATGCCGTTTGATGACTGCTATGTTTGTTCTACCATCGAGTGTGATTTTGTCTGATAAGAACCATCACTCCCAGCATTCTGTCTTTTGGAGTTATTGGGAAGGACTTCTCTCTTTTGGTAGGTACTTTATTTGATTGATACCGTTATCACTTATATTCATCAATATCACAGTGGCGTAATGTATTTGAATCGTTAAATGTGGTTAAGTGTTTGCTCTCTACAGCAGGATGAGCTGGTTTTATGGCCACAAAGCAGATTCTCCATTCAGTGGGGTTTAGGTGCAGATGGGACACCATGTGCACCTTACTGAATAACGGAAGTTCGGAATGTGATAAAGCTTCTTGTTTAGGTATCTCCTTCATTTGCTTTACATGTTTAAAAATCTTATTCCAGTGGTCACTAAAAATAATAAATGTGCTGCACAAATTGTGGTACATGTTTCTTCCCTCACAGCAGGGAGATTCCGTTTGATGACTGCTATGTTTGTTCTACCATCGAGTGTGATTTTGTCTGATAAGCACCATCACTCTCAGCATTCTGTCTATTGCAGTTATTGGGGAAGACTTCTTTCTTTTGCTAGGTGCTTCTTTTGATTGATACCGTTCTCACTTATATTAATCAATTTCACAGTGGAGTAATGTATTTGAATCGTGAAATGTGGTTAAGTGTTTCTTCTCTACAGCAGGGTCAGCTGGTTTTATGGCCTCAAAGCAGATTGTCCATTCAATGCGGTTTTGGTGCAGATGGGACACCACATGGATAAGGGATGTTTGGAATATCATAAATCTTCTTGTTTAGGTATCTCCTTCATTTGCTTTATATGTTTAAAAATCTGATTCCAATGGTCACTAAAAAGAATCAGTGTGCTGCACAAATTGTGGTACATGTTTCTTCCCTCTCAGCAGTGACATTCTGTTTGATGACTGCTATGTTTGCTCTACCATCCTTTGTGATTTTGTCTGATAAGAGCCATCACTCCCAGCATTCTGTCTATTGGAGTTATTGGGAAAGACTGCTTTCTTTTGCTAGGTGCTTCTTTCGATTGATACCGTTATCACTAATATTCATCAATTTCACAGTGGACTAATGTATTTGAATCGTGAAATGTGGTTAAGTGTTGCTTCTTTACAGCAGGGTCAGCTGGTTGTATGGCCGCAAAGCAGATTCTACATTCAATGGGTTTTTGGTGGAGATGGGACTCCACATTCACCTTACTGAATAAGGGATGTTTGGAATGTGATAAATCTTCTTGTTTAGGTATCTCCTTCATTTGATTTATATGTTTAATAATCTTATTCCAATTCTCACTAAAAATAATAAATGTGCTGCACAAATTGTGGTACATGTTTCTTCCCTCTCAGCAGGGAGATTCCGTTTGATGACTTCTATGTTTGCTCTATCATCGAGTGTGATTTTGTCTCATAAGAACCATCACTCCCAATATTCTGTGTATTGCAGTTATTGTGAAAGACTTCTTTCTTTTGCTTGGTTCTTCTTTTGATTGATACCGTTATCGCTTATATTCATCAATTTCACAGTGGAGTAATGTATTTGAATCATGAAATGTGGTTAAGTGTTTGTTCTCTACAGCAGGGTCAGCTGGTTTTATGGCCACAAAGCAGATTCTGCATTCAATGGGTTTTTGTTGGGGATGGGACACCACATACACCTTACTGAATAATGGATGTTCGGAATTTGATAAATCATCTTGTTTAGGTATCTCCTTCATTTGCTTTATATGTTTAATAATCTTATTCCAATGGTCACTAAAAATAATCAGTTTGCTGCACAAATTGTGGTACATGTTTCTTCCCTCTCAGCAGGTAGATTCCGTTTGATGACTTCTATGTTTGCTCTACCATCGAGTGTGATTTTGTCTGATAAGAGCCATACTCCCAGCATTCTGTCTATTGGAGTTGTTGGGAAAAAATTCTTTCTTTTTCTAATTGCTTCTTTTGATTGATACCGATATCACCTATACTCATCAATTTCACAGTGGAGTAATGTATTTGAATCGTGAAATGTGGTTAAGTGTTTGTTCTCTACAGCAGGGTCAGCTGGTTGTATGGCCACAAAGAAGATTCTCCATTCAATGGGTTTTTGGTGCAGATGGGACACCACATGAATAAGGGATGTTTGAAATATGATAAACCTTCTTCTTTAGGTATCTCCTTCATTTGCTTTACATGTTTAAAAATCTTTTTCCAATGGTCACTAAAAATAATCAATGTGGTGCACAAGTTGTGGTACATGTTTCTTCCCCCTCAGCTGAGACATTCCGTTTGATGACTGCTATGTTTGTTCTACCATCGAGAGTGATTTTGTCTGATAAGAACCATCACTCCCAGCATTCTGTCTATTGGAGTTGTTGGGAAAAAATTCTTTCTTTTGCTAGGTGCTTCTTTTGATTGATACCGTTATCACTTATACTCATCAATTACACAGTGGAGTAATGTATTTGAATCGTGAAATGTGGTTAAGTGTTTGTTCCTTACAGCAGGGTCAGCTGGTTGTATGGCCTCAAAGCAGGTTCTGCATTCAATGGGTTTTTTGTTGGAGATGGGACACCACATACACTTTACTGAATAACGGATGTTCGGAATTTGATGAATCTTCTTGTTTAGGTATCTCCTTCATTTGCTTTATATGTTTAATACTCTTATTCCAATGGTCACTAAAAATAATCAGTGTGCTGCACAAATTGTGGTACATGTTTCTTCCCTCTCAGCAGTCACATTCCGTTTGATGACTGCTATGTTTGCTCTACCATCGTGTGTGATTTTGTCTGATATGAGCCATCACTCCCAGCATTCTGTCTATTGGAGTTATTGGGAAAGACTTCTTTCTTTTGCTAAGTGCTTCTTTTGATTGATACCGTTCTCACGTATATTAATCAATTTCACAGTGGAGTAATGTATTTGAATCGAGAAATGTGGTTAAGTGTTGCTTCTTTACAGCAGGGTCAGCTGGTTGTATGGCCGCAAAGCAGATTCTACATTCAATGGGTTTTTGGTGCAGATGGGACTCCACATTCACCTTACTGAATAAGGGATGTTTGGAATGTGATAAATCTTCTTGTTTAGATATCTCCTTCATTTGCTTTATATGTTTAATAATCTTATTCCAATCGTCACTAAAAGTAATAAATGTGCTGCACATATTGTGGTACATGTTTCTTCCCTCTCAGCAGGGAGATTCCGTTTGATGACTTCTATGTTTGCTCTACCATCGAGTGTGATTTTCTCTGATAAGAACCATCACTCCCAGCATTCTGTCTATTGGAGTTATTGGGAAGGACTTCTGTCTTTTGGTAGGTACTTTATTTGATTGATACCGTTATCACTTATATTCATCAATTTCACAGTGGAGTAATGTATTTGAATCGTGAAATGTGGTTAAGTGTTTGTTCTCTACAGGAGGGTCAGCTGGTTTTAAGGCCACAAAGCAGATTCTCCATTCAATGGGTTTTTGGTGCAGATGGGACACCATGTGCACCTTACTGAATAACGGAAGTTCGGAATGTGATAAAGCTTCTTGTTTAGGTATCTCCTTCATTTGCTTTACATGTTTAAAAATCTTATTCCAATGGTCACTAAAAATAATAAATGTGCTGCACAAATGGTGGTAAATGTTTCTTCCCTCACAGCAGGGAGATTCTGTTTGATGACTGCTATGTTTGTTCTACCATCGAGTGTGATTTTGTCTGATAAGAACCATCACTCCCAGCATTCTGTCTATTGGAGTTGTTGGGAAAAAATTCTTTCTTTTGCTAGGTGCTTCTTTTGATTGATACCGTTATCACTTATACTCATCAATTACACAGTGGAGTAATGTATTTGAATCGTGAAATGTGGTTAAGTGTTTGTTCTTTACAGCAGGGTCAGCTGGTTGTATGGCCTCAAAGGAGGTTCTGCATTAAATGGGTTTTTTGTTGGAGATGGGACACCACATACACTTTACTGAATAACGGATGTTCGGAATTTGATAAATCTTCTTGTTTAGGTATCTCCTTCATTTGCTTTTTATGTTTAATACTCTTATTCCAATGGTCACTAAAAATAATCAGTGTGCTGCACAAATTGTGGTACATGTTTCTTCCCTCTCAGCAGTGACATTCCGTTTGATGACTGCTATGTTTGCTCAACCATCGTGTGTGATTTTGTCTGATAAGAGCCATCACTCCCAGCATTCTGTCTATTGGAGTTATTGGGAAAGACTTCTTTCTTTTGCTAAGTGCTTCTTTTGATTGATACCATTCTCACTTATATTAATCAATTTCACAGTGGAGTAATGTATTTCAATCGTGAAATGTGGTTAAGTGTTGCTTCTTTACAGCAGGGTCAGCTGGTTGTATGGCCACAAAGGAGATTCTACATTCAATGGGTTTTTGGTGGAGATGGGACTCCACATTCACCTTACTGAATAAGGGATGTTTGGAATGTGATAAATCTTCTTGTTTAGGTATCTCCTTCATTTGATTTATATGTTTAATAATCTTATTCCAATTCTCACTAAAAATAATAAATGTGCTGCACAAATTGTGGTACATGTTTCTTCCCTCTCAGCAGGGAGATTCCGTTTGATGACTTCTATGTTTGCTCTACCATCGAGTGTGATTTTGTCTCATAAGAACCATCACTCCCAATATTCTGTGTATTGCAGTTATTGTGAAAGACTTCTTTCTTTTGCTTGGTTCTTCTTTTGATTGATACCGTTATCGCTTATATTCATCAATTTCACAGTGGAGTAATGTATTTGAATCATGAAATGTGGTTAAGTGTTTGTTCTCTACAGCAGGGTCAGCTG
This sequence comes from Schistocerca nitens, assembly GCF_023898315.1. NCBI lineage: Eukaryota > Metazoa > Arthropoda > Insecta > Orthoptera > Acrididae > Schistocerca > Schistocerca nitens. The sequence continues at coordinate 58,516,482 of NC_064625.1, forward strand.
GTTTTATGGCCACAAAGCAGATTCTGCATTCAATGGGTTTTTGTTGGGGATGGGACACCACATACACCTTACTGAATAATGGATGTTCGGAATTTGATAAATCATCTTGTTTAGGTATCTCCTTCATTTGCTTTATATGTTTAATAATCTTATTCCAATGGTCACTAAAAATAATCAGTTTGCTGCACAAATTGTGGTACATGTTTCTTCCCTCTCAGCAGGTAGATTCCGTTTGATGACTTCTATGTTTGCTCTACCATCGAGTGTGATTTTGTCTGATAAGAGCCATACTCCCAGCATTCTGTCTATTGGAGTTGTTGGGAAAAAATTCTTTCTTTTGCTAATTGCTTCTTTTGATTGATACCGATATCACCTATACTCATCAATTTCACAGTGGAGTAATGTATTTGAATCGTGAAATGTGGTTAAGTGTTTGTTCTCTACAGCAGGGTCAGCTGGTTGTATGGCCACAAAGAAGATTCTCCATTCAATGGGTTTTTGGTGCAGATGGGACACCACATGAATAAGGGATGTTTGAAATATGATAAACCTTCTTCTTTAGGTATCTCCTTCATTTGCTTTACATGTTTAAAAATCTTTTTCCAATGGTCACTAAAAATAATCAATGTGGTGCACAAGTTGTGGTACATGTTTCTTCCCCCTCAGCTGAGACATTCCGTTTGATGACTGCTATGTTTGTTCTACCATCGAGAGTGATTTTGTCTGATAAGAACCATCACTCCCAGCATTCTGTCTATTGGAGTTGTTGGGAAAAAATTCTTTCTTTTGCTAGGTGCTTCTTTTGATTGATACCGTTATCACTTATACTCATCAATTACACAGTGGAGTAATGTATTTGAATCGTGAAATGTGGTTAAGTGTTTGTTCCTTACAGCAGGGTCAGCTGGTTGTATGGCCTCAAAGCAGGTTCTGCATTCAATGGGTTTTTTGTTGGAGATGGGACACCACATACACTTTACTGAATAACGGATGTTCGGAATTTGATGAATCTTCTTGTTTAGGTATCTCCTTCATTTGCTTTATATGTTTAATACTCTTATTCCAATGGTCACTAAAAATAATCAGTGTGCTGCACAAATTGTGGTACATGTTTCTTCCCTCTCAGCAGTGACATTCCGTTTGATGACTGCTATGTTTGCTCTACCATCGTGTGTGATTTTGTCTGATATGAGCCATCACTCCCAGCATTCTGTCTATTGGAGTTATTGGGAAAGACTTCTTTCTTTTGCTAAGTGCTTCTTTTGATTGATACCGTTCTCACGTATATTAATCAATTTCACAGTGGAGTAATGTATTTGAATCGAGAAATGTGGTTAAGTGTTGCTTTTTTACAGCAGGGTCAGCTGGTTGTATGGCCGCAAAGCAGATTCTACATTCAATGGGTTTTTGGTGCAGATGGGACTCCACATTCACCTTACTGAATAAGGGATGTTTGGAATGTGATAAATCTTCTTGTTTAGATATCTCCTTCATTTGCTTTATATGTTTAATAATCTTATTCCAATCGTCACTAAAAGTAATAAATGTGCTGCACATATTGTGGTACATGTTTCTTCCCTCTCAGCAGGGAGATTCCGTTTGATGACTTCTATGTTTGCTCTACCATCGAGTGTGATTTTCTCTGATAAGAACCATCACTCCCAGCATTCTGTCTATTGGAGTTATTATGAAGGACTTCTGTCTTTTGGTAGGTACTTTATTTGATTGATACCATTCTCACTTATATTCATCAATTTCACAGTGGAGTAATGTATTTGAATCGTGAAATGTGGTTAAGTGTTTGTTCTCTACAGGAGGGTCAGCTGGTTTTAAGGCCACAAAGCAGATTCTCCATTCAATGGGTTTTTGGTGCAGATGGGACACCATGTGCACCTTACTGAATAACGGAAGTTCGGAATGTGATAAAGCTTCTTGTTTAGGTATCTCCTTCATTTGCTTTACATGTTTAAAAATCTTATTCCAATGGTCACTAAAAATAATAAATGTGCTGCACAAATGGTGGTAAATGTTTCTTCCCTCACAGCAGGGAGATTCTGTTTGATGACTGCTATGTTTGTTCTACCATCGAGTGTGATTTTGTCTGATAAGAACCATCACTCCCAGCATTCTGTCTATTGGAGTTGTTGGGAAAAAATTCTTTCTTTTGCTAGGTGCTTCTTTTGATTGATACCGTTATCACTTATACTCATCAATTACACAGTGGAGTAATGTATTTGAATCGTGAAATGTGGTTAAGTGTTTGTTCTTTACAGCAGGGTCAGCTGGTTGTATGGCCTCAAAGGAGGTTCTGCATTAAATGGGTTTTTTGTTGGAGATGGGACACCACATACACTTTACTGAATAACGGATGTTCGGAATTTGATAAATCTTCTTGTTTAGGTATCTCCTTCATTTGCTTTTTATGTTTAATACTCTTATTCCAATGGTCACTAAAAATAATCAGTGTGCTGCACAAATTGTGGTACATGTTTCTTCCCTCTCAGCAGTGACATTCCGTTTGATGACTGCTATGTTTGCTCTACCATCGTGTGTGATTTTGTCTGATAAGAGCCATCACTCCCAGCATTCTGTCTATTGGAGTTATTGGGAAAGACTTCTTTCTTTTGCTAAGTGCTTCTCTTGATTGATACCATTCTCACTTATATTAATCAATTTCACAGTGGAGTAATGTATTTCAATCGTGAAATGTGGTTGAGTGTTGCTTCTTTACAGCAGGGTCAGCTGGTTGTATGGCCGCAAAGCAGATTCTACATTCAATGGGTTTTTGGTGCAGATGGGACTCCACATTCACCTTACTGAATAAGGGATGTTTGGAATGTGATAAATCTTCTTGTTTAGGTATCTCCTTCATTTGATTTATATGTTTAATAATCTTATTCCAGTTCTCACTAAAAATAATAAATGTGCTGCACAAATTGTGGTTCATGTTTCTTCCCTCTCAGCAGGGAGATTCCGTTTGATGACTTCTATGTTTGCTCTACCATCGAGTGTGATTTTGTCTCATAAGAACCATCACTCCCAATATTCTGTGTATTGCAGTTATTGTGAAAGACTTCTTTCTAAATCTTCTTGTTTAGGTATCTCCTTCATTTGATTTATATGTTTAATAATCTTATTCCAGTTCTCACTAAAAATAATAAATGTGCTGCACAAATTGTGGTTCATGTTTCTTCCCTCTCAGCAGGGAGATTCCGTTTGATGACTTCTATGTTTGCTCTACCATCGAGTGTGATTTTGTCTCATAAGAACCATCACTCCCAATATTCTGTGTATTGCAGTTATTGTGAAAGACTTCTTTCTTTTGCTTGGTTCTTCTTTTGATTGATACCGTTATCGCTTATATTCATCAATTTCACTGTGGAGTAATGTATTTGAATCATGAAATGTGGTTAAGTGTTTGTTCTCTACAGCAGGGTCAGCTGGTTTTATGGCCACAAAGCAGATTCTCCATTCAATGGGTTTTTGTTGCAGATGGGACACCACATGGATACGGGATGTTTGGAATATGATAAATCTTCTTGTTTAGGCATCTCCTCCTTCATTTGCTTTATATGTTTAAAAATCTTATTCCAATGGTCACTAAAAATAATCAGTGTGCTGCACAAAATGTGGTACGTGTTTCTTCCCTCTCGGCAGTGACATTCCGTGTGATGACTGCTATGTTTTCTCTACCATCGTGTGTGATTTTGTCTGATAAGAACCATCACTCCCAGCATTCTGTCTATTGGGAGTTATTGGGAAAGGCTTCTTTCTTTTGCTAGGTGCTTCTTTTGATTGATACCGTTCTCACTTATATTTATCAATTTCACAGTGGAGTAATGTATTTGAATCGTGAAATGTGGTTAAGTGTGTGTTCTTTACAGCAGGGCCAGCTGGTTGTATGGCCTCAAAGCAGATTCTGCATTGAATGGGTTTTTGGTGCAGATGGGACTCCACATTCACCTTACTGAATAAGGGATGTTTGAAATATGATAAATCTTCTTCTTTAGGTATCTCCTTCATTTGCTTTCCATGTTTAAAAATCTTATTCCAATGGTCGCTAATAATAATAAATGTGCTGCACAAATTGTGGTACATGTTTCTTCCCTCACAGCAGGGAGATTCCGTTCGATGACTGCTATGATTGTTCTACCATCGAGTGTGATTTTGTCTGATAAGAACCATCACTCCCAGCATTTTGTCTATTGCAGTTATTGGGAAAGACTTATTTCTTCAGCTAGGTTCTTCTTTTGATTGATACCATTATCACTTATATTCATCGATTTCACAGTGGAGTAATGTATTTGAATCGTGAAATGTGGTTAAGTGTTTGTTCTCTACAGCAGGGTCAGCTGGTTGTATGGCCACAAAGCATATTCTCCATTCAATGGCTTTTTGGTGCAGATGGGACACCACCTGCACCTTACTGAATAACGGATGTTCGGAATGTGATGAACCTTCTTGTTTAGGTATCTGCTTCATTTGCTTTACATGTTTAAAGTCTTATTCCAATGGTCACAATAAATAATAAATGTGCTGCACAAATTGTGGTACATGTTTCTTCCCTCACAGCAGGGAGATTCTGTTTGATGACTGCTAAGTTTGTTCTACCATCGAGTGTGATTTTGTCTGATAAGAAGCATCACTCCCAGCATTCTGTCTATTGGAGTTGTTGGGAAAAAATTCTTTCTTTTGCTAGGTGCTTCTTTTGATTGATACCGTTATCACTTATATTCATTAATTTCACAGTGGAGTAATGTATTTGAATCGTGAAATGTGGTTAAGTGTTTGCTCTCTACAGCAGGGTCAGCTGGTTGTATGGCCACAAAGAAGATTCTCCATTCAATGGGTTTTTGGTGCAGATGGGACACCACATGAATAAAGGATGTTTGTAATATGATAAGTCTTCTTCTTTAGGTATCTCCTTCATTTGCTTTATATGTTTAAAAATCTTTTTCCAATGGTCACTAAAAATAATCAATGTGCTGCACAAGTTGTGGTACATGTTTCTTCCCCCTTCAGCTGAGACATTCCGTTTGATGACTGCTATGTTTGCACTACCATCGTGTGTGATTTTGTCTGATAAGAGCCATCACTCCCAGCATTCTGTCTATTTTAGTTATTGGGAAAGACTTCTTCCTTTTGCAAGGTGCTTCTTTTGATTGATACCGTTCTCACCTATATTAATCAATTTCACAATGGAGTAATGTATTTGATTCGTGAAATGTGGTTAAGTGTTTGTTCTTTACAGCAGGGTCAGCTGGTTGTTTGGCCACAAAGCAGATTCTCCATTCAATGGGGTGTTGGTCAGATGGGACACCATGTGCACCTTACTGAATAACGGAAGTTCGGAATGTGATAAAGCTTCTTGTTTAGGTATCTCCTTCATTTGCTTTACATGTTTAAAAATCTTATTCCAATGGTCACTAAAAATAATAAATGTGCTGCACAAATTGTGGTACATGTTTCTTCCCTCTCAGCAGGGAGATTCTGTTTGATGACTTCTATGTTTGCTCTACCATCGAGTGTGATTTTCTCTGATAAGAACCACCACTCCCAGCATTCTGTCTATTGGAGTTGTTGGGAAAAAATTGTTTCTTTTGCCAGGTGCTTCTTTTGATTGATACCATTATCACTAATATTCATCAATTTCACAGTGGAGTAATGTATTTGAATCGTGAAATGTGGTTAAGTGTTTGTTCTCTACAGCAGGGTCAGCTGGTTGTATGGCCTCAAAGCAGATTCTGCATTCAATGGGTTTTTGGTGCAGATGGGACACCACATGGACCTTAGTGAATAACGGATGTTCGGAATTTGATAAATCTTCTTGTTTAGGTATCTACTTCATTTGCTTTATATGTTTAAAAATCTTATTCCAATGGTCACTAAAAATAATAAATGTGCATGTTTCTTCCCTCTCAGCGGGGAGATTCCGTTCGATGACTGCTATGTTTGTTCTACCATCGAGTGTGATTTTGTCTGATAAGAACCATCACTCCCAGCATTCTGTCTATTGGAGTTGTTGGGAAAAAATTCTTTCTTTTGCTAGGTGCTTCATTTGATTGATACCCTTATCACTTATATTCATCAATTTCACAGTGGAGTAATGTATTTGAATCGTGATATGTGGTTAAGTGTTTGTTCTTTACAGCAGGGTCATCTGATTATATGGCCACAAAGCAGATTCTCCATTCAGTGGGTTTTCGTTGGAGATGGGACACCACATACACCTTACTGAATAATGGATGTTCGGAATGTGATAAACGTTCTTGTTTAGGTATCTCCTTCATTTGCTTTATATGTTTAAAAATCTTATTCCAATGGTCGCTAAACATAATAAATGTACTGCACAAATTGTGGGACATGTTTCTTCCCTCACAGCAGGGAGATTCTGTTTGATGGCTGCTATGTTTGTTCTACCATCGAGTGTGATTTTGTCTGATAAGAACCATCACTCCCAGCATTCTGTCTATTGGAGTTGTCGGGAAAAAATTGTTTCTTTTGCTAGGTGCTGCTTTTGATTGATAACGTTATCACTTATACTCATCAATTTCACAGTGGAGTAATGTATTTGAATCGTGAAATGTGGTTAAATTTTTGTTCCTTAGAACAGGGTCAGCTGGTTGTATGGCCACAAAGCAGATTCTGCATTCAATGGGTTTTTGTTGGAGATGGGACACCTCATACACCTTACTGAATAACGGATGTTCGGACATTGATAAATCTTCTTGTTTAGGTATCTCCTTCATTGGCTTTATATGTTTAAAAATCTTATTCCAATGGTCACTAAAAATAATCAATGTGCTGCACAAGTTGTGGTCCATGTTTCTTCCCTCTCAGCAGTCACATTCCGTTTGATGACTGCTATGTTTGCTCTACCATCGTGTGTGTTTCTGTCTGATAAGAGCCATCACTCCCAGCATTGTGTCTATTGGAGTTATTGGGAAATACTTCTTTCTTTTGCTAAGTGCTTCTTTATATTGATACCGTTCTCACTTATATTAATCAGTTTCACAGTGGAGTAAAGTATTTGATTCGTGAAATGTGGTTAAATGTTGCTTCTTTACAGCAGGGTCAGCTGGTTGTATGGCCAGAAAGCAGATTCTCCATTCAATGGGCTTTTGGGGCAAATGGGACTCCACATGCACCTTACTGAATAAGGGATGTTCGGAATGTGATAAATCTTCTTGTTTAGGTAACTCCTTCATTTGATTTATATGTTTAATAATCTTATTCCAATTGTCACTAAAAATAATAAATGTGCTGCACAAATTGTGGTACATGTTTCTTCCCTCTCAGCAGGGAGATTCCGTTTGATGACTGCTATGTTTGTTCTACCATCGTGTGTGTTTCTGTCTGATAAGAGCCATCACTCCCAGCATTGTGTCTATTGGAGTTATTGGGAAAGACTTCTTTCTTTTGCTAAGTGCTTCTTTATATTGATACCGTTCTCACTTATATTAATCAGTTTCACAGTGGAGTAAAGTATTTGATTCGTGAAATGTGGTTAAATGTTGCTTCTTTACAGCAGGGTCAGCTGGTTGTATGGCCAGAAAGCAGATTCTCCATTCAATGGGCTTTTGGGGCAAATGGGACTCCACATGCACCTTACTGAATAAGGGATGTTCGGAATGTGATAAATCTTCTTGTTTAGGTAACTCCTTCATTTGATTTATATGTTTAATAATCTTATTCCAATTGTCACTAAAAATAATAAATGTGCTGCACAAATTGTGGTACATGTTTCTTCCCTCTCAGCAGGGAGATTCCGTTTGATGACTTCTATGTTTGCTCTATCATCGAGTGTGATTTTGTCTCATAAGAACCATCACTCCCAATATTCTGTGTATTGCAGTTATTGTGAAAGACTTCTTTCTTTTGCTTGGTTCTTCTTTTGATTGATACCGTTATCGCTTATATTCATCAATTTCACAGTGGAGTAATGTATTTGAATCATGAAATGTGGTTAAGTGTTTGTTCTCTACAGCAGGGTCAGCTGGTTTTATGGCCACAAAGCAGATTCTGCATTCAATGGGTTTTTGTTGGGGATGGGACACCACATACACCTTACTGAATAATGGATGTTCGGAATTTGATAAATCATCTTGTTTAGGTATCTCCTTCATTTGCTTTATATGTTTAATAATCTTATTCCAATGGTCACTAAAAATAATCAGTTTGCTGCACAAATTGTGGTACATGTTTCTTCCCTCTCAGCAGGTAGATTCCGTTTGATGACTTCTATGTTTGCTCTACCATCGAGTGTGATTTTGTCTGATAAGAGCCATACTCCCAGCATTCTGTCTATTGGAGTTGTTGGGAAAAAATTCTTTCTTTTTCTAATTGCTTCTTTTGATTGATACCGATATCACCTATACTCATCAATTTCACAGTGGAGTAATGTATTTGAATCGTGAAATGTGGTTAAGTGTTTGTTCTCTACAGCAGGGTCAGCTGGTTGTATGGCCACAAAGAAGATTCTCCATTCAATGGGTTTTTGGTGCAGATGGGACACCACATGAATAAGGGATGTTTGAAATATGATAAACCTTCTTCTTTAGGTATCTCCTTCATTTGCTTTACATGTTTAAAAATCTTTTTCCAATGGTCACTAAAAATAATCAATGTGGTGCACAAGTTGTGGTACATGTTTCTTCCCCCTCAGCTGAGACATTCCGTTTGATGACTGCTATGTTTGTTCTACCATCGAGAGTGATTTTGTCTGATAAGAACCATCACTCCCAGCATTCTGTCTATTGGAGTTGTTGGGAAAAAATTCTTTCTTTTGCTAGGTGCTTCTTTTGATTGATACCGTTATCACTTATACTCATCAATTACACAGTGGAGTAATGTATTTGAATCGTGAAATGTGGTTAAGTGTTTGTTCCTTACAGCAGGGTCAGCTGGTTGTATGGCCTCAAAGCAGGTTCTGCATTCAATGGGTTTTTTGTTGGAGATGGGACACCACATACACTTTACTGAATAACGGATGTTCGGAATTTGATGAATCTTCTTGTTTAGGTATCTCCTTCATTTGCTTTATATGTTTAATACTCTTATTCCAATGGTCACTAAAAATAATCAGTGTGCTGCACAAATTGTGGTACATGTTTCTTCCCTCTCAGCAGTCACATTCCGTTTGATGACTGCTATGTTTGCTCTACCATCGTGTGTGATTTTGTCTGATATGAGCCATCACTCCCAGCATTCTGTCTATTGGAGTTATTGGGAAAGACTTCTTTCTTTTGCTAAGTGCTTCTTTTGATTGATACCGTTCTCACGTATATTAATCAATTTCACAGTGGAGTAATGTATTTGAATCGAGAAATGTGGTTAAGTGTTGCTTCTTTACAGCAGGGTCAGCTGGTTGTATGGCCGCAAAGCAGATTCTACATTCAATGGGTTTTTGGTGCAGATGGGACTCCACATTCACCTTACTGAATAAGGGATGTTTGGAATGTGATAAATCTTCTTGTTTAGATATCTCCTTCATTTGCTTTATATGTTTAATAATCTTATTCCAATCGTCACTAAAAGTAATAAATGTGCTGCACATATTGTGGTACATGTTTCTTCCCTCTCAGCAGGGAGATTCCGTTTGATGACTTCTATGTTTGCTCTACCATCGAGTGTGATTTTCTCTGATAAGAACCATCACTCCCAGCATTCTGTCTATTGGAGTTATTGGGAAGGACTTCTGTCTTTTGGTAGGTACTTTATTTGATTGATACCGTTATCACTTATATTCATCAATTTCACAGTGGAGTAATGTATTTGAATCGTGAAATGTGGTTAAGTGTTTGTTCTCTACAGGAGGGTCAGCTGGTTTTAAGGCCACAAAGCAGATTCTCCATTCAATGGGTTTTTGGTGCAGATGGGACACCATGTGCACCTTACTGAATAACGGAAGTTCGGAATGTGATAAAGCTTCTTGTTTAGGTATCTCCTTCATTTGCTTTACATGTTTAAAAATCTTATTCCAATGGTCACTAAAAATAATAAATGTGCTGCACAAATGGTGGTAAATGTTTCTTCCCTCACAGCAGGGAGATTCTGTTTGATGACTGCTATGTTTGTTCTACCATCGAGTGTGATTTTGTCTGATAAGAACCATCACTCCCAGCATTCTGTCTATTGGAGTTGTTGGGAAAAAATTCTTTCTTTTGCTAGGTGCTTCTTTTGATTGATACCGTTATCACTTATACTCATCAATTACACAGTGGAGTAATGTATTTGAATCGTGAAATGTGGTTAAGTGTTTGTTCTTTACAGCAGGGTCAGCTGGTTGTATGGCCTCAAAGGAGGTTCTGCATTAAATGGGTTTTTTGTTGGAGATGGGACACCACATACACTTTACTGAATAACGGATGTTCGGAATTTGATAAATCTTCTTGTTTAGGTATCTCCTTCATTTGCTTTTTATGTTTAATACTCTTATTCCAATGGTCACTAAAAATAATCAGTGTGCTGCACAAATTGTGGTACATGTTTCTTCCCTCTCAGCAGTGACATTCCGTTTGATGACTGCTATGTTTGCTCTACCATCGTGTGTGATTTTGTCTGATAAGAGCCATCACTCCCAGCATTCTGTCTATTGGAGTTATTGGGAAAGACTTCTTTCTTTTGCTAAGTGCTTCTTTTGATTGATACCATTCTCACTTATATTAATCAATTTCACAGTGGAGTAATGTATTTCAATCGTGAAATGTGGTTAAGTGTTGCTTCTTTACAGCAGGGTCAGCTGGTTGTATGGCCACAAAGCAGATTCTACATTCAATGGGTTTTTGGTGGAGATGGGACTCCACATTCACCTTACTGAATAAGGGATGTTTGGAATGTGATAAATCTTCTTGTTTAGGTATCTCCTTCATTTGATTTATATGTTTAATAATCTTATTCCAATTCTCACTAAAAATAATAAATGTGCTGCACAAATTGTGGTACATGTTTCTTCCCTCTCAGCAGGGAGATTCCGTTTGATGACTTCTATGTTTGCTCTACCATCGAGTGTGATTTTGTCTCATAAGAACCATCACTCCCAATATTCTGTGTATTGCAGTTATTGTGAAAGACTTCTTTCTTTTGCTTGGTTCTTCTTTTGATTGATACCGTTATCGCTTATATTCATCAATTTCACAGTGGAGTAATGTATTTGAATCATGAAATGTGGTTAAGTGTTTGTTCTCTACAGCAGGGTCAGCTGGTTTTATGGCCACAAAGCAGATTCTGCATTCAATGGGTTTTTGTTGGGGATGGGACACCACATACACCTTACTGAATAATGGATGTTCGGAATTTGATAAATCATCTTGTTTAGGTATCTCCTTCATTTGCTTTATATGTTTAATAATCTTATTCCAATGGTCACTAAAAATAATCAGTTTGCTGCACAAATTGTGGTACATGTTTCTTCCCTCTCAGCAGGTAGATTCCGTTTGATGACTTCTATGTTTGCTCTACCATCGAGTGTGATTTTGTCTGATAAGAGCCATACTCCCAGCATTCTGTCTATTGGAGTTGTTGGGAAAAAATTCTTTCTTTTGCTAATTGCTTCTTTTGATTGATACCGATATCACCTATACTCATCAATTTCACAGTGGAGTAATGTATTTGAATCGTGAAATGTGGTTAAGTGTTTGTTCTCTACAGCAGGGTCAGCTGGTTGTATGGCCACAAAGAAGATTCTCCATTCAATGGGTTTTTGGTGCAGATGGGACACCACATGAATAAGGGATGTTTGAAATATGATAAACCTTCTTCTTTAGGTATCTCCTTCATTTGCTTTACATGTTTAAAAATCTTTTTCCAATGGTCACTAAAAATAATCAATGTGGTGCACAAGTTGTGGTACATGTTTCTTCCCCCTCAGCTGAGACATTCCGTTTGATGACTGCTATGTTTGTTCTACCATCGAGAGTGATTTTGTCTGATAAGAACCATCACTCCCAGCATTCTGTCTATTGGAGTTGTTGGGAAAAAATTCTTTCTTTTGCTAGGTGCTTCTTTTGATTGATACCGTTATCACTTATACTCATCAATTACACAGTGGAGTAATGTATTTGAATCGTGAAATGTGGTTAAGTGTTTGTTCCTTACAGCAGGGTCAGCTGGTTGTATGGCCTCAAAGCAGGTTCTGCATTCAATGGGTTTTTTGTTGGAGATGGGACACCACATACACTTTACTGAATAACGGATGTTCGGAATTTGATGAATCTTCTTGTTTAGGTATCTCCTTCATTTGCTTTATATGTTTAATACTCTTATTCCGATGGTCACTAAAAATAATCAGTGTGCTGCACAAATTGTGGTACATGTTTCTTCCCTCTCAGCAGTGACATTCCGTTTGATGACTGCTATGTTTGCTCTACCATCGTGTGTGATTTTGTCTGATATGAGCCATCACTCCCAGCATTCTGTCTATTGGAGTTATTGGGAAAGACTTCTTTCTTTTGCTAAGTGCTTCTTTTGATTGATACCGTTCTCACGTATATTAATCAATTTCACAGTGGAGTAATGTATTTGAATCGAGAAATGTGGTTAAGTGTTGCTTTTTTACAGCAGGGTCAGCTGGTTGTATGGCCGCAAAGCAGATTCTACATTCAATGGGTTTTTGGTGCAGATGGGACTCCACATTCACCTTACTGAATAAGGGATGTTTGGAATGTGATAAATCTTCTTGTTTAGATATCTCCTTCATTTGCTTTATATGTTTAATAATCTTATTCCAATCGTCACTAAAAGTAATAAATGTGCTGCACATATTGTGGTACATGTTTCTTCCCTCTCAGCAGGGAGATTCCGTTTGATGACTTCTATGTTTGCTCTACCATCGAGTGTGATTTACTCTGATAAGAACCATCACTCCCAGCATTCTGTCTATTGGAGTTATTATGAAGGACTTCTGTCTTTTGGTAGGTACTTTATTTGATTGATACCATTCTCACTTATATTCATCAATTTCACAGTGGAGTAATGTATTTGAATCGTGAAATGTGGTTAAGTGTTTGTTCTCTACAGGAGGGTCAGCTGGTTTTAAGGCCACAAAGCAGATTCTCCATTCAATGGGTTTTTGGTGCAGATGGGACACCATGTGCACCTTACTGAATAACGGAAGTTCGGAATGTGATAAAGCTTCTTGTTTAGGTATCTCCTTCATTTGCTTTACATGTTTAAAAATCTTATTCCAATGGTCACTAAAAATAATAAATGTGCTGCACAAATGGTGGTAAATGTTTCTTCCCTCACAGCAGGGAGATTCTGTTTGATGACTGCTATGTTTGTTCTACCATCGAGTGTGATTTTGTCTGATAAGAACCATCACTCCCAGCATTCTGTCTATTGGAGTTGTTGGGAAAAAATTCTTTCTTTTGCTAGGTGCTTCTTTTGATTGATACCGTTATCACTTATACTCATCAATTACACAGTGGAGTAATGTATTTGAATCGTGAAATGTGGTTAAGTGTTTGTTCTTTACAGCAGGGTCAGCTGGTTGTATGGCCTCAAAGGAGGTTCTGCATTAAATGGGTTTTTTGTTGGAGATGGGACACCACATACACTTTACTGAATAACGGATGTTCGGAATTTGATAAATCTTCTTGTTTAGGTATCTCCTTCATTTGCTTTTTATGTTTAATACTCTTATTCCAATGGTCACTAAAAATAATCAATGTGCTGCACAAATTGTGGTACATGTTTCTTCCCTCTCAGCAGTGACATTCCGTTTGATGACTGCTATGTTTGCTCTACCATCGTGTGTGATTTTGTCTGATAAGAGCCATCACTCCCAGCATTCTGTCTATTGGAGTTATTGGGAAAGACTTCTTTCTTTTGCTAAGTGCTTCTCTTGATTGATACCATTCTCACTTATATTAATCAATTTCACAGTGGAGTAATGTATTTCAATCGTGAAATGTGGTTGAGTGTTGCTTCTTTACAGCAGGGTCAGCTGGTTGTATGGCCGCAAAGCAGATTCTACATTCAATGGGTTTTTGGTGCAGATGGGACTCCACATTCACCTTACTGAATAAGGGATGTTTGGAATGTGATAAATCTTCTTGTTTAGGTATCTCCTTCATTTGATTTATATGTTTAATAATCTTATTCCAGTTCTCACTAAAAATAATAAATGTGCTGCACAAATTGTGGTTCATGTTTCTTCCCTCTCAGCAGGGAGATTCCGTTTGATGACTTCTATGTTTGCTCTACCATCGAGTGTGATTTTGTCTCATAAGAACCATCACTCCCAATATTCTGTGTATTGCAGTTATTGTGAAAGACTTCTTTCTAAATCTTCTTGTTTAGGTATCTCCTTCATTTGATTTATATGTTTAATAATCTTATTCCAGTTCTCACTAAAAATAATAAATGTGCTGCACAAATTGTGGTTCATGTTTCTTCCCTCTCAGCAGGGAGATTCCGTTTGATGACTTCTATGTTTGCTCTACCATCGAGTGTGATTTTGTCTCATAAGAACCATCACTCCCAATATTCTGTGTATTGCAGTTATTGTGAAAGACTTCTTTCTTTTGCTTGGTTCTTCTTTTGATTGATACCGTTATCGCTTATATTCATCAATTTCACTGTGGAGTAATGTATTTGAATCATGAAATGTGGTTAAGTGTTTGTTCTCTACAGCAGGGTCAGCTGGTTTTATGGCCACAAAGCAGATTCTCCATTCAATGGGTTTTTGTTGCAGATGGGACACCACATGGATACGGGATGTTTGGAATATGATAAATCTTCTTGTTTAGGCATCTCCTCCTTCATTTGCTTTATATGTTTAAAAATCTTATTCCAATGGTCACTAAAAATAATCAGTGTGCTGCACAAAATGTGGTACGTGTTTCTTCCCTCTCGGCAGTGACATTCCGTGTGATGACTGCTATGTTTTCTCTACCATCGTGTGTGATTTTGTCTGATAAGAACCATCACTCCCAGCATTCTGTCTATTGGGAGTTATTGGGAAAGGCTTCTTTCTTTTGCTAGGTGCTTCTTTTGATTGATACCGTTCTCACTTATATTTATCAATTTCACAGTGGAGTAATGTATTTGAATCGTGAAATGTGGTTAAGTGTGTGTTCTTTACAGCAGGGCCAGCTGGTTGTATGGCCTCAAAGCAGATTCTGCATTGAATGGGTTTTTGGTGCAGATGGGACTCCACATTCACCTTACTGAATAAGGGATGTTTGAAATATGATAAATCTTCTTCTTTAGGTATCTCCTTCATTTGCTTTCCATGTTTAAAAATCTTATTCCAATGGTCGCTAATAATTATAAATGTGCTGCACAAATTGTGGTACATGTTTCTTCCCTCACAGCAGGGAGATTCCGTTCGATGACTGCTATGATTGTTCTACCATCGAGTGTGATTTTGTCTGATAAGAACCATCACTCCCAGCATTTTGTCTATTGCAGTTATTGGGAAAGACTTATTTCTTCAGCTAGGTTCTTCTTTTGATTGATACCATTATCACTTATATTCATCGATTTCACAGTGGAGTAATGTATTTGAATCGTGAAATGTGGTTAAGTGTTTGTTCTCTACAGCAGGGTCAGCTGGTTGTATGGCCACAAAGCATATTCTCCATTCAATGGCTTTTTGGTGCAGATGGGACACCACCTGCACCTTACTGAATAACGGATGTTCGGAATGTGATAAACCTTCTTGTTTAGGTATCTGCTTCATTTGCTTTACATGTTTAAAGTCTTATTCCAATGGTCACAATAAATAATAAATGTGCTGCACAAATTGTGGTACATGTTTCTTCCCTCACAGCAGGGAGATTCTGTTTGATGACTGCTAAGTTTGTTCTACCATCGAGTGTGATTTTGTCTGATAAGAAGCATCACTCCCAGCATTCTGTCTATTGGAGTTGTTGGGAAAAAATTCTTTCTTTTGCTAGGTGCTTCTTTTGATTGATACCGTTATCACTTATATTCGTTAATTTCACAGTGGAGTAATGTATTTGAATCGTGAAATGTGGTTAAGTGTTTGCTCTCTACAGCAGGGTCAGCTGGTTGTATGGCCACAAAGAAGATTCTCCATTCAATGGGTTTTTGGTGCAGATGGGACACCACATGAATAAAGGATGTTTGTAATATGATAAGTCTTCTTCTTTAGGTATCTCCTTCATTTGCTTTATATGTTTAAAAATCTTTTTCCAATGGTCACTAAAAATAATCAATGTGCTGCACAAGTTGTGGTACATGTTTCTTCCCCCTTCAGCTGAGACATTCCGTTTGATGACTGCTATGTTTGCACTACCATCGTGTGTGATTTTGTCTGATAAGAGCCATCACTCCCAGCATTCTGTCTATTTTAGTTATTGGGAAAGACTTCTTCCTTTTGCAAGGTGCTTCTTTTGATTGATACCGTTCTCACCTATATTAATCAATTTCACAATGGAGTAATGTATTTGATTCGTGAAATGTGGTTAAGTGTTTGTTCTTTACAGCAGGGTCAGCTGGTTGTTTGGCCACAAAGCAGATTCTCCATTCAATGGGGTGTTGGTCAGATGGGACACCATGTGCACCTTACTGAATAACGGAAGTTCGGAATGTGATAAAGCTTCTTGTTTAGGTATCTCCTTCATTTGCTTTACATGTTTAAAAATCTTATTCCAATGGTCACTAAAAATAATAAATGTGCTGCACAAATTGTGGTACATGTTTCTTCCCTCTCAGCAGGGAGATTCTGTTTGATGACTTCTATGTTTGCTCTACCATCGAGTGTGATTTTCTCTGATAAGAACCACCACTCCCAGCATTCTGTCTATTGGAGTTGTTGGGAAAAAATTGTTTCTTTTGCCAGGTGCTTCTTTTGATTGATACCATTATCACTAATATTCATCAATTTCACAGTGGAGTAATGTATTTGAATCGTGAAATGTGGTTAAGTGTTTGTTCTCTACAGCAGGGTCAGCTGGTTGTATGGCCTCAAAGCAGATTCTGCATTCAATGGGTTTTTGGTGCAGATGGGACACCACATGGACCTTAGTGAATAACGGATGTTCGGAATTTGATAAATCTTCTTGTTTAGGTATCTACTTCATTTGCTTTATATGTTTAAAAATCTTATTCCAATGGTCACTAAAAATAATAAATGTGCTTGTTTCTTCCCTCTCAGCGGGGAGATTCCGTTCGATGACTGCTATGTTTGTTCTACCATCGAGTGTGATTTTGTCTGATAAGAACCATCACTCCCAGCATTCTGTCTATTGGAGTTGTTGGGAAAAAATTCTTTTCTTTTGCTAGGTGCTTCATTTGATTGATACCCTTATCACTTATATTCATCAATTTCACAGTAGAGTAATGTATTTGAATCGTGATATGTGGTTAAGTGTTTGTTCTTTACAGCAGGGTCATCTGATTATATGGCCACAAAGCAGATTCTCCATTCAGTGGGTTTTCGTTGGAGATGGGACACCACATACACCTTACTGAATAATGGATGTTCGGAATGTGATAAACGTTCTTGTTTAGGTATCTCCTTCATTTGCTTTATATGTTTAAAAATCTTATTCCAATGGTCGCTAAACATAATAAATGTACTGCACAAATTGTGGGACATGTTTCTTCCCTCACAGCAGGGAGATTCTGTTTGATGGCTGCTATGTTTGTTCTACCATCGAGTGTGATTTTGTCTGATAAGAACCATCACTCCCAGCATTCTGTCTATTGGAGTTGTCGGGAAAAAATTGTTTCTTTTGCTAGGTGCTGCTTTTGATTGATAACGTTATCACTTATACTCATCAATTTCACAGTGGAGTAATGTATTTGAATCGTGAAATGTGGTTAAATTTTTGTTCCTTAGAACAGGGTCAGCTGGTTGTATGGCCACAAAGCAGATTCTGCATTCAATGGGTTTTTGTTGGAGATGGGACACCTCATACACCTTACTGAATAACGGATGTTCGGACATTGATAAATCTTCTTGTTTAGGTATCTCCTTCATTGGCTTTATATGTTTAAAAATCTTATTCCAATGGTCACTAAAAATAATCAATGTGCTGCACAAGTTGTGGTCCATGTTTCTTCCCTCTCAGCAGTCACATTCCGTTTGATGACTGCTATGTTTGCTCTACCATCGTGTGTGTTTCTGTCTGATAAGAGCCATCACTCCCAGCATTGTGTCTATTGGAGTTATTGGGAAAGACTTCTTTCTTTTGCTAAGTGCTTCTTTATATTGATACCGTTCTCACTTATATTAATCAGTTTCACAGTGGAGTAAAGTATTTGATTCGTGAAATGTGGTTAAATGTTGCTTCTTTACAGCAGGGTCAGCTGGTTGTATGGCCAGAAAGCAGATTCTCCATTCAATGGGCTTTTGGGGCAAATGGGACTCCACATGCACCTTACTGAATAAGGGATGTTCGGAATGTGATAAATCTTCTTGTTTAGGTAACTCCTTCATTTGATTTATATGTTTAATAATCTTATTCCAATTGTCACTAAAAATAATAAATGTGCTGCACAAATTGTGGTACATGTTTCTTCCCTCTCAGCAGGGAGATTCCGTTTGATGACTGCTATGTTTGTTCTACCATCGAGTGTGTTTTTGTTGGATAAGTACCACCACTCCCAGCATTCTGTCTATTGCAGTTATTGGGAAAGACTTCTTTCTTTCGCTAGGTGCTTCATTTGATTGATACCCTTATCACTTATATTCATCAATTTCACAGTGGAGTAATGTATTTGAATCGTGAAATGTGGTTAAGTGTTTCTTCCCAACAGCAGGGTCAGCTGGTTTTATGGCCACAAGGCAGACTCTCCATTCAATGGGTTTTTGGTGCAGATGGGACACCACGTGCACCTTACTGAATAAGGCATGGTCGGAATGTGATAAATCTTCTTGTTTAGGTATCTCCTTCATTTGCTTTTATGTTTAAAAATCTTATTCCGATGGTCACTAAAAATAATCAGTGTGCTGCACAAAATGTGGTACATGTTTCTTCCCTCTCAGCAGTTTCATTCCGTGTGATGACTGCTATGTTTGTTCTACCATCGAGTGTGATTTTGTGTGATAAGAACCATCACTCCCAGCATTTTGTCTATTGCAGTTATTGGGAAAGACTTCTTTCTTTAGCTCGGTTCTTCTTTTGATTGATACCGTTATCACTTTTATTCATTAATTTCACAGTGGAGTAATGTATTTGAATCGTGAAATGTGGTTAAATTTTTGTTCCTTACAGCAGGGTCAGCTGGTTGTATGGCCTCAAAGCAGATTCTGCATACTATGGGTTTTTGGTGCAGATGGGACACCACATGCACCTTAGTGAATAACCGATGTTCGGAATTTGATAAATCTTCTTGTTTAGGTATCGACTTCATTTGCTTTATATGTTTAAAAATCTTATTCCAATGGTCACTAAAAATAATCAATGTGCTGCAAAAGTTGTGGTACATGTTTCTTCCCTCTTAGCAGTGTGATTCCGTTTGATGACTGCTATGTTTGCTCTACCATCGAGTGTGATTTTGTCTGATAAGCACCAGCACTCTCAACATTCTGTCTATTGCAGTTATTGGGAAAGACTTCTCTCTTTTACTGGGTGCTTCTTTTGATTGATACCGTTCTCACTTATATTCATCAATTTCACAGTGGAGTAATGTATTTGAATCGTGAAATGTGGTTAAGTGTTTCTTCTCAACAGCAGGGTCAGCTGGTTTTATGGCCACAAGGCAGACTCTCCATTCAATGGGTTTTTGGTGCAGATGGGACACCACGTGCACCTTACTGAATAAGGCATGGTCGGAATGTGATAAATCTTCTTGTTTAGGTATCTCCTTCATTTGCTTTTATGTTTAAAAATCTTATTCCGATGGTCACTAAAAATAATCAGTGTGCTGCACAAAATGTGGTACATGTTTCTTCCCTCTCAGCAGTTTCATTCCGTGTGATGACTGCTATGTTTGTTCTACCATCGAGTGTGATTTTGTGTGATAAGAACCATCACTCCCAGCATTTTGTCTATTGCAGTTATTGGGAAAGACTTCTTTCTTTAGCTCGGTTCTTCTTTTGATTGATACCGTTATCACTTTTATTCATTAATTTCACAGTGGAGTAATGTATTTGAATCGTGAAATGTGGTTAAATTTTTGTTCCTTACAGCAGGGTCAGCTGGTTGTATGGCCTCAAAGCAGATTCTGCATACTATGGGTTTTTGGTGCAGATGGGACACCACATGCACCTTAGTGAATAACCGATGTTCGGAATTTGATAAATCTTCTTGTTTAGGTATCGACTTCATTTGCTTTATATGTTTAAAAATCTTATTCCAATGGTCACTAAAAATAATCAATGTGCTGCAAAAGTTGTGGTACATGTTTCTTCCCTCTTAGCAGTGTGATTCCGTTTGATGACTGCTATGTTTGCTTTACCATCCTGTGTGATTTTGTCTGATAAGAACCATCACTCCCAGCATTCTGTCTATTGGAGTTATTGGGAAAGGCTTCTTTCTTTTGCTAGGTGCTTCTTTTCATTGATACCGTTCTCACTTATATTCATCAATTTCACAGTGGAGTAATGTATTTGAATCGTGAAATGTGGTTAAATGTTTGTTCTCTACAGGAGGGTCAGCTGGTTGTATGGCCACAAAGCAGATTCTCTATTCAATGGGTTTTTGGTGCAGATGGGACACGATGTGCACCTTACTGAATAACGGAAGTTCGGAATGTGATAAAGCTTCTTGTTTATGTATCTGCTTCATTTGCTTTACATGTTTAAAAATCTTATTCCAATGGTCACTAAAAATAATAAATGTGCTGCACAAGTTGTGGTACATGTTTCTTCCTTCACAGCAGGGAGATTCTGTTTGATGACTGCTATGTTTGTTCTATCATCGAGTGTGATTTTGTCTGATAAGAACCATCACTCCCAGCATTCTGTCTATTGGAGTTGTTGGGAAAAAATTCCTTCTTTTGCTATGTGCTTCTTTTGATTGATACCGTTATCACTTATACTCATCAATTTAACAGTGGAGTAATGTATTTGATTCGTGAAATGTGGTTAAGTGTTTGGTCTTTACAGCAGGGTCAGCTGGTTGTATGCCCTCAAAGCAGATCCTGCAATAAATGGGTTTTTGTGCAGATGGGACACCACATGCACCTTACTGAGTAACGGATGTTCGGAATTTGATAAATCTTCTTGTTTGGGTATCTACTTCATTTGCTTTATGTGTTTAAAAAACTTATTCCAATGGTCACTAAATATAATAAATGTGCTGCACAAATTGTGGTACATGTTTCTCCCCTCTCAGCGGGGAGATTCCGTTTGATGACTGCTATGTTTGTTCTACCATTGAGTGTGATTTTGTTGGATAAGTACCACCACTCCCAGCATTCTTTCTATTGCAGTTATTGGGAAAGACTTCTTTCTTTTGCTTGGTGCTTCATTTCATTGATACCCTTATCACTTATATTCATCAATTTCACAGTGGAGTAATGTATTTGATTCGTGAAATGTGGTTAAGTGTTTGTTCTTTACAGCAGGGTCAGCTTGTTATATGGCCACAAAGCAGATTCTCCATTCAGTGGGTTTTTGTTGGAGATGGGACACCACATACACCTTACTGAATATCGGATGTTCGGAATTTGATAAATCTTCTTGTTTAGGTATCTCCTTCATTGGCTTTATATGTTTAAAAATCTTATTCCAATGGTCACTAAAAATAATCAATGTGCTGCACAAGTTGTGGTACATGTTTCTTCCCTCTTAGCAGTGTGATTCCGTTTGATGACTGCTATGTTTGCTCTACCATCGAGTGTGATTTTGTCTGATAAGCACCAGCACTCTCAACATTCTGTCTATTGCAGTTATTGGGAAAGACTTATCTCTTTTACTGGGTGCTTCTTTTGATTGATACCGTTCTCACTTATATTCAACAATTTCACAGTGGAGTAATGTATTTGAATCGTGAAATGTGGGTAAGTGTTTGTTCTCTACAGCAGGGTCAGCTGGTTTTATGGCCACAAAGCAGATTCTCCATTCAATGGGGTTTTGGGCGGATGGGACACCATGTGCACCTTACTGAATAAGGGATGTTCGGAAAGTGATAAAGCTTCTTGTTTCGGTATCTCCTTCATTTGCTTTACATGTTTAAAAATCTTATTTCAATGGTCGCTAAAAATAATAAATGTGCTGCACAAATTGTGGTACATGTTTCTTCCCTCACAGCAGGGAGATTCCATTTGATGACTGCTATGTTTGTTCTACCATCGAGTGTGATTTTGTCTGATAAGAACCATCACTCCCAGCATTTTGTCTATTGCAGTTATTGGGCAAGACTTCTTTCTTTAGCTAGGCTCTTCTTTGGATTGTTACCGTTATCAATTATATTCATCAATTTCACAGTGGAGTAATGTATTGGAATCGTGAAATGTGGTTAAGTGTTTGTTCTCTACAGCAGGGTCAGCTGGTTGTATGGCCACAAAGCAGATTCTCCATTCAATGGGTTTTTGGTGCAGATGGGACACCACGTGCACCTTACTGAATAAGGCGTGTTCGGAATGTGATAAATCTTCTTGTTTAGGTATCTCCTTCATTTGCTTTATATGTTTAAAAATCTTAATCCAATGGCCACTAAAAATAATCAATGTGCTGCACAAGTTGTGGTACATGTTTCTTCCCTCTCAGCAGGGAGATTCCGCTTGATGACTTCTATGTTTGCTCTACCATTGAGTGTGATTTTGTCTGATAAGAACCATCACTCCCAGCATTCTGTCTTTTGGAGTTATTGGGAAGGACTTCTCTCTTTTGGTAGGTACTTTATTTGATTGATACCGTTATCACATATATTCATCAATTTCACAGTGGAGTAATGTATTTGAATCATGAAATGTGGTTAAGTGTTTGTTCTCTACAGCAGGGTCAGCTGGATTTATGGCCACAAAGCAGATTCTCCATTCAATGGGTTTTTGGTGCAGTTGTGACACCATGTGCATCTTACTGAATAACAGAAGTTCGGAATGTGATTAAGCTTCTTGTTTAGGTATCTCCTTCTTTTGCTTTATATGTTTAATAATCTTATTCCAATCGTCACTAAAAATAATAAATGTGCTGCACAAATTGTGGTACATGTTTCTTCCCTCTCAGCAGGGAGATTCCGTTTGATGACTTCTATGTTTGCTCTACCATCGAGTTTGATTTTGTCTGATAAGAACCATCACTCCCAGCATTCTGTCTATTGGAGTTATTGGGAAAGGCTTCTTTCTTTTGCTAGGTGCTTCTTTTGATTGATACCGTTCTCACTTATATTCATCAATGTCACAGTGGAGTAATGTATTTGAATCGTGAAATGTGGTTAAGTGTTTGTTCTTTACAGCAGGGTCAGTTGGTTGTATGGCCTCAAAGCAGATACTGCATTCAATGGGTTTATGGTGCAGATGGGACACCACATGCACTTTACTGAGAAACGGATGTTCGGAATGTGATAAAGCTTCTTGTTTAGGTATCTCCTTCATTTGCCTTACATGTTTATAAATCTTATTCCAATGGTCACTAAAAATAATAAATGTGCTGCACAAATTGTGGTACATGTTTCTTTCCTGACAGCAGGGAGATTCCAGTTGATGACTGCTATGTTTACTCTACCATCGAGTTTGATTTTGTCTGATAAGAGCCATCACTCCCAGCATTCTGTCTATTGGAGTTATTGGGAAAGACTTCTTTCTTTGGCTAGGTGCTTATTTTGATTGATACCATTTTCACTAATATTCATCAATTTCACAGTGGAGTAATGTGTTTGAATCGTGAAATGTGGTTAAGTGTTTGGTCTTTACAGCAGGGTCAGCTGGTTGTATGGCCTCAAAGCAGATTCTGCATTCAATGGGTTTTTGGTGCAGATGGGACACCACATGCACCTTAGTGAATAACGGATGCTCGGAATTTGATAAATCTTCTTGTTTAGGTATCTACTTCATTTGCTTTATATGTTTAAAAATCTTATTCCAATGGTCACTAAAAATAATAAATGTGCTGCACAAATTGTGGTACATGTTTCTTCCCTCACAGCAGGGAGATACTGTTTGATGGCTGCTATGTTTGTTCTACCATCGAGTGTCATTTTGTCTGATAAGAAACATCACACCCAGCATTCTGTCTTTTGGAGTAGTTGGGAAAGAATTCATTCTTTTGGTAGGTACTTCTTTTGATTGATATCGTTATCACAAATATTGATCAATTTCACAGTGGAGTAATGTATTTGAATCGTGAAATGTGGTTAAGTGTTTCTTCACTACAGCAGGGTCAGCTGGTTTTATGGCCAGAAAGTTGATTCTCCATTCAATGGGTTTTTGGTGCAGATGGGACACCATGTGCATCTTACTGAATAACGGAAGTTAGGAAATTGGTAAATCTTCTTATTTAGGTATCTCCTTCATTTGCTTTACATGTTTAAAAATCTTATTCCAATGGTCACTAAAAATAATAAATGTGCTGCACAAATTGTGGTACATGTTTCTTCCCTCACAGCAGGGAGATTCTGTTTGATGACTGCTTTGTTTGTTCTACCATCGAGTGTGATTTTGTCTGATAAGAACCATCACTCCCAGCATTCTGTCTATTGGAGTTGTCGGGAAAAAATTGTTTCTTTTGCTAGGTGCTTCTTTTGATTGATACCGTTATCACTTATACTCATCAATTTCACTGTGGAGTAATGTGTTTGAATCGTGAAATGTGGTTAAGTGTTTGGTCTTTACAGCAGGGTCAGCTGGTTTTATGGCCACAAAGCAGATTCTCCATTCAATGGGTTTTTTGTGCAGATGGGACATCATGTGCACCTAACTGAATAACGGAAGTTCAGAATGTGATAAAGCTTCTTGTTTAGGTATCTCCTTCATTTGCTTTACATGTTTAAAAATCTTATTCCAATGGTCACTAAAAATAATAAATGAGTTGCAGAAATTGTGGTACATGTTTCTTCCCTCACAGCAGGGAGATTCTGTTTGATGGCTGCTGTGTTTCTTCTACCATCGAGTGTAATTTTGTCTGATAAGAAACATCACTCCCAGCATTCTGTCTTTTGGAGTTATTGGGAAAGAATTCTTTCTTTTGGTAGGTACTTCTTTTGATTGATATCATTATCACTAATATAGATCAATTTCACAGTGGAGTAATGTATTTGAATCGTGAAATGTGGTTAAGTGTTTCTTCACTACAGCAGGGTCAGCTGGCTTTTTGGCCACAAAGCAGATTCTCTATTCAATGGGTTTATGGTGCAGATGGGACACCACATGCACTTTACTGAGAAACGGATGTTCGGAATGTGACAAACCTTCTTGTTTAGGTATCTCCTTCATTTGCTTTGTATGTTTAAAAATCTTATTCCAATGGTCACTAAAAATAATCAATGTGCTGCACAAGTTGTGGTACATGTTTCTTCCCTCATAGCAGTGAGATTCCGTTTGAAGTCTGTTAAGTTTGCTCTACCATTGAGTGTGATTTTGTCTGATAAGAACCATCACTCCCAGCGTTCTGTCTATTGGAGTTGTTGGGAAAAAATTCTTTCTTTTGCTAGGTGCTTCTTTTGATTGATACCGTTATCACTTATACTCATCAATTTCACAGTGGAGTAATGTATTTGATTCGTGAAATGTGGTTAAGTGTTTGTTCTCAACAGCAGGGTCAGCTGGTTTTATGGCCACAAAGCAGATTCTCCATTCAATGGGGTTTTGGGCAGATGGGACACCATGTGCACCTTACTGAATAACGGAAGTTCGGAAAGTGATAAACCTTCTTGTTTAGGTATCTCCTTCATTTGCTTAATATGTTTAAAAATCTTATTCCAATGGTCGCTAAAAATAATAAATGTGCTGCACAAATTGTGGTACATGTTTCTTCCCTCTGAGCGGGGAGATTCCGTTTGATGACTGCTATGTTTGTTCTACCATTGAGTGTGGTTTTGTTGGATAAGTTCCACCACTCCCAGCATTCTGTCTATTGCAGTTATTGGGAAAGTCTTCTTTATTTTGCTAGGTACTTCATTTGATTGATACCCTCATCACTTATATTCATCAATTTCACAGTGGAGTAATGAATTCGAATCGTGAAATGTGGTTAAGTGTTTGTTCTTTACAGCAGGGTCAACTGGTTATATGGCCACAAAGCAGATTCTCCATTCAATGGGTTTTTGGTGCAGATGGGACACCACATGGATAAGGGATGTTTGGAATATGATAAATCTTCTTGTTTAGGCATTTCCTTCATTTGCTTTATATGTTTAAAAATCTTATTCCAATGGTCACTAAAAAAAATCGGTGTGCTGCACAAAATGTGGTACATGTTTCTTCCCTCTCAGCAGTGACATTCCGTGTGATGACTGCTATGTTTGCTTTACCATCCTGTGTGATTTTGTCTGATAAGAACCATCACTCCCAGCGTTCTGTCTATTGGAGTTATTGGGAAAGGCTTCTTTCTTTTGCTAGGTGCTTCTTTTCATTGATACCGTTCTCACTTATATTCATCAATTTCACAGTGGAGTAATGTATTTGAATCGTGAAATGTGGTTAAGTGTTTGTTCTCTACAGGAGGGTCAGCTCGTTGTATGGCCACAAAGCAGATTCTCTATTCAATGGGTTTTTGGTGCAGATGGGACACGATGTGCACCTTACTGAATAACGGAAGTTCGGAATGTGATAAAGCTTCTTGTTTATGTATCTGCTTCATTTGCTTTACATGTTTAAAAATCTTATTCCAATGGTCACTAAAAATAATAAATGTGCTGCACAAATTGTGGTACATGTTTCTTCCCTCACAGCAGGGAGATTCTGTTTGATGACTGCTATGTTTGTTCTATCATCGAGTGTGATTTTGTCTGATAAGAACCATCACTCCCAGCATTCTGTCTATTGGAGTTGTTGGGAAAAAATTCCTTCTTTTGCTAGGTGCTTCTTTTGATTGATACCGTTATCACTTATACTCATCAAGTTCACAGTGGAGTAATGTTTTTGATTCGTGAAATGTGGTTAAGTGTTTGGTCTTTACAGCAGGGTCAGCTGGTTGTATGGCCTCAAAGCAGATCCTGCAATAAATGGGTTTTTGGTGCAGATGGGACACCACATGCACCTTAGTGAGTAACGGATGTTCGGAATTTGATAAATCTTCTTGTTTGGGTATCTACTTCATTTGCTTTATGTGTTTAAAAATCTTATTCCAATGGTCACTAAATATAATAAATGTGCTGCACAAATTGTGGTACATGTTTCTTCCCTCACAGCAGGGAGATTCCATTTGATGACTGCTATGTTTGTTCTACCATTGAGTGTGATTTTGTCTGATAAGAACCATCACTCCCAGCGTTCTGTCTATTGGAGTTGTTGGGAAAAAATTCTTTCTTTTGCTAGGTGCTTCTTTTGATTGATACCGTTATCACATATACTCATCAATTTCTCAGTGGAATAATGTGTTTGAATCGTGAAATGTGGTTAAGTGTTAGGTCTTTACAGCAGGGTCAGCCGGTTGTATGGCCTCAAAGCAGATGCTGCATTCAATGGGTTTTTGGTGCAGATGGGACACCACATGCACCTTACTGAATAACGGATGTTCGGAATTTGATAAATCTTCTTGTTTAGGTATCTACTTCATTTGCTTTATATGTTTAAAAATCTTATTCCAATGGTCACGAAAAATAATAAATGTGCTGCACAAATTGTGGACATGTTTCTTCCCTCTCAGCGGGGAGATTCCGTTTGATGACTGCTATGTTTGTTCTACCTTCGAGTGTGATTTGGTTGGATAAGTACCACCACTCCCAGCATTCTGTCTATTGCTGTTATTGGGAAAGACTTGTTTCTTTTGCTAGGTGCTTCATTTGATTGATACGGTTATCACTTATATTCATCAATTTCACAGTGGAGTAATGTATTTGAATCGTGATATGTGGTTAAGTGTTTGTTCTTTACAGCAGGGTCAGCTGATTATATGGCCACAAAGCAGATTCTCCATTCAGTGGGTTTTTGTTGGAGATGGGACACCACATACACCTTACTGAATAACGGATGTTTGGAATGTGATAAAACCTTCTTGTTTAGGTATCTCCTTCATTTGCTTTATATGTTTAAAAATTTTATTCCAATGGTCGCTAAAAATAATAAATGTGCTGCACAAATTGTGGTACATGTTTCTTTCCTCACAGCAGGGAGATGCCGTTTGACGACTGCTATGTTTGTTCTACCATCGAGTGTGATTTTGTCTGATAAGAACCATCACTCCCAGCATTCTGTCTTTTGGAGTTATTGGGAAGGACTTCTCTCTTTTGGTAGGTACTTTATTTGATTGATACCGTTATCACTTATATTCATCAATATCACAGTGGCGTAATGTATTTGAATCGTTAAATGTGTTTAAGTGTTTGCTCTCTACAGCAGGATCAGCTGGTTTTATGGCCACAAAGCAGATTCTCCATTCAGTGGGGTTTAGGTGCAGATGGGACACCATGTGCACCTTACTGAATAACGGAAGTTCGGAAAGTGATAAAGCTTCTTGTTTAGGTATCTCCTTCATTTGCTTTACATGTTTAAAAATCTTATTCCAGTGGTCACTAAAAATAATAAATGTGCTGCACAAATTGTGGTACATGTTTCTTCCCTCACAGCAGGGAGATTCCGTTTGATGACTGCTATGTTTGTTCTACCATCGAGTGTGATTTTGTCTGATAAGCACCATCACTCTCAGCATTCTGTCTATTGCAGTTATTGGGGAAGACTTCTTTCTTTTGCTAGGTGCTTCTTTTGATTGATACCGTTCTCACTTATATTAATCAATTTCACAGTGGAGTAATGTATTTGAATCGTGAAATGTGGTTAAGTGTTTCTTCTCTACAGCAGGGTCAGCTAGTTTTATGGCCTCAAAGCAGATTGTCCATTCAATGGGGTTTTGGTGCAGATGGGACACCACATGGATAAGGGATGTTTGGAATATCATAAATCTTCTTGTTTAGGTATCTCTTCATTTGCTTTATATGTTTAAAAATCTGATTCCAATGGTCACTAAAAAGAATCAGTGTGCTGCACAAATTGTGGTACATGTTTCTTCCCTCTCAGCAGTGACATTCTGTTTGATGACTGCTATGTTTGCTCTATCATCGTGTGTGATTTTGTCTGATAAGAGCCATCACTCCCAGCATTCTGTCTATTGGAGTTATTGGGAAAGACTGCTTTCTTTTGCTAAGTGCTTCTTTTGATTGATACCATTCTCACTTATATTAATCAATTTCACAGTGGAGTAATGTATTTGAATCGTGAAATGTGGTTAAGTGTTGCTTCTTTACAGCAGGGTCAGCTGGTTGTATGGCCGCAAAGCAGATTCTACATTCAATGGGTTTTTGGTGGAGATGGGACTCCACATTCACCTTACTGAATAAGGGATGTTTGGAATGTGATAAATCTTCTTGTTTAGGTATCTCCTTCATTTGATTTATATGTTTAATAATCTTATTCCAATTCTCACTAAAAATAATAAATGTGCTGCACAAATTGTGGTACATGTTTCTTCCCTCTCAGCAGGGAGATTCCGTTTGATGACTTCTATGTTTGCTCTACCATCGAGTGTGATTTTGTCTCATAAGAACCATCACTCCCAATATTCTGTGTATTGCAGTTATTGTGAAAGACTTCTTTCTTTTGCTTGGTTCTTCTTTTGATTGATACCGTTATCGCTTATATTCATCAATTTCACTGTGGAGTAATGTATTTGAATCATGAAATGTGGTTAAGTGTTTGTTCTCTACAGCAGGGTCAGCTGGTTTTATGGCCACAAAGCAGATTCTCCATTCAATTGGTTTTTGTTGCACATGGGACACCACATGGATACGGGATGTTTGGAATATGATAAATCTTCTTGTTTAGGCATCTCCTCCTTCATTTGCTTTATATGTTTAAAAATCTTATTCCAATGGTCACTAAAAATAATCAGTGTGCTGCACAAAATGTGGTACGTGTTTCTTCTCTCTCGGCAGTGACATTCCGTGTGATGACTGCTATGTTTTCTCTACCATCGTGTGTGATTTTGTCTGATAAGAACCATCACTCCCAGCATTCTGTCTATTGGGAGTTATTGGGAAAGGCTTCTTTCTTTTGCTAGGTGCTTCTTTTGATTGATACCGTTCTCACTTATATTTATCAATTTCACAGTGGAGTAATGTATTTGAATCGTGAAATGTGGTTAAGTGTGTGTTCTTTACAGCAGGGCCAGCTGGTTGTATGGCCTCAAAGCAGATTCTGCATTGAATGGGTTTTTGGTGCAGATGGGACTCCACATTCACCTTACTGAATAAGGGATGTTTGAAATATGATAAATCTTCTTCTTTAGGTATCTCCTTCATTTGCTTTCCATGTTTAAAAATCTTATTCCAATGGTCGCTAAAAATAATAAATGTGCTGCACAAATTGTGGTACATGTTTCTTCCCTCACAGCAGGGAGATTCCGTTCGATGACTGCTATGATTGTTCTACCATCGAGTGTGATTTTGTCTGATAAGAACCATCACTCCCAGCATTTTGTCTATTGCAGTTATTGGGAAAGACTTATTTCTTCAGCTAGGTTCTTCTTTTGATTGATACCGTTATCACTTATATTCATCGATTTCACAGTGGAGTAATGTATTTGAATCGTGAAATGTGGTTAAGTGTTTGTTCTCTACAGCAGGGTCAGCTGGTTGTATGGCCACAAAGCATATTCTCCATTCAATGGCTTTTTGGTGCAGATGGGACACCACCTGCACCGTACTGAATAACGGATGTTTGGAATGTGATAAACCTTCTTGTTTAGGTATCTGCTTCATTTGCTTTACATGTTTAAAAATCTTATTCCAATGGTCACAATAAATAATAAATGTGCTGCACAAATTGTGGTACATGTTTCTTCCCTCACAGCAGGGAGATTCTGTTTGATGACTGCTAAGTTTGTTTTACCATCGAGTGTGATTTTGTCTGATAAGAAGCATCACTCCCAGCATTCTGTCTATTGGAGTTGTTGGGAAAAAATTCTTTCTTTTGCTAGGTGCTTCTTTTGATTGATACCGTTATCACTTATATTCATTAATTTCACAGTGGAGTAATGTATTTGAATCGTGAAATGTGGTTAAGTGTTTGTTCTCTACAGCAGGGTCAGCTGGTTGTATGGCCACAAAGAAGATTCTCCATTCAATGGGTTTTTGGTGCAGATGGGACACCACATGAATAAGGGATGTTTGTAATATGATAAGTCTTCTTCTTTAGGTATCTCCTTCATTTGCTTTATATGTTTAAAAATCTTTTTCCAATGGTCACTAAAAATAATCAATGTGCTGCACAAGTTGTGGTACATGTTTCTTCCCCCTTCAGCTGAGACATTGCGTTTGATGACTGCTATGTTTGCACTACCATCGTGTGTGATTTTGTCTGATAAGAGCCATCACTCCCAGCATTCTGTCTATTGGAGTTATTGGGAAAGACTTCTTCCTTTTGCTAGGTGCTTCTTTTGATTGATACCGTTCTCACTTATATTAATCAATTTCACAATGGAGTAATGTATTTGATTCGTGAAATGTGGTTAAGTGTTTGTTCTTTACAGCAGGGTCAGCTGGTTGTTTGGCCACAAAGCAGATTCTCCATTCAATGGGGTGTTGGTCAGATGGGACACCATGTGCACCTTACTGAATAACGGAAGTTCGGAATGTGATAAAGCTTCTTGTTTAGGTATCTCCTTCATTTGCTTTACATGTTTAAAAATCTTATTCCAATGGTCACTAAAAATAATAAATGTGCTGCACAAATTGTGGTACATGTTTCTTCCCTCTCAGCAGGGAGATTCTGTTTGATGACTTCTATGTTTGCTCTACCATCGAGTGTGATTTTCTCTGATAAGAACCACCACTCCCAGCATTCTGTCTATTGGAGTTGTTGGGAAAAAATTGTTTCTTTTGCCAGGTGCTTCTTTTGATTGATACCATTATCACTAATATTCATCAATTTCACAGTGGAGTAATGTATTTGAATCGTGAAATGTGGTTAAGTGTTTGTTCTCTACAGCAGGGTCAGCTGGTTGTATGGCCTCAAAGCAGATTCTGCATTCAATGGGTTTTTGGTGCAGATGGGACACCACATGGACCTTAGTGAATAACGGATGTTCGGAATTTGATAAATCTTCTTGTTTAGGTATCTACTTCATTTGGTTTATATGTTTAAAAATCTTATTCCAATGGTCACTAAAAATAATAAATGTGCATGTTTCTTCCCTCTCAGCGGGGAGATTCCGTTCGATGACTGCTATGTTTGTTCTACCATCGAGTGTGATTTTGTCTGATAAGAACCATCACTCCCAGCATTCTGTCTATTGGAGTTGTTGGGAAAAAATTCTTTCTTTTGCTAGGTGCTTCATTTGATTGATACCCTTATCACTTATATTCATCAATTTCACAGTGGAGTAATGTATTTGAATCGTGATATGTGGTTAAGTGTTTGTTCTTTACAGCAGGGTCAGCTGATTATATGGCCACAAAGCAGATTCTCCATTCAGTGGGTTTTCGTTGGAGATGGGACACCACATACACCTTACTGAATAATGGATGTTCGGAATGTGATAAACGTTCTTGTTTAGGTATCTCCTTCATTTGCTTTATATGTTTAAAAATCTTATTCCAATGGTCGCTAAACATAATAAATGTACTGCACAAATTGTGGGACATGTTTCTTCCCTCACAGCAGGGAGATTCTGTTTGATGGCTGCTATGTTTGTTCTACCATCGAGTGTGATTTTGTCTGATAAGAACCATCACTCCCAGCATTCTGTCTATTGGAGTTGTCGGGAAAAAATTGTTTCTTTTGCTAGGTGCTGCTTTTGATTGATAACGTTATCACTTATACTCATCAATTTCACAGTGGAGTAATGTATTTGAATCGTGAAATGTGGTTAAATTTTTGTTCCTTAGAACAGGGTCAGCTGGTTGTATGGCCACAAAGCAGATTCTGCATTCAATGGGTTTTTGTTGGAGATGGGACACCTCATACACCTTACTGAATAACGGATGTTCGGACATTGATAAATCTTCTTGTTTAGGTATCTCCTTCATTGGCTTTATATGTTTAAAAATCTTATTCCAATGGTCACTAAAAATAATCAATGTGCTGCACAAGTTGTGGTCCATGTTTCTTCCCTCTCAGCAGTCACATTCCGTTTGATGACTGCTATGTTTGCTCTACCATCGTGTGTGTTTCTGTCTGATAAGAGCCATCACTCCTAGCATTGTGTCTATTGGAGTTATTGGGAAAGACTTCTTTCTTTTGCTAAGTGCTTCTTTATATTGATACCGTTCTCACTTATATTAATCAGTTTCACAGTGGAGTAAAGTATTTGATTCGTGAAATGTGGTTAAGTGTTGCTTCTTTACAGCAGGATCAGCTGGTTGTATGGCCAGAAAGCAGATTCTCCATTCAATGGGCTTTTGGGGCAAATGGGACTCCACATGCACCTTACTGAATAAGGGATGTTCGGAATGTGATAAATCTTCTTGTTTAGGTAACTCCTTCATTTGATTTATATGTTTAATAATCTTATTCCAATTGTCACTAAAAATAATAAATGTGCTGCACAAATTGTGGTACATGTTTCTTCCCTCTCAGCAGGGAGATTCCGTTTGATGACTGCTATGTTTGTTCTACAATCGAGTGTGTTTTTGTTGGATAAGTACCACAATCCCAGCATTCTGTCTATTGCAGTTAATGGGAAAGACTTCTTTCTTTCGCTAGGTGCTTCATTTGATTGATACCCTTATCACTTATATTCATCAATTTCACAGTGGAGTAATGTATTTGAATCGTGAAATGTGGTTAAGTGTTTCTTCTCAACAGCAGGGTCAGCTGGTTTTATGGCCACAAGGCAGATTCTCCTTTCAATGGGTTTTTGGTGCAGATGGGACACCACGTGCACCTTACTGAATAAGGCATGTTCGGAATGTGATAAATCTTCTTGTTTAGGTATCTCCTTCATTTGCTTTTATGTTTAAAAATCTTATTCCGATGGTCACTAAAAATAATCAGTGTGCTGCACAAAATGTGGTACATGTTTCTTCCCTCTCAGCAGTTTCATTCCGTGTGATGACTGCTATGTTTGTTCTACCATCGAGTGTGATTTTGTGTGATAAGAACCATCACTCCCAGCATTTTGTCTATTGCAGTTATTGGGAAAGACTTCTTTCTTTAGCTCGGTTCTTCTTTTGATTGATACCGTTATCACTTTTATTCATTTATTTCACAGTGGAGTAATGTATTTGAATCGTGAAATGTGGTTAAATTTTTGTTCCTTACAGCAGGGTCAGCTGGTTGTATGGCCTCAAAGCAGATTCTGCATGCTATGGGTTTTTGGTGCAGATGGGACACCACATGCACCTTAGTGAATAACCGATGTTCGGAATTTGATAAATCTTCTTGTTTAGGTATCTACTTCATTTGCTTTATATGTTTAAAAATCTTATTCCAATGGTCACTAAAAATAATAAATGTGCTGCACAAATTGTGGTACATGTTTCTTCCCTCTCAGCGGGGAGATTCCCTTTGATGACTGCTCTGTTTGTTCTACCATCGAGTGTGATTTTGTTGGATAAGTACCACCACTCCCAGCATTCTGTCTATTGCTGTTATTGGGAAAGACTTCTTTCTTTTGCTAGGTGCTTCATTTGATTGATACCCTTATCACTTATATTCATCAATTTCACAGTGGAGTAATGTATTTGACTCGTGATATGTGGTTAAGTGTTTATTCTTTACAGCAGGGTCAGCTGATTATATGGCCACAAAGCAGATTCTCCATTCAATGGGTTTTTGGTGCAAATGGGACACCACATGGATAAGGGATGTTTGGAATATGATAAATCTTCTTGTTTAGGCATTTCCTTCATTTGCTTTATATGTTTAAAAATCTTATTCCAATGGTCACAAAAAAAAATCGGTGTGCTGCACAAAATGTGGTACATGTTTCTTCCCTCACAGCAGGGAGATTCCATTTGATGACTGCTATGTTTGTTCTACCATCGAGTGTGATTTTGTGTGATAAGAACCATCACTCCCAGCATTTTGTCTATTGCAGTTATTGGGAAAGACTTCTTTCTTTAGCTCGGTTCTTCTTTTGATTGATACCGTTATCACTTTTATTCATTTATTTCACAGTGGAGTAATGTATTTGAATCGTGAAATGTGGTTAAATTTTTGTTCCTTACAGCAGGGTCAGCTGGTTGTATGGCCTCAAAGCAGATTCTGCATGCTATGGGTTTTTGGTGCAGATGGGACACCACATGCACCTTAGTGAATAACCGATGTTCGGAATTTGATAAATCTTCTTGTTTAGGTATCTACTTCATTTGCTTTATATGTTTAAAAATCTTATTCCAATGGTCACTAAAAATAATAAATGTGCTGCACAAATTGTGGTACATGTTTCTTCCCTCTCAGCGGGGAGATTCCCTTTGATGACTGCTCTGTTTGTTCTACCATTGAGTGTGATTTTGTTGGATAAGTACCACCACTCCCAGCATTCTGTCTATTGCTGTTATTGGGAAAGACTTCTTTCTTTTGCTAGGTGCTTCATTTGATTGATACCCTTATCACTTATATTCATCAATTTCACAGTGGAGTAATGTATTTGAATCGTGATATGTGGTTAAGTGTTTGTTCTTTACAGCAGGGTCAGCTGATTATATGGCCACAAAGCAGATTCTCCATTCAGTGGGTTTTCGTTGGAGATGGGACACCACATACACCTTACTGAATAATGGATGTTCGGAATGTGATAAACGTTCTTGTTTAGGTATCTCCTTCATTTGCTTTATATGTTTAAAAATCTTATTCCAATGGTCGCTAAACATAATAAATGTACTGCACAAATTGTGGTACATGTTTCTTCCCTCACAGCAGGGAGATTCCGTTTGATGTTGCTATGTTTGTTCTACCATAGAGAGTGATTTTGTCTGATAAGAACCATCACTCCCAGCATTTTGTCTATTGCAGTTATTGGAAAAGACTTCTTTCTTTAGCTAGGTTCTTCTTTTGATTGATACTGTTATCACTTATATTCATCAATTTCACAGTGGAGTAATGTATTTGAATCGTGAAATGTGGTTAAGTGTTTGTTCTCAACAGCAGGGTCAGCTGGTTGTATGGCCACATAGAAGATTCTCCATTCAATGGGTTTTTGTTGGAGATGGGACACCACATACACCTTACTGAATAACGGACGTTCGGAAAGTGATAATGCTTCTTGTTTAGGTATCTCCTTAATTTGCTTTACATGTTTAAAAATCTTATTCCAATTGTCGCTAAAAATAATAATTGTGCTGCACAAATTGTGGTACATGTTTCTTCCCTCTCAGCAGTGACATTCCGGTGATGACTGCTATGTTTGCTCTACCATCGTGTGTGATTTTGTCTGATAAGAGCCATCACTCCCAGCATTCTGTCTATTGGAGTTATTGGGAAAGACTTCTTCCTTTTTCTAGGTGCTTCTTTTGATTGATACCGTTCTCACTTATATTCGTCAATTTCACAGTGGAGTAATGTATTTGATTCGTGAAATGTGGTTAAGTGTTTGTTCTTTACAGCAGCGTCAGCTGGTTGTTTGGCCACAAAGCAGATTCTCCATTCAATGGGGTTTTGGGCAGATGGGACACCATGTGCACCTTACTGAATAACGGAAGTTCGGAATGTGATAAAGCTTCTTGTTTAGGTATCTCCTTCATTTGCTTTACATGTTTAAAAATCTTATTCCAATGGTCACTAAAAATAATAAATGTGCTGCACAAATTGTGGTAAATGTTTCTTCCCTCACAGCAGGGAGATTCTGTTTGATGACTGCTATGTTTGTTCTACCATCGAGTGTGATTTTGTCTGATAAGAACCATCACTCCCAGCATTCTATCTATTGGAGTTGTTCGGCAAAAATTCTTTCTTTTGCTAGGTGCTTCTTTTGATTGATACCGTTCTCACTTATATTAATCAATTTCACATTGGAGTAATGTATTTGAATCGTGAAATGTGGTTAAGTGTTGCTTCTTTACAGCAGGGTCAGCTGGTTGTATGGCCGCAAAGCAGATTCTACATTCAATGGGTTTTTGGTGCAGATGGGACACCACATGCACCTTACTGAATAAGGGATGTTTGGAATGTGATAAATCTTCTTGTTTAGGTATCTCCTTCATTTGATTAATATGTTTAATAATCTTATTCCAATTGTCACTAAAAATAATAAATGTGATGCACAAATTGTGGTACATGTTTCTTCCCTCTCAGCAGGGAGATTCCGTTTGATGACTTCTATGTTTGCTCTACCATCGAGTGTGATTTTCTCTGATAAGAACCATCACTCCCAGCATTCTGTCTATTGGAGTTATTGGAAAGTTCTTCTGTCTTTTGGTAGGTACTTTATTTGATTGATAACGTTATCACTTATACTCATCAATTTCACGGTGGAGTAATGTATTTGAATCTTGAAATGTGGTTAAGTGTTTGTTCTTTACAGCAGGGTCAGCTGGTTGTATGGCCTCAAAGCAGATTCTGCATTCAGTGGGTTTTTGTTGGAGATGGGACACCACATACACCTTACTGAATAACGGATGTTCGGAATGTGACAAACCTTCTTGTTTAGGTATCTCGTTCATTTGCTTTATATGTTTAAAAATCTCATTCCAATGGTCACTAAAAATAATCAATGTGCTGCACAAGTTGTGGTACATGTTTCTTCCCTCTTAGCAGTGTGATTCCGTTTGATGACTGCTATGTTTGCTCTACCATCGAGTGTGATTTTGTCTGATAAGCACCAGCACTCTCAACATTCTGTCTATTCCAGTTATTGGGAAAGACTTCTCTCTTTTGCTGGGTGCTTCTTTTGATTGATACCGTTATCACTTATATTCATCAATTTCACAGTGGAGTAATGTATTTGATTCGTGAAATGTGGTTAAGTGTTTGTTCTCTAGAGCAGGGTCAGCTGGTTTTATGGCCACAAAGCAGACTCTCCATTTAAAGGGATTTTGGGCAGATGGGACACCATGTGCACCTTACCGAATAAGGAATGTTCGGAAAGTGATAAAGCTTCTTGTTTCGGTATCTCCTTCATTTGCTTTACATGTTTAAAAATCTTATTTCAATGGTCGCTAAAAAGAATAAATGTGCTGCACAAATTGTGGTTCATGTTTCTTCCCTCACAGCAGGGAGATTCCG
The DNA here is from genome assembly GCF_023898315.1 of Schistocerca nitens. Lineage (NCBI taxonomy): Eukaryota > Metazoa > Arthropoda > Insecta > Orthoptera > Acrididae > Schistocerca > Schistocerca nitens. The sequence goes on from NC_064625.1 coordinate 58,554,660, forward strand.
TTTGATGACTGCTATGTTTGTTCTACCATCGAGTGTGATTTTGTCAGATAAGAACCATCACTCCCAGCATTTTGCCTATTGCAGTTATTGGGAAAGACTTCTTTCTTTAGCTAGGTTCTTCTTTTGATTGATACCGTTATCACTTATATTCATCAATTTCACAGTGGAGTAATGTATTTGAATCGTGAAATGTGGTTAAGTGTTTGTTCTCTACAGCAGGGTCATCTGGTTGTATGGCCACAAAGCAGATTCTCCATTCAATGGGTTTTTGGTGCAGATGGGACACCACATGAATAAGGGATGTTTGAAATATGATAAATCTTCTTGTTTAGGTATCTCCTTCATTTGCTTTATATGTTTAAAAATCTTTTTCCAATGGTCACTAAAAATAATCAATGTGGTGCACAAGTTGTGGTACATGTTTCTTCCCCCTCACCAGAGACATTCCGTTTGATGACTGCTATGTTTGCTCTACCATCGTGTGTGATTTTGTCTGATAAGAGTCATCACTCCCAGCATTCTGTCTATTGGAGTTATTGGGAAAGACTTCTTGCTTTTGCTAGGTGCTTCTTTTGATTGATACCGTTGTCACTTATATTCGTCAATTTCACAGTGGAGTAATGTATTTGAATCGTGAAATGTGGTTAAGTGTTTCTTCTTTACAGCAGGGTCAGCTGGTTATTTGGCCACAAAGCAGATTCTCCATTCAATGGGTTTTTGGTGCAGATGGGACACCATGAGCACCTTACTGAATAACGGAAGTTCGGAATGTGATAAAGCTTCTTGTTTAGGTATCTGCTTCATTTGCTTTACATGTTTAAAAATCTTATTTCAATGGTCGCTAAAAATAATAAATGTGCTGCACAAATTGTGGTTCATGTTTCTTCCCTCACAGCAGGGAGATTCCGTTTGATGACTGCTATGTTTGTTCTACCATCGAGTGTGATTTTGTCTGATAAGAACCATCTCTCCCCGCATTTTGTCTATTGCAGTTATTGGGAAAGACTTCTTTCTTTAGCTAGGTTCTTCTTTTGATTGATACCGTTATCACTTATATTCATCAATTTCACAGTGGAGTAATGTATTTGAATCGTGAAATGTGGTTAAGTGTTTGTTCTCTACAGCAGGGTCAGCTGGTTGTATGGCCTCAAAGCAGATTCTGCATTCAATGGGTTTTTGGTGCAGATGGGACACCACATGCACCTTACTGAGTAACGGATGTTCGGAATGTGATAAACCTTCTTGTTTTGGTATCTCGTTCATTTGCTTTATATGTTTAAAAATCTTATTCCAATTGTCACTAAAAATAATCAATGTGCTGCACAAGTTGTGGTACATGTTTCTTCCCTCTTAGCAGTGTGATTCCGTTTGATGACTGCTATGTTTGCTCTACCATCGATTGTGATTTTGTCTGATAAGCACCAGCACTCTCAACATTCTGTCTATATTGCAGTTATTGGGAAAGACTTCTCTCTTTTGCTTGGTGCTTCTTTTAATTGATACCGTTATCACTTATATCATCAATTTCACAGTGGAGTAATGTATTTGAATTGTGAAATGTGGTTAAGTGTTTGTTCTCTACAGCAGGGTCAGCTGGTTGTATCGCCACAAAGCAGATTCTCCATTCAATGGGTATTTGGTGCAGATGGGACACCACATGAATAAGGGATGTTTGAAATATGATAAATCTTCTTCTTTAGGTATCTCCTTCATTTGCTTTATATGTTTAAAAATCTTTTTCCAATGGTCACTAAAAATAATCAATGTGGTGCACAAGTTGTGGTACATGTTTCTTCCCCCTCAGCAGAGACATTCCGTTTGATGACTGCTATGTTTGCTCTACCATCGTGTGTGATTTTGTCTGGTAAGAAGCATCACTCCCAGCATTCAGTCTATTGGAGTTATATGGGAAGACTTCTTTCTTTTGCTAGGTGCTTCTTTTGATTGGTACCGTTATCACTTATATTCATCAATTTCACAGTGGAGTAATGTATTTGATTCGTGAAATGTGGTTAAGTGTTTGTTCTCTACAGCAGGGTCAGCTGGTTGTATGGCCTCAAAGCAGATTCTGCATTCAGTGGGTTTTTGTTGGAGATGGGACACCACATACACCTTACTGAATAACGGATGTTCGGAATGTGATAAACCTTCTTGTTTAGGTATCTCCTTCATTGGCTTTATATGTTTAAAAATCTTATTCCAATGGTCACTAAAAATAATCAGTGCGCTGCACAAAATGTGGTACATGTTTCTTCCCTCTCAGCAGTGACATTCCGTGTGATGACTGCTATGTTTGCTCTACCATCGTGTGTGATTTTCTCTGGTAAGAACCATCACTCCCAGCATTCTCGCTACTGGAGTTATCGGGAAAGACTTCTTTCTTTTGCTAGGTGATTCCTTTGATTGATACCGTTATCACTTATATTCATCAATTTCACAGTGGAGTAGTGTATTTGATTCGTGAAATGTGGTTAAGTGTTTGTTCTTTACAGCAGGGTCAGCTGGTTGTATGGCCTCAAAGCAGATTCTGCATTCAATGGGTTTTTGTTGGAGATGGGACACCACATACACCTTACTGAATAACGGATGTTCGGAATGTGATAAACCTTCTTGTTTAGGTATCTACTTCATTTGCTTTATGTGTTCAAAAATCTTATTCCAATGGTCACTAAAAATAATAAATGTGCTGCTCAAATTGTGGTACGTTTCTGCCCTCTCAGCGGGTAGATTCCGTTTGATGACCACTATGTTTGTGCTACCATCGAGTGTGATTTTGTTGGATATGTACCACCACCCCGAGCATTCTTTCTATTGCAGTTATTGGGAAAGACTTCTTTCTTTTGCTAAGTGCTTCATTTGATTGATAACCTTATCACTTATATTCATCTATTTCACAGTGGAGTAGTGTATTTGATTCGTGAAATGTGGTTAAGTGTTGCTTCTTTACAGCAGGGTCAGCTGGTTGTATGGCCTCAAAGCAGATTCTGCATTCAATGGGTTTTTGGTGCAGATGGGACACCACATGCACCTTACTGAGTAACGGATGTTCGGAAAGTGATAAATCTTCTTCTTTCGGTATCTCCTTCATTTGCTTTACATGTTTAAAAATCTTATTTCAATGGTCGCTAAAAGGAATAAATGTGCTGCACAAATTGTGGTTCATGTTTCTTCCCTCACAGCAGGGAGATTCCGTTTGATGACTGCTATGTTTGTTCTACCATCGAGTGTGATTTTGTCAGATAAGAACCATCACTCCCAGCATTTTGTCTATTGCAGTTATTGGGAAAGACTTCTTTCTTTAGCTAGGTTCTTCTTTTCATTGATACCGTTATCACTTATATTCATCAATTTCACAGTGGAGTAATGTATTTGAATCGTGAAATGTGGTTAAGTGTTTGTTCTCTACAGCAGGGTTATCTGGTTGTATGGCCACAAAGCAGATTCTCCATTCAATGGGTTTTTGGTGCAGATGGGACACCACATGAATAAGGGATGTTTGAAATATGATGAATCTTCTTGTTTAGGTATCTCCTTCATTTGCTTTATATGTTTAAAAATCTTTTTCCAATGGTCACTAAAAATAATCAATGTGGTGCACAAGTACATGTTTCTTCCCCCTCAGCAGAGACATTCCGTTTGATGACTGCTATGTGTGCTCTACCATCGTGTGTGATTTTGTCTGATAAGAGTCATCACTCCCAGCATTCTGTCTATTGGAGTTATTGGGAAAGACTTCTTGCTTTTGCTAGGTGCTTCTTTTGATTGATACCGTTGTCACTTATATTCGTCAATTTCACAGTGGAGTAATGTATTTCAATCGTGAAATGTGGTTAATGCTTCATTTGATTGATACCGTTATCACTTATATTCATCAATTTCACAGTGGAGTAATGTATTTGATTCGTGAAATGTGGTTAAGTGTTTGTTCTTTACAGCAGGGTCAGCTGGTTATTTGGCCACAAAGCAGATTCTCCATTCAATGGGTTTTTGGTGCAGATGGGACACCATGAGCACCTTACTGAATAACGGAAGTTCGGAATGTGATAAAGCTTCTTGTTTAGGTATCTGCTTCATTTGCTTTACATGTTTAAAAATCTTATTCCAATGGTAACTAAAAATAATAAATGTGCTGCACAAATTGTGGTACATGTTTCTTCCCTCACAGCAGGGAGATTCTGTTTGATGACTGCTATGTTTGTTCTACCATCGAGTGTGATTTTGTCTGATAAGAACCATCACTCCCAGCATTCTGTCTATTGGAGTTGTTGGGAAAAAATTCTTTCTTTTGCTAGGTGCTTCTTTTGATTGATACCGTTATCACTTATATTCATCAATTTCACAGTGGAGTAATGTATTTGATTCGTGAAATGTGGTTAAGTGTTTGGTCTTTACAGCAGGGTCATCTGGTTGTATGGCCTCAAAGCAGATTCTGCATTCAATGGGTTTTTGGTGCAGATGGGACACCACATGCACCTTACTGAGTAACGGATGTTCGGAATTTGATAAATCTCCTTGTTTAGGTATCTACTTCATTTGCTTTATGTGTTTAAAAATCTTATTCCAATGGTCACTAAAAATAATAAATGTGCTGCACAAATTGTGGTACATGTTTCTTCCCTCTCAGCGGGGAGATTCCGTTTGATGACTGCTATGTTTGTTCTACCATCGAGTGTGATTTTGTTGGATAAGTACCACCACCCCGAGCATTTTTTCTATTGCAGTTCTTGGGAAAGACTTCTTTCTTTTGCTAGATGCTTCATTTGATTGATACCGTTATCACTTATATTCATCAATTTCACAGTGGAGTAATGTATTTGATTCGTGAAATGTGGTTAAGTGTTTGCTCTTTACAGCAGGGTCAGCTGGTTGTATGGCCACAAAGCATATTCTCCATTCAATGGGTTTTTGGTGCAGATGGGACACCACATGAATAAGGGATGTTTGAAATATGATAAATCTTCTTCTTTAGGTATCTACTTCATTTGCTTTATATGTTTAATAATCTTATACCAATGGTCACTAAAAATAATCAGTGTGCTGTACAAATTGTGGTACATGTTTCTTCCCTCTCAGCAGTGACATTCTGTTTGATGACTGCTATGTTTGCTCTATCATCGTGTGTGATTTTGTCTGATAAGAGCCATCACTCCCAGCATTCTGTCTATTGGATTTGTTGGGAAAAAATTCTTTCTTTTGCTAGGTGCTTCTTTTGATTGATACCGTTATCACTTATATTCATCAATTTCACAGTGGAGTAGTGTATTTGATTCGTGAAATGTGGTTAAGTGTTTGTTCTTTACAGCAGGGTCAGCTGGTTGTATGGCCACAAAGCAGATTCTCCATTCAATGGGTTTTTGGTGCAGATGGGTCAGCACATGAATAAGGGATGTTTGAAATATGATAAATCTTCTTCGTTAGGTATCTCCTTCATTTGCTTTATATGTTTAAAAGTCTTATTCTAATGTTCACTAAAAATAATAAGTGCGCTGCACAAGTTGTGGTACATGTTTCTTCCCTCTCAGCAGTGACATTCCGTGTGATGACTGCTATGTTTGCTCTACCATCGTGTGTGTTTTTGTCTGGTAAGAAACATCACTCCCAGCATTCTGTCAATTGGAGTTATATGGAAAGACTTCTTTCTTTTGCTAGGTGCTTCTTTTGATTGATACTGTTATCACTTAATGAATAATTTCACAGTGGAGTAATGTATTTGAATCATGAAATGTGGTTAAGTGTTTGTTCTCAACAGCAGGGTCAGCTGGTTTTATGGCCACAAGGCAGATTCTCCATTCAATGGGTTTTTGCTGCAGATGGGACACCACCTGCACCTTACTGAATAACGGATGTTCGGAATGTGAGAAACCTTCTCGTTTAGGTATCTCGTTCATTTGCTTTATATGTTTAAATATCTTATTCCAATGGTCACTAAAAATAATCAGTGTGCTGCACAAATTGTGGTACATGTTTCTTCCCTCTCAGCAGTGACATTCCGTTTGATTACTGCTATGTTTGCTCTACCATCGTGTGTGATTTTGTCTGATAAGAGCCATCACTCCCAGCATTCTGTCTATTGGAGTTATTGGGAAAGACTTCTTTCTTTTGCTAAGTGCTTCTTTTGATTGATACCATTCTCACTTATATTAATCAATTTCACAGTGGAGTAATGTATTTGAATCGTGAAATGTGGTTAAGTGTTGCTTCTTTACAGCAGGGTCAGCTGGTTGTGTGGCCGCAAAGCAGATTCTACATTCAATGGGTTTTTGGTGCAGATGGGACTCCACATTCACCTTACTGAATAAGGGATGTTTGGAATGTGATAAATCTTCTTGTTTAGGTATCTCCTTAATTTGATTTATATGTTTTATAATCTTATTCCAATTCCCACTAAAAATAATAAATGTGATGCCAAATTGTGGTACATGTTTCTTCCCTCTCAGCAGGGAGATTCCGTTTGATGACTTCTATGTTTGCTCTACCATCGAGTGTGATTTTGTCTCATAAGAACCATCACTCCCAATATTCTGTGTATTGGAGTTATTGGGAAAGACTTCTTTCTTTTGCTAGGTTCTTCTTTTGATTGATACCGTTATCGCTTATATTCATCAATTTCACAGTGGAGTAATGTATTTGAATCATGAAATGTGGTTAAGTGTTTGTTCTCTACAGCAGGGTCAGCTGGTTTAATGGCCACAAAGCAGAATTTCCATTCAGTGGGTTTTTGTTGCAGATGGGACACCACATGGATAAGGGATGTTTGGAATATGATAAATCTTCTTGTTTAGGCATTTGCTCCCTCATTTGCTTTATATGTTTAAAAATCTTATTCCAATGGTCACTAAAAATAATCAGTGTGCTGCACAAAATGTGGTACGTGTTTCTTCCCTCTCGGCAGTGACATTCCGTGTGATGACTGCTATGTTTTCTCTCCCATCGTGTGTGATTTTGTCTGATAAGAACCATCACTCCCAGCATTCTGTCTATTGGAGTTATTGGGAAAAAATTCTTTCTTTTGCTAGGTGCTTCTTTTCATTGATACCGTTCTCACTTATATTCATCAATTTCACAGTGGAGTAAGGTATTTGAATCGTGAAATGTGGTTAAGTGTGTGTTCTTTACAGCAGGGTCAGCTGGTTGTATGGCCTCAAAGCAGATTCTGCATTCAATGGGTTTATGGTGCAGATGGGACACCGCATGCACTTTACTGAATAACGGATGTTCGGAATTTGATAAATCTTCTTGTTTAGGTATCTCCTTCATTTGCTTTATATGTTTAAAAATCTTATTCCAATGGTCACTACAAATAATAAATGTGCATGTTTCTTCCCTCTCAGCGGGGAGATTCCGTTTGATGACTGCTATGTTTGTTCTACCATCGAGTGTGATTTTGTTGGATAAGTACCACCACTCCCAGCATTCTGTCTATTGCAGTTATTGGGAAAGTCTTCTTTCTTTTGCTAGGTGCTTCATTTGATTGATACCATTATCACTTATATTCATCAATTTCACAGTGGAGTAATGTATTTGAATTGTTAAATGTGGTTAAGTGTTTGCTCTTTGCAGCAGGGTCAGCTTGTTTTATGGCAACAAAGCAGATTCTCCATTCAATGGGGTTTTGGTGCAGATGGGACACCACATGAATAAGGGATGTTTGAAATATGATAAATCTTCTTCTTTAGGTATCTCCTTCATTTGCTTTATATGTTTATTAATCTTATTCCAATCGTCACTAAAAATAATAAATGTGCTGCACAAATTGTGGTACATGTTTCTTCCCTCTCAGCAGGGAGATTCCGTTTGATGACTTCTATGTTTGCTCTACCATCGAGTGTGATTTTCTCTGATAAGAACCATCACTCCCAGCAATCTGTCTATTGGAGTTATTGGGAAGGACTTCTGTCTTTTGGTAGGTACTTTATTTGATTGATACCGTTATCATTTATATTCATCAATTTCACAGTGGAGTAATGTATTTGAATCATGAAATGTGGTTAAGTGTTTGTTCTCAACAGCAGGGTCAGCTGTTTTTATGGCCACAAGGCAGATTGTCCATTCAATAGGTTTTTGGTGCAGATGGGACACCACCTGCACCTTACTGAATAACAGATGTTCGGAATGTGATAAACCTTCTTGTTTAGGTATCTGCTTCATTTCCTTTACATGTTTAAAAGTCTTATTCCAATGGTCACTAAAAATAATAAATGTGCTGCACAAATTGTGGTACATGTTTCTTCCCTCACAGCAGGGAGAATCCGTTCGATGACTGCTATGTTTGTTCTACCATCGAGTGTGATTTTGTCTGATAAGAACCATCACTCCCAGCATTTTGTCTGTTGCAGTTATTGGGAAAGACTTATTTCTTTAGCTAGGTTCTTCTTTTGATTGATACCGTTATCACTTATATTTATCAATTTCAAAGTGGAGTAATGTATTTGAATCGTGAAATGTGGTTAAGTGTTTGTTCTCTACAGCAGGGTCAGCTGGTTGTATGGCCACAATGAAGATTCTCCATTCAATGGGTTTTTGGTGCAGATGGGACACCACATGAATAAGGGATGTTTGAAATATGATAAGTCTTCTTCTTTAGGTATCTCCTTCATTTGCTTTATATGTTTAAAAATCTTTTTCCAATGGTCACTAAAAATAATCAATGTGCTGCACAAGTTGTGGTACATGTTTCTTCCCCCTTCAGCTGAGACATTCCGTTTGATGACTGCTATGTTTGCTCTACCATCGTGTGTGATTTTGTCTGATAAGAGCCATCACTCCCAGAATTCTGTCTATTGGAGTTATTGGGAAAAAATTCTTTCTTTTGCTAGGTGCTTCTTTTGATTGATACCGCTCTCACTATAATCGTCAATTTCACAATGGAGTAATGTATTTTATTCGTGAAATGTGGTTAAGTGTTTGTTCTTTACAGCAGGGTCAGCTGGTTGTTTGGCCACAAAGCAGATTCTCCATTCAATGGGTTTTTCATGCAGATGGGACACCACATGCACCTTACTGATCAATGGATGTTCGGAATGTGATAAATCTTCTTGTATAGGTATCTCCTTCATTGGCCTTATATGTTTAAAAATCTTATTCCAATGGTCACTAAAAATAATCAGTGCGCTGCACAAAATGTGGTACATGTTTCTTCCCTCTCAGCAGTGACATTCCGTGTGATGACTGGTATATTTGTTCTACCATCGAGTGTGATTTTGTCTGATAAGAACCATCACTCCCAGCATTCTGTCTATTGGAGTTGTTGGGAAAAAATTCTTTCTTTTGCTAGGTGCTTCTTTTCATTGATACCGTTATCACTTATATTAATCAATTTCACAGTGGAGTAATGTATTTGAATCTTGAAATGTGGTTAAGTGTGTGTTCTTTACAGCAGGGTCAGCTGGTTGTATGGCCTCAAAGCAGATTCTGCATTCAATGGGTTTATGGTGCAGATGGGACACCACATGCACTTTACTGAATAACGGATGTTCGGAATTTGATAAATCTTCTTGTTTAGGTATCTCCTTCATTTGCTTTATATGTTTAAAAATCTTATTCCAAAGGTCACTAAAAATAATAAATGTGAATGTTTCATCCCTCTCAGCGGGGAGATTCCGTTTGATGACTGCTATGTTTGCTCTACCATCGTGTGTGATTTTGTCTGATAATTACCATCACTCCCAGCATTCTGTCTATTGGAGTTATTGGGAAAGGCTTCTTTCTCTTGCTAGGTGCTTCTTTTGATTGATACCGTTCTCACTCATATTCATCAATTTCACAGTGGAGCAATGTATTTGAATCGTGAAATGTGGTTAAGTGTTTGCTCTCTACAGCAGGGTCAGCTGGTTTTATGGCCACAAAGCAGATTCTCCATTCAATGGGGTTTTGGTGCAGATGGGACACCACATTCACCATACTGAATAACGGAAGTTCGGAAAGTGAGAAAGCTTCTTGTTTAGGTATCTCCTTCATTTGCTTTACATGTTTAAAAATCTTATTCCAATGGTCGCTAAAAATAATAAATGTGCTGCACAAATTGTGGTACATGTTTCTTCCCTCACAGCAGGGAGATTCCGTTTGATGACTGCTATGTTTGTTCTACCATCGAGTGTGATTTTGTCTGATAAGAACCATCACTCCCAGCATTTTGTCTATTGCAGTTATTGGGAAAGACTTATTTCTTTAGCTAGGTTCCTCTTTTGATTCATACCGTTATCACTTATATTCATCAATTTCACAGTGGAGTAATGTATTTGAATCGTGAAATGTGGTTAAGTGTTTGTTCTCTACAGCAGGGTCAGCTGGTTGTATGGCCACAAAGCATATTCTCCATTCAATGGGTTTTTGGTGCAGATGGGACACCACATGCACCTTACTGAGTAACGGATGTTCGGAATTTGATAAATCTTCTTGTTTAGGTATCTACTTCATTTGCTTTATGTGTTTAAAAATCTTATTCCTATGGTCACTAAAAATAATCAGTGTGCTGCACAAATTATGGTACATGTTTCTTCCCTCTCAGCAGGTAGATTCCGTTTGATGACTTCTATGTTTGCTTTACCATCGAGTGTGATTTTGTCTGATAAGAGCCATCACTTCCAGCATTCTGTCTATTGGAGTTGTTGGGAAAAAATTCTTTCTTTTGCTAGGTGCTTCTTTTGATTGATACCGTTATCACCTATACTCATCAATTTCACAGTGGAGTAATGTATTTGAATCGTGAAATGTGGTTAAGTGTTTGTTCTTTACAGCAGGGTCAGCTGGTTGTATGGGCTCAAAGCAGATTCTGCATTCAATGGGTTTTTGTTGGAGATGGGACACCACATACACCTTACTGAAAAACGGATGTTCGGAATTTGATAAATCTTCCTGTTTAGGTATCTCCTTCATTTGCTTTATATGTTTAATAATCTTATTCCAATGGTCACTAAAAATAATCAGTGTGCTGCACGAATTGTGGTACATGTTTCTTCCCTCTCAGCAGTGACATTCCGTTTGATGACTGCTATGTTTGCTCTACCATCGTGTGTGATTTTGTCTGATAAGATCCATCACTCCCAGCATTCTGTCTATTGGAGTTGTTGGGAAAAAATTCTTTCTTTTGCTAGGTGCTTCTTTTGATTGATACTGTTATCCATTGTACTCATCAATTTCACAGTGGAGTAATGTATTTGAATCGTAAAATGTGGTTAAGTGTTTGTTCTCTACAGCAGGGTCAGCTAGTTTTATGGCCACAAAGCAGATTCTCCATTCAATGGGTTTTTGGTGCAGATGGGACACCATATGCAACTTACTGAATAACGGAAGTTCGGAATGTGATAAAGCTTCTTGTTTAGGTATCTCCTTCATTTGGTTTACATGTTTAAAAATCTTATTCCAATGGTCACTAAAAATAATAAATCTGCTGCACAAACTGTGGTACATGTTTCTTCCCTCACAGCAGGGCGATTCTGTTTGATGACTGATATGTTTGTTCTACCATCGAGTGTAAATTTGTCTGAAAAGAACCATCACTCCCAGCATTCTGTCTATTGGTGTTGCTGGGAAAAAATTCTTTCTTTTGCTAGGTGCTTCTTTTGATTGATACCGTTATCACTTATACTCATCAATTTCACAGTGGAGTAATGTATTTGAATCGTGAAATGTGGTTAAGTGTTTGTTCTCTACAGCAGGGTCAGCTGGTTGTATGGCCACAAAGCATATTCTCCATTCAATAGGTTTTTGGTGCAGATGGGACACCACATGAATAAGGGATGTTTGAAATATGATAAATCTTCTTCTTTCGGTATCTCCTTCATTTGCTTTATATGTTTAATAATCTTATTCCAACCGTCACTAAAAATAATGAATGTGCTGAACAAGTTGTGGTACATGTTTCTTCCCTCTTAGCAGTGTGATTCCGTTTGATGACTGCTATGTTTGCTCTACCATCGAGTGTGATTTTGTCTGATAAGCACCAGCACTCTCAACATTCTGTCTATTGCAGTTATTGGGAAAGACTTCTCTCTTTTGCTGGGTGCTTCTTTTGATGTATACCGTTATCACTTATATTCATCAATTTCACAGTGGAGTAATGTATTTGAATCGTGAAATGTGGTTAAGTGTTTGTTCTCTACAGCAGGGTCAGCTGGTTGTTTGGCCACAAAGCAGATTCTCCATTCAATGGGGTTTTGGGCAGATGGGACACCATGTGCACCTTACTGAATAACGGAAGTCGGAATGTGATAAAGCTTCTTGTTTAGGTATCTCCTTCATTTGCTTTATATGTTTAATAATCTTATTTCAATGGTCGCTAAAAATAATAAATGTGCTGCACAAATTGTGGTACATGTTTCTTCCCTCTCAGCAGGGCGATTCCGTTTGATGACTGCTATGTTTGTTCTACCATCGAGTGTGATTTTGTCTGATAAGAACCATCACTCCCAGCATTTTGTCTATTGCAGTTATTGGGAAAGACTTCTTTCTTTAGCTAGGTTCTTCTTTTGATTGATACCGTTATCACTTATATTCATCAATTTCACAGTGGAGTAATGTATTTGAATAGTGAAATGTGGTTAAGTGTTTGTTCTCTACAGCAGGGTCAGCTGGTTGTATGGCGACAAAGAAGATTCTCCATTCAATGGGTTTTTGGTGCAGATGGGACACCAGATGAATAAGGGATGTTTGAAATATGATAAATCTTCTTCTTTAGGTATCTCCTTCATTTGCTTTATATGTTTAAAAATCTTTTTCCAATGGTCACTAAAAATAATCAATGTGCTGCACAAGTTGTGGTACATGTTTCTTCCCTCTCAGCAGTGACATTCCGTTTGATGACTGCTATGTTTGCTCTACCATCGTGTGTGATTTTGTCTGATAAGAGCCATCACTCCCAGCATTCTCTCTATTGGAGTTGTTCGGAAAAAATTCTTTCTTTTGCTAGGTGCTTCTTTTGATTGATACCGTTATCACTTATACTCATCAATTACACAGTGGAGTAATGTATTTGAATCGTGAAATGTGGTTAAGTGTTTGTTCTTTACAGCAGGGTCAGCTGGTTGTAAGGCCTCAAAGCAGGTCTTGCATTCAATGGGTTTTTTGTTGGAGATGGGACACCACATACACCTTACTGAATAACGGATGTTCGGAATTTGATAAATCTTCTTGTTTAGGTATCTCCTTCATTTGCTTTATATGTTTAATAATCTTATTCCAATGGTCACTAAAAATAATCAATGTGCTGCACAAATTGTGGTACTTGTTTCTTCCCTCTCAGCAGTGACATTCCGTTTGATGACTGCTATGTTTGCTCTACCATCGTGTGATTTTGTCTGATAAGAGCCATCACTCCCAGCATTCTGTCTATTGGAGTTGTTCGGAAAAAATTCTTTCTTTTGCTAGGTGCTTCTTTTGATTGATACCGTTATCACTTATATTCATCAATTTCACAGTGGAGTAATGTATTTGAATTGTAAATTTGCGGTTAAGTGTTTGTTCTTTACAGCAGGGTTAGCTGGTTCTATGGCCACAAAGCAGATTCTCCATTCAATGGGTTTTTGGTGCAGATGGGACACCACATGGATAAGGGATGTTTGGAATATGATAAATCTTCTTGTTTGGGCATCACCTTCATTTGCTTTATATGTTTAAAAATCTTATTCCAAAGGTCACTAAAAATTATAAATGTGCATGTTTCTTCCCTCTCAGCGGGGAGATTCCGTTTGATGACTGCTATGTTTGTTCTACCATCGTGTGTGATTTTGTTGGATAAGTACCACCACTCCCAGCATTCCGTCTATTGCAGTTATTAGGAAAGTCTTCTTTCTTTAGCTAGGTGCTTCATTTGATTGATACCATTATCACTTATATTCATCAATTTCACAGCGGAGTAATGTACATGAATCGTAAAATGTGGTTAAGTGTTTGCTCTCTGCAGCAGGGTCAGCTGGTTTTATGGCCACAAAGCAGATTCTCCATTCAATGGGGTTTTGGTGCAGATAGGACACCACATTCACCTTACTGAATGACGGAAGTTCGGAAAGTGATAAAGCTTCTTGTTTAGGTATCTCCTTCATTTGCTTTACATGTTTAAAAATCTTATTCCAGTGGTCGCTAAAAATAATAAATGTGCTGCACAAATTGTGGTAAATGTTTCTTCCCTCACAGCAGGGAGATTCCGTTTGATGACTGCTTAGTTTGTTCTACCATCGAGTGTGATTTTGTCTGATAAGAACCATCACTCCCAGCATTTTGTCTATTGCAGTTATTGGGAAAGACTTATTTCTTTAGCTAGGTTCTTCTTTTGATTGATACCGTTATCACTTATATTCATCAATTTCACAGTGGAGTAATGTATTTGAATCGTGAAATGTGGTTAAGTGTTTGTTCTCTACAGCAGGGTCAGCTGGTTGTATGGCCACAAAGCATATTCTCCATTCAATGGGTTTTTGGTGCAGATGGGACACCACATGAATAAGGGATGTTTGAAATATGATAAATCTTCTTCTTTAGGTATCTCCTTCATTTGCTTTATATGTTTAATAATCTTATTCCAATCGTCACTAAAAATAATAAATGTGCTGCACAAATTGTGGTACATGTTTCTTCCTTCTCAGCAGTGTGATTCCGTTTGATGACTTCTATGTTTGCTCTACAATCGACTGTGATTTTCTCTGATAAGAACCATCACTCCCAGCATTCTGTCTATTGGAGTTATTGGGAAGGACTTCTGTCTTTTGGTAGGTACTTTATTTGATTGATACCGTTATCACTTATATTCATCAATTTCACAGGGGAGTAATGTATTTGAATCGTGAAATGTGGTTAGGTGTTTGTTCTCTACACCAGGGTCAGCTGGTTTTATGGCCAGAAAGCAGATTCTCTATTCAATGGGTTTTTGGTACAGATGGGACACCATGTGCACCTTACTGAATAATGGAAGTTCGGAATGTGATAAAGCTTCTTGTTTAGGTATCTCCTTCATTTGCTTTACATGTTTAAAAATCTTATTCCAATGGTCACTAAAAATAATAAATGTGCTGCACAAATTGTGGTACATGTTTCTTCCATCACAGCAGGGAGATTCTGTTTGATGACTGCTATGTTTGTTCTACCATCGAGTGTCATTTTGTCTGATAAGAATCATCACACCCAGCATTCTGTCTATTGGAGTTGTTGGGAAAGGCTTCTTTCTTTTGCTAGGTGCTTCTTTTGATTGATACCGTTATCACCTATAGTCATCAATTTCACAGTGGAGTAATGTATTGAATCGTGAAATGTGGTTAAGTGTTTGTTCTTTACAGCAGGGTCAGCTGGTTGTAAGGCCTCAAAGCAGATTCTGCTTTCAATGAGTTTTTGTTGGAGATGGGACACCACATACACCTTACTGAATAATGGATGTTCGGAATTTGATAAATCATCTTGTTTAGGTATCTCCTTCATTTGCTTTATATGTTTAACAATCTTATTCCAATGGTCAATAAAAATAATCAGTGTGCTGCACAAATTATGGTACATGTTTCTTCCCTCTCAGCAGGTAGATTCCGTTTGATGACTTCTATGTTTGCTTTACCATCGAGTGTGATTTTGTCTGATAAGAGCCATCACTTCCAGCATTCTGTCTATTGGAGTTGTTGGGAAAAAATTCTTTCTTTTGCTAGGTGCTTCTTTTGATTGATACCGTTATCACCTATACTCATCAATTTCACAGTGGAGTAATGTATTTGAATCGTGAAATGAGGTTAAGTGTTTGTTCTTTACAGCAGGGTCAGCTGGTTGTATGGGCTCAAAGCAGATTCTGCATTCAATGGGTTTTTGTTGGAGATGGGACACCACATACACCTTACTGAAAAACGGATGTTCGGAATTTGATAAATCTTCTTGTTTAGGTATCTCCTTCATTTGCTTTATATGTTTAATAATCTTATTCCAATGGTCACTAAAAATAATCAGTGTGCTGCACGAATTGTGGTACATGTTTCTTCCCTCTCAGCAGTGACATTCCGTTTGATGACTGCTATGTTTGCTCTACCATCGTGTGTGATTTTGTCTGATAAGATCCATCACTCCCAGCATTCTGTCTATTGGAGTTGTTGGGAAAAAATTCTTCCTTTTGCAAGGTGCTTCTTTTGATTGATACTGTTATCCATTGTACTCATCAATTTCACAGTGGAGTAATGTATTTGAATCGTAAAATGTGGTTAAGTGTTTGTTCTCTACAGCAGGGTCAGCTAGTTTTATGGCCACAAAGCAGATTCTCCATTCAATGGGTTTTTGGTGCAGATGGGACACCATATGCACCTTACTGAATAACGGAAGTTCGGAATGTGATAAAGCTTCTTGTTTAGGTATCTCCTTCATTTGGTTTACATGGTAAAAAATCTTATTCCAATGGTCACTAAAAATAATAAATGTGCTGCACAAACTGTGGTACATGTTTCTTCCCTCACAGCAGGGCGATTCTGTTTGATGACTGATATGTTTGTTCTACCATCGAGTGTAAATTTGTCTGAAAAGAACCATCACTCCCAGCATTCTGTCTATTGGTGTTGCTGGGAAAAAATTCATTCTTTTGCTAGGTGCTTCTTTTTATTGATACCGTTATCACTTATACTCATTTCACAGTGGAGTAATGTATTTGATTCGTGAAATGTGGTTAAGCGTTTGTTCTTTACAGCAGGGTCAGCTGGTTGTATGGCCTCAAAGCAGATTCTGCATTCAATGGGTTTTTGGTGCAGATGGGACACCATGTGCACCTTACTGAATAATGGAAGTTCGGAATGTGATAAAGCTTCTTGTTTAGGTATCTCCTTCATTTGCTTTACATGTTTAAAAATCTTATTCCAATGGTCACTAAAAATAATAAATGTGCTGCACAAATTGTGGTACATGTTTCTTCCATCACAGCAGGGAGATTCTGTTTGATGACTGCTATGTTTGTTCTACCATCGAGTGTCATTTTGTCTGATAAGAACCATCACTCCCAACATTCTGTCTATTGGAGTTCTTGGGAAAGGCTTCTTTCTTTTGCTAGGTGCTTCTTTTGATTGATAGCGTTATCACCTATACTCATCAATTTCACAGTGGAGTAATGTATTTTAATCGTGAAATGTGGTTAAGTGTTTGTTCTTTGCAGCAGGGTCAGCTGGTTATATGGCCACAAAGCAGATTCTCCATTCAGTGGGTTTTTGTTGGAGATGGGACACCACATACACCTTACTGAATAACGGAAGTACGGAATGTGATAAACCTTCTTGGTTAGGTATCTCCTTCATTTGCTTTATATGTTTAAAAATCTTATTCCAATGGTCACTAAAAATAATCAGTGCGCTGCACAAAATGTGGTACATGTTTCTTCCCTCTCAGCAGTGACATTCCGTGTGATGACCGCTATGTTTGCTCTACCATCGTGTGTGATTTTGTCTGGTAAGAACCATCACTCCCAGCATTCTGTCTATTGGAGTTATCGGGAAAGACTTCTTTCTTTTGCTAGGTGCTTCTTTTGATTGATACCGTTATCACTTATATTCATCAATTTCACAGTGGAGTAATGTATTTGAATCGTGAAATGTGGTTAAGTGTGTGTTCTTTATAGCAGGGTCAGCTGGTTGTTTGGCCACAGGGCAGATTCTCCATTCAATGGGTTTTTGGTGCAGATGGGACACCACCTGCACCTTACTGAATAACGGATGTTCGGAATGTGATAAATCTTCTTGTTTTGGTAACTCCTTCATTTGCTTTACATGTTTATAAATCTTATTCCAATGGTCACTAAAAATAATAAATGTGCTGCACAAATTGTGGTACATGTTTCTTCCCTCACAGCAGGGAGATTCTGTTTGATGACTGCTATGTTTGTTCTACCATTGAGTGTGATTTTGTCTGATAAGAACCATCACTCCCAGCATTCTGTCTATTGGAGTTGTTGGGAAAAAATTCTTTCTTTTGCTAGGTGCTTCTTTTGATTGATACCGTTATCACTTATACTCATCAATTACACAGTGGAGTAATGTATTTGAATCGTAAAATGCGGTTAAGTGTTTGTTCTTTACAGCAGGGTCAGCTGGTTGTATGGCCTCAAAGCAGGTTCTGCATTCAATGGGTTTTTTGTTGGAGATGGGACATCACATACACTTTACTGAATAACGGATGTTCGGAATTTGATAAATCTTCTTGTTAAGTATCTCCTTCATTTGCTTTATATGTTTAATACTCTTATTCCAATGGTCACTAAAAATAATCAGTGTGCTGCACAAATTGTGGTACATGTTTCTTCCGTCTCAGCAGGGAGATTCCGTTTATGACTTCTATGTTTGCTCTACCATCGAGTGTGATTTTGTCTCATAAGAACCATCACTCCCAGCATTCTGTCTATTGGAGTTATTGGGAAAGACTTCTTTCTTTTGCTAAGTGCTTCTTTTGATTGATACCGTTATCACTTATATTCATCAATTTCACAGTGGAGTAATGTATTTGAATCGTGAAATGTGGTTAAGTGTTGCTTCTTTACAGCAGGGTCAGCTGGTTGTATGGCCGCAAAGCAGATTCTACATTCAATGGGTTTTTGGTGCAGATGGGACTCCACATTCACCTTACTGAATAAGGGATGTTTGGAATGAGATGAATCTTCTTGTTTAGGTATCTCCTTCATTTGATTTATATGTTTAATAATCTTATTCCAATTCTCACTAAAAATAATAAATATGCTGCACAAATTGTGGTACATGTTTCTTCCCTCTCAGCAGGGAGATTCCGTTTGATGACTTCTATGTTTGCTCTACCATCGAGTGTGATTTTGTCTCATAAGAACCATCACTCCCAATATTCTGTGTATTGGAGTTATTGGGAAAGACTTCTTTCTTTTGCTAGGTTCTTCTTTTGATTGATACCGTTATCGCTTATATTCATCAATTTGACAGTGGAGTAATGTATTTGAATCATGAAATGTGGTTAAGTGTTTGTTCTCTACAGCAGGGTCAGCTGGTTGTATGGCCACAAAGAAGATTCTCCATTCAATGGGTTTTTGGTGCAGATGGGACACCACATGAATAAGGGATGTTTGAAATATGATAAATCTTCTTCTTTAGGTATCTCCTTCATTTGCTTTTTATGTTTAAAAATCTTTTTCCAATGGTCACTAATAATAATCAATGTGGTGCACAAGTTGTGGTACATGTTTCTTCCCTCTCAGCTGAGACATTCCTTTTGATGACTGCTATGTTTGCTCTACCATCGTGTGTGATTTTGTCTCCATAAGAGCCATCACTCCCAGCATTCTGTCTATTGGAGTTATTGGGAAAGACTTCTTCCTTTTGCTAGGTGCTTCTTTTGATTGATACCGTTCTCACTTATATTCGCCAATTTCACAGTGGAGTAATGTATTTGAATCGTGAAATGTGGTTAAGTGTGTGTTCTTTACAGCAGGGGCAGCTGGTTGTTTGGCCACAAAGCAGATTCTCCATTCAATGGGTTTTTGGTGCAGATGGGACACCACATGCACCTTACTGAATAACGGAAGTTCGGAATGTGATAAAGCTTCTTGTTTAGGTATCTCCTTCATTTGGTTTACATGTTTAAAAATCTTATTCCAATGGTCACTAAAAATAATAAATGTGCTGCACAAACTGTGGTACATGTTTCTTCCCTCACAGCAGGGCGATTCTGTTTGATGACTGATATGTTTGTTCTACCATCGAGTGTAAATTTGTCTGAAAAGAACCATCACTCCCAG
The DNA here is from genome assembly GCF_023898315.1 of Schistocerca nitens. NCBI lineage: Eukaryota > Metazoa > Arthropoda > Insecta > Orthoptera > Acrididae > Schistocerca > Schistocerca nitens. The sequence goes on from NC_064625.1 coordinate 58,574,353, forward strand.
CATTCTGTCTATTGGTGTTGCTGGGAAAAAATTCTTTCTTTTGCTAGGTGCTTCTTTTGATTGATACCGTTATCACTTATACTCATCAATTTCACAGTGGAGTAATGTATTTGATTCGTGAAATTTGGTTAAGCGTTTGTTCTTTACAGCAGGGTCAGCTGGTTGTATGGCCTCAAAGCAGATTCTGCATTCAATGGGTTTTTGGTGCAGATGGGACACCATGTGCACCTTACTGAATAATGGAAGTTCGGAATGTGATAAAGCTTCTTGTTTAGGTATCTCCTTCATTTGCTTTACATGTTTAAAAATCTTATTCCAATGGTCACTAAAAATAATAAATGTGCTGCACAAATTGTGGTACATGTTTCTTCCATCACAGCAGGGAGATTCTGTTTGATGACTGCTATGTTTGTTCTACCATCGAGTGTCATTTTGTCTGATAAGAACCATCACTCCCAGCATTCTGTCTATTGGAGTTGTTGGGAAAGGCTTCTTTCTTTTGCTAGGTGCTTCTTTTGATTGATAGCGTTATCACCTATACTCATCAATTTCACAGTGGAGTAATGTATTTTAATCGTGAAATGTGGTTAAGTGTTTGTTCTTTGCAGCAGGGTCAGCTGGTTATATGGCCACAAAGCAGATTCTCCATTCAGTGGGTTTTTGTTGGAGATGGGACACCACATACACCTTACTGAATAACGGAAGTACGGAATGTGATAAACCTTCTTGTTTAGGTATCTCCTTCATTTGCTTTATATGTTTAAAAATCTTATTCCAATGGTCACTAAAAATAATCAGTGCGTTGCACAAAATGTGGTATATGTTTCTTCCCTCTCAGCAGTGACATTCCGTGTGATGACTGCTATGTTTGCTCTACCATCGTGTGTGATTTTGTCTGGTAAGAACCATCACTCCCAGCATTCTGTCTATTGGAGTTATCGGGAAAGACTTCTTTCTTTTGCTAGGTGCTTCTTTTGATTGATACCGTTCTCACTTATATTCATCAATTTCACAGTGGAGTAATGTATTTGAATCGTGAAATGTGGTTAAGTGTGTGTTCTTTATAGCAGGGTCAGCTGGTTGTTTGGCCACAGGGCAGATTCTCCATTCAATGGGTTTATGGAGCAGATGGGACACCACCTGCACCTTACTGAATAACGGATGTTCGGAATGTGATAAACCTTCTTGTTTAGGTATCTCGTTCATTTGTTTTATATGTTTAAAAATCTTATTCCAATGGTCACTAAAAATAACCAATGTGCTGCACAAGTTGTGGTACATGTTTCTTCCCTCTTAGCAGTGTGATTCCGTTTGATGACTGCTATGTTTGCTCTACCATCGAGTGTGATTTTGTCTGATAAGCACCAGCACTCTCAACATTCTGTCTGTTGCAGTTATTGGAAAAGACAACTCTCTTTTGCTGGGTGCTTCTTTTGATTGATACCGTTCTCACTTATATTCATCAATTTCACAGTGGAGTAATGTATTTGAATCGTGAAATGTGGTTAAGTGTTTGTTCTCTACAGCAGGGTCAGCTGGTTGTATGGCCACAAAGAAGATTCTCCATTCAATGGGTTTTTGGTGCAGATGGGACACCACATGAATTAGGGATGTTTGAAATATGATAAATCTTCTTCTTTAGGTATCTCCTTCATTTGCTTGATATGTTTAAAAATCTTTTTCCAATGGTCACTAAAAATAATCAATGTGGTGCACAAGTTGTGGTACATGTTTCTTCCCCCTCAGCTGAGACATTCCGTTTGATGACTGCTTTGTTTGCTCTACCATCGTGTGTGATTTTGTCTGATAAGAGCCATCACTCCCAGCATTCCGTCTATTGGAGTTATTGGGAAAGACTGCTTTCTTTTGCTAGGTGCTTCTTTTGATTGATACTGTTATCACTAATACTCATCCATTTCACAGTGGAGCAATGTATTTGAATCGTGAAATGTTGTTAAGTGTTTGTTCTTTACAGCAGGGTAAGCTGGTTTTATGGCCACAAAGGAGATTCTCCATTCAATGGTTTTTTGGTGCAGATGGGACACCATGTGCATCTTACTGAATAACGGAAGTTAGGAATGTGATAAATCTTCTTGTTTTGGTAACTCCTTCATTTGCTTTACATGTTTATAAATCTTATTCCAATGGTCACTAAAAATAAAAAATGTGCTGCACAAATTGTGGTACATGTTTCTTCCCTCACAGCAGGGAGATTCTGTTTGATGACTGCTATGTTTGTTCTACCATTGAGTGTGATTTTGTCTCATAAGATCCATCACTCCCAATATTCTGTGTATTGGAGTTATTGGGAAAGACTTCTTTCTTTTGCTAGGTTCTTCTTTTGATTGATACCGTTATCGTTTATATTCATCAATTTGACAGTGGAGTAATGTATTTGAATCATGAAATGTGGTTAAGTGTTTGTTCTCTACAGCAGGGTCAGCTGGTTTTATGGCCACAAAGCAGATTCTCCATTCAATGGGTTTTTGTTGCAGATGGGACACCACATACACTTTACTGAATAACGGATGTTCGGAATTTGATAAATAATCTTGTTTAGGTATGTCCTTCATTTGCTTTATATGTTTAATACTCTTATTCCAACGGTCACTAAAAATAATCAATGTGCTGCACAAATTGTGGTACATGTTTCTTCCCTCTCAGCAGTGACATTCCGTTAGATGACTGCTATGTTTGCTCTACCATCGTGTGTGATTTTGTCTGATAAGAGCCATCACTCCCAGCATTCTGTCTATTGGAGTTATTGGGAAAGACTTCTTTCTTTTGCTAAGTGCTTCTTTTGATTGATACCGATCTCACTTTTATTAATCAATTTCACAGTGGAGTAATGTATTTGAATCGTGAAATGTGGTTAAGTGTGTGTTCTTTACAGCAGGGTCAGCTGGTTGTTTGGCCACAAAGCAGATTCTCCATTCAATGGGTTTTTGGTGCAGATTGGACACCACATGCACCTTACTGAATAATGGATGTTCGGAATGTGACAAATCATCTTCTTTAGGTATCTCCTTCATTTGCTTTATATTTTTAATAATGTTATTCCAATCGTCACTAAAAATAATAAAGTTGCTGCACAAATTGTGGTACATGTTTCTTCCCTCTCAGCAGGGAGATTCCGTTTGATGACTTCTATGTTTGTTCTACCATCGAGTGTGATTTTTTTGGATAAGTACCACCACTCCCAGCATTCTTTCTATTGCAGTTATTGGGAAAGACTTCTTTGTTTTGCTAGGTGCTTCATTTGATTGATACCCTTATCACTTATATTCATCAATTTCACAGTGGAGTAATGTATTTGAATCATGAATTGTTGTTAAGTGTTTGTTCTCACCAGCAGGGTCAGCTGGTTTTATGGCCACAGGGCAGATTCTCCATTCAATGGGTTTTTGGTGCAGATGGGACACCACCTGCACCTTACTGAATAACGGATGTTCGGAATTTGATAAATCTTCTTGTTTAGGTATCTACTTCATTTGCTTTATATGTTTAAAAATCTTATTCCAATGGTCACGAAAAATAATAAATGTGCTGCACAAATTGTGGACATGTTTCTTCCCTCTCAGCGGGGAGATTCCATTTGATGACTGCTATGTTTGTTCTACCATCGAGTGTGATTTGGTTGGATAAGTACCACCACTCCCAGCATTCTGTCTATTGCAGTTATTGGGAAAGACTTGTTTCTTTTGCTAGGTGCTTCATTTGATTGATACCCTTATCACTTATATTCATCAATTTCACAGTGGAGTAATGTATTTGAATCGTGAAATGTGGTTAAGTGTTTGTTCTCTACAGCAGGGTCAGCTGGTTGTATGGCCACAAAGAAGATTCTCCATTCAATGGGTTTTTGGTGCAGATGGGACACCACATGAATAAGGGATGTTTGAAATATGATAAATCTTCTTGTTTAGATATCTCCTTCATTTGCTTTATATGTTTAATAATCTTATTCCAATCGTCACTAAAAATAATAAATGTGCTGCACATATTGTGGTACATGTTTCTTCCCTCTCAGCAGGGAGATTCCGTTTGATGACTTCTATGTTTGCTCTACCATCGAGTGTGATTTTCTCTGATAAGAACCATCACTCCCAGCATTCTGTCTATTGGAGTTATTGGGAAGCACTTCTGTCTTTTGGTAGGTACTTTATTTGATTGATACCGTTATCACTTATATTCATTAATTTCACAGTGGAGTAATGTATTTGAATCGTGAAATGTGGTTAAGTGTTTGTTCTCTACAGCAGGGTCAGCTGGTTTTATGGCCACTAAGCAGATTCTCCATTCAATGGGTTTTTGTTGCAGATGGGACACCACATGGATACGGGATGTTTGGAATATGATAAATCTTCTTGTTTAGGCATCTCCTTCACTTGCTTTATATGTTTAAAAATCTTATTCCATTGGTCACTAAAAATAATCAGTTGTTGTTGTTGTGGTCTTCAGTCCTGAGACTGGTTTGATGCAGTTCTCCATGCTACTCTATCCTGTGCAAGCTTCTTCATCTCCCAGTACCTACTGCAACCTACATCATTCTGAATCTGCTTAGTGTATTCATCTCTTGGTCTCCCTCTACGATTTTTACCCTCCACGCTGCCCTCCAATGCTAAATTTGTGATCCTTTGATGCAGTGTGCTGCACAAAATGTGCTACATGTTTCTTCCCTCTCAGCAGTGACATTCCGTGTGATGATTGCTATGTTTGCTCTACCATCGTGTGTGATTTTGTCTGATAAGTACCATCACTCCCAGCATTCTGTCTGTTGGTGTTATTGGGAAAGGCTTCTTTCTTTTGCTAGGTGCTTCTTTTGATTGATACCGTTCTCACTTATATTCATCAATGTCACAGTGGAGTAATGTATTTGAATCGTGAAATGTGGTTAAGTGTTTGTTCTTTACAGCAGGGTCAGCTGGTTGTATGGCCTCAAAGCAGATTCTGCATTCAATGGGTTTATGGTGCAGATGGGACACCACATGCACTTTACTGAGAAACGGATGTTCGGAATGTGACAAACCTTCTTGTTTAGGTATCTCCTTCATTTGCTTTATATGTTTAAAAATTTTATTCCAACGGTCGCTAAAAATAATAAATGTGCTGCACAAATTGTGGTACATGTTTCTTTCCTCACAGCAGGGAGATGCCGTTTGATGACTGCTATGTTTGTTCTACCATCGAGTGTGATTTTGTCTGATAAGAACCATCACTCCCAGCATTCTGTCTTTTGGAGTTATTGGGAAGGACTTCTCTCTTTTGGTAGGTACTTTATTTGATTGATACCGTTATCACTTATATTCATCAATATCACAGTGGAGTAATGTATTTGAATCGTTAAATGTGGTTAAGTGTTTGCTCTCTACAGCAGGATCAACTGGTTTTGTGGCCACAAAGCAGATTCTCCATTCAGTGGGGTTTTGGTGCAGATGGGACACCATGTGCACCTTACTGAATAACGGAAGTTCGGAAAGTGATAAAGCTTCTTGTTTGGGTATCTCCTTCATTTGCTTTACATGTTTAAAAATCTTATTCCAGTGGTCACTAAAAATAATAAATGTGCTGCACAAATTGTGGTACATGTTTCTTCCCTCACAGCAGGGAGATTCCGTTTGATGACTGCTATGTTTGTTCTACCATCGAGTGTGATTTTGTCTGATAAGCACCATCACTCTCAGCATTCTGTCTATTGCAGTTATTGGGGAAGACTTCTTTCTTTTGCTAGGTGCTTCTTTTGATTGATACCGTTCTCACTTATATTAATCAATTTCACAGTGGAGTAATGTATTTGAATCGTGAAATGTGGTTAAGTGTTTCTTCTCTACAGCAGGGTCAGCTGGTTTTATGGCCACAAAGCAGATTGTCCATTCAATGGGGTTTTGGTGCAGATGGGACACCACATGGATAAGGGATGTTTGGAATATCATAAATCTTCTTGTTTAGGTATCTCCTTCATTTGCTTTATATGTTTAATAATCTTATTCCAATGGTCACTAAAAATAATCAGTGTGCTGCACAAATTGTGGTACATGTTTCTTCCCTCTCAGCAGTGACATTCTGTTTGATGACTGCTATGTTTGCTCTATCATCGTGTGTGATTGTGTCTGATAAGAGCCATCACTCCCAGCATTCTGTCTATTGGAGTTATTGGGAAAGACTGCTTTCTTTTGCTAGGTGCTTCTTTTGATTCATACCGTTATCACTAATATTCATCAATTTCACAGTGGAGTAATGTATTTGAATCGTGAAATGTGGTTAAGTGTTTGTTCTCTACAGCAGGGTCAGCTGGTTTTATGGCCACAAAACAGATTCTCAATTCAATGGGTTTTTGGTGCAGATGGGAAAACATGTGCACTTTTCTGATTAACGGAAGTTCGGAATGTGATAAAGCTTCCTGTTTGGGTATCTCCTTCATTTGCTTTACATGTTTATAAATCTTATTCTAATGGTCACTAAAAATACTAAATGTGCTGCACAAATTGTGGTAAATGTTTCTTCCCTCACAGCAGGGAGATTCTGTTTGATGACTGCTATGTTTGTTCTACCATTGAGTGTGATTTTGTCTGATAAGAACCATCACTTCCAGCACACTGTCTATTGGAGTTATTGGGAAAGACTTCTTTCTTTTGCTAGGTGCTTCTTTTGATTGATACCGTTATCACATATACTCATCAATTTCACAGTGGAATAATGTGTTTGAATCGTGAAATGTGGTTAAGTGTTTGGTCTTTACAGCAGGGTCAGCTGGTTGTATGGCCTCAATGCAGATTCTGCATTCAATGGGTTTTTGGTGGAGATGGGACACCACATGCACCTTACTGAATAACGGATGTTCGGAATTTGATAAATCTTCTTGTTTAGGTATCTACTTCATTTGCTTTATATGTTTAAAAATCTTATTCCAATGGTCACTAAAAATAATAAATGTGCTGCACAAAATGTGGTACATGTTTCTTCCCTCTCAGCGGGGAGATTCCGTTTGATGACTGCTATGTTTGTTCTACCATCGAGTGTGGTTTTGTTGGATAAGTACCACCACTCCCAGCATTCTGTCTATTGCAGTTATTGGGAAAGACTTGTTTATTTTGCTAGGTGCTTCATTTGATTGATACCCTTCTCACTTATATTCATCAATTTCACAGTGGAGTAATGTATTTGAATCATGAAATGCGGGTAAGTGTTTGTTCTTTACAGCATTGTCAGCTGGTTATATGGCCACAAAGCAGATTCTCCATTCAGTGGGTTTATTGTTGGAGATGGGACACCACATACACCTTACTGAATAACGGATGTTCGGAATTTGATAAATATTCTTGTTTAGGTATCTCCTTCATTTGCTTTATATGTTTAATAATCTTATTCCAATGGTCACTAAAAATAATCAGTGTTCTGCACAAATTGTGGTACATGTTGCTTCCCTCTCAGCAGGGAGATTCCGTTTGATGACTTCTATGTTTGCTCTACCATCGAGTGTGATTTTGTCTGATAAAAACCATCACTCCCAGCACACTGTCTATTGGAGTTATTGGGAAGGACTTCTTTCTTTTGCTAGGTGCTTCTTTTGATTGATACCGTTATAACTTATATTCATCAATTTCACAGTGGAGTAATGTATTTGAATCGTGAAATGTGGTTAAGTGTTTGTTCTCTACAGCAGGGTCAGCTGGTTGTATGGCCTCAAAGCAGATTCTGCATTCACTGGGTTTTTGTTGGAGATGGGACACCACATACACCTTACTGAATAACGGATGTTCGGAATGTGATAAAACCTTCTTGTTTAGGTATCTCCTTCATTTGCTTTATATGTTTAAAAATTTTATTCCAATGGTCGCTAAAAATAATAAATGTGCTGCACAAATTGTGGAACATGTTTCTTTCCTCACAGCAGGGTGATGCCGTTTGATGACTGCTATGTTTGTTCTACCATCGAGTGTGATTTTGTCTGATAAGAACCATCACTGCCAGCATTCTGTCTTTTGGGGTTATTGGGAAAGACTTCTTCCTTTTGGTAGGTCCTTCTTTTGATTGATACCGTTATCACTAATACTCATCAATTTCACAGTGGAGCAATGTTTTTGTATCGTGAAATGTGGTTAAGTGTTTGTTCTTTACAGCAGGGTCAGCTGGTTTTATGGCCAAAAAGGAGATTCTCCCTTCAATGGGTTTTTGATGCAGATGGGACACCATGTGCATCTTACTGAATAACGGAAGTTAGGAATGTGATATATCTTCTTATTTAGGTATCTCCTTCATTTGCTTTATATGTTTAATAATCTTATTCCAATGGTCACTAAAAATAATCAGTGTGCTGTACAAATTGTGGTACATGTTTCTTCCCTCTCAGCAGTGACATTCTGTTTGATGACTGCTATGTTTGCTCTATCATCGTGAGTGATTTTGTCTGATAAGAGCCATCACTCCCAGCATTCTGTCTATTGGACTTATTGGGAAAGACTGCTTTCTTTTGCTAGGTGCTTCTTTTGATTGATACCGTTATCACTAATATTCATAAATTTCACAGTGGAGTTATGTATTTGAACCGTGAAATGTGGTTAAGTGTTTGTTCTCTACAGCAGGGTCAGCTGGTTTTATGGCCACAAAGCATATTCTCCATTCAATGGGGTTTTGGTGCAGATGGGACACCATGTGCAACTTACTGAATAACGGAAGTTCGGGAAGTGTAATGCTTCTTGTTTAGGTATCTCCTTCATTTGCTTTACATGTTTAAAAATCTTATTCCAATGGTCGCTAAAAATAATAAATGTGCTGCACAAATTGTGGTACATGTTTCTTCCCTCACAGCAGGGAGATTCCGTTTGATGACTGCTATGTTTATTCTACCATCGAGTGTGTTTTTTTCTGATAAGATCCATCACTCCCAGCATTTTGTCTATTGCAGTTATTGGGAAAGACTTCTTTCTTTAGCTAGGTTCTTCTTTTGATTGATACCGTTATCACTTATATTCATCAATTTCACAGTGGAGTAATGTATTTGAATCGTGAAATGTGGTTAAGTGTTTGTTCTCTATAGCTGGGTCAGCTGGTTGTATGGCCACAAAGCATATTCTCCATTCAATGGGTTTTTGGTGCAGTTGGGACACCACATGAATAAGGGATGTTTGAAATATGATAAATCTTCTTCTTTAGGTATCTCCTTCATTTGCTTTATATGTTTAATAATCTTATACCAATGGTCACTAAAAATAATCAGTGTGCTGTACAAATTGTGGTACATGTTTCTTCCCTCTCAGCAGTGACATTCTGTTTGATGACTGCTATGTTTGCTCTATCATCGTGAGTGATTTTGTCTGATAAGAGCCATCACTCCCAGCATTCTGTCTATTGGACTTATTGGGAAAGACTGCTTTCTTTTGCTAGGTGCTTCTTTTGATTGATACCGTTATCACTAATACTCATCAATTTCACAGTGGAGTAATGTATTTGAACCGTGAAATGTGGTTAAGTGTTTGTTCTCTACAGCAGGGTCAGCTGTATTTATGGCCACAAAGCAGATTCTCCATTCAATGGGTTTTTGGTGCAGATGGGACACCATGTGCACTTTTCTGAATAACGGAAGTTCGGAATGTGATAAAGCTTCTTGTTTAGGTATTTCCTTCATTTGCTTTACATGTTTATAAATCTTATTCCAATGGTCACTAAAAATAATAAATGTGCTGCACAAATTGTGGTACATGTTTCTTCCCTCACAGCAGGGAGATTCTGTTTGATGACTGCTATGTTTGTTCTACCATTGAGTGTGATTTTGTCTTATAAGAACCATCACTCCCAGCATTCTGTCTATTGGAGTTGTTGGGAAAAAATTCTTTCTTTTGCTAGGTGCTTCTTTTGATTGATACCGTTATCACTTATACTGATCAATTTCACAGTGGAGTAATGTGTTTGAATCGTAAATGTGGTTAAGTGTTTGGTCTTTACAGCAGGGTCAGCTGGTTGTATGGCCTCAAAGCAGATTCTGCATTCAATGGGTTTTTGTTGGAGATCGGACACCACATTCACCTTACTGAATAACGGATGTTCGGAATTTGATAAATCTTCTTGTTTAGGTATCTACTTTATTTGCTTTATATGTTTAAAAATCTTATTCCAATGGTCACTAAAAATAATAAATGTGCTGCACAAATCGTGGTACATGTTTCTTCCCTCACACCACTGAGATTCTGTTTGATGACTGCTATGTTTGTTCTACCATCGAGTGTGATTTTGTCTGATAAGAGCCATCACTCCCACCATTCTGTCTATTGGAGTTATTGGGAAGGACTTCTCTCTTTTGGTAGATACTTTATTTGGTTGATACCGTTATCACTTATATTCATCAATTTCACAGTGGAGTGATGTATTTGAATCGTGAAATGTGGTTAAGTGTTTGTTCTCTATAGCTGGGTCAGCTGGTTGTATGGCCACAAAGCATATTCTCCATTCAATGGGTTTTTGGTGCAGATGGGACACCACATGAATAAGGGATGTTTGAAATATGATAAATCTTCTTCTTTAGGTATCTCCTTCATTTGCTTTATATGTTTAATAATCTTATACCAATGGTCACTAAAAATAATCAGTGTGCTGTACAAATTGTGGTACATGTTTCTTCCCTCTCAGCAGTGACATTCTGTTTGATGACTGCTATGTTTGCTCTATCATCGTGAGTGATTTTGTCTGATAAGAGCCATCACTCCCAGCATTCTGTCTATTGGACTTATTGGGAAAGACTGCTTTCTTTTGCTAGGTGCTTCTTTTGATTGATACCGTTATCACTAATATTCATAAATTTCACAGTGGAGTAATGTATTTGAACCGTGAAGTGTGGTTAAGTGTTTGTTCTCTACAGCAGGGTCAGCTGGATTTATGGCCACAAAGCAGATTCTCCATTCAATGGGTTTTTGGTGCAGATGGGACACCATGTGCACTTTTCTGAATAACGGAAGTTCGGAATGTGATAAAGCTTCTTGTTTAGGTATTTCCTTCATTTGCTTTACATGTTTATAAATCTTATTCCAATGGTCACTAAAAATAATAAATGTGCTGCACAAATTGTGGAACATGTTTCTTCCCTCACAGCAGGGAGATTCTGTTTGATGACTGCTATGTTTGTTCTACCATCGAGTGTGATTTTGTTTGATAAGAACCATCACTCCCAGCATTCTGTCTATTGGAGTTATTGGGAAGGACTTCTCTCTTTTGGTAGGTACTTTATTTGGTTGATAGCGTTGTCACTTATATTCATCAATTTCACAGTGGAGTAATGTATTTGAATCGTTAAATGTGGTTAAGTGTTTGCTCTCTACAGCAGTGGCAGCTGGTTTTATGGCCACAAAGCATATTCTGCATTCAATGGGGTTTTGGTGCAGATGGGACACCATGTGCACCTTACTGAATAACGGAAGTTCGGAAAGTGTAATGCTTCTTGTTTAGGTATCTCCTTCATTTGCTTTACATGTTTAAAAATCTTATTCCAATGGTCGCTAAAAATAATAAATGTGCTGCACAAATTGTGGTACATGTTTCTTCCCTCACAGCAGGGAGATTCCGTTTGATGACTGCTATGTTTGTTCTACCATCGAGTGTGTTTTTTTCTGATAAGATCCATCACTCCCAGCAGTTTGTCTATTGCAGTTATTGGGAAAGACTTCTTTCTTTAGCTAGGTTCTTCTTTTGATTGATACCGTTATCACTTATATTCATCAATTTCACAGTGGAGTAATGTATTTGAATCGTGAAATGTGGTTAAGTGTTTGTTCTCTATAGCTGGGTCAGCTGGTTGTATGGCCACAAAGCATATTCTCCATTCAATGGGTTTTTGGTGCAGATGGGACACCACATGAATAAGGGATGTTTGAAATATGATAAATCTTCTTCTTTAGGTATCTCCTTCATTTGCTTTATATGTTTAATAATCTTATACCAATGGTCACTAAAAATAATCAGTGTGCTGTACAAATTGTGGTACATGTTTCTTCCCTCTCAGCAGTGACATTCTGTTTGATAACTGCTATGTTTGCTCTATCATCGTGAGTGATTTTGTCTGATAAGAGCCATCACTCCCAGCATTCTGTCTATTGGACTTATTGGGAAAGACTGCTTTCTTTTGCTAGGTGCTTCTTTTGATTGATACTGTTATCACTAATATTCATAAATTTCACAGTGGAGTTATGTATTTGAACCGTGAAATGTGGTTAAGTGTTTGTTCTCTACAGCAGGGTCAGCTGGTTTTATGGCCACAAAGCATATTCTCCATTCAATGGGGTTTTGGTGCAGATGGGACACCATGTGCAACTTACTGAATAACGGAAGTTTGGAAAGTGTAATGCTTCTTGTTTAGGTATCTCCTTCATTTGCTTTACATGTTTAAAAATCTTATTCCAATGGTCGCTAAAAATAATAAATGTGCTGCACAAATTGTGGTACATGTTTCTTCCCTCACAGCAGGGAGATTCCGTTTGATGACTGCTATGTTTATTCTACCATCGAGTGTGTTTTTTTCTGATAAGATCCATCACTCCCAGCATTTTGTCTATTGCAGTTATTGGGAAAGACTTCTTTCTTTAGCTAGGTTCTTCTTTTGATTGATACCGTTATCACTTATATTCATCAATTTCACAGTGGAGTAATGTATTTGAATCGTGAAATGTGGTTAAGTGTTTGTTCTCTATAGCTGGGTCAGCTGGTTGTATGGCCACAAAGCATATTCTCCATTCAATGGGTTTTTGTTGCAGTTGGGACACCACATGAATAAGGGATGTTTGAAATATGATAAATCTTCTTCTTTAGGTATCTCCTTCATTTGCTTTATATGTTTAATAATCTTATACCAATGGTCACTAAAAATAATCAGTGTGCTGTACAAATTGTGGTACATGTTTCTTCCCTCACAGCAGGGAGATTCTGTTTGATGACTGCTATGTTTGTTCTACCATTGAGTGTGATTTTGTCTGATAAGAACCATCACTCCCAGCATTCTGTCTATTGGAGTTGTTGGGAAAAAATTCTTTCTTTTGCTAGGTGCTTCTTTTGATTGATACCGTTATCACTTATACTCATCAATTACACAGTGGAGTAATGTATTTGAATCGTGAAATGCGGTTAAGTGTTTGTTCTTTACAGCAGGGTCAGCTGGTTGTATGGCCTCAAAGCAGGTTCTGCATTCAATGGGTTTTTTGTTGGAGATGGGACATCACATACACTTTACTGAATAACGGATGTTCGGAATTTGATAAATCTTCTTGTTTAGGTATCTCCTTCATTTGCTTTATATGTTTAATACTCTTATTCCAATGGTCACTAAAAATAATCAGTGTGCTGCACAAATTGTGGTACATGTTTCTTCCGTCTCAGCAGGGAGATTCCGTTTATGACTTCTATGTTTGCTCTACCATCGAGTGTGATTTTGTCTCATAAGAACCATCACTCCCAGCATTCTGTCTATTGGAGTTATTGGGAAAGACTTCTTTCTTTTGCTAAGTGCTTCTTTTGATTGATACCGTTATCACTTATATTCATCAATTTCACAGTGGAGTAATGTATTTGAATCGTGAAATGTGGTTAAGTGTTGCTTCTTTACAGCAGGGTCAGCTGGTTGTATGGCCGCAAAGCAGATTCTACATTCAATGGGTTTTTGGTGCAGATGGGACTCCACATTCACCTTACTGAATAAGGGATGTTTGGAATGAGATGAATCTTCTTGTTTAGGTATCTCCTTCATTTGATTTATATGTTTAATAATCTTATTCCAATTCTCACTAAAAATAATAAATATGCTGCACAAATTGTGGTACATGTTTCTTCCCTCTCAGCAGGGAGATTCCGTTTGATGACTTCTATGTTTGCTCTACCATCGAGTGTGATTTTGTCTCATAAGAACCATCACTCCCAATATTCTGTGTATTGGAGTTATTGGGAAAGACTTCTTTCTTTTGCTAGGTTCTTCTTTTGATTGATACCGTTATCGCTTATATTCATCAATTTGACAGTGGAGTAATGTAATTGAATCATGAAATGTGGTTAAGTGTTTGTTCTCTACAGCAGGGTCAGCTGGTTGTATGGCCACAAAGAAGATTCTCCATTCAATGGGTTTTTGGTGCAGATGGGACACCACATGAATAAGGGATGTTTGAAATATGATAAATCTTCTTCTTTAGGTATCTCCTTCATTTGCTTTTTATGTTTAAAAATCTTTTTCCAATGGTCACTAAAAATAATCAATGTGGTGCACAAGTTGTGGTACATGTTTCTTCCCTCTCAGCTGAGACATTCCTTTTGATGACTGCTATGTTTGCTCTACCATCGTGTGTGATTTTGTCTCCATAAGAGCCATGACTCCCAGCATTCTGTCTATTGGAGTTATTGGGAAAGACTTCTTCCTTTTGCTAGGTGCTTCTTTTGATTGATACCGTTCTCACTTATATTCGCCAATTTCACAGTGGAGTAATGTATTTGAATCGTGAAATGTGGTTAAGTGTGTGTTCTTTACAGCAGGGGCAGCTGGTTGTTTGGCCACAAAGCAGATTCTCCATTCAATGGGTTTTTGGTGCAGATGGGACACCACATGCACCTTACTGAATAACGGAAGTTCGGAATGTGATAAAGCTTCTTGTTTAGGTATCTCCTTCATTTGGTTTACATGTTTAAAAATCTTATTCCAATGGTCACTAAAAATAATAAATGTGCTGCACAAACTGTGGTACATGTTTCTTCCCTCACAGCAGGGCGATTCTGTTTGATGACTGATATGTTTGTTCTACCATCGAGTGTAAATTTGTCTGAAAAGAACCATCACTCCCAGCATTCTGTCTATTGGTGTTGCTGGGAAAAAATTCTTTCTTTTGCTAGGTGCTTCTTTTGATTGATACCGTTATCACTTATACTCATCAATTTCACAGTGGAGTAATGTATTTGATTCGTGAAATGTGGTTAAGCGTTTGTTCTTTACAGCAGGGTCAGCTGGTTGTATGGCCTCAAAGCAGATTCTGCATTCAATGGGTTTTTGGTGCAGATGGGACACCATGTGCACCTTACTGAATAATGGAAGTTCGGAATGTGATAAAGCTTCTTTTTTAGGTATCTCCTTCATTTGCTTTACATGTTTAAAAATCTTATTCCAATGGTCACTAAAAATAATAAATGTGCTGCACAAATTGTGGTACATGTTTCTTCCATCACAGCAGGGAGATTCTGTTTGATGACTGCTATGTTTGTTCTACCATCGAGTGTCATTTTGTCTGATAAGAACCATCACTCCCAGCATTCTGTCTATTGGAGTTGTTGGGAAAGGCTTCTTTCTTTTGCTAGGTGCTTCTTTTGATTGATAGCGTTATCACCTATACTCATCAATTTCACAGTGGAGTAATGTATTTTAATCGTGAAATGTGGTTAAGTGTTTGTTCTTTGCAGCAGGGTCAGCTGGTTATATGGCCACAAAGCAGATTCTCCATTCAGTGGGTTTTTGTTGGAGATGGGACACCACATACACCTTACTGAATAACGGAAGTACGGAATGTGATAAACCTTCTTGTTTAGGTATCTCCTTCATTTGCTTTATATGTTTAAAAATCTTATTCCAATGGTCACTAAAAATAATCAGTGCGTTGCACAAAATGTGGTATATGTTTCTTCCCTCTCAGCAGTGACATTCCGTGTGATGACTGCTATGTTTGCTCTACCATCGTGTGTGATTTTGTCTGGTAAGAACCATCACTCCCAGCATTCTGTCTATTGGAGTTATCGGGAAAGACTTCTTTCTTTTGCTAGGTGCTTCTTTTGATTGATACCGTTCTCACTTATATTCATCAATTTCACAGTGGAGTAATGTATTTGAATCGTGAAATGTGGTTAAGTGTGTGTTCTTTATAGCAGGGTCAGCTGGTTGTTTGGCCACAGGGCAGATTCTCCATTCAATGGGTTTTTGGAGCAGATGGGACACCACCTGCACCTTACTGAATAACGGATGTTCGGAATGTGATAAACCTTCTTGTTTAGGTATCTCGTTCATTTGTTTTATATGTTTAAAAATCTTATTCCAATGGTCACTAAAAATAACCAATGTGCTGCACAAGTTGTGGTACATGTTTCTTCCCTCTTAGCAGTGTGATTCCGTTTGATGACTGCTATGTTTGCTCTACCATCGAGTGTGATTTTGTCTGATAAGCACCAGCACTCTCAACATTCTGTCTATTGCAGTTATTGGAAAAGACAACTCTCTTTTGCTGGGTGCTTCTTTTGATTGATACCGTTCTCACTTATATTCATCAATTTCACAGTGGAGTAATGTATTTGAATCGTGAAATGTGGTTAAGTGTTTGTTCTCTACAGCAGGGTCAGCTGGTTGTATGGCCACAAAGAAGATTCTCCATTCAATGGGTTTTTGGTGCAGATGGGACACCACATGAATAAGGGATGTTTGAAATATGATAAATCTTCTTCTTTAGGTATCTCCTTCATTTGCTTTATATGTTTAAAAATCTTTTTCCAATGGTCACTAAAAATAATCAATGTGGTGCACAAGTTGTGGTACATGTTTCTTCCCCCTCAGCTGAGACATTCCGTTTGATGACTGCTTTGTTTGCTCTACCATCGTGTGTGATTTTGTCTGATAAGAGCCATCACTCCCAGCATTCCGTCTATTGGAGTTATTGGGAAAGACTGCTTTCTTTTGCTAGGTGCTTCTTTTGATTGATACTGTTATCACTAATACTCATCCATTTCACAGTGGAGCAATGTATTTGAATCGTGAAATGTTGTTAAGTGTTTGTTCTTTACAGCAGGGTAAGCTGGTTTTATGGCCACAAAGGAGATTCTCCATTCAATGGTTTTTTGGTGCAGATGGGACACCATGTGCATCTTACTGAATAACGGAAGTTAGGAATGTAATAAAGCTTCTTGTTTAGGTATTTCCTTCATTTGCTTTACATGTTTATAAATCTTATTCCAATGGTCACTAAAAATAATAAATGTGCTGCACAAATTGTGGTACATGTTTCTTCCCTCCCAGCAGGTAGATTCCGTTTGATGACTTCTATGTTTGCTCTACCATCGTGTGTGATTTTGTCTGATAAGAGCCATCACTCCCAGCTTTCTGTCTATTGGAGTTGTTGGGAAAAAATTCTGTCTTTTGCTTAATTGCTTCTTTTGATTGTTACCGATATCACTTATATTTATCAATTTCACAGTGGAGTAATGTATTTGAACCGTGAAATGTGGTTAAGTGTTTGTTCTCTACAGCAGGGTCAGCTGGATTTATGGCCACAAAGCAGATTCTCCATTCAATGGGTTTTTGGTGCAGATGGGACACCATGTGCACTTTTCTGAATAACGGAAGTTCGGAATGTAATAAAGCTTCTTGTTTAGGTATTTCCTTCATTTGCTTTACATGTTTATAAATCTTATTCCAATGGTCACTAAAAATAATAAATGTGCTGCACAAATTGTGGTACATGTTTCTTCCCTCACAGCAGGGAGATTCTGTTTGATGACTGCTATGTTTGTTCTACCATTGAGTGTGATTTTGTCTGATAAGAACCATCACTCCCAGCATTCTGTCTATTGGAGTTGTTGGGAAAAAATTCTTTCTTTTGCTAGGTGCTTCTTTTGATTGATACCGTTATCACTTATACTCATCAATTACACAGTGGAGTAATGTATTTGAATCGTGAAATGCGGTTAAGTGTTTGTTCTTTACAGCAGGGTCAGCTGGTTGTATGGCCTCAAAGCAGGTTCTGCATTCAATGGGTTTTTTGTTGGAGATGGGACATCACATACACTTTACTGAATAACGGATGTTCGGAATTTGATAAATCTTCTTGTTTAGGTATCTCCTTCATTTGCTTTATATGTTTAATACTCTTATTCCAATGGTCACTAAAAATAATCAGTGTGCTGCACAAATTGTGGTACATGTTTCTTCCGTCTCAGCAGGGAGATTCCGTTTATGACTTCTATGTTTGCTCTACCATCGAGTGTGATTTTGTCTCATAAGAACCATCACTCCCAGCATTCTGTCTATTGGAGTTATTGGGAAAGACTTCTTTCTTTTGCTAAGTGCTTCTTTTGATTGATACCGTTATCACTTATATTCATCAATTTCACAGTGGAGTAATGTATTTGAATCGTGAAATGTGGTTAAGTGTTGCTTCTTTACAGCAGGGTCAGCTGGTTGTATGGCCGCAAAGCAGATTCTACATTCAATGGGTTTTTGGTGCAGATGGGACTCCACATTCACCTTACTGAATAAGGGATGTTTGGAATGAGATGAATCTTCTTGTTTAGGTATCTCCTTCATTTGATTTATATGTTTAATAATCTTATTCCAATTCTCACTAAAAATAATAAATATGCTGCACAAATTGTGGTACATGTTTCTTCCCTCTCAGCAGGGAGATTCCGTTTGATGACTTCTATGTTTGCTCTACCATCGAGTGTGATTTTGTCTCATAAGAACCATCACTCCCAATATTCTGTGTATTGGAGTTATTGGGAAAGACTTCTTTCTTTTGCTAGGTTCTTCTTTTGATTGATACCGTTATCGCTTATATTCATCAATTTGACAGTGGAGTAATGTAATTGAATCATGAAATGTGGTTAAGTGTTTGTTCTCTACAGCAGGGTCAGCTGGTTGTATGGCCACAAAGAAGATTCTCCATTCAATGGGTTTTTGGTGCAGATGGGACACCACATGAATAAGGGATGTTTGAAATATGATAAATCTTCTTCTTTAGGTATCTCCTTCATTTGCTTTTTATGTTTAAAAATCTTTTTCCAATGGTCACTAAAAATAATCAATGTGGTGCACAAGTTGTGGTACATGTTTCTTCCCTCTCAGCTGAGACATTCCTTTTGATGACTGCTATGTTTGCTCTACCATCGTGTGTGATTTTGTCTCCATAAGAGCCATGACTCCCAGCATTCTGTCTATTGGAGTTATTGGGAAAGACTTCTTCCTTTTGCTAGGTGCTTCTTTTGATTGATACCGTTCTCACTTATATTCGCCAATTTCACAGTGGAGTAATGTATTTGAATCGTGAAATGTGGTTAAGTGTGTGTTCTTTACAGCAGGGGCAGCTGGTTGTTTGGCCACAAAGCAGATTCTCCATTCAATGGGTTTTTGGTGCAGATGGGACACCACATGCACCTTACTGAATAACGGAAGTTCGGAATGTGATAAAGCTTCTTGTTTAGGTATCTCCTTCATTTGGTTTACATGTTTAAAAATCTTATTCCAATGGTCACTAAAAATAATAAATGTGCTGCACAAACTGTGGTACATGTTTCTTCCCTCACAGCAGGGCGATTCTGTTTGATGACTGATATGTTTGTTCTACCATCGAGTGTAAATTTGTCTGAAAAGAACCATCACTCCCAGCATTCTGTCTATTGGTGTTGCTGGGAAAAAATTCTTTCTTTTGCTAGGTGCTTCTTTTGATTGATACCGTTATCACTTATACTCATCAATTTCACAGTGGAGTAATGTATTTGATTCGTGAAATGTGGTTAAGCGTTTGTTCTTTACAGCAGGGTCAGCTGGTTGTATGGCCTCAAAGCAGATTCTGCATTCAATGGGTTTTTGGTGCAGATGGGACACCATGTGCACCTTACTGAATAATGGAAGTTCGGAATGTGATAAAGCTTCTTTTTTAGGTATCTCCTTCATTTGCTTTACATGTTTAAAAATCTTATTCCAATGGTCACTAAAAATAATAAATGTGCTGCACAAATTGTGGTACATGTTTCTTCCATCACAGCAGGGAGATTCTGTTTGATGACTGCTATGTTTGTTCTACCATCGAGTGTCATTTTGTCTGATAAGAACCATCACTCCCAGCATTCTGTCTATTGGAGTTGTTGGGAAAGGCTTCTTTCTTTTGCTAGGTGCTTCTTTTGATTGATAGCGTTATCACCTATACTCATCAATTTCACAGTGGAGTAATGTATTTTAATCGTGAAATGTGGTTAAGTGTTTGTTCTTTGCAGCAGGGTCAGCTGGTTATATGGCCACAAAGCAGATTCTCCATTCAGTGGGTTTTTGTTGGAGATGGGACACCACATACACCTTACTGAATAACGGAAGTACGGAATGTGATAAACCTTCTTGTTTAGGTATCTCCTTCATTTGCTTTATATGTTTAAAAATCTTATTCCAATGGTCACTAAAAATAATCAGTGCGTTGCACAAAATGTGGTATATGTTTCTTCCCTCTCAGCAGTGACATTCCGTGTGATGACTGCTATGTTTGCTCTACCATCGTGTGTGATTTTGTCTGGTAAGAACCATCACTCCCAGCATTCTGTCTATTGGAGTTATCGGGAAAGACTTCTTTCTTTTGCTAGGTGCTTCTTTTGATTGATACCGTTCTCACTTATATTCATCAATTTCACAGTGGAGTAATGTATTTGAATCGTGAAATGTGGTTAAGTGTGTGTTCTTTATAGCAGGGTCAGCTGGTTGTTTGGCCACAGGGCAGATTCTCCATTCAATGGGTTTTTGGAGCAGATGGGACACCACCTGCACCTTACTGAATAACGGATGTTCGGAATGTGATAAACCTTCTTGTTTAGGTATCTCGTTCATTTGTTTTATATGTTTAAAAATCTTATTCCAATGGTCACTAAAAATAACCAATGTGCTGCACAAGTTGTGGTACATGTTTCTTCCCTCTTAGCAGTGTGATTCCGTTTGATGACTGCTATGTTTGCTCTACCATCGAGTGTGATTTTGTCTGATAAGCACCAGCACTCTCAACATTCTGTCTATTGCAGTTATTGGAAAAGACAACTCTCTTTTGCTGGGTGCTTCTTTTGATTGATACCGTTCTCACTTATATTCATCAATTTCACAGTGGAGTAATGTATTTGAATCGTGAAATGTGGTTAAGTGTTTGTTCTCTACAGCAGGGTCAGCTGGTTGTATGGCCACAAAGAAGATTCTCCATTCAATGGGTTTTTGGTGCAGATGGGACACCACATGAATAAGGGATGTTTGAAATATGATAAATCTTCTTCTTTAGGTATCTCCTTCATTTGCTTTATATGTTTAAAAATCTTTTTCCAATGGTCACTAAAAATAATCAATGTGGTGCACAAGTTGTGGTACATGTTTCTTCCCCCTCAGCTGAGACATTCCGTTTGATGACTGCTTTGTTTGCTCTACCATCGTGTGTGATTTTGTCTGATAAGAGCCATCACTCCCAGCATTCCGTCTATTGGAGTTATTGGGAAAGACTGCTTTCTTTTGCTAGGTGCTTCTTTTGATTGATACTGTTATCACTAATACTCATCCATTTCACAGTGGAGCAATGTATTTGAATCGTGAAATGTTGTTAAGTGTTTGTTCTTTACAGCAGGGTAAGCTGGTTTTATGGCCACAAAGGAGATTCTCCATTCAATGGTTTTTTGGTGCAGATGGGACACCATGTGCATCTTACTGAATAACGGAAGTTAGGAATGTAATAAAGCTTCTTGTTTAGGTATTTCCTTCATTTGCTTTACATGTTTATAAATCTTATTCCAATGGTCACTAAAAATAATAAATGTGCTGCACAAATTGTGGTACATGTTTCTTCCCTCCCAGCAGGTAGATTCCGTTTGATGACTTCTATGTTTGCTCTACCATCGTGTGTGATTTTGTCTGATAAGAGCCATCACTCCCAGCTTTCTGTCTATTGGAGTTGTTGGGAAAAAATTCTGTCTTTTGCTTAATTGCTTCTTTTGATTGTTACCGATATCACTTATATTTATCAATTTCACAGTGGAGTAATGTATTTGAACCGTGAAATGTGGTTAAGTGTTTGTTCTCTACAGCAGGGTCAGCTGGATTTATGGCCACAAAGCAGATTCTCCATTCAATGGGTTTTTGGTGCAGATGGGACACCATGTGCACTTTTCTGAATAACGGAAGTTCGGAATGTAATAAAGCTTCTTGTTTAGGTATTTCCTTCATTTGCTTTACATGTTTATAAATCTTATTCCAATGGTCACTAAAAATAATAAATGTGCTGCACAAATTGTGGTACATGTTTCTTCCCTCACAGCAGGGAGATTCTGTTTGATGACTGCTATGTTTGTTCTACCATTGAGTGTGATTTTGTCTGATAAGAACCATCACTCCCAGCATTCTGTCTATTGGAGTTGTTGGGAAAAAATTCTTTCTTTTGCTAGGTGCTTCTTTTGATTGATACCGTTATCACTTATACTCATCAATTACACAGTGGAGTAATGTATTTGAATCGTGAAATGCGGTTAAGTGTTTGTTCTTTACAGCAGGGTCAGCTGGTTGTATGGCCTTAAAGCAGGTTCTGCATTCAATGGGTTTTTTGTTGGAGATGGGACATCACATACACTTTACTGAATAACGGATGTTCGGAATTTGATAAATCTTCTTGTTTAGGTATCTCCTTTATTTGCTTTATATGTTTAATACTCTTATTCCAATGGTCACTAAAAATAATCAGTGTGCTGCACAAATTGTGGTACATGTTTCTTCCGTCTCAGCAGGGAGATTCCGTTTATGACTTCTATGTTTGCTCTACCATCGAGTGTGATTTTGTCTCATAAGATCCATCACTCCCAGCATTTTGTCTATTGGAGTTATTGGGAAAGACTTCTTTCTTTTGCTAAGTGCTTCTTTTGATTGATACCGTTATCACTTATATTCATCAATTTCACAGTGGAGTAATGTATTTGAATCGTGAAATGTGGTTAAGTGTTGCTTCTTTACAGCAGGGTCAGCTGGTTGTATGGCCGCAAAGCAGATTCTACATTCAATGGGTTTTTGGTGCAGATGGGACTCCACATTCACCTTACTGAATAAGGGATGTTTGGAATGTGATGAATCTTCTTGTTTAGGTATCTCCTTCATTTGATTTATATGTTTAATAATCTTATACCAATTCTCACTAAAAATAATAAATATGCTGCACAAATTGTGGTACCTGTTTCTTCCCTCTCAGCAGGGAGATTCCGTTTGATGACTTCTATGTTTGCTCTACCATCGAGTGTGATTTTGTCTCATAAGAACCATCACTCCCAATATTCTGTGTATTGGAGTTATTGGGAAAGACTTCTTTCTTTTGCTAGGTTCTTCTTTTGATTGATACCGTTATCGTTTATATTCATCAATTTGACAGTGGAGTAATGTATTTGAATCATGAAATGTGGTTAAGTGTTTGTTCTCTACAGCAGGGTCAGCTGGTTTTATGGCCACAAAGCAGATTCTCCATTCAATGGGTTTTTGTTGCAGATGGGACACCACATACACTTTACTGAATAACGGATGTTCGGAATTTGATAAATAATCTTGTTTAGGTATGTCCTTCATTTGCTTTATATGTTTAATACTCTTATTCCAACGGTCACTAAAAATAATCAGTGTGCTGCACAAATTGTGGTACATGTTTCTTCCCTCTCAGCAGTGACATTCCGTTAGATGACTGCTATGTTTGCTCTACCATCGTGTGTGATTTTGTCTGATAAGAGCCATCACTCCCAGCATTCTGTCTATTGGAGTTGTTGGGAAAGACTTCTTTCTTTTGCTAAGTGCTTCTTTTGATTGATACCGATCTCACTTTTATTAATCAATTTCACAGTGGAGTAATGTATTTGAATCGTGAAATGTGGTTAAGTGTGTGTTCTTTACAGCAGGGTCAGCTGGTTGTTTGGCCACAAAGCAGATTCTCCATTCAATGGGTTTTTGGTGCAGATTGGACACCACATGCACCTTACTGAATAATGGATGTTCGGAATGTGATAAATCATCTTCTTTAGGTATCTCCTTCATTTGCTTTATATTTTTAATAATGTTATTCCAATCGTCACTAAAAATAATAAAGTTGCTGCACAAATTGTGGTACATGTTTCTTCCCTCTCAGCAGGGAGATTCCGTTTGATGACTTCTATGTTTGTTCTACCATCGAGTGTGATTTTTTTGGATAAGTACCACCACTCCCAGCATTCTTTCTATTGCAGTTATTGGGAAAGACTTCTTTGTTTTGCTAGGTGCTTCATTTGATTGATACCCTTATCACTTATATTCATCAATTTCACAGTGGAGTAATGTATTTGAATCATGAATTGTTGTTAAGTGTTTGTTCTCACCAGCAGGGTCAGCTGGTTTTATGGCCACAGGGCAGATTCTCCATTCAATGGGTTTTTGGTGCAGATGGGACACCACCTGCACCTTACTGAATAACGGATGTTCGGAATTTGATAAATCTTCTTGTTTAGGTATCTACTTCATTTGCTTTATATGTTTAAAAATCTTATTCCAATGGTCACGAAAAATAATAAATGTGCTGCACAAATTGTGGACATGTTTCTTCCCTCTCAGCGGGGAGATTCCATTTGATGACTGCTATGTTTGTTCTACCATCGAGTGTGATTTGGTTGGATAAGTACCACCACTCCCAGCATTCTGTCTATTGCAGTTATTGGCAAAGACTTGTTTCTTTTGCTAGGTGCTTCATTTGATTGATACCCTTATCACTTATATTCATCAATTTCACAGTGGAGTAATGTATTTGAATCGTGAAATGTGGTTAAGTGTTTGTTCTCTACAGCAGGGTCAGCTGGTTGTATGGCCACAAAGAAGATTCTCCATTCAATGGGTTTTTGGTGCAGATGGGACACCACATGAATAAGGGATGTTTGAAATATGATAAATCTTCTTGTTTAGATATCTCCTTCATTTGCTTTATATGTTTAATAATCTTATTCCAATCGTCACTAAAAATAATAAATGTGCTGCACATATTGTGGTACATGTTTCTTCCCTCTCAGCAGGGAGATTCCGTTTGATGACTTCTATGTTTGCTCTACCATCGAGTGTGATTTTCTCTGATAAGAACCATCACTCCCAGCATTCTGTCTATTGGAGTTATTGGGAAGCACTTCAGTCTTTTGGTAGGTACTTTATTTGATTGATACCGTTATCACTTATATTCATTAATTTCACAGTGGAGTAATGTATTTGAATCGTGAAATGTGGTTAAGTGTTTGTTCTCTACAGCAGGGTCAGCTGGTTTTATGGCCACTAAGCAGATTCTCCATTCAATGGGTTTTTGTTGCAGATGGGACACCACATGGATACGGGATGTTTGGAATATGATAAATCTTCTTGTTTAGGCATCTCCTTCACTTGCTTTATATGTTTAAAAATCTTATTCCATTGGTCACTAAAAATAATCAGTTGTTGTTGTTGTGGTCTTCAGTCCTGAGACTGGTTTGATGCAGTTCTCCATGCTACTCTATCCTGTGCAAGCTTCTTCATCTCCCAGTACCTACTGCAACCTACATCATTCTGAATCTGCTTAGTGTATTCATCTCTTGGTCTCCCTCTACGATTTTTACCCTCCACGCTGCCCTCCAATGCTAAATTTGTGATCCTTTGATGCAGTGTGCTGCACAAAATGTGCTACATGTTTCTTCCCTCTCAGCAGTGACATTCCGTGTGATGATTGCTATGTTTGCTCTACCATCGTGTGTGATTTTGTCTGATAAGTACCATCACTCCCAGCATTCTGTCTGTTGGTGTTATTGGGAAAGGCTTCTTTCTTTTGCTAGGTGCTTCTTTTGATTGATACCGTTCTCACTTATATTCATCAATGTCACAGTGGAGTAATGTATTTGAATCGTGAAATGTGGTTAAGTGTTTGTTCTTTACAGCAGGGTCAGCTGGTTGTATGGCCTCAAAGCAGATTCTGCATTCAATGGGTTTATGGTGCAGATGGGACACCACATGCACTTTACTGAGAAACGGATGTTCGGAATGTGACAAACCTTCTTGTTTAGGTATCTCCTTCATTTGCTTTATATGTTTAAAAATTTTATTCCAACGGTCGCTAAAAATAATAAATGTGCTGCACAAATTGTGGTACATGTTTCTTTCCTCACAGCAGGGAGATGCCGTTTGATGACTGCTATGTTTGTTCTACCATCGAGTGTGATTTTGTCTGATAAGAACCATCACTCCCAGCATTCTGTCTTTTGGAGTTATTGGGAAGGACTTCTCTCTTTTGGTAGGTACTTTATTTGATTGATACCGTTATCACTTATATTCATCAATATCACAGTGGAGTAATGTATTTGAATCGTTAAATGTGGTTAAGTGTTTGCTCTCTACAGCAGGATCAACTGGTTTTGTGGCCACAAAGCAGATTCTCCATTCAGTGGGGTTTTGGTGCAGATGGGACACCATGTGCACCTTACTGAATAACGGAAGTTCGGAAAGTGATAAAGCTTCTTGTTTGGGTATCTCCTTCATTTGCTTTACATGTTTAAAAATCTTATTCCAGTGGTCACTAAAAATAATAAATGTGCTGCACAAATTGTGGTACATGTTTCTTCCCTCACAGCAGGGAGATTCCGTTTGATGACTGCTATGTTTGTTCTACCATCGAGTGTGATTTTGTCTGATAAGCACCATCACTCTCAGCATTCTGTCTATTGCAGTTATTGGGGAAGACTTCTTTCTTTTGCTAGGTGCTTCTTTTGATTGATACCGTTCTCACTTATATTAATCAATTTCACAGTGGAGTAATGTATTTGAATCGTGAAATGTGGTTAAGTGTTTCTTCTCTACAGCAGGGTCAGCTGGTTTTATGGCCACAAAGCAGATTGTCCATTCAATGGGGTTTTGGTGCAGATGGGACACCACATGGATAAGGGATGTTTGGAATATCATAAATCTTCTTGTTTAGGTATCTCCTTCATTTGCTTTATATGTTTAATAATCTTATTCCAATGGTCACTAAAAATAATCAGTGTGCTGCACAAATTGTGGTACATGTTTCTTCCCTCTCAGCAGTGACATTCTGTTTGATGACTGCTATGTTTGCTCTATCATCGTGTGTGATTTTGTCTGATAAGAGCCATCACTGCCAGCATTCTGTCTATTGGAGTTATTGGGAAAGACTGCTTTCTTTTGCTAGGTGCTTCTTTTGATTCATACCGTTATCACTAATATTCATCAATTTCACAGTGGAGTAATGTATTTGAATCGTGAAATGTGGTTAAGTGTTTGTTCTCTACAGCAGGGTCAGCTGGTTTTATGGCCACAAAACAGATTCTCAATTCAATGGGTTTTTGGTGCAGATGGGAAAACGTGCACTTTTCTGATTAACGGAAGTTCGGAATGTGATAAAGCTTCCTGTTTGGGTATCTCCTTCATTTGCTTTACATGTTTATAAATCTTATTCTAATGGTCACTAAAAATACTAAATGTGCTGCACAAATTGTGGTAAATGTTTCTTCCCTCACAGCAGGGAGATTCTGTTTGATGACTGCTATGTTTGTTCTACCATTGAGTGTGATTTTGTCTGATAAGAACCATCACTTCCAGCACACTGTCTATTGGAGTTATTGGGAAAGACTTCTTTCTTTTGCTAGGTGCTTCTTTTGATTGATACCGTTATCACATATACTCATCAATTTCACAGTGGAATAATGTGTTTGAATCGTGAAATGTGGTTAAGTGTTTGGTCTTTACAGCAGGGTCAGCTGGTTGTATGGCCTCAATGCAGATTCTGCATTCAATGGGTTTTTGGTGGAGATGGGACACCACATGCACCTTACTGAATAACGGATGTTCGGAATTTGATAAATCTTCTTGTTTAGGTATCTACTTCATTTGCTTTATATGTTTAAAAATCTTATTCCAATGGTCACTAAAAATAATAAATGTGCTGCACAAAATGTGGTACATGTTTCTTCCCTCTCAGCGGGGAGATTCCGTTTGATGACTGCTATGTTTGTTCTACCATCGAGTGTGGTTTTGTTGGATAAGTACCACCACTCCCAGCATTCTGTCTATTGCAGTTATTGGGAAAGACTTGTTTATTTTGCAAGGTGCTTCATTTGATTGATACCCTTCTCACTTATATTCATCAATTTCACAGTGGAGTAATGAATTTGAATCATGAAATGCGGGTAAGTGTTTGTTCTTTACAGCATTGTCAGCTGGTTATATGGCCACAAAGCAGATTCTCCATTCAGTGGGTTTATTGTTGGAGATGGGACACCACATACACCTTACTGAATAACGGATGTTCGGAATTTGATAAATATTCTTGTTTAGGTATCTCCTTCATTTGCTTTATATGTTTAATAATCTTATTCCAATGGTCACTAAAAATAATCAGTGTTCTGCACAAATTGTGGTACATGTTGCTTCCCTCTCAGCAGGGAGATTCCGTTTGATGACTTCTATGTTTGCTCTACCATCGAGTGTGATTTTGTCTGATAAAAACCATCACTCCCAGCACACTGTCTATTGGAGTTATTGGGAAGGACTTCTTTCTTTTGCTAGGTGCTTCTTTTGATTGATACCGTTATCGTTTATATTCATCAATTTGACAGTGGAGTAATGTATTTGAATCATGAAATGTGGTTAAGTGTTTGTTCTCTACAGCAGGGTCAGCTGGTTTTATGGCCACAAAGCAGATTCTCCATTCAATGGGTTTTTGTTGCAGATGGGACACCACATACACTTTACTGAATAACGGATGTTCGGAATTTGATAAATAATCTTGTTTAGGTATGTCCTTCATTTGCTTTATATGTTTAATACTCTTATTCCAACGGTCACTAAAAATAATCAGTGTGCTGCACAAATTGTGGTACATGTTTCTTCCCTCTCAGCAGTGACATTCCGTTAGATGACTGCTATGTTTGCTCTACCATCGTGTGTGATTTTGTCTGATAAGAGCCATCACTCCCAGCATTCTGTCTATTGGAGTTGTTGGGAAAGACTTCTTTCTTTTGCTAAGTGCTTCTTTTGATTGATACCGATCTCACTTTTATTAATCAATTTCACAGTGGAGTAATGTATTTGAATCGTGAAATGTGGTTAAGTGTGTGTTCTTTACAGCAGGGTCAGCTGGTTGTTTGGCCACAAAGCAGATTCTCCATTCAATGGGTTTTTGGTGCAGATTGGACACCACATGCACCTTACTGAATAATGGATGTTCGGAATGTGATAAATCATCTTCTTTAGGTATCTCCTTCATTTGCTTTATATTTTTAATAATGTTATTCCAATCGTCACTAAAAATAATAAAGTTGCTGCACAAATTGTGGTACATGTTTCTTCCCTCTCAGCAGGGAGATTCCGTTTGATGACTTCTATGTTTGTTCTACCATCGAGTGTGATTTTTTTGGATAAGTACCACCACTCCCAGCATTCTTTCTATTGCAGTTATTGGGAAAGACTTCTTTGTTTTGCTAGGTGCTTCATTTGATTGATACCCTTATCACTTATATTCATCAATTTCACAGTGGAGTAATGTATTTGAATCATGAATTGTTGTTAAGTGTTTGTTCTCACCAGCAGGGTCAGCTGGTTTTATGGCCACAGGGCAGATTCTCCATTCAATGGGTTTTTGGTGCAGATGGGACACCACCTGCACCTTACTGAATAACGGATGTTCGGAATTTGATAAATCTTCTTGTTTAGGTATCTACTTCATTTGCTTTATATGTTTAAAAATCTTATTCCAATGGTCACGAAAAATAATAAATGTGCTGCACAAATTGTGGACATGTTTCTTCCCTCTCAGCGGGGAGATTCCATTTGATGACTGCTATGTTTGTTCTACCATCGAGTGTGATTTGGTTGGATAAGTACCACCACTCCCAGCATTCTGTCTATTGCAGTTATTGGCAAAGACTTGTTTCTTTTGCTAGGTGCTTCATTTGATTGATACCCTTATCACTTATATTCATCAATTTCACAGTGGAGTAATGTATTTGAATCGTGAAATGTGGTTAAGTGTTTGTTCTCTACAGCAGGGTCAGCTGGTTGTATGGCCACAAAGAAGATTCTCCATTCAATGGGTTTTTGGTGCAGATGGGACACCACATGAATAAGGGATGTTTGAAATATGATAAATCTTCTTGTTTAGATATCTCCTTCATTTGCTTTATATGTTTAATAATCTTATTCCAATGGTCACTAAAAATAATCAGTGTGCTGTACAAATTGTGGTACATGTTTCTTCCCTCTCAGCAGTGACATTCTGTTTGATGACTGCTATGTTTGCTCTATCATCGTGAGTGATTTTGTCTGATAAGAGCCATCACTCCCAGCATTCTGTCTATTGGACTTATTGGGAAAGACTGCTTTCTTTTGCTAGGTGCTTCTTTTGATTGATACCGTTATCACTAATATTCATAAATTTCACAGTGGAGTTATGTATTTGAACCGTGAAATGTGGTTAAGTGTTTGTTCTCTACAGCAGGGTCAGCTGGTTTTATGGCCACAAAGCATATTCTCCATTCAATGGGGTTTTGGTGCAGATGGGACACCATGTGCAACTTACTGAATAACGGAAGTTCGGAAAGTGTAATGCTTCTTGTTTAGGTATCTCCTTCATTTGCTTTACATGTTTAAAAATCTTATTCCAATGGTCGCTAAAAATAATAAATGTGCTGCAC
Organism: Schistocerca nitens; assembly: GCF_023898315.1. Classification (NCBI taxonomy): domain Eukaryota; kingdom Metazoa; phylum Arthropoda; class Insecta; order Orthoptera; family Acrididae; genus Schistocerca; species Schistocerca nitens. The sequence goes on from NC_064625.1 coordinate 58,604,788, forward strand.
AAATTGTGGTACATGTTTCTTCCCTCACAGCAGGGAGATTCCGTTTGATGACTGCTATGTTTATTCTACCATCGAGTGTGTTTTTTTCTGATAAGATCCATCACTCCCAGCATTTTGTCTATTGCAGTTATTGGGAAAGACTTCTTTCTTTAGCTAGGTTCTTCTTTTGATTGATACCGTTATCACTTATATTCATCAATTTCACAGTGGAGTAATGTATTTGAATCGTGAAATGTGGTTAAGTGTTTGTTCTCTATAGCTGGGTCAGCTGGTTGTATGGCCACAAAGCATATTCTCCATTCAATGGGTTTTTGGTGCAGTTGGGACACCACATGAATAAGGGATGTTTGAAATATGATAAATCTTCTTCTTTAGGTATCTCCTTCATTTGCTTTATATGTTTAATAATCTTATACCAATGGTCACTAAAAATAATCAGTGTGCTGTACAAATTGTGGTACATGTTTCTTCCCTCTCAGCAGTGACATTCTGTTTGATGACTGCTATGTTTGCTCTATCATCGTGAGTGATTTTGTCTGATAAGAGCCATCACTCCCAGCATTCTGTCTATTGGACTTATTGGGAAAGACTGCTTTCTTTTGCTAGGTGCTTCTTTTGATTGATACCGTTATCACTAATACTCATCAATTTCACAGTGGAGTAATGTATTTGAACCGTGAAATGTGGTTAAGTGTTTGTTCTCTACAGCAGGGTCAGCTGTATTTATGGCCACAAAGCAGATTCTCCATTCAATGGGTTTTTGGTGCAGATGGGACACCATGTGCACTTTTCTGAATAACGGAAGTTCGGAATGTGATAAAGCTTCTTGTTTAGGTATTTCCTTCATTTGCTTTACATGTTTATAAATCTTATTCCAATGGTCACTAAAAATAATAAATGTGCTGCACAAATTGTGGTACATGTTTCTTCCCTCACAGCAGGGAGATTCTGTTTGATGACTGCTATGTTTGTTCTACCATTGAGTGTGATTTTGTCTTATAAGAACCATCACTCCCAGCATTCTGTCTATTGGAGTTGTTGGGAAAAAATTCTTTCTTTTGCTAGGTGCTTCTTTTGATTGATACCGTTATCACTTATACTGATCAATTTCACAGTGGAGTAATGTGTTTGAATCGTAAATGTGGTTAAGTGTTTGGTCTTTACAGCAGGGTCAGCTGGTTGTATGGCCTCAAAGCAGATTCTGCATTCAATGGGTTTTTGTTGGAGATCGGACACCACATTCACCTTACTGAATAACGGATGTTCGGAATTTGATAAATCTTCTTGTTTAGGTATCTACATTATTTGCTTTATATGTTTAAAAATCTTATTCCAATGGTCACTAAAAATAATAAATGTGCTGCACAAATCGTGGTACATGTTTCTTCCCTCACACCACTGAGATTCTGTTTGATGACTGCTATGTTTGTTCTACCATCGAGTGTGATTTTGTCTGATAAGAGCCATCACTCCCACCATTCTGTCTATTGGAGTTATTGGGAAGGACTTCTCTCTTTTGGTAGGTACTTTATTTGGTTGATACCGTTATCACTTATATTCATCAATTTCACAGTGGAGTGATGTATTTGAATCGTGAAATGTGGTTAAGTGTTTGTTCTCTATAGCTGGGTCAGCTGGTTGTATGGCCACAAAGCATATTCTCCATTCAATGGGTTTTTGGTGCAGATGGGACACCACATGAATAAGGGATGTTTGAAATATGATAAATCTTCTTCTTTAGGTATCTCCTTCATTTGCTTTATATGTTTAATAATCTTATACCAATGGTCACTAAAAATAATCAGTGTGCTGTACAAATTGTGGTACATGTTTCTTCCCTCTCAGCAGTGACATTCTGTTTGATGACTGCTATGTTTGCTCTATCATCGTGAGTGATTTTGTCTGATAAGAGCCATCACTCCCAGCATTCTGTCTATTGGACTTATTGGGAAAGACTGCTTTCTTTTGCTAGGTGCTTCTTTTGATTGATACCGTTATCACTAATATTCATAAATTTCACAGTGGAGTAATGTATTTGAACCGTGAAGTGTGGTTAAGTGTTTGTTCTCTACAGCAGGGTCAGCTGGATTTATGGCCACAAAGCAGATTCTCCATTCAATGGGTTTTTGGTGCAGATGGGACACCATGTGCACTTTTCTGAATAACGGAAGTTCGGAATGTGATAAAGCTTCTTGTTTAGGTATTTCCTTCATTTGCTTTACATGTTTATAAATCTTATTCCAATGGTCACTAAAAATAATAAATGTCCTGCACAAATTGTGGAACATGTTTCTTCCCTCACAGCAGGGAGATTCTGTTTGATGACTGCTATGTTTGTTCTACCATCGAGTGTGATTTTGTTTGATAAGAACCATCACTCCCAGCATTCTGTCTATTGGAGTTATTGGGAAGGACTTCTCTCTTTTGGTAGGTACTTTATTTGGTTGATAGCGTTGTCACTTATATTCATCAATTTCACAGTGGAGTAATGTATTTGAATCGTTAAATGTGGTTAAGTGTTTGCTCTCTACAGCAGTGGCAGCTGGTTTTATGGCCACAAAGCATATTCTGCATTCAATGGGGTTTTGGTGCAGATGGGACACCATGTGCAACTTACTGAATAACGGAAGTTTGGAAAGTGTAATGCTTCTTGTTTAGGTATCTCCTTCATTTGCTTTACATGTTTAAAAATCTTATTCCAATGGTCGCTAAAAATAATAAATGTGCTGCACAAATTGTGGTACATGTTTCTTCCCTCACAGCAGGGAGATTCCGTTTGATGACTGCTATGTTTATTCTACCATCGAGTGTGTTTTTTTCTGATAAGATCCATCACTCCCAGCATTTTGTCTATTGCAGTTATTGGGAAAGACTTCTTTCTTTAGCTAGGTTCTTCTTTTGATTGATACCGTTATCACTTATACTGATCAATTTCACAGTGGAGTAATGTGTTTGAATCGTGAAATGTGGTTAAGTGTTTGGTCTTTACAGCAGGGTCAGCTGGTTGTATGGCCTCAAAGCAGATTCTGCATTCAATGGGTTTTTGTTGGAGATCGGACACCACATTCACCTTACTGAATAACGGATGTTCGGAATTTGATAAATCTTCTTGTTTAGGTATCTACTTTATTTGCTTTATATGTTTAAAAATCTTATTCCAATGGTCGCTGAAAATAATAAATGTGCTGCACAAATTGTGGTACATGTTTCTTCCCTCACAGCAGGGAGATTCTGTTTGATGACTGCTATGTTTGTTCTACCATTGAGTGTGATTTTGTCTTATAAGAACCATCACTCCCAGCATTCTGTCTATTGGAGTTGTTGGGAAAAAATTCTTTCTTTTGCTAGGTGCTTCTTTTGATTGATACCGTTATCACTTATACTGATCAATTTCACAGTGGAGTAATGTGTTTGAATCGTGAAATGTGGTTAAGTGTTTGGTCTTTACAGCAGGGTCAGCTGGTTGTATGGCCTCAAAGCAGATTCTGCATTCAATGGGTTTTTGTTGGAGATCGGACACCACATTCACCTTACTGAATAACGGATGTTCGGAATTTGATAAATATTCTTGTTTAGGTATCTCCTTCATTTGCTTTATATGTTTAATAATCTTATTCCAATGGTCACTAAAAATAATCAATGTGCTGCACAAATTGTGGTACATGTTTCTTCCCTCTCAGCAGGTAGATTCCGTTTGATGACTTCTATGTTTGCTCTACCATCGAGTGTGATTTTGTGTGATAAGAGCCATCACTCCCAGCATTCTGTCTATTGGAGTTATTGGGAAAGGCTTCTTTCTTTTGCTAGGTGCTTCTTTGGATTGATACCGTTATCACTTATACTGATCAATTTCACAGTGGAGTAATGTATTTGAATCATGAAATGTGGTTATGTGTTTGTTCTCTACAGCAGGGTCAGCTGGTTGTATGGCCACAGAGCAGGTTCTCTGTTCCATGGGTTTTTGGTGCAGATGGGACACCACATGGATAACGGATGTTTGGAATATGATAAATCTTCATGTTTAGGTATCTCCTTCATTTGCTTTATATGTTTAAAAATATGATTCCAATGGTCACTAAAATGAATCAATGTTCTGCACAAGTTGTGGTACATGGTTCTTCCCTCACAGCAGGGAGATTCCGTTTGATGACTGCTATGTTTGCTCTATCATCGAGTATGATTTTGTCTGATAAGAACCATCACTCCCAGCATTCTGTCTTTTGGAGTTATTGGGAAAGACTTCTTTCTTTTGGTAGGTCCTTCTTTTGATTGATACCGTTATCACTAAAACTCATCAATTTCACAGTGGAGCAATGTATTTGAATCGTGAAATGTGGTTAAGTGTTTGTTCTTTACAGCAGGGTCAGCTGATTTTATGGCCACAAGGGAGATTCTCCATTCAATGGGTTTTTGGTGCAGATGGGACACCATGTGCATCTTACTGAATAACAGAAGTTAGGAATGTGATAAATCTTCTTATTTAGGTATCTCCTTCATTTGCTTTACATGTTTCAAAATCTTATTTCAATGGTCACTAAAAATAATAAATGTGCTGCACAAATTGTGGTACATGTTTCTTCCCTGACAGCAGGGAGATTCTGTTTGATGACTGCTATGTTTGTTCTACCATCGAGTGTGATTTTGTCTGATAAGAACCATCACTCCCAGCATTCTGTCTATTGGAGTTATTCGGAAGGACTTCTCTCTTTTGGTAGGTACTTTATTTGATTGATACCGTTCTCACTAATATTCATCAATTTCACAGTGGAGTAATGTATTTGAATCGTTAAATGTGGTTAAGTGTTTGTTCTCTACAGCAGGATCAGCTGGTTTTATGGCCACAAAGCAGATTCTCCATTCAATGGGTTTTTGGTGCAGATGGGTCACCATGTGCACTTTTCTGAATAACGGAAGTTCGGAATGTGATAAAGCTTCTTGTTTAGGTATTTCCTTCATTTGCTTTACATGTTTATAAATCTTATTCCAATGGTCACTAAAAATAATAAATGTGCTGCACAAATTGTGGTACATGTTTCTTCCCTCACAGCAGGGAGATTCTGTTTGATGACTGCTATGTTTGTTCTACCATCGAGTGTGATTTTGTCTGATAAGAACCATCACTCCCAGCATTCTGTCTATTGGAGTTATTGGGAAGGACCTCTATCTTTTGGTAGGTACTTTATTTGGTTGATACCGTTATCACTTATATTCATCAATTTCACAGTGGAGTAATGTATTTGAATCGTTAAATGTGGTTAAGTGTTTGCTCTCTACAGCAGTGTCAGCTGGTTTTATGGCCACAAAGCATATTCCCTATTCAATGGGGTTTTGGTGCAGATGGGACACCATGTGCACCTTACTGAATAACGGAAGTTCGGAAAGTGTAATGCTTCTTGTTTAGGTATCTCCTTCATTTGCTTTACATGTTTAAAAATCTTATTCCAATGGTCGCTAAAAATAATCAATGTGCTGCACAAATTGTGGTACATGTTTCTTCCCTCACAGCAGGGAGATTCCGTTTGATGACTGCTATGTTTGTTCTACCATCGAGTGTGTTTTTTTCTGACAAGATCCATCACTCCCAGCATTTTGTCTATTGCAGTTATTGGGAAAGACTTCTTTCTTTAGCTAGGTTCTTCTTTTGATTGATACCGTTATCACTTATATTCATCAATTTCACAGTGGAGTAATGTATTTGAATCGTGAAATGTGGTTAAGTGTTTGTTCTCTATAGCAGGGTCAGCTGGTTGTATAGCCACAAAGCATATTCTCCATTCAATGGGTTTTTGGTGCAGATGGGACACCACATGAATAAGGGATGTTTGAAATATGATAAATCTTCTTCTTTAGGTATCTCCTTCATTTGCTTTATATGTTTAATAATCTTATTCCAATGGTCACTAAAAATAATCAGTGTGCTGTACAAATTGTGGTACATCTTTCTTCCCTCTCAGCAATGACATTCTGTTTGATGACTGCTATGTTTGCTCTATCATCGTGAGTGATTTTGTCTGATAAGAGCCATCACTCCCAGCATTCTGTCTATTGGACTTATTGGGAAAGACTGCTTTCTTTTGCTAGGTGCTTCTTTTGATTGATACCGTTATCACTAATACTCATCAATTTCACAGTGGAGTAATGTATTTGAACCGTGAAATGTGGTTAAGTGTTTGTTCTCTACAGCAGGGCCAGCTGTATTTATGGCCACAAAGCAGATTCTCCATTCAATGGGTTTTTGGTGCAGATGGGACACCATGTGCACTTTTCTGAATAACGGAAGTTCGGAATGTGATAAAGCTTCTTGTTTAGGTATTTCCTTCATTTGCTTTACGTGTTTATAAATCTTATTCCAATGGTCACTAAAAATAATAAATGTGCTGCACAAATTGTGGTACATGTTTCTTCCCTCACAGCAGGGAGATTCTGTTTGATGACTGCTATGTTTGTTCTACCATTGAGTGTGATTTTGTCTTATAAGAACCATCACTCCCAGCATTCTGTCATTTGGAGTTGTTGGGAAAAAATTCTTTCTTTTGCTAGGTGCTTCTTTTGATTGATACCGTTATCACTTATACTGATCAATTTCACAGTGGAGTAATGTGTTTGAATCGTGAAATGTGGTTAAGTGTTTGGTCTTTACAGCAGGGTCAGCTGGTTGTATGGCCTCAAAGCAGATTCTGCATTCAATGGGTTTTTGTTGGAGATCGGACACCACATTCACCTTACTGAATAACGGATGTTCGGAATTTGATAAATCTTCTTGTTTAGGTATCTACTTTATTTGCTTTATATGTTTAAAAATCTTATTCCAATGGTCACTAAAAATAATAAATGTGCTGCACAAATCGTGGTACATGTTTCTTCCCTCACACCACTGAGATTCTGTTTGATGACTGCTATGTTTGTTCTACCATCGAGTGTCATTTTGTCTGATAAGAACCATCACTCCCAGCATTCTGTCTATTGGAGGTGTTGGGAAAAAATTCTTTCTTTTGCTAGGCGCTTCTTTTGATTGATACCGTTATCACTTATACTCATCAATTTCACAGTGGAGTAATGTATTTGAATCGTGAAATGTGGTTAAGTGTTTGTTCTTTACAGCAGGGTCAGCTGGTTGTATGGCCTCAAAGCAGATTCTACATTCAATGGGTTTTTGTTGGAGATCGGACACCACATACACCTTACTGAATAACGGATGTTCGGAATTTGATAATTCATCTTGTTTAAGTATCTCCTTCATTTGCTTTATATGTTTGATAATCTTATTCCAATGGTCGCTAAAAATAATAAATGTGCTGCACAAATTGTGGTACATGTTTCTTCCCTCACAGCAGGGAGATTCCGTTTGATGACTGCTATGTTTGTTCTACCATCGAGTGTGATTTTGTCTGATAAGAGCCATCACTCCCAGCATTCTGTCTATTGGACTTATTGGGAAAGACTGCTTTCTTTTGCTAGGTGCTTCTTTTGATTGATACCGTTATCACTAATACTCATCAATTTCACAGTGGAGTAATGTATTTGAACTGTGAAATGTGGTTAAGTGTTTGTTCTCTACAGCAGGGTCAGCTGGATTTATGGCCACAAGGCAGATTCTCCATTCAATGGGTTTTTGGTGCAGATGGGACACCATGTGCACCTTACTGAATAACGGAAGTTCGGAAAGTGTAATGCTTCTTGTTTAGGTATCTCCTTCATTTGCTTTACATGTTTAAAAATCTTATTCCAATGGTCGCTAAAAATAATAAATGTGCTGCACAAATTGTGGTACATGTTTCTTCCCTCACAGCAGGGAGATTCCGTTTGATGACTGCTATGTTTGTTCTACCATCGAGTGTGTTTTTTTCTGATAAGATCCATCACTCCCAGCATTTTGTCTATTGCAGTTATTGGGAAAGACTTCTTTCTTTAGCTAGGTTCTTCTTTTGATTGATACCGTTATCACTTATATTCATCAATTTCACAGTGGAGTGATGTATTTGAATCGTGAAATGTGGTTAAGTGTTTGTTCTCTATAGCTGGGTCAGCTGGTTGTATGGCCACAAAGCATATTCTCCATTCAATGGGTTTTTGGTGCAGATGGGACACCACATGAATAAGGGATGTTTGAAATATGATAAATCTTCTTCTTTAGGTATCTCCTTCATTTGCTTTATATGTTTAATAATCTTATACCAATGGTCACTAAAAATAATCAGTGTGCTGTACAAATTGTGGTACATGTTTCTTCCCTCTCAGCAGTGACATTCTGTTTGATGACTGCTATGTTTGCTCTATCATCGTGAGTGATTTTGTCTGATAAGAGCCATCACTCCCAGCATTCTGTCTATTGGACTTATTGGGAAAGACTGCTTTCTTTTGCTAGGTGCTTCTTTTGATTGATACCGTTATCACTAATATTCATAAATTTCACAGTGGAGTAATGTATTTGAACCGTGAAGTGTGGTTAAGTGTTTGTTCTCTACAGCAGGGTCAGCTGGATTTATGGCCACAAAGCAGATTCTCCATTCAATGGGTTTTTGGTGCAGATGGGACACCATGTGCACTTTTCTGAATAACGGAAGTTCGGAATGTGATAAAGCTTCTTGTTTAGGTATTTCCTTCATTTGCTTTACATGTTTATAAATCTTATTCCAATGGTCACTAAAAATAATAAATGTGCTGCACAAATTGTGGAACATGTTTCTTCCCTCACAGCAGGGAGATTCTGTTTGATGACTGCTATGTTTGTTCTACCATCGAGTGTGATTTTGTTTGATAAGAACCATCACTCCCAGCATTCTGTCTATTGGAGTTATTGGGAAGGACTTCTCTCTTTTGGTAGGTACTTTATTTGGTTGATAGCGTTGTCACTTATATTCATCAATTTCACAGTGGAGTAATGTATTTGAATCGTTAAATGTGGTTAAGTGTTTGCTCTCTACAGCAGTGGCAGCTGGTTTTATGGCCACAAAGCATATTCTGCATTCAATGGGGTTTTGGTGCAGATGGGACACCATGTGCACCTTACTGAATAACGGAAGTTCGGAAAGTGTAATGCTTCTTGTTTAGGTATCTCCTTCATTTGCTTTACATGTTTAAAAATCTTATTCCAATGGTCGCTAAAAATAATAAATGTGCTGCACAAATTGTGGTACATGTTTCTTCCCTCACAGCAGGGAGATTCCGTTTGATGACTGCTATGTTTGTTCTACCATCGAGTGTGTTTTTTTCTGATAAGATCCATCACTCCCAGCATTTTGTCTATTGCAGTTATTGGGAAAGACTTCTTTCTTTAGCTAGGTTCTTCTTTTGATTGATACCGTTATCACTTATATTCATCAATTTCACAGTGGAGTAATGTATTTGAATCGTGAAATGTGGTTAAGTGTTTGTTCTCTATAGCTGGGTCAGCTGGTTGTATGGCCACAAAGCATATTCTCCATTCAATGGGTTTTTGGTGCAGATGGGACACCACATGAATAAGGGATGTTTGAAATATGATAAATCTTCTTCTTTAGGTATCTCCTTCATTTGCTTTATATGTTTAATAATCTTATACCAATGGTCACTAAAAATAATCAGTGTGCTGTACAAATTGTGGTACATGTTTCTTCCCTCTCAGCAGTGACATTCTGTTTGATAACTGCTATGTTTGCTCTATCATCGTGAGTGATTTTGTCTGATAAGAGCCATCACTCCCAGCATTCTGTCTATTGGACTTATTGGGAAAGACTGCTTTCTTTTGCTAGGTGCTTCTTTTGATTGATACTGTTATCACTAATATTCATAAATTTCACAGTGGAGTTATGTATTTGAACCGTGAAATGTGGTTAAGTGTTTGTTCTCTACAGCAGGGTCAGCTGGTTTTATGGCCACAAAGCATATTCTCCATTCAATGGGGTTTTGGTGCAGATGGGACACCATGTGCAACTTACTGAATAACGGAAGTTTGGAAAGTGTAATGCTTCTTGTTTAGGTATCTCCTTCATTTGCTTTACATGTTTAAAAATCTTATTCCAATGGTCGCTAAAAATAATAAATGTGCTGCACAAATTGTGGTACATGTTTCTTCCCTCACAGCAGGGAGATTCCGTTTGATGACTGCTATGTTTATTCTACCATCGAGTGTGTTTTTTTCTGATAAGATCCATCACTCCCAGCATTTTGTCTATTGCAGTTATTGGGAAAGACTTCTTTCTTTAGCTAGGTTCTTCTTTTGATTGATACCGTTATCACTTATACTGATCAATTTCACAGTGGAGTAATGTGTTTGAATCGTGAAATGTGGTTAAGTGTTTGGTCTTTACAGCAGGGTCAGCTGGTTGTATGGCCTCAAAGCAGATTCTGCATTCAATGGGTTTTTGTTGGAGATCGGACACCACATTCACCTTACTGAATAACGGATGTTCGGAATTTGATAAATCTTCTTGTTTAGGTATCTACTTTATTTGCTTTATATGTTTAAAAATCTTATTCCAATGGTCGCTGAAAATAATAAATGTGCTGCACAAATTGTGGTACATGTTTCTTCCCTCACAGCAGGGAGATTCTGTTTGATGACTGCTATGTTTGTTCTACCATTGAGTGTGATTTTGTCTTATAAGAACCATCACTCCCAGCATTCTGTCTATTGGAGTTGTTGGGAAAAAATTCTTTCTTTTGCTAGGTGCTTCTTTTGATTGATACCGTTATCACTTATACTGATCAATTTCACAGTGGAGTAATGTGTTTGAATCGTGAAATGTGGTTAAGTGTTTGGTCTTTACAGCAGGGTCAGCTGGTTGTATGGCCTCAAAGCAGATTCTGCATTCAATGGGTTTTTGTTGGAGATCGGACACCACATTCACCTTACTGAATAACGGATGTTCGGAATTTGATAAATATTCTTGTTTAGGTATCTCCTTCATTTGCTTTATATGTTTAATAATCTTATTCCAATGGTCACTAAAAATAATCAATGTGCTGCACAAATTGTGGTACATGTTTCTTCCCTCTCAGCAGGTAGATTCCGTTTGATGACTTCTATGTTTGCTCTACCATCGAGTGTGATTTTGTCTGATAAGAGCCATCACTCCCAGCATTCTGTCTATTGGAGTTATTGGGAAAGGCTTCTTTCTTTTGCTAGGTGCTTCTTTGGATTGATACCGTTATCACTTATACTGATCAATTTCACAGTGGAGTAATGTATTTGAATCATGAAATGTGGTTATGTGTTTGTTCTCTACAGCAGGGTCAGCTGGTTGTATGGCCACAGAGCAGGTTCTCTGTTCCATGGGTTTTTGGTGCAGATGGGACACCACATGGATAACGGATGTTTGGAATATGATAAATCTTCATGTTTAGGTATCTCCTTCATTTGCTTTATATGTTTAAAAATATGATTCCAATGGTCACTAAAATGAATCAATGTTCTGCACAAGTTGTGGTACATGGTTCTTCCCTCACAGCAGGGAGATTCCGTTTGATGACTGCTATGTTTGCTCTATCATCGAGTATGATTTTGTCTGATAAGAACCATCACTCCCAGCATTCTGTCTTTTGGAGTTATTGGGAAAGACTTCTTTCTTTTGGTAGGTCCTTCTTTTGATTGATACCGTTATCACTAAAACTCATCAATTTCACAGTGGAGCAATGTATTTGAATCGTGAAATGTGGTTAAGTGTTTGTTCTTTACAGCAGGGTCAGCTGATTTTATGGCCACAAGGGAGATTCTCCATTCAATGGGTTTTTGGTGCAGATGGGACACCATGTGCATCTTACTGAATAACAGAAGTTAGGAATGTGATAAATCTTCTTATTTAGGTATCTCCTTCATTTGCTTTACATGTTTCAAAATCTTATTTCAATGGTCACTAAAAATAATAAATGTGCTGCACAAATTGTGGTACATGTTTCTTCCCTGACAGCAGGGAGATTCTGTTTGATGACTGCTATGTTTGTTCTACCATCGAGTGTGATTTTGTCTGATAAGAACCATCACTCCCAGCATTCTGTCTATTGGAGTTATTCGGAAGGACTTCTCTCTTTTGGTAGGTACTTTATTTGATTGATACCGTTCTCACTAATATTCATCAATTTCACAGTGGAGTAATGTATTTGAATCGTTAAATGTGGTTAAGTGTTTGTTCTCTACAGCAGGATCAGCTGGTTTTATGGCCACAAAGCAGATTCTCCATTCAATGGGTTTTTGGTGCAGATGGGTCACCATGTGCACTTTTCTGAATAACGGAAGTTCGGAATGTGATAAAGCTTCTTGTTTAGGTATTTCCTTCATTTGCTTTACATGTTTATAAATCTTATTCCAATGGTCACTAAAAATAATAAATGTGCTGCACAAATTGTGGTACATGTTTCTTCCCTCACAGCAGGGAGATTCTGTTTGATGACTGCTATGTTTGTTCTACCATCGAGTGTGATTTTGTCTGATAAGAACCATCACTCCCAGCATTCTGTCTATTGGAGTTATTGGGAAGGACCTCTATCTTTTGGTAGGTACTTTATTTGGTTGATACCGTTATCACTTATATTCATCAATTTCACAGTGGAGTAATGTATTTGAATCGTTAAATGTGGTTAAGTGTTTGCTCTCTACAGCAGTGTCAGCTGGTTTTATGGCCACAAAGCATATTCCCTATTCAATGGGGTTTTGGTGCAGATGGGACACCATGTGCACCTTACTGAATAACGGAAGTTCGGAAAGTGTAATGCTTCTTGTTTAGGTATCTCCTTCATTTGCTTTACATGTTTAAAAATCTTATTCCAATGGTCGCTAAAAATAATCAATGTGCTGCACAAATTGTGGTACATGTTTCTTCCCTCACAGCAGGGAGATTCCGTTTGATGACTGCTATGTTTGTTCTACCATCGAGTGTGTTTTTTTCTGACAAGATCCATCACTCCCAGCATTTTGTCTATTGCAGTTATTGGGAAAGACTTCTTTCTTTAGCTAGGTTCTTCTTTTGATTGATACCGTTATCACTTATATTCATCAATTTCACAGTGGAGTAATGTATTTGAATCGTGAAATGTGGTTAAGTGTTTGTTCTCTATAGCAGGGTCAGCTGGTTGTATAGCCACAAAGCATATTCTCCATTCAATGGGTTTTTGGTGCAGATGGGACACCACATGAATAAGGGATGTTTGAAATATGATAAATCTTCTTCTTTAGGTATCTCCTTCATTTGCTTTATATGTTTAATAATCTTATTCCAATGGTCACTAAAAATAATCAGTGTGCTGTACAAATTGTGGTACATCTTTCTTCCCTCTCAGCAATGACATTCTGTTTGATGACTGCTATGTTTGCTCTATCATCGTGAGTGATTTTGTCTGATAAGAGCCATCACTCCCAGCATTCTGTCTATTGGACTTATTGGGAAAGACTGCTTTCTTTTGCTAGGTGCTTCTTTTGATTGATACCGTTATCACTAATACTCATCAATTTCACAGTGGAGTAATGTATTTGAACCGTGAAATGTGGTTAAGTGTTTGTTCTCTACAGCAGGGTCAGCTGTATTTATGGCCACAAAGCAGATTCTCCATTCAATGGGTTTTTGGTGCAGATGGGACACCATGTGCACTTTTCTGAATAACGGAAGTTCGGAATGTGATAAAGCTTCTTGTTTAGGTATTTCCTTCATTTGCTTTACGTGTTTATAAATCTTATTCCAATGGTCACTAAAAATAATAAATGTGCTGCACAAATTGTGGTACATGTTTCTTCCCTCACAGCAGGGAGATTCTGTTTGATGACTGCTATGTTTGTTCTACCATTGAGTGTGATTTTGTCTTATAAGAACCATCACTCCCAGCATTCTGTCATTTGGAGTTGTTGGGAAAAAATTCTTTCTTTTGCTAGGTGCTTCTTTTGATTGATACCGTTATCACTTATACTGATCAATTTCACAGTGGAGTAATGTGTTTGAATCGTGAAATGTGGTTAAGTGTTTGGTCTTTACAGCAGGGTCAGCTGGTTGTATGGCCTCAAAGCAGATTCTGCATTCAATGGGTTTTTGTTGGAGATCGGACACCACATTCACCTTACTGAATAACGGATGTTCGGAATTTGATAAATCTTCTTGTTTAGGTATCTACTTTATTTGCTTTATATGTTTAAAAATCTTATTCCAATGGTCACTAAAAATAATAAATGTGCTGCACAAATCGTGGTACATGTTTCTTCCCTCACACCACTGAGATTCTGTTTGATGACTGCTATGTTTGTTCTACCATCGAGTGTCATTTTGTCTGATAAGAACTATCACTCCCAGCATTCTGTCTATTGGAGGTGTTGGGAAAAAATTCTTTCTTTTGCTAGGTGCTTCTTTTGATTGATACCGTTATCACTTATACTCATCAATTTCACAGTGGAGTAATGTATTTGAATCGTGAAATGTGGTTAAGTGTTTGTTCTTTACAGCAGGGTCAGCTGGTTGTATGGCCTCAAAGCAGATTCTACATTCAATGGGTTTTTGTTGGAGATCGGACACCACATACACCTTACTGAATAACGGATGTTCGGAATTTGATAATTCATCTTGTTTAAGTATCTCCTTCATTTGCTTTATATGTTTGATAATCTTATTCCAATGGTCGCTAAAAATAATAAATGTGCTGCACAAATTGTGGTACATGTTTCTTCCCTCACAGCAGGGAGATTCCGTTTGATGACTGCTATGTTTGTTCTACCATCGAGTGTGATTTTGTCTGATAAGAGCCATCACTCCCAGCATTCTGTCTATTGGACTTATTGGGAAAGACTGCTTTCTTTTGCTAGGTGCTTCTTTTGATTGATACCGTTATCACTAATACTCATCAATTTCACAGTGGAGTAATGTATTTGAACTGTGAAATGTGGTTAAGTGTTTGTTCTCTACAGCAGGGTCAGCTGGATTTATGGCCACAAGGCAGATTCTCCATTCAATGGGTTTTTGGTGCAGATGGGACACCATGTGCACCTTACTGAATAACGGAAGTTCGGAAAGTGTAATGCTTCTTGTTTAGGTATCTCCTTCATTTGCTTTACATGTTTAAAAATCTTATTCCAATGGTCGCTAAAAATAATAAATGTGCTGCACAAATTGTGGTACATGTTTCTTCCCTCACAGCAGGGAGATTCCGTTTGATGACTGCTATGTTTGTTCTACCATCGAGTGTGTTTTTTTCTGATAAGATCCATCACTCCCAGCATTTTGTCTATTGCAGTTATTGGGAAAGACTTCTTTCTTTAGCTAGGTTCTTCTTTTGATTGATACCGTTATCACTTATATTCATCAATTTCACAGTGGAGTAATGTATTTGAATCGTGAAATGTGGTTAAGTGTTTGTTCTCTATAGCAGGGTCAGCTGGTTGTATAGCCACAAAGCATATTCTCCATTCAATGGGTTTTTGGTGCAGATGGGACACCACATGAATAAGGGATGTTTGAAATATGATAAATCTTCTTCTTTAGGTATCTCCTTCATTTGCTTTATATGTTTAATAATCTTATTCCAATGGTCACTAAAAATAATCAGTGTGCTGTACAAATTGTGGTACATCTTTCTTCCCTCTCAGCAATGACATTCTGTTTGATAACTGCTATGTTTGCTCTATCATCGTGAGTGATTTTGTCTGATAAGAGCCATCACTCCCAGCATTCTGTCTATTGGAGTTATTGGGAAAGACTGCTTTCTTTTGCTAGGTGCTTCTTTTGATTGATACCGTTATCACTAATATTCATAAATTTCACAGTGGAGTAATGTATTTGAACCGTGAAATGTGGTTAAGTGTTTGTTCTCTACAGCAGGGTCAGCTGGATTTATGGCCACAAAGCAGATTCTCCATTCAATGGGTTTTTGGTGCAGATGGGACACCATGTGCACTTTTCTGAATAACGGAAGTTCGGAATGTGATAAAGCTTCTTGTTTAGGTATTTCCTTCATTTGCTTTACATGTTTATAAATCTTATTCCAATGGTCACTAAAAATAATAAATGTGCTGCACAAATTGTGGTACATGTTTCTTCCCTCACAGCAGGGAGATTCTGTTTGATGACTGCTATGTTTGTTCTACCATCGAGTGTGATTTTGTTTGATAAGAACCATCACTCCCAGCATTCTGTCTATTGGAGTTATTGGGGAGGACTTCTCTCTTTTGGTAGGTACTTTATTTGGTTGATACCATTATCACTTATATTCATCAATTTCACAGTGGAGTAATGTATTTGAATCTTTAAATGTGGTTAAGTGTTTGCTCTCTACAGCAGTGGCAGCTGGTTTTATGGCCACAAAGCATATTCTCCATTCAATGGGGTTTTGGTGCAGATGGGACACCATGTGCACCTTACTGAATAACGGAAGTTCGGAAAGTGTAATGCTTCTTGTTTAGGTATCTCCTTCATTTGCTTTACATGTTTAAAAATCTTATTCCAATGGTCGCTAAAAATAATCAATGTGCTGCACAAATTGTGGTACATGTTTCTTCCCTCACAGCAGGGAGATTCCGTTTGATGACTGCTATGTTTGTTCTACCATCGAGTGTGTTTTTTTCTGATAAGATCCATCACTCCCAGCATTTTGTCTATTGCAGTTATTGGGAAAGACTTCTTTCTTTAGCTAGGTTCTTCTTTTGATTGATACCGTTATCACTTATATTCATCAATTTCACAGTGGAGTAATGTATTTGAATCGTGAAATGTGGTTAAGTGTTTGTTCTCTATAGCTGGGTCAGCTGGTTGTATGGCCACAAAGCATATTCTCCATTCAATGGGTTTTTGGTGCAGATGGGGCACCACATGAATAAGGGATGTTTGAAATATGATAAATCTTCTTCTTTAGGTATCTCTTTCATTTGCTTTATATGTTGAATAATCTTATACCAATGGTCACTAAAAATAATCAGTGTGCTGTACAAATTGTGGTACATGTTTCTTCCCTCTCAGCAGTGACATTCTGTTTGATGACTGCTATGTTTGCTCTATCATCGTGACTGATTTTGTCTGATAAGAGCCATCACTCCCAGCATTCTGTCTGTTGGACTTATTGGGAAAGACTGCTTTCTTTTGCTAGGTGCTTCTTTTGATTGATACCGTTATCACTAATACTCATCAATTTCACAGTGGAGTAATGTATTTGAACCGTGCAATGTGGTTAAGTGTTTGTTCTCTAAAGCAGGGTCAGCTGGATTTATGGCCACAAAGCAGATTCTCCATTCAATGGGTTTTTGGTGCAGATGGGACACCATGTGCACTTTTCTGAATAACGGAAGTTCGGAATGTGATAAAGCTTCTTGTTTAGGTATTTCCTTCATTTGCTTTACATGTTTATAAATCTTATTCCAATGGTCGCTAAAAATAATAAATGTGCTGCACAAATTGTGGTACATGTTTCTTCCCTCACAGCAGGGAGATTCTGTTTGATGACTGCTATGTTTGTTCTACCATTGAGTGTGATTTTGTCTTATAAGAACCATCACTCCCAGCATTCTGTCTATTGGAGTTGTTGGGAAAAAATTCTTTCTTTTGCTAGGTGCTTCTTTTGATTGATACCGTTATCACTTATACTGATCAATTTCACAGTGGAGTAATGTATTTGAATCATGAAATGTGGTTATGTGTTTGTTCTCTACAGCAGGGTCAGCTGGTTGTATGGCCACAGAGCAGGTTCTCTGTTCCATGGGTTTTTGGTGCAGATGGGACACCACATGGATAAGGGATGTTTGGAATATGATAAATCTTCATGTTTAGGTATCTCCTTCATTTGCTTTATATGTTTAAAAATATGATTCCAATGGTCACTAAAAAGAATCAATGTTCTGCACAAGTTGTGGTACATGGTTCTTCCCTCACAGCAGGGAGATTCCGTTTGATGACTGCTATGTTTGCTCTATCATCGAGTATGATTTTGTCTGATAAGAACCATCACTCCCAGCATTCTGTCTTTTGGAGTTATTGGGAAAGACTTCTTTCTTTTGGTAGGTCCTTCTTTTGATTGATACCGTTATCACTAATACTCATCAATTTCACAGTTGAGCAATGTATTTGAATCGTGAAATGTGGTTAAGTGTTTGTTCTTTACAGCAGGGTCAGCTGCTTTTATGGCCACAAGGGAGATTCTCCATTCAATGGGTTTTTGGTGCAGATGGGACACCATGTGCATCTTACTGAATAACAGAAGTTAGGAATGTGATAAATCTTCTTATTTAGGTATCTCCTTCATTTGCTTTACATGTTTCAAAATCTTATTTCAATGGTCACTAAAAATAATAAATGTGCTGCACAAATTGTGGTACATGTTTCTTCCCTGACAGCAGGGAGATTCTGTTTGATGACTGCTATGTTTGTTCTACCATCGAGTGTGATTTTGTCTGATAAGAACCATCACTCCCAGCATTCTGTCTATTGGAGTTATTCGGAAGGACTTCTCTCTTTTGGTAGGTACTTTATTTGATTGATACCGTTCTCACTAATATTCATCAATTTCACAGTGGAGTAATGTATTTGAATCGTTAAATGTGGTTAAGTGTTTGTTCTCTACAGCAGGATCAGCTGGTTTTATGGCCACAAAGCAGATTCTCCATTCAATGGGTTTTTGGTGCAGATGGGTCACCATGTGCACTTTTCTGAATAACGGAAGTTCGGAATGTGATAAAGCTTCTTGTTTAGGTATTTCCTTCATTTGCTTTACATGTTTATAAATCTTATTCCAATGGTCACTAAAAATAATAAATGTGCTGCACAAATTGTGGTACATGTTTCTTCCCTCACAGCAGGGAGATTCTGTTTGATGACTGCTATGTTTGTTCTACCATCGAGTGTGATTTTGTCTGATAAGAACCATCACTCCCAGCATTCTGTCTATTGGAGTTATTGGGAAGGACTTCTATCTTTTGGTAGGTACTTTATTTGGTTGATACCGTTATCACTTATATTCATCAATTTCACAGTGGAGTAATGTATTTGAATCGTTAAATGTGGTTAAGTGTTTGCTCTCTACAGCAGTGTCAGCTGGTTTTATGGCCACAAAGCATATTCCCTATTCAATGGGGTTTTGGTGCAGATGGGACACCATGTGCACCTTACTGAATAACGGAAGTTCGGAAAGTGTAATGCTTCTTGTTTAGGTATCTCCTTCATTTGCTTTACATGTTTAAAAATCTTATTCCAATGGTCGCTAAAAATAATAAATGTGCTGCACAAATTGTGGTACGTGTTTCTTCCCTCACAGCAGGGAGATTCCGTTTGATGACTGCTATGTTTGTTTTACCATCGAGTGTGTTTTTTTCTGATAAGATCCATCACTCCCAGCATTTTGTCTATTGCAGTTATTGGGAAAGACTTCTTTCTTTAGCTAGGTTCTTCTTTTGATTGATACCGTTATCACTTATATTCATCAATTTCACAGTGGAGTAATGTATTTGAATCGTGAAATGTGGTTAGGTGTTTGTTCTCTATAGCAGGGTCAATTGGTTGTATAGCCACAAAGCATATTCTCCATTCAATGGGTTTTTGGTGCAGATGGGACACCACATGAATAAGGGATGTTTGAAATATGATAAATCTGCTTCTTTAGGTATCTCCTTCATTTGCTTTATATGTTTAATAATCTTATTCCAATGGTCACTAAAAATAATCAGTGTGCTGTACAAATTGTGGTACATCTTTCTTCCCTCTCAGCAATGACATTCTGTTTGATGACTGCTATGTTTGCTCTATCATCGTGAGTGATTTTGTCTGATAAGAGCCATCACTCCCAGCATTCTGTCTATTGGAGTTATTGGGAAAGACTGCTTTCTTTTGCTAGGTGCTTCTTTTGATTGATACCGTTATCACTAATATTCATCAGTGTCACAGTGGAGTATTGTATTTGAATCGTTAAATGTGGTTAAGTGTTTGTTCTCTACAGCAGGGTCAGCTGGTTTTATGGCCACAAAGCAGATTCTCCATTCAATGGGTTTTTGGTTCAGATGTGACACCATGTGCACTTTTCTGAATAACGGAAGTTCGGAATGTGATAAAGCTTCTTGTTTATGTATTTCCTTCATTTGCTTTACATGTTTATAAATCTTATTCCAATGGTCACTAAAAATAATAAATGTGCTGCACAAATTGTGGTACATGTTTCTTCCCTCACAGCAGGGAGATTCTGTTTGATGACTGCTATGTTTGTTCTACCATTGAGTGTGATTTTATCTGATAAGAACCATCACTCCCAGCATTCTGTCTATTGGAGTTGTTGGGAAAAAATTCATTCTTTTGCTAGGTGCTTCTTTTGATTGATACCGTTATCACTTATACTGATCAATTTCACAGTGGAGTAATGTGTTTGAATCGTGAAATGTGGTTAAGTGTTTGGTCTTTACAGCAGGGTCATCTGGTTGTATGGCCTCAAAGCAGATTCTGCATTCAATGGGTTTTTGGTGCAGATGGGACACCACATGCACCTTACTGAATAACGGATGTTCGGAATTTGATAAATCTTCTTGTTTAGGTATCTACTTCATTTGCTTTATATGTTTAAAAATCTTATTCCAATGGTCACTAAAAATAATAAATGTGCTGCACAAATTGTGGTACATGTTTCTTCCCTTACAGCAGAGAGATTCTGTTTGATGACTGCTATGTTTCTTCTACCATTGAGTGTCATTTTGTCTATCAAGAACCATCACTCCCAGCATTCAGTTTATTGGAGGTGTTGGGAAAAAATTCTTTCTTTTGCTAGGTGCTTCTTTTGATTGATACCATTATCACTTATACTCATCAATTTCACAGTGGAGTAATGTATTTGAATCGTGAAGTGTGGTTAAGTGTTTGTTCTTTACAGCAGGGTCAGCTGGTTGTATGGCCTCAAAGCAGATTCTGCATTCAATGGGTTTTTGTTGGAGATCGGACACCACATACACCTTACTGAATAACGGATGTTCGGAATTTGATAAATCATCTTGTTTAGGTATCTCCTTCATTTGCTTTATATGTTTAATAATCTTATTCCAATGGTCACTAAAAATAATCAATGTGCTGCACAAATTGTGGTACATGTTTCTTCCCTCTCAGCAGCTAGATTCCGTTTGATGACTTCTATGTTTGCTCTACCATCGAGTGTGATTTTGTCTCATAAGAACCATCACTCCCAGCATTCTGTCTATTGGAGTTATTGGGAAAGACTTCTTTCTTTTGCTAGATGCTTCTTTTGATTGATACCGTTATCACTTATATCTACATCTACATCTATACTCCGCGAGCCACCTTACGGTGTGTGGCGGAGGGTACTTATTGTACCACTATCTGACCCCCCCTTCCCTGTTCCATTCACGAATTGTGCGTGGGAAGAACGACTGCTTGTAAGTCTCCATATTTGCTCTAATTTCTCGGATCTTTTCGTTGTGATCATTACGCGAGATATATGTGGGCGGTAGTAATATGTTGCCCATCTCTTCCCGGAATGTGCTCTCTCGTAATTTCGATAATAGTCCTCTCCGTATTGCGT
This sequence comes from Schistocerca nitens, assembly GCF_023898315.1. NCBI lineage: Eukaryota > Metazoa > Arthropoda > Insecta > Orthoptera > Acrididae > Schistocerca > Schistocerca nitens. Next base: position 58,626,235 of record NC_064625.1, read on the forward strand.
AACGCCTTTCTTGAAGTGTCCGCCACTGGAGCTTGTTCAGCATCTCCGTAACACTCTCGCGCTGACTAAATGTCCCCATGACGAATCGCGCTGCTTTTCGCTGGATCGTGTCTATCTCTTCTATTAATTCAACCTGGTAAGGGTCCCATACTGATGAGCAATACTCAAGAATCGGATGAACAAGCGTTTTGTAAGCTACTTCTTTCGTCGATGAGTCACATTTTCTTAGAATTCTTCCTATGAATCTCAACCTGGCGCCTGCTTTTCCCACTATTTGTTTTATGTGATCATTCCACTTCAGATCGCTCCGGATAGTAACTCGTAAGTATTTTACGGTCGTTACCGCTTCCAATGATTTACCACCTATGGCATAATCGTACTGGAATGGATTTCTGCCCCTATGTATGCGCATTATATTACATTTATCTACGTTTAGGGAAAGCTGCCAGCTGTCGCACCATTCATTAATCCTCTGCAGGTCTTCCTGGAGTACGTACGAGTCTTCTGATGTTGCTACTTTCTTGTAGACAACCGTGTCATCTGCAAATAGCCTCACGGAGCTACCGATGTTGTCAACTAAGTCATTTATGTATATTGTAAACAATAAAGGTCCTATCACGCTTCCTTGCGGTACTCCCGAAATTACCTCTACATCTGCAGATTTTGAAACGTTAAGAATGACATGTTGTGTTCTTTCTTCATCAATTTCACAGTGGAGTAATGTATTTGAATCATGAAATGTGGTTAAGTGTTTGTTCTCTACAGCAGGGTCAGCTGGTTTTATGGCCACAAAGCAGATTCTCCATTCAATGGGTTTTTGATGCAGTTGTGACACCATGTGCATCTTACTGAATAACAGAAGTTCGGAATGTGATAAAGCTTCTTGTTTAGGTATCTCCTTCATTTGCTTTACATGTTTAAAAATCTTATTCCAATGGTCACTAAAAATAATAAACGTGCTGCACAAATTGTGGTACATGTTTCTTCCCTCACAGCAGAGAGATTCTGTTTGATGACTGCTATGTTTGCTCTACCATCGAGTGTGATTTTGTCTCATAAGAACCATCACTCCCAGCATTCTGTCTAATGGAGTTATTGGGAAAGACTTCTTTCTTTTGCTCGGCGCTTCTTTTGATTGATACCGTTATCACTTATACTCATCAATTTCACAGTGGAGTAATGTATTTGAATCGTGAAATGTGGTTAAGTGTTTGTTCTTTACAGCAGGGTCAGCTGGTTGTATGGCCTCAAAGCAGATTCTGCATTCAATGGGTTTTGTTGGAGATGGGACACCACATAAACCTTACTGAATAACGGATGTTCGGAATTTGATAAATCATCTTGTTTAGGTATCTCCTTCATTTGCTTTATACACTCCTGGAAATGGAAAAAAGAACACATTGACACCGGTGTGTCAGACCCACCATACTTGCTCCGGACACTGCGGGAGGGCTGTACAAGCAATGATCACACGCACGGCACAGCGGACACACCAGGAACCGCGGTGTTGGCCGTCGAATGGCGCTAGCTGCGCAGCATTTGTGCACCGCCGCTGTCAGTGTCAGCCAGTTTGCCGTGGCATACGGAGCTCCATCGCAGTCTTTAACACTGGTAGCATGCCGCGACAGCGTGGACGTGAACCGTATGTGCAGTTGACGGACTTTTAATGAGGGCGTATAGTGGGCATGCGGGAGGCCGGGTGGACGTACCGCCGAATTGCTCAACACGTGGGGCGTGAGGTCTCCACAGTACATCGATGTTGTCGCCAGTGGTCGGCGGACGGTGCACGTGCCTGTCGACCCGGGACCGGACCGCAGCGACGCACGGATGCACGCCGAGACCTTAGGATCCTACGCAGTGCCGTAGGGGACCGCACCGCCACTTCCCAGCAAATTAGGGACACTGTTGCTCCTGGGGTATCGGCGAGGACCATTCGCAACCGTCTCCATGAAGCTGGGCTACGGTCCCGCACACCGTTAGGCCGTCTTCCGCTCACGCCCCAACATCGTGCAGCCCGCCTCCAGTGGTGTCGCGACAGGCGTCAATGGAGGGACGAATGGAGACGTGTCGTCTTCAGCGATGAGAGTCGCTTCTGCCTTGGTGGCAATGATGGTCGTATGCGTGTTTGGCGCCGTGCAGGTGAGCGCCACAATCAGGACTGCATACGACCCCGAGGCACACAGGGCCAACACCCGGCATCATGGTGTGGGGAGCGATCTCCTACACTGGCCGTACACCACTGGTGATCGTCGAGGGGACATTGAATAGTGCACGGTACATCCAAACCGTCATCGAACCCATCGTTCTACCATTCCTAGACCGGCAAGGGAACTTGCTGTTCCAACAGGACAATGCACGTCCGCATGTATCCCGTGCCACCCAACGTGCTCTAGAAGGTGTAAGTCAACTACCCTGGCCAGAAAGATCTCCGGATTTGTCCCCCATTGAGCATGTTTGGGACTGGATGAAGCGTCGTCTCATGCGGTCTGCACGTCCAGCACGAACGCTGGTCCAACTGAGGCGCCAGGTGGTAATGGCATGGCAAGCCGTTCCACAGGACTACATCCAGCATCTCTACGATCGTCTCCATGGGAGAATAGCAGCCGGCATTGCTGCGAAAGGTGGATATACACTGTACTAGTGCCGACATTGTGCATGCTCTGTTGCCTGTGTCTATGTGCCTGTGGTTCTGTCAGTGTGATCATGTGATGTATCTGACCCCAGGAATGTGTCAATAAAGATTCCCCTTCCTGGGACAATGAATTCACGGTGTTCTTATTTCAATTTCCAGGAGTGTATGTATAATAATCTTATTCCAATGGTCACTAAAAATAATCAGTGTGCTGCACAAAATGTGGTACATGTTTCTTCCCTCTCAGCAGTGACATTCCGTGTGATGACTGCTACTTTTGCTCTACCATCTAGTGTGATTTTGTCTGATAAGCACCATCACTCTCAACAATTTGTCTATTGCAGTTATTGGGAAAGACTTCTCTCTTTTGCTTCATTTGCTTTATATGTTTAAAAATTTTTTTCCAATGGTCACTAAAATTAATAAATGTGCTGCACAAATTGTGGTACATGTTTCTTCCCTCACAGCAGGGAGATTCTGTTTGATGACTGCAATGTTTGTTCTACCATCGAGTGTGATTTTGTCTGATAAGAACCATCACTCCCAGCATTCTGTCTATTGGAGTTGTTGGGAAAAAATCCTTTCTTTTGCTAGGTGCTTCTTTTGATTGATACTGTTATCACTTATACTCATCAATTACACAGTGGAGTAATGTATTTGAATCGTGAAATGTGGTTAAGTGTTTGTTCTTTACAGCAGGGCCAGCTGGTTGTTTGGCCACAAAGCAGATTCTCCATTCAATGGGTTTTGGTGCAGATGGGACACCACATGCACCTTACTGAATAATGGATGTTCGGAATGTGATAAATCTTCTTGCTTAGGTATCTCCTTCATTTGCTTTATATGTTTAATAATCTTATTCCAATCGTCACTAAAAATAATAAATGTGCTGCACAAATTGTGGTACATGTTTCTTCCCTCACAGCAGGGAGATTCTGTTTGATGACTGCTATATTTGTTCTACCATCGAGTGTGATTTTTTCTGATAAGAACCATCACTCCCAGCATTCTGTCTATTGGAGTTGTTGGGAAAAAATTCTTTCTTTTGCTAGGTGCTTGTTTTGATTGATACCGTTATCACTTATACTCATCAATTTCACAGTGGAGTAATGTATTTGATTCGTGAAATGTGGTTAAGTGTTTGGTCTTTACAGCAGGGTCCGCTGGTTGTATGGCCTCAAAGCAGATTCTGCATTCAATGGGTTTTTGGTGCAGATGGGACACCACATGCACCTTACTGAGTAACGGATGTTCGGAATTTGATAAATCTTCTTGTTTAGGTATCTACTTCATTTGCTTTATATGTTTAAAAATCTTATTCCAATGGTCACTAAAAATAATCAGTGTGCTTCACAAAATGTGGTACATGTTTCTTCCCTCTCAGCAGTGACATTCCGTGTGATGACTGCTACGTTTGCTCTACCATCGTGTGTGATTTTGTCTGATAAGAACCATCACTCCCAGCATTCTGTCTATTGGAGTTATCGGGAAAATCTTCCTTCTTTTGCTAGGTGCTTCTTTTGATTGATACCGTTATCACTTATATTCATCAATTTCACAGTGGAGTAATGTATTTGAATCATGAAATTTGGTTAAGTGTTTTTTCTCAACAGCAGGGTCAGCTGGTTTTATGGCCACAAGGCAGATTCTCCATTCAATGGGTTTTTGGTGCAGATGGGACACCACCTGCACCTTACTGAATAACGGTTGTTCGGAATGTGATACACCTTCTTGTTTAGGTATCTCGTTCATTTGCTTTATATGTTTATAAATCTTATTCCAATGGTCACTAAAAATAATAAATGTGCTGCACAAATTGTGGTACATGTTTCTTCTCTCACAGCAGGGAGATTCCGTTTGATGACTGCTATGTTTGTTCTACCATCGAGTGTGATTTTGTCTGATAAGAACCATCACTCCCAGCATTTTGTCTATTGCAGTTATTGGGAAAGACTTCTTTCTTTAGCTAGGTTCTTCTTTTGATTGATACCGTTATCACTTATATTCATCAATTACACAGTGGAGTAATGTATTTGAATCGTGAAATGTGGTTAAGTGTTCGTTCTTTACAGCAGGGTCAGCTGGTTGTTTGGCCACAAAGCAGATTCTCCATTCAATGGGTTTTGGTGCAGATGGGACACCACATGCACCTTACTGAATAACGGATGTTCGGAATTTGATAAATCATCTTGTTTAGGTATCTCCTTCATTTGCTTTATATGTTTAATTATCTTATTCCAATGGTCACTAAAAATAATCAATGTGCTGCACAAATTGTGGTACATGTTTCTTCCCTCCCAGCAGGTAGATTCCGTTTGATGACTTCTATGTTTGCTCTACCATCGTGTGTGATTTTGTCTGATAAGAGCCATCACTCCCGGCATTCTGTCTATTGGAGTTATTGGGAAAGACTTCTTTCTTTTGCTAAGTGCTTCTTTTGATTGATACCGTTCTCATTTATATTAATCAATTTCACAGTGGAGTAATGTATTTGAATCGTGAAATGTGGTTAAGTGTTGTTTCTTTACAGCAGGGTCAGCTGGTTGTATGGCCACAAAGCAGATTCTCCATTCAATGGGTTTTTGGTGCAGATGGGACAACACATGCACCTTACTGAATAAGGAATGTTCGGAATGTGATAAATCTTCTTGTTTAGGTATCTCCTTCATTTGCTTTATATGTTTAATAATCTTATTCCAATCGTCACTAAAAATAATAAATGTGCTGCACAAATTGTGTGGTACATGTTTCTTCCCTCTCAGCAGGGGGATTCCGATTGATGACTTCTATGTTTGCTCTACCATCGAGTGTGATTTTGTCTGATAAGAACCATCACTCCCAGCTTTCTGTCTATTGGAGTTGTTGGGAAAAAATTCTGTCTTTTGCTTAATTGCTTCTTTTGATTGTTACCGATATCACTTATATTTATCAATTTCACAGTGGAGTAATGTATTTGAACCGTGAAATGTGGTTAAGTGTTTGTTCTCTACAGCAGGGTCAGCTGGATTTATGGCCACAAAGCAGATTCTCCATGCAATGGGTTTTTGGTGCAGATGGGACACCATGTGCATTTTTCTGAATAACGGAAGTTTGGAATGTAATAAAGCTTCTTGTTTAGGTATTTCCTTCATTTGCTTTACATGTTTATAAATCTTATTCCAATGGTCACTAAAAATAATAAATGTGCTGCACAAATTGTGGTACATGTTTCTTCCCTCACAGCAGGGAGATTCTGTTTGATGACTGCTATGTTTGTTCTACCATTGAGTGTGATTTTGTCTGATAAGAACCATCACTCCCAGCATTCTGTCTATTGGAGTTATTGGGAAGGACTTCTCTCTTTTGGTAGGTACTTTATTTGGTTGATACCGTTATCACTTATATTCATCAATTTCACAGTGGAGTAATGTATTTGAATCGTTAAATGTGGTTAAGTGTTTGCTCTCTACAGCAGTGGCAGCTGGTTTTATGGCCACAAAGCATATTCTCCATTCAATGGGGTTTTGGTGCAGATGGGACACCATGTGCACCTTACTGAATAACGGAAGTTCGGAAAGTGTAATGCTTCTTGTTTAGGTATCTCCTTCATTTGCTTTACATGTTTAAAAATCTTATTCCAATGGTCGCTAAAAATAATAAATGTGCTGCACAAATTGTGGTACATGTTTCTTCCCTCACAGCAGGGAGATTCCGTTTGATGACTGCTATGTTTGTTCTACCATCGAGTGTGTTTTTTTCTGATAAGATCCATCACTCCCAGCATTTTGTCTATTGCAGTTATTGGGAAAGACTTCTTTCTTTAGCTAGGTTCTTCTTTTGATTGATACCGTTATCACTTATATTCATCAATTTCACAGTGGAGTAATGTATTTGAATCGTGAAATGTGGTTAAGTGTTTGTTCTCTATAGCTGGGTCAGCTGGTTGTATGGCCACAAAGCATATTCTCCATTCAATGGGTTTTTGGTGCAGATGGGACACCACATGAATAAGGGATGTTTGAAATATGATAAATCTTCTTCTTTAGGTATCTCCTTCATTTGCTTTGTATGTTTAATAATCTTATACCAATGGTCACTGAAAATAATCAGTGTGCTGTACAAATTGTGGTACATGTTTCTTCCCTCTCAGCAGTGACATTCTGTTTGATGACTGCTATGTTTGCTCTATCATCGTGAGTGATTTTGTCTGATAAGAGCCATCACTCCCAGCATTCTGTCTATTGGACTTATTGGGAAAGACTGCTTTCTTTTGCTAGGTGCTTCTTTTGATTGATACCGTTATCACTAATATTCATCAATTTCACAGTGGAGTAATGTATTTGAACCGTGAAATGTGGTTAAGTGTTTGTTCTCTACAGCAGGGTCAGCTGGATTTATGGCCACAAAGCAGATTCTCCATTCAATGGGTTTTTGGTGTAGATGGGACACCATGTGCACTTTTCTGAATAACGGAAGTTCGGAATGTGATAAAGCTTCTTGTTTAGGTATTTCCTTCATTTGCTTTACATGTTTATAAATCGTATTCCAATGGTCACTAAAAATAATAAATGTGCTGCACAAATTGTGGTACATGTTTCTTCCCTCTCAACAGGTAGATTCCGTTTGATGACTTCTATGTTTGCTGTACCATCGAGTGTGATTTTGTCTGATGAGAGCCATTACTCCCAGCATTCTGTCTATTGGAGTTATTGGGAAAGACTTCTTTCTTTTGCCACGTGCTTCTTTTGATTGATACCGTTATCACTCATATTCATCAATTTCACAGTGGAGTAATGTATTTGAATCGTGTAATGTGGTTAAGTGTTTGTTCTTTACAGCAGGGTCTGCTGGTTGTTTGGCCTCAAAGCAGATTCTGCATTCAATGGGTTTATGGTGCAGATGGGACACCACATGCACTTTACTGAATAACGGATATTCGGAATTTGATAAATCTTCGGGTTTACATATCTCCTTCATTTGCTTTATATGTTTAAAAATCTTATTCCAATGGTCACTAAAAATAATCAGTGTGCTGCACAAATTGTGGTATATGTTTCTTCCCTCTCATCTGTGACATTCCGTTTGATGACTGCTATGTTTGCTCTACCATCGTGTGTGATTTTGTCTGATAAGAGCCATCACTCCCAGCATTCTGTCTATTGGAGTTATTGGGAAAGACTTCTTTCTTTTGCTAGGATCTTCTTTTGATTGATACCGTTATCACTTATATTCATCAATTTCACAGTGGAGTAATGTATTTGAATCATGAAATGTGGTTAACTGTTTGTTCTTTACAGCAGGGTCAGCTGGTTGTATGCCCTCAAAGCAGATTCTCCATTCAATGGGTTTTTGGTGCAGATGGGACACCACCTGCACCTTACTGAATAACGGATGTTCGGTATGTGATAAACCTTCTTGTTTAGATATCTCCTTCATTTGCTTTATATGTTTAAAAATCTGTTTCCAATGGTCACTATAAATAATCAATTAGCTGCACAAATTGTGGTACATGTTTCCTCCCTCTCAGCAGGGAGATTCCGTTTGATGACTTCTATGTTTGCTCTACCATCGAGTGTGATTTTCTCTGATAAGAACCATCACTCCCAGCATTCTGTCTATTGGAGTTATTGGGAATGACTTCTGTCTTTTGGTAGGTACTTTATTTGATTGATACCGTTATCACTTATATTCATCAATTTCGGAGAGGAGTAATGTATTTGATTCGTGAAATTTGGTTAAGTGTTTGTTCTCTACACCAGGGTCAGCTGGTTTTGTGGCCCCAAAGCAGATTAGCCATTCAATGGGTTTCTGGTGCAGATGGGACACCACGTGCACATTACTGAATAACGGAAGTTCGGAATGTGATAAAGCTTCTTGTTTAGGTATCTCCTTCATTTGCTTTACTTGTTTAAAAATCTTATTCGAATGGTCACTAAAAATAATAAATGTGCTGCACAAATTGTGGTACATGTTTCTTCCCTCACAGCAGGGAGATTCCGTCTGATGACTGCTATGTTTGTTCTACCATCGAGTGTGATTTCGTCTGATAAGAACCATCACTCCCGGCATTCTGTCTATTGAAGTTGTTGGGAAAAAATTCTTTCTTTTGCTTGGTGCTTCTTTTGATTGATACCGTTATCACTTATACTTAGCAATTTCACAGTGGAGTAATGTATTTGATTCGTGAAATGTGGTTAAGTGTTTGTTCTTTACAGCAGGGTCAGCTGGTTGTATGGCCTCAAAGCAGATTCTGCATTTAATGGGTTTTTGTTGGAGATGGGACACCACATACACCTTACTGAATAACGGATGTTCGGAATTTGATAAATCTTCTTGTTTAGGTATCTCCTTCATTTGCTTTATATGTTTAATAATCTTATTCTAATGGTCCTTAAAAATAATCAGTGTGCTGCACAAATTGTGGTACATGTTTCTTCCGTCACAGCAGGGAGATTCCGTTTGATGACTGCTATGTTTGTTCTACCATCGAGTGTGATTTTGTCTGATAAGAACCATCACTCGCAGCATTCTGTCTATTGGAGTTATTGGGAAGGACTTCTGTCTTTTGGTAGGTACTTTATTTGATTGATACCGTTATCACTTATATTCATCAATTTCACAGAGGAGTAATGTATTTGAATCGTGAAATGTGGTTAAGTGTTGCTTCTTTACAGCAGGGTCAGCTGGTTGTATGGCCACAAAGCAGATTCTCCATTCAATGGGTTTTTGGAGCAAAAGGGGACTCCACATGCACGTTACTGAATAAGGGATGTTCGGAATGTGATAAATCTTTTTGTTTAGGTATCTCCTTCATTTGCTTTATATGTTTAATAAACTTATTCCAATGGTCACTAAAAATAATCAATGTGCTGCACAAATTGTGGTACATGTTTCTTCCCTCTCAGCACGTAGATTCCGTTTGATGACTTCTATGTTTGTTCTACCATCGAGTGTGATTTTGTCTGATAAGAGCCATCACTCCCAGCATTCTGTCTATTTTAGTTATTGGGAAAGACTTCTTTCTTTTGCTAGGTGCTTCTTTTGATTGATACCGTTATCACTAATATTCATCAAATTCACAGTGGAGGAATGTATTTGAATCGTGAAATGTGGTTAAGTGTTTGTTCCCTACAGCAGGTTCAGCTGGTTTTTTGGCCACAAAGCAGATTCTCCATTCAATAGGTTTTTGGTGCAGTTGGGACACCATGTGCACCTTACTGAATAACGGAAGTTCGGAATGTGATAGAGCTTCTTGTTTGGGTATCTCCTTCATTTGCTTTATATGTTTAAAAATCTTATTCCAATGGTCGCTAAAAATAATAAATGTGCTGCACAAATTGTGGTACATGTTTCTTCCCTCTCAGCAGGGAGATTCCGTTTGATGACTTCTATGTTTGCTCTACCATCGAGTGTGATTTTGTCTGATAAGAACCATCACTCCCAGCATTCTGTCTATTGGTGTTGTTGGGAACAAATTCTTTCTTTTGCTAGGTGCTTCTTTTGATTGATACCGTTATCACTTATACTCATCAATTTCACAGTGGAGTAATGTATTTGAATCGTGAAATGTGGTTAACTGTTTGTTCTTTACAGCAGGGTCAGCTGGTTGTATGGCCTCAAAGCAGATTCTGCATTCAATGGGTTTTTGTTGGAGATGGGACACCACATACATCTTACTGAGTAACGGATGTTCGGAATTTGATAACTCATCTTGTTTAGGTATCTCCTTCATTTGCTTTATATGTTTAATAATCTTATTCCAGTGGTCACTAAAAATAAGCAATGTGCTGCACAAATTGTGGTACATGTTTCTTCCCTCTCAGCAGGTAGATTCCGTTTGATGACTTCTATGTTTGCTCTACCATCGAGTGTGATTTTGTCTGATAAGAGCCATCACTCCCAGCATTCTGTCTAATGGAGTTATTGGGAAAGACTTCTTTCTTTTGCTAGGTGCTTCTTTTGATTGATACCGTTATCACTAATATTCATCAAATTCACAGTGGAGGAATGTATTTGAATCGTGGAATGTGGTTAAGTGTTTGTTCTCTACAGCAGGTTCAGCTGGTTTTTTGGCCACAAAGCAGATTCTCCATTCAATGGCTTTTTGGTGCAGTTGGGACACCATGTGCACCTTACTGAATAACGGAAGTTCGGAATGTGATAAAGCTTCTTGTTTAGGTATCTCCTTCATTTGCTTTATATGTTTAAAAATCTTATTCCAATGGTCGCTAAAAATAATCAGTGTGCTGCACAAATTGTGGTACATGTTTCTTCCCTCTCATCTGTGACATTCCGTTTGATGACTGCTATGTTTGCTCTACCATCGTGTGTGATTTTGTCTGATAAGAGCCATCAATCCCAGCATTCTGTCTATTGGAGTTGTTGGGAAAAAATTCATTCTTTTGCTAGGTGCTTCTTTTGATTGATACCGTTATCACTTATACTCATCAATTTCACAGTGGAGAAATGTATTTGATTCGCGAAATGTGGTTAAGCGTTTGTTCTTTGCAGCAGTGTCAGCTGGTTATATGGCCACAAAGCAGATTCTCCATTCAGTGGGTTTTTGTTGGAGATGGGACACCACATACACCTTACTGAATAACGGATGTTCGGAATGTGATAAACCTTCTTGTTTAGGTATCTCCTACATTTGCTTTATATGTTTAAAAATCGCATTCAGCGGGGAGATTCCGTTTGATGACTGCTATGTTTGCTCTACCATCGTGTGTGATATTGTCTGATATGAACCATCACTCCCAGCATTTTGCCTATTGCAGTTATTGGGAAAGACTTCTTTCTTTAGCTAGGTGCTTCTTTTGATTGATACGGTTATCACTTATATTAATCAATTTCACAGTTGAGTAATGTATTTGAATCATGAAATGTGGTTAAGTGTTTGTTCCTTACAGCAGGGTCAGCTGGTTGTATGGCCTAAAAGTAGATTCTGCATTCAATGGGTTTTTGTTGGAGATGGGACACCACATACACCATACTGAATAACGGATGTTCGGAATTTGATAAATCTTCTTGTTTAGGTATCTCCTTCATTTGCTTTATAAGTTTAATAATCTTATTCCAATCGTCACTAAAAATAATAAATGTGCTGCACAAATTGTGGTACATGTTTCTTCCCTCTCAGCAGGGAGATTCCGTTTGATGACTTCTATGTTTGCTCTACCATCGAGTGTGATTTTCTCTGATAAGAACCATCACTCCCAGCATTCTGTCTATTAGAGTTATTGGGAATGACTTCTGTCTTTTGGTAGGTACTTTATTTGATTGATACCGTTATCACTTATATTCATCAATTTCACAGAGGAGTAATGTATTTGATTCGTGAAATGTGGTTAAGTGTTTGTTCTCTACAGCAGGGTCAGCTGGTTTTATGGCCACAAAGCAGATTCTCCATTCAATGGGTTTTTGGTGCAGTTGTGACACCATGTGCATCTTACTGAATAACAGAAGTTCGGAATGTGATGAAGCTTCTTGTTTAGGTATCTCCTTCATTTGCTTTACATTTTTATAAATCTTATTCCAATGATCACTAAAAATAATAAATGTGCTGCACAAATTGTGGTACATGTTTCTTCCCTCACAGCAGTGAGATTCTGTTTGATGACTGCTATGTTTGTTCTACCTTCGAGTGTGATTTTGTCTGATAAGAACCATCACTCCCAGTATTCTGTCTATTGGAGTTGTTGGGAACAAATTCTTTCTTTTGCTAGGTGCTTCTTTTGATTGATACCGTTAACACTAATATTCATCAAATTCACAGTGGAGGAATGTATTGGAATCATGAAATGTGGTTAAGTGTTTGTTCTTTACAGCAGGTTCAGCTGGTTTTATGGCCACAAAGCAGATTCTCCATTCAATGGGTTTTTGGTGCAGTTGGGACACCATGTGCACCATACTGAATAGCGGAAGTTCGGAATGTGATAATGCTCCTTGTTTAGGTATCTCCTTCATTTGCTTTATATGTTTAAAAATCTTATTCCAATGGTCACTAAAAATAATAAATGTGCTCCACAAAGTGTGGTACATGTTTCTTCCTTCTCAGCGGGGAGATTCCGTTTGATGACTGCTATGTTTGTTCTACCATCGAGTGTGGTTTTGTTGGATAAGTACCACCACTCCCAGCGTTCTGCCTATTGCAGTTATTAGGAAAGACTTATTTATTTTTTTAGGTGCTTCATTTGATTGATACCCTTATCACTTATATTCATCAATTTCACAGTGGAGTAATGAATTAGAATCGTGAAATGTGGTTAAGTGTTTGTTCTTTACAGCAGGGTCAGCTGGTTATATCGCCACAAAGCAGATTCTCCATTCAGTGGGTTAATTGTTGGAGATGGGACACCACATACACCTCACTGAATAACGGATGTTCGGAATTTGATAAATATTCTTGTTTAGGTACCTCCTTCATTTGCTTTATATGTTTAATAATCTTATTCCAATGGTCACTAAAAATAATCAGTGTGCTGCACAAATTGTGGGACATGTTTCTTCCCTCTCATCTGTGACATTCCGTTTGATGACTGCTATGTTTGCTCTACCATCGTGTGTGATTTTGTGTGATAAGAGCCATCAATCCCAGCATTCTGTCTATTGGAGTTGTTGGGAAAAAATTCATTCATTTGCTAGGTGCTTCTTTTGATTGATACCGTTATCACTTATACTCATCAATTTCACAGTGGAGTAATGTATTTGAATCCTGAAATGTGGTTAAGTGTGTGTTCTTTACAGCAGGGTCAGCTGGTTGTATGGCCTCAAAGCAGATTCTGCATTCAATGGGTTTTTGTTGGAGATGGGACACCACATACACCTTACTGAATAACGGATGTTCGGAATTTGATAAATCTTCTTGTTTAGGTATCTCCTACATTTGATTTATATGTTTAATAATCTTATTCCGATTGTCACTAAAAATAATAAATGTGCTGCACAAATTGTGGTACATGTTTCTTCCCTCTCAGCAGGGAGATTCCGTTTGATGACTTCTATGTTTGCTCTACCATCGAGTGTTATTATGTCTCATAAGAACCATCACTCCCAGCATTCTGTCTATTGGAGTTATTGGGAAAGACTTCTTTCTTTAGCTAGGTGCTTCTTTTGATTGGTAACGTTATCACTTATATTCATCAATTTCACAGTGGAGTAATGTATTTGAATCGTGAAATGTGGTTAAGTGTTTGTTCTCTACAGCAGGGTCAGCTGGTTTTATGGCCACAAAGCAGATTGTCCATCCAATGGGTTTTTGGTGCAGATGGGACACGATGTGCACCTTACTGAATAACAGAAGTTCGGAATGTGATAAAGCTTCTTGTTTAGGTATCTCCTTCATTTGCTTTACGTGTTTAAAAATCCTATTCCAATGTCACTAAAAATGATAAATGTGCTGCACAAATTGTGGTACATGTTTCTTCCCTCACAGCAGGGAGATTTTGTTTGATGACTGCTATGTTTCCCTTACCATCAAGTGTCATTTAGTCTGATAAGAACCACCACTCCCAGCATATTGTCTATTGGAGTTGTTGGGAAAATATTCTTTCTTTTGCTAGGTGCTTCTTTTGATTGATACCGTTATCATCTATACTCATCAATTTCACAGTGGAGTAATGTATTTGATTCGTGAAATGTGGTGATAAGCACCATCGCTCTCAACATTCTGTCTATTGCAGTTATTGGGAAAGACTTCTGTCTTTTGGTAGTTACTTTACTTGATTGATACCGTTATCACTTATATTCATCAATTTCACAGTGGAGTAATGTATTTGATTCGTGAAATGTGGTTAAGTGTTTGGTCTTTACAGCAGGGTCAGCTGGTTGTATGGCCTCAAAGCAGATTCTGCATTTAATGGGTTTTTGGTGCAGATGGGACGCCACATGAATAAGGGATGTTTGAAATATGATAAATCTTCTTCTTTAGGTATCTCCTTCACTTGCTTTATATGTTTATTAATCTTATTCCAATCGTCACTAAAAATAATTACTGTGCTGAACAAATTGTGGTACATGTTTCTCCCCTCTCAGCGGGGAGATTCCGTTTGATGACTGCTATGTTTGTTCTACCATCGAGTGTGATTTTGTTGGATAAGTACCACCACTCCCAGCATTCTTTCTATTGCAGTTATTGGGAAAGACTTCTTTCTTTTTCTAGGTGCTTCATTTGATTGATACCGTTCTCACTTATATTAATCAATTTCACAGTGGAGTAATGAATTTGAATGGTGAAATGTGGTTAAGTGTTTGTTCTCTACAGCAGGGTCAGCTGGTTTTATGGCCAAAAAGCAGATTCTCCATTCAATGGGGTTTTGGGCAGATGGGACACCAAGTGCACCTTACTGAATAAGGGATGTTCGGAAAGTGATAAAGCTTCTTGTTTCGGTATCTCCTTCATTTGCCTTACATGTTTAAAAATCTTATTCCTATGGTCGCTAAAAATAATAAATGTGCTGCACAAATTGTGGTACATGTTTCTTCCCTCACAGCAGGGAGATTCCGTTTGATGACTGCTATGTTTGCTTTACCATCGAGTGTGATTTTGTCTGATAAGAACCATCACTCCCAGCATTTTGTCTATTGCAGTTATTGGGAAAGACTTCTTTCTTTAGGTAGGTTCTTCTTTTGATTGATACCGTTCTCACTTATATTAATCAATTTCACAGTGGAGTAATGTATTTGAATCGTGAAATGTGGTTAAGTGTTTGTTCTCTAAAGCAGGGTCAGCTGGTTGTATGGCCACAAAGCATATAATCCATTCAATGGGCTTTTGGTGCAGATGGGACACCACTTGAATAAGGGCTGTTGGAAATATGATAAATCTTCTTCTTTAGGTATCTCCTTCATTTGCTTTATATGTTTAATAATCTTATTCCAGTGGTCACTAAAAATAAGCAATGTGCTGCACAAATTGTGGTACATGTTTCTTCCCTCTCAGCAGGTAGATTCCGTTTGATGACTTCTATGTTTGCTCTACCATCGAGTGTGATTTTGTCTGATAAGAGCCATCACTCCCAGCATTCTGTCTAATGGAGTTATTGGGAAAGACTTCTTTCTTTTGCTAGGTGCTTCTTTTGATTGATACCGTTATCACTAATATTCATCAAATTCACAGTGGAGGAATGTATTTGAATCGTGGAATGTGGTTAAGTGTTTGTTCTCTACAGCAGGTTCAGCTGGTTTTTTGGCCACAAAGCAGATTCTCCATTCAATGGCTTTTTGGTGCAGTTGGGACACCATGTGCACCTTACTGAATAACGGAAGTTCGGAATGTGATAAAGCTTCTTGTTTAGGTATCTCCTTCATTTGCTTTATATGTTTAAAAATCTTATTCCAATGGTCGCTAAAAATAATCAGTGTGCTGCACAAATTGTGGTACATGTTTCTTCCCTCTCATCTGTGACATTCCGTTTGATGACTGCTATGTTTGCTCTACCATCATGTGTGATTTTGTCTGATAAGAGCCATCAATCCCAGCTTCTGTCTATTGGAGTTGTTGTGAAAAAATTCATTCTTTTGCTAGGTGCTTCTTTCGATTGATACCGTTATCACTTATACTCATCAATTTCACAGTGGAGTAATGTATTTGAATCGTGAAATGTGGATAAGTGTTGCTTCTTTACAGCAGTGTCAGCTGGTTGTATGGCCACAAAGCAGATTCTCCATTCAATGGGTTTTTGTTGCAGATGGGATTCCACATGCACCTTACTGAATAAGGGATGTTCGGAATGTGATAAATCTTCTTGTTTAGGTATCTCCTTCATTTGATTTATATGTTTAATAATCTAATTCCAATTGTCACTGAAAATAACAAATGTGCTGCACAAATTGTGGTACATGTTTCTTCCCTCTCAGCAGGGAGATTCCGTTTGATGACTTCTATGTTTGCTCTACCAATGAGTGTGATTTTGTTTCATAAGAACCATCACTCCCTGCATTCTGTCTATTGGAGTTATTGGGAAAGACTTCTTTCTTTTGCTAGGTGCTTTTTTGATTGATGCCGTTATCACTTATATTCATCAAATTCACAGTAGATTTATGTATTTGAATCGTGAAATGTGGTTTAGTGTTTGTTCTCTACAGCAGGGTCAGCTGGTTTTATGGCCACAAACAGATTCTCCATTCAATGGGTTTTTGGTGCAGATGGTACACGATGTGCACCTTACTGAATAACGGAAGTTCGGAATGTGATAAATCTTCTTGTTTAGGTATCTCCTTCATTTGCTTTACATATTTAAAAATCTTATTCCAATGGTCACTAAAAATAATAAATGTGCTGCACAAATGGTGGTACATGTTTCTTCTATCACAGCAGGGAGATTTTGTTTGATGACTGCTATGTTTGTTCTACCATCGAGTGTCATTTTGACTGATAAGAACCATCACTCCCAGCATTTTGTCTATTGGAGTTGTTGGGAAAAAATTCTTTCTTTTGCTAGGTGCTTCTTTTGATTCATACCGTTATCACTTATATTAATCAATTTCACAGTTTAGTAATGTATTTGAATCGTGAAATGTGGTTAAGTGTTTGTTCTTTACAACAGGGTCAGCTGGTTGTATGGCCTCAAAGCAGAGTCTGCATACAATGGGTTTTTGTTGGAGATGGACACCACATACACCTTACTGAGTAACGGATGTTCGGAATTTGATAAACCTTCTTGTTTAGGTATCTCCTTCATTTGCTTTATATGTTTAATAATCTTATTCCAATGGTCACTAAAAATAATCAGTGTGCTGCACAAATTGTGGTACATGTTTATTCCCTCTCAGCAGTGACATTTCGTTTGATGACTGCTATGTTTGCTCTACCATCGTGTGTGATTTTGTCTGATAAGAGTCATCACTCCCTGCATTCTGTCTATTGGAGTTATTGGGAAAGACTTCTTTCTTTTGCTAAGTGCTTCTTTTGATTGATACCGTTCTCACTTATATTAATCAATTTCAAAGTGGAGTAATATATTTGAATCGTGAAATGTGGTTAAGTGTTGCTTCTTTACAGCAGGGTCAGCTGGTTGTATGGGCACAAAGCAGATTCTCCATTCAATGGGTTTTTGGTGCAGATGGGACTCATCATGCACCTTACTGAATAAGGGATGTTCGGAGTGTGATAAATCTTCTTGTTTAGGCATCTCCTTCATTTGCTTTATATGTTTAAAAATCTTATTCCAATGGTCACTAAAAATAATAAATGTGCTGCACAAATGGTGGTACATGTTTCTTCTATCACAGCAGGGAGATTTTGTTTGATGACTGCTATGTTTGTTCTACCATCGAGTGTCATTTTGACTGATAAGAACCATCACTCCCAGCATTTTGTCTATTGGAGTTGTTGGGAAAAAATTCTTTCTTTTGCTAGGTGCTTCTTTTGATTCATACCGTTATCACTTATATTCATCAATTTCACAGTATAGTAATGTATTTGAATCGTGAAATGTGGTTAAGTGTTTGTTCTCTACAGCACGATCAGCTGCTTTCATGGCCACAAAGCAGATTCTCCATTCAATGGGTTTTTGGTGCAGTTGTGACACCATGTGCATCTTACTGAATAACAGAAGTTCGGAATGTGATAAAGCTTCTTGTTTAGGTATCTCCTTCATTTGCTTTAAATGTTTAAAAGTCTTATTCCAATGGTCACTAAAAATAATAAATGTGCTGCACAAATTGTGGTACATGTTTGTTCCCTCACAGCAGGGAGATTCTGTTTGATGACTGCTATGTTTGTTCTACCATCGAGTGTGATTTTGTCTGATACGAACCATCACTCCCAGCATTCTGACTGTTGGAGTTGTTGGGAAAAAATTCTTTCTTTTGCTAAGTGCTTCTTTTGATTGATACCGTTATCACTTATACTCATCAATTTCACAGTGGAGTAATGTATTTGATCGTACATTTGTGGTTAAGTGTTTGTTCTTTACAGCAGGGTCAGCTGGTTCTATGGCCACAAAGCAGATTCTCCATTCAATAGGTTTTTGGTGCAGATGGGACACCACATGGCTAAGGGATGTTTGGAATATGATAAATCATCTTGTTTAGGCATCTCCTTCATTTGCTTTATATGTTTAAAAATCTTATTCCAATGGTCACTAAAAATAATCAGTGTGCTGCACAAAATGTGGTACATGTTTCTTCCCTCTCGGCAGTGACATTCCGTGTGATGACTGCTACGTTTTCTCTTCCATCATGTGTGATTTTGTCTGATAAGAACCATCACTCCCAGCATTCTGTGTATTTGAGTTATTGGGAAAGGCTTCTTTCTTTTGCTATGTGCTTCTTTTGATTGATACCGTTCTCACTTATATTCATCAATTTCACAGTGGGGTAATGTATTTGAATCGTGAAATGTGTTTAAGTGTGTGTTCTTTACAGCAGGGTCAGCTGGTTGTATGGCCTCAAAGCAGATTCTGCATTCAATGGGTTTTTGGTGCAGATGGGACACCAAATGAATAAGGGATGTTTGAAATATGATAAATCTTCTTCTTTAGGTATCTCCTTCATTTGATTTATATGTTTAATAATCTTATTCCAATTGTCACTAAAAATAATAAATGTGCTGCACAAATTGTGGTACATGTTTCTTCCCTCTCAGCAGGGAGATTCAGTTTGATGACTTCTATGTTTGCTCTGCCATCGAGTGTGATTTTGTCTCATAAGAACCATCACTCCCAGCATTCTGTCTATTCGAGTTATTGGGAAAGACTTCTTTCTTTTGCTAGGTGCTTCTTTTGATTAGTACTGTTATCTCTTATATTAATCAATTTCACAGTCTAGTAATGTATTTGAATCATGAAATGTGGTTAAGTGTTTGTTCTCTACAGCAGGGTCAGCTGGTTTTATGGCCACAAAGTAAATTCTCCATTCAATGGGTTTTTGGTGCAGTTGTGACACCATGTGCATTTTACTGAATAACAGAAGTTCGGAATGTGATAAAGCTTCTTGTTTAGGTATCTCCTTCATTTGCTTTACATGTTTAAAAATCTTATTCCAATGTCACTAAATATAATAAATGTGCTGCACAAATTGTGGTACATGTTTCTTCCCTCACAGCAGGGAGATTCTGTTTGATGACTGCTATGTTTGTTCTACCATCGAGTGTGATTTTGTCTGATAAGAACCATCACTCCCAGCATTCTGTCTATTGGAGTTGTTGGGAAAAAATTCTTTCTTTTGCTAGGTGCTTCTTTTGATTGATACCATTATCACTTATACTCATCAATTTCACAGTGGAGTAATATATTTGAATCGTAAATTTGTGGTTAAGTGTTTGTTCGTTACAGCTGGGTCAGCTGGTTCTATGGCCACAAAGCAGATTCTCCATTTAATGGGTTTTTGGTGCAGATGGGACACCACATGGATAAGGGATGTTTGGAATATGATAAATCTTCTTGTTTAGGCATTTCCTTCATTTGCTTTATATGTTTAAAAATCTTATTCCAATGGTCACTAAAAATAATCAGTGTGCTGCACAAAATGTTGTACATGTTTCTTCCCTCTCGGCAATGACATTCCGTGTGATGACTGCTATGTTTTCTCTACCATCGTGTGTGATTTTGTCTGATAAGAACCATCACTCCCAGCATTCTGTCTATTGGAGTTATTGGGAATGGCTTCTTTCTTTTACTAGGTGCTTCTTTTGTTTGATATCGTTCTCACTTATATTCATCAATTTCACAGTGGAGTAATGTATTTGAATCGTGAAATGTGGTTAAGTGTGTGTTCTTATCAGCAGGGTCAGCTGGTTGTTTGGCCACAAAGCAGATTCTCCATTCAATGGGTTTTTGGTGCAGATTGGATACCACATGCACCTTACTGAATACTGGATGTTCGGAATGTGATAAATCTTCTTGTTTAGATATCTCCTTCATTTGCTTTATATGTTTAATAATCTTATTCCAATCGTCACTAAAAATAATAAATGTGCTGCACATATTGTGGTACATGTTTCTTCCCTCTCAGCAGGGAGATTCCGTTTGATGACTTCTATGTTTGCTCTACCATCGAGTGTGATTTTCTCTGATAAGAACCATCACTCCCAGCATTCTGTCTATTGGAGTTATTGGGAAGGACTTCTGTCTTTTGGTAGGTACTTTATTTGATTGATACCGTTATCACTTATATTCATCAATTTCACAGTGGAGTAATGTATTTGAATCGTGAAATGTGGTTAAGTGTTTGTTCTCTACAGCAGGGTCAGCTGGATGTATGGCCACAAAGCAGATTCTCCATTCAATGGGTTTTTGGTGCAGATGGGACACCACGTGCACCTTACTGAATAAGGGATGTTCGGAATGTGATAAATCTTCTTGTTTAGGTATCTCCTTCATTTGATTTATATGTTTAATAATCTTATTCCAATTGTCACTAAAAATAATAAATGTGCTGCACAAATTGTGGTACATGTTTCTTCCCTCTCAGCAGGGAGATTCAGTTTGATGACTTCTATGTTTGCTCTGCCATCGTGTGTGATTTTGTCTGATAAGAACCATCACTCCCAGCATTCTGTCTATTCGAGTTATTGGGAATGGCTTCTTTCTTTTACTAGGTGCTTCTTTTGTTTGATATCGCCCTCACTTATATTCATCAATTTCACAGTGGAGTAATGTATTTGAATCGTGAAATGTGGTTAAGTGTGTGTTCTTTACAGCAGGGTCAGCTTGTTGTATGGCCTCAAAGCAGATTTTGCATTCAATGGGTTTATGGTGCAGATGGGACACCACATGCACTTTACTGAATAACGGATGTTCGGAATTTGATAAATCTTCTTGTTTAGGTATCTCCTTCATTTGCTTTATATTTTTAAAAATCTTATTCGAATGGTCACTAAAAATAATAAATGTGCATGTTTCTTCCCTCTCAGCGTGGAGATTCCGTTTGATGACTGGTATATTTGTTCTACCATCGAGTGTGATTTTGTTGGATAAGTACCACCACTCCCAACATTCTGTCTTTTGCAGTTATTGGGAAAGTCTTCTTACTTTTGCTAGGTGCTTCATTTGATTGATACCCTTATCACTTATATTCATCAATTGCACTGTGGAGTAAGGTATTTGAATCGTGAAATTTGGTTAAGTGTTTCTTCTCTACAGCAGGGTCAGCTGGATGTATGGCCACAAAGCAGATTCTCCATTCAATGGGTTTTTGGTGCAGATGGGACACTATGTGCACCCTACTGAATAACGGAAGTTTGGAATGTGATATATCTTCTTGTTTAGGTATCTCCTTCATTTGCTTTACATGTTTGAAAATCTTATTCCAATGGTCACTAAAAATAATAAATGTGCTGCACAAGTTGTGGTACATGTTTCTTCCATCACAGCAGGGAGATTCTGTTTGATGACTGCTATGTTTGTTCTACCATCGAGTGTCATTTTGTCTGATAAGAACCATCGCTCCCAGCATTCTGTCTATTGGAGTCATTGGGAAAGACTTGTTTCTTTTGCTAGGTGCTTCTTTTGATTGATACCGTTATCACTTATATTCATCAATTTCACAGTGGAGTAATGTATTTGAACGTGAAATGTGGTTAAGTGTTGCTTCTTTACAGCAGGGTCAGCTGGTTTTATAGCCACAAAGCAGATTCTCCATTCAATGGGTTTTTGGTGCAGTTGTGACACCATGTGCATCTTACTGAGTAACAGAAGTTCGGAATGTGATAAACCTTCTTGTTTAGGTATCTCCTTCATTTGCTTTATATGTTTAATTATCTTATTCCAATGGTCACTAAAAATAATCAGTGTGCTGCACAAATTGTGGTACATGTTTCTTCCCTCTCAGCAGTGACATTCCGTTTGATGACTGATATGTTTGCTCTACCATCGTGTGTGATTTTTTCTGATAAGAGCCATCACTCCCAGCATTCTGTCTATTGGAGTTATTGGGAAAGGCTTCATTCTTTTGCTAGGTGCTTCTTTTGATTGATACCGTTCTCACTTATATTCGTCAATTTCACAGTGGAGTAATGTATTTGAATCATGAAATGTGGTTAAGTGTGTGTTCTTTACAGCAGGGTCAGCTGCTTGTATGGCCTCAAAGCAGATTCTGCATTCAATGGGTTTATGGTGCAGATGGGACACCACATGCACTTTACTGAATAACGGATGTTCGGAATTTGATAAATCTTCTTGTTTAGGTATCTCCTTCATTTGCTTTATATGTTTAAAAATCTTATTCCAATGGTCACTAAAAATAATAAATGTGCATGTTTCTTCCGTCTCAGCGGGGAGATTCCGTTTGATGACTGCTATGTTTGTTCTACCATCGAGTGTGATTTTGTTGGATAAGTACCACCACTCCCAGCATTCTGTCTATTGCAGTTATTGGGAAAGTCTTCTTTCTTTTGCTAGGTGTTTCATTTGATTGATAGCCTTATCACTTATATTCATGAATTTCACAGTGGAGTAATGTATTTGAATCGTGAAATTTGGTTAAGTGTTTGTTCTCTACAGCAGGGTCAGCTGGATGTATGGCCACAAAGCAGATTCTCCATTCAATGGGTTTTTGGTGCAGATGGGACACCACGTGCACCTTACTGAATAAGGGATGTTCGGAATGTGATAAATCTTCTTGTTTAGGTATCTCCTTCATTTGCTTTATATGTTTAAAAATCTTATTCCAATGGTCACTAAAAATAATCAATGTGCTGCACAAGTTGTGGTACATGTTTCTTCCCTCACAGCAGGGAGATTCCCCTTGATGACTTCTATGTTTGCTCTACCATCCAGTGTGATTAGGTCTGATAAGAACCATCACTCCCAGCGTTCTGTCTATTGGAGTTGTTGGGAACAAATTCTTTCTTTTGCTAGGTGCTTCTTTTGATTGATACCGTTATCACTTATACTCATCTATTTCACAGTGGAGTAATGTATTTGAATCGTGAAATGTGGTTAAGTGTTTGTTCCTTACAGCAGGGTCAGCTGGTTGTATGGCCTCAAAGCAGATTCTGCATTCAATGGGTTTTTGTTGGAGATGGGACACCACATACACCTTACTGAATAACGGATGTTCGGAACTTGATAAATCATCTTGTTTAGGTATCTCTTTCATTTGCTTTATATGTTTAATAAACTTATTCCAATGGTCACTAAAAATAATCAATGTGCTGCACAAATTGTGGTACATGTTTCTTCCCTCTCAGCAGGTAAATTCCGTTTGATGACTTCTATGTTTGTTCTACCATCGAGTGTGATTTTGTCTGATAAGAGCCATCACTCCCAGCTTTCTGTCTAATGGAGTTATTGGGAAAGACTTCTTTCTTTTGCTAGGTGCTTCTTTTGACTGATACCGTTATCACTTATATTTATCAATTTAACAGTGGAGTAATGTATTTGAATCATGAAATGTGGTTAAGTGTTTGTTCTCTACAGCAGGGTCAGCTGGTTTTATGGCCACAAAGCAGATTCTCCATTCAATGTGTTTTTGGTGCAGATGGGACATCATGTGCATCTTACTGAATAACGGAAGTAAGGGATGTGGTAAATCTTCTTATTTAGGTATCTCCTTCATTTGCTTTACATGTTTAAAAATCTTATTCCAATGGTCACTAAAAATAATCAGTGTGCTGCACAAAATGTGGTACATGTTTCTTCCCTCTCAGCAGTGACATTCCGTGTGATGACTGCTATGTTTGCCTTACCATCGTGTGTGATTTTATCTGATAAGAACCATCACTCCCAGCATTCTGTCTATTGGAGTTATCGGGAAAGACTTCTTTCTTTTGCTAGGTGCTTCTTTTGATTGATACCCTTATCACTTATATTCATCAATTTCACAGTGGAGTAATGAATTTGAATCGTGAAATGTGGTTCAGTGTTTGTTCTTTACAGCAGGGTCAGCTGGTTATATGGCCACAAAGCAGATTCTCCATTCAGTGGGTTTATTGTTGGAGATGGGACACCACATACACCTTACTGAATAACGGATGTTCGGAATTTGATAAATATTCTTGTTTAGGTATCTCCTTCATTTGCTTTATATGTTTAATAATCTTATTCCAAGGTCACTAAAAATAATCAGTGTGCTGCACACATTGTGGTACATGTTTCTTCCCTCTCATCTGTGACATTCCGTTTGATGACTGCTATGTTTGCTCTACCATCGTGTGTGATTTTGTCTGATAAGAGCCATCAATCCCAGCATTCTGTCTATTGGAGTTGTTGGGAAAAAATTCATTCTTTTGCTAGGTGCTTCTTTTGATTGATACCGTTATCACTTATACTCATCAATTTCACAGTGGAGAAATGTATTTGATTCGCGAAATGTGGTTAAGCGTTTGTTCTTTGCAGCAGTGTCAGCTGGTTATATGGCCACAAAGCAGATCCTCCATTCAGTGGGTTTTTGTTGGAGATGGGACACCACATACACCTTACTGAATAACGGATGTTCGGAATGTGATAAACCTTCTTGTTTAGGTATCTCCTTCATTTGCTTTATATGTTTAAAAATCGCATTCAGCGGGGAGATTCCATTTGATGACTGCTGTGTTTGCTCTACCATCGTGTGTGATATTGTCTGATAAGAGCCATCACTCCCAGCATTTTGTCTATTGGAGTTATTGGGAAAGACTTCTTTCTTTTGCTAACTGCTTCATTTGATTGATACCCTAATCACTTATATTCATCAATTTCACAGTGGAGTAATGTATTTGATTCGTGAAATGTGGTTATGTGTTTGTTCTTTACAGCAGGGTCAGCTGGTTATATGGCCACAAAGCAGATTCTCCATTCTGTGGGTTTTTGTTGGAGATGGGACAC
This sequence comes from Schistocerca nitens, assembly GCF_023898315.1. NCBI lineage: Eukaryota > Metazoa > Arthropoda > Insecta > Orthoptera > Acrididae > Schistocerca > Schistocerca nitens. Next base: position 58,651,594 of record NC_064625.1, read on the forward strand.
CACCTGCACCTTACTGAATAACGGATGTTCCGAATGTGATAAACCTTCTTGTTTAGATATCTCCTTCATTTGCTTTATATGTTTAAAAATCTTATTCCAATGGTCACTAAAAATAATCAATGCGCTGCACAAATTATGGTACATGTTTCTTCCATCACAGCAGGGAGATTCTGTTTGATGACTGCTATGTTTGTTCTACCATCGAGTGTGATTTTGTCTGATAAGAACCATCACTCCCAGCATTTTGTCTATTGCAGTTATTGGGAAAGACTTCTATCTTTAGCTAGGTGCTTCTTTTGATTGATACGGTTATCACTTATATTAATCAATTTCACAGTGGAGTAATGTATTTGAATCATGAAATGTGGTTAAGTGTTTGTTCTTTACTGCAGGGTCAGCTGGTTGTATGGCCTCAAAGCATTTTCTGCATTCAATGGGTTTTTGTTGGAGATGGGACACCACATACACCTTACTGAATAACGGATGTTCGGAATTTGATAAATCTTCTTGTTTAGGTATCTCCTTCATTTGCTTTATATGTTTAATAATCTTATTCCAGTGGTCACTAAAAATAATAAATGTGCTGCACAAATTTTTGTACATGTTTCCTCCCTCTCAGCAGGGAGATTCCGTTTGATGACTTCTATGTTTGCTCTACCATCGAGTGTGATTTTCTCTGATAAGAACCATCACTCCCAGCATTCTGTCTATTGGAGTTATTGGGAAAGACTTGTTTCTTTTGCTAAGTGCTTCTTTTGATTGATACCGTTCTCACTTATATTAATCAATTTCACGGTGGAGTAATGTATTTGAATCGTGAAATGTGGTTAAGTGTTGCTTCTTTAGAGCAGGGTCAGCTGGTTGTATGGCCTCAAAGCAGATTCTGCATTCAATGGGTTTTTGTTGAAGATGGGACACCACATACACCTTACTGAATAACGGATGTTTGGAATTTGATAAATCATCTTGTTTAGGTATCTCCTTCATTTGCTTTATATGTTTAATAATCTTATTCCAGTGGTCACTAAAAATAATAAATGTGCTGCACAAATTGTGGTACATGTTTCTTCCGTCTCAGCAGGTAGATTCCGTTTGATGACTTCTATGTTTGCTCTACCATCGAGTGTGATTTTGTCTGATAAGAGCCATCACTCCCAGCATTCTGTCTATTGGAGTTATTGGGAGAGACTTCTTTCTTTTGCTAGGTGCTTCTTTTGATTGATACCGTTATCACTAATATTCATCAAATTAACAGTGGAGGAATGTATTTGAATCGTGAAATGTGGTTAAGTGTTTGTTCTCTACAGCAAGGTCAGCTGGTTTTATGGCCACAAAGCAGATTCTCCATTCAATGGGTTTTTGGTGCAGTTAGGACACCAAATGCACTTTACTGAATAACGGATATTCGGAATTTGATAAATCTTCGTGTTTAGATATCTCCGTCATTTGCTTTATATGTTTAAAAATCTTATTCCAATTGTCACTAAAAATAATAAATGTGCTGCACAAATTGTGGTACATACTTCTTCCCTCACAGCAGGGAGATTCTGTTTGATGGCTGCTATGTTTGTTCTACCATCGAGTGTGATTTTGTCTGATAAGAACCATCACTTCCAGCATTCTGTCTTTTGGAGTTATTGGGAAAGACTTCTTTCTTTTGGTAGGTACATCTTTTGATTGATACCGTTATCACTAATATTGATCAATTTCACACTGGAGTAACGTAGTTGAATCGTGAAATGTGGTTAAGTGTTTCTTCACTACAGCAGGGTCAGCTGGTTTTATGGCCACAAAGCAGATTCTCCATTCAATGGGTTTTTGGTGCAGATGGGACACCATGTGCATCTTACTGAATAACGGAAGTTAGGAATGTGGTAAATCTTCTTATTTAGGTATCTCCTTCATTTGCTTTATATGTTTAAAAATCTTATTCCAATGGTCACTAAAAATAATCAGTGTGCTGCACAAAATGTGGTACCTGTTTCTTCCCTCTCAGCAGTGACATTCCGTGTGATGACTGCTATGTTTGCTCTACCATCGAGTGTGATTTTGTCTGATAAGAACCATCACTCCCAGCATTCTGTATAGTGGAGTTGTCGGGAAAAAATTGTTTCTTTTGCTAGGTGCTGCTTTTGATTGATAACGTTATCACTTATACTCATCAATTTCACAGTGGAGTAATGTATTTGAATCGTGAAATGTGGTTAAGTTGTTGTTCCTTACAGCAGGGTCAGCTGGTTGTAGAGCCACAAAGCAGATTCTCCATTCAACGGGTTTTTGGTGCAGATGGGACACCACATGGATAAGGGATGTTTGAAATATGATAAATCTTCTTCTTTAGGTATCTCCTTCATTTACTGTATATGTTTAATAATCTTATTCCAATCGTCACTAAAAATAATAAATGTGCTGCACATATTGTGGTACATGTTTCTTCCCTCTCAGCAGGGAGATTCCGTTTGATGACTTCTATGTTTGCTCTACCATCGAGTGTGATTTTCTCTGATAAGAACCATCACTCCCAGCATTCTGTCTATTGGAGTTATTGGGAAGCACTTCTGTCTTTTGGTAGGTACTTTATTTGGTTGATACCGTTATCACTTATATTCATCAATTTCACAGTGGAGTAATGTATTTGAATCGTTAAATGTGGTTAAGTGTTTGCTCTCTACAGCAGTGGCAGCTGGTTTTATGGCCACAAAGCATATTCTCCATTCAATGGGGTTTTGGTGCAGATGGGACACCATGTGCACCTTACTGAATAACGGAAGTTCGGAAAGTGTAATGCTTCTTGTTTAGGTATCTCCTTCATTTGCTTTACATGTTTAAAAATCTTATTCCAATGGTCGCTAAAAATAATAAATGTGCTGCACAAATTGTGGTACATGTTTCTTCCCTCACAGCAGGGAGATTCCGTTTGATGACTGCTATGTTTGTTCTACCATCGAGTGTGTTTTTTTCTGATAAGATCCATCACTCCCAGCATTTTGTCTATTGCAGTTATTGGGAAAGACTTCTTTCTTTAGCTAGGTTCTTCTTTTGATTGATACCGTTATCACTTATATTCATCAATTTCACAGTGGAGTAATGTATTTGAATCGTGAAATGTGGTTAAGTGTTTGTTCTCTATAGCTGGGTCAGCTGGTTGTATGGCCACAAAGCATATTCTCCATTCAATGGGTTTTTGGTGCAGATGGGACACCACATGAATAAGGGATGTTTGAAATATGATAAATCTTCTTCTTTAGGTATCTCCTTCATTTGCTTTGTATGTTTAATAATCTTATACCAATGGTCACTGAAAATAATCAGTGTGCTGTACAAATTGTGGTACATGTTTCTTCCCTCTCAGCAGTGACATTCTGTTTGATGACTGCTATGTTTGCTCTATCATCGTGAGTGATTTTGTCTGATAAGAGCCATCACTCCCAGCATTCTGTCTATTGGACTTATTGGGAAAGACTGCTTTCTTTTGCTAGGTGCTTCTTTTGATTGATACCGTTATCACTAATATTCATCAATTTCACAGTGGAGTAATGTATTTGAACCGTGAAATGTGGTTAAGTGTTTGTTCTCTACAGCAGGGTCAGCTGGATTTATGGCCACAAAGCAGATTCTCCATTCAATGGGTTTTTGGTGTAGATGGGACACCATGTGCACTTTTCTGAATAACGGAAGTTCGGAATGTGATAAAGCTTCTTGTTTAGGTATTTCCTTCATTTGCTTTACATGTTTATAAATCGTATTCCAATGGTCACTAAAAATAATAAATGTGCTGCACAAATTGTGGTACATGTTTCTTCCCTCTCAACAGGTAGATTCCGTTTGATGACTTCTATGTTTGCTGTACCATCGAGTGTGATTTTGTCTGATGAGAGCCATTACTCCCAGCATTCTGTCTATTGGAGTTATTGGGAAAGACTTCTTTCTTTTGCTACGTGCTTCTTTTGATTGATACCGTTATCACTCATATTCATCAATTTCACAGTGGAGTAATGTATTTGAATCGTGTAATGTGGTTAAGTGTTTGTTCTTTACAGCAGGGTCTGCTGGTTGTTTGGCCTCAAAGCAGATTCTGCATTCAATGGGTTTATGGTGCAGATGGGACACCACATGCACTTTACTGAATAACGGATATTCGGAATTTGATAAATCTTCGGGTTTACATATCTCCTTCATTTGCTTTATATGTTTAAAAATCTTATTCCAATGGTCACTAAAAATAATCAGTGTGCTGCACAAATTGTGGTATATGTTTCTTCCCTCTCATCTGTGACATTCCGTTTGATGACTGCTATGTTTGCTCTACCATCGTGTGTGATTTTGTCTGATAAGAGCCATCACTCCCAGCATTCTGTCTATTGGAGTTATTGGGAAAGACTTCTTTCTTTTGCTAGGATCTTCTTTTGATTGATACCGTTATCACTTATATTCATCAATTTCACAGTGGAGTAATGTATTTGAATCATGAAATGTGGTTAACTGTTTGTTCTTTACAGCAGGGTCAGCTGGTTGTATGCCCTCAAAGCAGATTCTCCATTCAATGGGTTTTTGGTGCAGATGGGACACCACCTGCACCTTACTGAATAACGGATGTTCGGTATGTGATAAACCTTCTTGTTTAGATATCTCCTTCATTTGCTTTATATGTTTAAAAATCTGTTTCCAATGGTCACTATAAATAATCAATTAGCTGCACAAATTGTGGTACATGTTTCCTACCTCTCAGCAGGGAGATTCCGTTTGATGACTTCTATGTTTGCTCTACCATCGAGTGTGATTTTCTCTGATAAGAACCATCACTCCCAGCATTCTGTCTATTGGAGTTATTGGGAATGACTTCTGTCTTTTGGTAGGTACTTTATTTGATTGATACCGTTATCACTTATATTCATCAATTTCGGAGAGGAGTAATGTATTTGATTCGTGAAATTTGGTTAAGTGTTTGTTCTCTACACCAGGGTCAGCTGGTTTTGTGGCCCCAAAGCAGATTAGCCATTCAATGGGTTTCTGGTGCAGATGGGACACCACGTGCACATTACTGAATAACGGAAGTTCGGAATGTGATAAAGCTTCTTGTTTAGGTATCTCCTTCATTTGCTTTACTTGTTTAAAAATCTTATTCGAATGGTCACTAAAAATAATAAATGTGCTGCACAAATTGTGGTACATGTTTCTTCCCTCACAGCAGGGAGATTCCGTCTGATGACTGCTATGTTTGTTCTACCATCGAGTGTGATTTCGTCTGATAAGAACCATCACTCCCAGCATTCTGTCTATTGAAGTTGTTGGGAAAAAATTCTTTCTTTTGCTTGGTGCTTCTTTTGATTGATACCGTTATCACTTATACTCAGCAATTTCACAGTGGAGTAATGTATTTGATTCGTGAAATGTGGTTAAGTGTTTGTTCTTTACAGCAGGGTCAGCTGGTTGTATGGCCTCAAAGCAGATTCTGCATTTAATGGGTTTTTGTTGGAGATGGGACACCACATACACCTTACTGAATAACGGATGTTCGGAATTTGATAAATCTTCTTGTTTAGGTATCTCCTTCATTTGCTTTATATGTTTAATAATCTTATTCTAATGGTCCTTAAAAATAATCAGTGTGCTGCACAAATTGTGGTACATGTTTCTTCCGTCACAGCAGGGAGATTCCGTTTGATGACTGCTATGTTTGTTCTACCATCGAGTGTGATTTTGTCTGATAAGAACCATCACTCGCAGCATTCTGTCTATTGGAGTTATTGGGAAGGACTTCTGTCTTTTGGTAGGTACTTTATTTGATTGATACCGTTATCACTTATATTCATCAATTTCACAGAGGAGTAATGTATTTGAATCGTGAAATGTGGTTAAGTGTTGCTTCTTTACAGCAGGGTCAGCTGGTTGTATGGCCACAAAGCAGATTCTCCATTCAATGGGTTTTTGGAGCAAAAGGGGACTCCACATGCACGTTACTGAATAAGGGATGTTCGGAATGTGATAAATCTTTTTGTTTAGGTATCTCCTTCATTTGCTTTATATGTTTAATAAACTTATTCCAATGGTCACTAAAAATAATCAATGTGCTGCACAAATTGTGGTACATGTTTCTTCCCTCTCAGCACGTAGATTCCGTTTGATGACTTCTATGTTTGTTCTACCATCGAGTGTGATTTTGTCTGATAAGAGCCATCACTCCCAGCATTCTGTCTATTTTAGTTATTGGGAAAGACTTCTTTCTTTTGCTAGGTGCTTCTTTTGATTGATACCGTTATCACTAATATTCATCAAATTCACAGTGGAGGAATGTATTTGAATCGTGAAATGTGGTTAAGTGTTTGTTCTCTACAGCAGGTTCAGCTGGTTTTTTGGCCACAAAGCAGATTCTCCATTCAATAGGTTTTTGGTGCAGTTGGGACACCATGTGCACCTTACTGAATAACGGAAGTTCGGAATGTGATAGAGCTTCTTGTTTGGGTATCTCCTTCATTTGCTTTATATGTTTAAAAATCTTATTCCAATGGTCGCTAAAAATAATAAATGTGCTGCACAAATTGTGGTACATGTTTCTTCCCTCTCAGCAGGGAGATTCCGTTTGATGACTTCTATGTTTGCTCTACCATCGAGTGTGATTTTGTCTGATAAGAACCATCACTCCCAGCATTCTGTCTATTGGTGTTGTTGGGAACAAATTCTTTCTTTTGCTAGGTGCTTCTTTTGATTGATACCGTTATCACTTATACTCATCAATTTCACAGTGGAGTAATGTATTTGAATCGTGAAATGTGGTTAACTGTTTGTTCTTTACAGCAGGGTCAGCTGGTTGTATGGCCTCAAAGCAGATTCTGCATTCAATGGGTTTTTGTTGGAGATGGGACACCACATACATCTTACTGAGTAACGGATGTTCGGAATTTGATAACTCATCTTGTTTAGGTATCTCCTTCATTTGCTTTATATGTTTAATAATCTTATTCCAGTGGTCACTAAAAATAAGCAATGTGCTGCACAAATTGTGGTACATGTTTCTTCCCTCTCAGCAGGTAGATTCCGTTTGATGACTTCTATGTTTGCTCTACCATCGAGTGTGATTTTGTCTGATAAGAGCCATCACTCCCAGCATTCTGTCTAATGGAGTTATTGGGAAAGACTTCTTTCTTTTGCTAGGTGCTTCTTTTGATTGATACCGTTATCACTAATATTCATCAAATTCACAGTGGAGGAATGTATTTGAATCGTGGAATGTGGTTAAGTGTTTGTTCTCTACAGCAGGTTCAGCTGGTTTTTTGGCCACAAAGCAGATTCTCCATTCAATGGCTTTTTGGTGCAGTTGGGACACCATGTGCACCTTACTGAATAACGGAAGTTCGGAATGTGATAAAGCTTCTTGTTTAGGTATCTCCTTCATTTGCTTTATATGTTTAAAAATCTTATTCCAATGGTCGCTAAAAATAATCAGTGTGCTGCACAAATTGTGGTACATGTTTCTTCCCTCTCATCTGTGACATTCCGTTTGATGACTGCTATGTTTGCTCTACCATCGTGTGTGATTTTGTCTGATAAGAGCCATCAATCCCAGCATTCTGTCTATTGGAGTTGTTGGGAAAAAATTCATTCTTTTGCTAGGTGCTTCTTTTGATTGATACCGTTATCACTTATACTCATCAATTTCACAGTGGAGAAATGTATTTGATTCGCGAAATGTGGTTAAGCGTTTGTTCTTTGCAGCAGTGTCAGCTGGTTATATGGCCACAAAGCAGATTCTCCATTCAGTGGGTTTTTGTTGGAGATGGGACACCACATACACCTTACTGAATAACGGATGTTCGGAATGTGATAAACCTTCTTGTTTAGGTATCTCCTACATTTGCTTTATATGTTTAAAAATCGCATTCAGCGGGGAGATTCCGTTTGATGACTGCTATGTTTGCTCTACCATCGTGTGTGATATTGTCTGATATGAACCATCACTCCCAGCATTTTGCCTATTGCAGTTATTGGGAAAGACTTCTTTCTTTAGCTAGGTGCTTCTTTTGATTGATACGGTTATCACTTATATTAATCAATTTCACAGTTGAGTAATGTATTTGAATCATGAAATGTGGTTAAGTGTTTGTTCCTTACAGCAGGGTCAGCTGGTTGTATGGCCTAAAAGTAGATTCTGCATTCAATGGGTTTTTGTTGGAGATGGGACACCACATACACCATACTGAATAACGGATGTTCGGAATTTGATAAATCTTCTTGTTTAGGTATCTCCTTCATTTGCTTTATAAGTTTAATAATCTTATTCCAATCGTCACTAAAAATAATAAATGTGCTGCACAAATTGTGGTACATGTTTCTTCCCTCTCAGCAGGGAGATTCCGTTTGATGACTTCTATGTTTGCTCTACCATCGAGTGTGATTTTCTCTGATAAGAACCATCACTCCCAGCATTCTGTCTATTAGAGTTATTGGGAATGACTTCTGTCTTTTGGTAGGTACTTTATTTGATTGATACCGTTATCACTTATATTCATCAATTTCACAGAGGAGTAATGTATTTGATTCGTGAAATGTGGTTAAGTGTTTGTTCTCTACAGCAGGGTCAGCTGGTTTTATGGCCACAAAGCAGATTCTCCATTCAATGGGTTTTTGGTGCAGTTGTGACACCATGTGCATCTTACTGAATAACAGAAGTTCGGAATGTGATGAAGCTTCTTGTTTAGGTATCTCCTTCATTTGCTTTACATTTTTATAAATCTTATTCCAATGATCACTAAAAATAATAAATGTGCTGCACAAATTGTGGTACATGTTTCTTCCCTCACAGCAGTGAGATTCTGTTTGATGACTGCTATGTTTGTTCTACCTTCGAGTGTGATTTTGTCTGATAAGAACCATCACTCCCAGTATTCTGTCTATTGGAGTTGTTGGGAACAAATTCTTTCTTTTGCTAGGTGCTTCTTTTGATTGATACCGTTAACACTAATATTCATCAAATTCACAGTGGAGGAATGTATTGGAATCATGAAATGTGGTTAAGTGTTTGTTCTTTACAGCAGGTTCAGCTGGTTTTATGGCCACAAAGCAGATTCTCCATTCAATGGGTTTTTGGTGCAGTTGGGACACCATGTGCACCATACTGAATAGCGGAAGTTCGGAATGTGATAATGCTCCTTGTTTAGGTATCTCCTTCATTTGCTTTATATGTTTAAAAATCTTATTCCAATGGTCACTAAAAATAATAAATGTGCTCCACAAAGTGTGGTACATGTTTCTTCCTTCTCAGCGGGGAGATTCCGTTTGATGACTGCTATGTTTGTTCTACCATCGAGTGTGGTTTTGTTGGATAAGTACCACCACTCCCAGCGTTCTGCCTATTGCAGTTATTAGGAAAGACTTATTTATTTTTTTAGGTGCTTCATTTGATTGATACCCTTATCACTTATATTCATCAATTTCACAGTGGAGTAATGAATTAGAATCGTGAAATGTGGTTAAGTGTTTGTTCTTTACAGCAGGGTCAGCTGGTTATATCGCCACAAAGCAGATTCTCCATTCAGTGGGTTAATTGTTGGAGATGGGACACCACATACACCTCACTGAATAACGGATGTTCGGAATTTGATAAATATTCTTGTTTAGGTACCTCCTTCATTTGCTTTATATGTTTAATAATCTTATTCCAATGGTCACTAAAAATAATCAGTGTGCTGCACAAATTGTGGGACATGTTTCTTCCCTCTCATCTGTGACATTCCGTTTGATGACTGCTATGTTTGCTCTACCATCGTGTGTGATTTTGTGTGATAAGAGCCATCAATCCCAGCATTCTGTCTATTGGAGTTGTTGGGAAAAAATTCATTCTTTTGCTAGGTGCTTCTTTTGATTGATACCGTTATCACTTATACTCATCAATTTCACAGTGGAGTAATGTATTTGAATCCTGAAATGTGGTTAAGTGTGTGTTCTTTACAGCAGGGTCAGCTGGTTGTATGGCCTCAAAGCAGATTCTGCATTCAATGGGTTTTTGTTGGAGATGGGACACCACATACACCTTACTGAATAACGGATGTTCGGAATTTGATAAATCTTCTTGTTTAGGTATCTCCTACATTTGATTTATATGTTTAATAATCTTATTCCGATTGTCACTAAAAATAATAAATGTGCTGCACAAATTGTGGTACATGTTTCTTCCCTCTCAGCAGGGAGATTCCGTTTGATGACTTCTATGTTTGCTCTACCATCGAGTGTTATTATGTCTCATAAGAACCATCACTCCCAGCATTCTGTCTATTGGAGTTATTGGGAAAGACTTCTTTCTTTAGCTAGGTGCTTCTTTTGATTGGTAACGTTATCACTTATATTCATCAATTTCACAGTGGAGTAATGTATTTGAATCGTGAAATGTGGTTAAGTGTTTGTTCTCTACAGCAGGGTCAGCTGGTTTTATGGCCACAAAGCAGATTGTCCATCCAATGGGTTTTTGGTGCAGATGGGACACGATGTGCACCTTACTGAATAACAGAAGTTCGGAATGTGATAAAGCTTCTTGTTTAGGTATCTCCTTCATTTGCTTTACGTGTTTAAAAATCCTATTCCAATGTCACTAAAAATGATAAATGTGCTGCACAAATTGTGGTACATGTTTCTTCCCTCACAGCAGGGAGATTTTGTTTGATGACTGCTATGTTTCCCTTACCATCAAGTGTCATTTAGTCTGATAAGAACCACCACTCCCAGCATATTGTCTATTGGAGTTGTTGGGAAAATATTCTTTCTTTTGCTAGGTGCTTCTTTTGATTGATACCGTTATCATCTATACTCATCAATTTCACAGTGGAGTAATGTATTTGATTCGTGAAATGTGGTGATAAGCACCATCGCTCTCAACATTCTGTCTATTGCAGTTATTGGGAAAGACTTCTGTCTTTTGGTAGTTACTTTACTTGATTGATACCGTTATCACTTATATTCATCAATTTCACAGTGGAGTAATGTATTTGATTCGTGAAATGTGGTTAAGTGTTTGGTCTTTACAGCAGGGTCAGCTGGTTGTATGGCCTCAAAGCAGATTCTGCATTTAATGGGTTTTTGGTGCAGATGGGACGCCACATGAATAAGGGATGTTTGAAATATGATAAATCTTCTTCTTTAGGTATCTCCTTCACTTGCTTTATATGTTTATTAATCTTATTCCAATCGTCACTAAAAATAATTACTGTGCTGAACAAATTGTGGTACATGTTTCTCCCCTCTCAGCGGGGAGATTCCGTTTGATGACTGCTATGTTTGTTCTACCATCGAGTGTGATTTTGTTGGATAAGTACCACCACTCCCAGCATTCTTTCTATTGCAGTTATTGGGAAAGACTTCTTTCTTTTTCTAGGTGCTTCATTTGATTGATACCGTTCTCACTTATATTAATCAATTTCACAGTGGAGTAATGAATTTGAATGGTGAAATGTGGTTAAGTGTTTGTTCTCTACAGCAGGGTCAGCTGGTTTTATGGCCAAAAAGCAGATTCTCCATTCAATGGGGTTTTGGGCAGATGGGACACCAAGTGCACCTTACTGAATAAGGGATGTTCGGAAAGTGATAAAGCTTCTTGTTTCGGTATCTCCTTCATTTGCCTTACATGTTTAAAAATCTTATTCCTATGGTCGCTAAAAATAATAAATGTGCTGCACAAATTGTGGTACATGTTTCTTCCCTCACAGCAGGGAGATTCCGTTTGATGACTGCTATGTTTGCTTTACCATCGAGTGTGATTTTGTCTGATAAGAACCATCACTCCCAGCATTTTGTCTATTGCAGTTATTGGGAAAGACTTCTTTCTTTAGGTAGGTTCTTCTTTTGATTGATACCGTTCTCACTTATATTAATCAATTTCACAGTGGAGTAATGTATTTGAATCGTGAAATGTGGTTAAGTGTTTGTTCTCTAAAGCAGGGTCAGCTGGTTGTATGGCCACAAAGCATATAATCCATTCAATGGGCTTTTGGTGCAGATGGGACACCACTTGAATAAGGGCTGTTGGAAATATGATAAATCTTCTTCTTTAGGTATCTCCTTCATTTGCTTTATATGTTTAAAAATCTTTTTCCAATGGTCACTAAAAATAATCAATGTGCTGTACAAGTTGTGGTACATGTTTTCTCCCCCTCAGCAGAGTCATTCCGTTTGATGACTGCTATATTTGCTCTATCATCGTGTGTGATTTTGTCTGATAAGAGGCATCACTTCCAGCATTCTGTCTATTGGAGTTATACGGAAAGACTTATTTCTTTTGCTAGGTGCTTCTTTTGATTGATACCGTTCTCACTTATATTCATCAATTTCACAGTGGAGTAATGTATTTGAATCATGAAATTTGGTTAAGTGTTTGTTCTTTACAGCAGGGTCAGCTGGTTATATGGCCACAAAGCAGATTCTCCATTCAGTGGGTTTTTGTTGGAGATGGGACACCACATACACCTTACTGAATAACGGATGTTCGGAATTTGATAAATCTTCTTGTTTAGGTATCTCCTTCATTTGCTTTATATGTTTAGTAATCTTATTCCAGTGGTAAATAAAAATAATCAGTGTGCTGCACAAATTGTGGTACATGTTTCTTCCCTCTCAGCAGTGACATTCCGTTTGATGACTGCTATGTTTGCTCTACCATCATGTGTGATTTTGTCTGATAAGAGCCATCAATCCCAGCTTCTGTCTATTGGAGTTGTTGTGAAAAAATTCATTCTTTTGCTAGGTGCTTCTTTCGATTGATACCGTTATCACTTATACTCATCAATTTCACAGTGGAGTAATGTATTTGAATCGTGAAATGTGGATAAGTGTTGCTTCTTTACAGCAGTGTCAGCTGGTTGTATGGCCACAAAGCAGATTCTCCATTCAATGGGTTTTTGTTGCAGATGGGATTCCACATGCACCTTACTGAATAAGGGATGTTCGGAATGTGATAAATCTTCTTGTTTAGGTATCTCCTTCATTTGATTTATATGTTTAATAATCTAATTCCAATTGTCACTGAAAATAACAAATGTGCTGCACAAATTGTGGTACATGTTTCTTCCCTCTCAGCAGGGAGATTCCGTTTGATGACTTCTATGTTTGCTCTACCAATGAGTGTGATTTTGTTTCATAAGAACCATCACTCCCTGCATTCTGTCTATTGGAGTTATTGGGAAAGACTTCTTTCTTTTGCTAGGTGCTTTTTTGATTGATGCCGTTATCACTTATATTCATCAAATTCACAGTAGATTTATGTATTTGAATCGTGAAATGTGGTTTAGTGTTTGTTCTCTACAGCAGGGTCAGCTGGTTTTATGGCCACAAACAGATTCTCCATTCAATGGGTTTTTGGTGCAGATGGTACACGATGTGCACCTTACTGAATAACGGAAGTTCGGAATGTGATAAATCTTCTTGTTTAGGTATCTCCTTCATTTGCTTTACATATTTAAAAATCTTATTCCAATGGTCACTAAAAATAATAAATGTGCTGCACAAATGGTGGTACATGTTTCTTCTATCACAGCAGGGAGATTTTGTTTGATGACTGCTATGTTTGTTCTACCATCGAGTGTCATTTTGACTGATAAGAACCATCACTCCCAGCATTTTGTCTATTGGAGTTGTTGGGAAAAAATTCTTTCTTTTGCTAGGTGCTTCTTTTGATTCATACCGTTATCACTTATATTAATCAATTTCACAGTTTAGTAATGTATTTGAATCGTGAAATGTGGTTAAGTGTTTGTTCTTTACAACAGGGTCAGCTGGTTGTATGGCCTCAAAGCAGAGTCTGCATACAATGGGTTTTTGTTGGAGATGGACACCACATACACCTTACTGAGTAACGGATGTTCGGAATTTGATAAATCTTCTTGTTTAGGTATCTCCTTCATTTGCTTTATATGTTTAATAATCTTATTCCAATGGTCACTAAAAATAATCAGTGTGCTGCACAAATTGTGGTACATGTTTATTCCCTCTCAGCAGTGACATTTCGTTTCATGACTGCTATGTTTGCTCTACCATCGTGTGTGATTTTGTCTGATAAGAGTCATCACTCCCTGCATTCTGTCTATTGGAGTTATTGGGAAAGACTTCTTTCTTTTGCTAAGTGCTTCTTTTGATTGATACCGTTCTCACTTATATTAATCAATTTCAAAGTGGAGTAATATATTTGAATCGTGAAATGTGGTTAAGTGTTGCTTCTTTACAGCAGGGTCAGCTGGTTGTATGGGCACAAAGCAGATTCTCCATTCAATGGGTTTTTGGTGCAGATGGGACTCATCATGCACCTTACTGAATAAGGGATGTTCGGAGTGTGATAAATCTTCTTGTTTAGGCATCTCCTTCATTTGCTTTATATGTTTAAAAATCTTATTCCAATGGTCACTAAAAATAATAAATGTGCTGCACAAATGGTGGTACATGTTTCTTCTATCACAGCAGGGAGATTTTGTTTGATGACTGCTATGTTTGTTCTACCATCGAGTGTCATTTTGACTGATAAGAACCATCACTCCCAGCATTTTGTCTATTGGAGATGTTGGGAAAAAATTCTTTCTTTTGCTAGGTGCTTCTTTTGATTCATACCGTTATCACTTATATTCATCAATTTCACAGTATAGTAATGTATTTGAATCGTGAAATGTGGTTAAGTGTTTGTTCTCTACAGCACGATCAGCTGCTTTCATGGCCACAAAGCAGATTCTCCATTCAATGGGTTTTTGGTGCAGTTGTGACACCATGTGCATCTTACTGAATAACAGAAGTTCGGAATGTGATAAAGCTTCTTGTTTAGGTATCTCCTTCATTTGCTTTAAATGTTTAAAAGTCTTATTCCAATGGTCACTAAAAATAATAAATGTGCTGCACAAATTGTGGTACATGTTTGTTCCCTCACAGCAGGGAGATTCTGTTTGATGACTGCTATGTTTGTTCTACCATCGAGTGTGATTTTGTCTGATACGAACCATCACTCCCAGCATTCTGACTGTTGGAGTTGTTGGGAAAAAATTCTTTCTTTTGCTAGGTGCTTCTTTTGATTGATACCGTTATCACTTATACTCATCAATTTCACAGTGGAGTAATGTATTTGATCGTACATTTGTGGTTAAGTGTTTGTTCTTTACAGCAGGGTCAGCTGGTTCTATGGCCACAAAGCAGATTCTCCATTCAATAGGTTTTTGGTGCAGATGGGACACCACATGGCTAAGGGATGTTTGGAATATGATAAATCATCTTGTTTAGGCATCTCCTTCATTTGCTTTATATGTTTAAAAATCTTATTCCAATGGTCACTAAAAATAATCAGTGTGCTGCACAAAATGTGGTACATGTTTCTTCCCTCTCGGCAGTGACATTCCGTGTGATGACTGCTACGTTTTCTCTTCCATCATGTGTGATTTTGTCTGATAAGAACCATCACTCCCAGCATTCTGTGTATTTGAGTTATTGGGAAAGGCTTCTTTCTTTTGCTATGTGCTTCTTTTGATTGATACCGTTCTCACTTATATTCATCAATTTCACAGTGGGGTAATGTATTTGAATCGTGAAATGTGTTTAAGTGTGTGTTCTTTACAGCAGGGTCAGCTGGTTGTATGGCCTCAAAGCAGATTCTGCATTCAATGGGTTTTTGGTGCAGATGGGACACCAAATGAATAAGGGATGTTTGAAATATGATAAATCTTCTTCTTTAGGTATCTCCTTCATTTGATTTATATGTTTAATAATCTTATTCCAATTGTCACTAAAAATAATAAATGTGCTGCACAAATTGTGGTACATGTTTCTTCCCTCTCAGCAGGGAGATTCAGTTTGATGACTTCTATGTTTGCTCTGCCATCGAGTGTGATTTTGTCTCATAAGAACCATCACTCCCAGCATTCTGTCTATTCGAGTTATTGGGAAAGACTTCTTTCTTTTGCTAGGTGCTTCTTTTGATTAGTACTGTTATCTCTTATATTAATCAATTTCACAGTCTAGTAATGTATTTGAATCATGAAATGTGGTTAAGTGTTTGTTCTCTACAGCAGGGTCAGCTGGTTTTATGGCCACAAAGTAAATTCTCCATTCAATGGGTTTTTGGTGCAGTTGTGACACCATGTGCATTTTACTGAATAACAGAAGTTCGGAATGTGATAAAGCTTCTTGTTTAGGTATCTCCTTCATTTGCTTTACATGTTTAAAAATCTTATTCCAATGTCACTAAATATAATAAATGTGCTGCACAAATTGTGGTACATGTTTCTTCCCTCACAGCAGGGAGATTCTGTTTGATGACTGCTATGTTTGTTCTACCATCGAGTGTGATTTTGTCTGATAAGAACCATCACTCCCAGCATTCTGTCTATTGGAGTTGTTGGGAAAAAATTCTTTCTTTTGCTAGGTGCTTCTTTTGATTGATACCATTATCACTTATACTCATCAATTTCACAGTGGAGTAATATATTTGAATCGTAAATTTGTGGTTAAGTGTTTGTTCGTTACAGCTGGGTCAGCTGGTTCTATGGCCACAAAGCAGATTCTCCATTTAATGGGTTTTTGGTGCAGATGGGACACCACATGGATAAGGGATGTTTGGAATATGATAAATCTTCTTGTTTAGGCATTTCCTTCATTTGCTTTATATGTTTAAAAATCTTATTCCAATGGTCACTAAAAATAATCAGTGTGCTGCACAAAATGTTGTACATGTTTCTTCCCTCTCGGCAATGACATTCCGTGTGATGACTGCTATGTTTTCTCTACCATCGTGTGTGATTTTGTCTGATAAGAACCATCACTCCCAGCATTCTGTCTATTGGAGTTATTGGGAATGGCTTCTTTCTTTTACTAGGTGCTTCTTTTGTTTGATATCGTTCTCACTTATATTCATCAATTTCACAGTGGAGTAATGTATTTGAATCGTGAAATGTGGTTAAGTGTGTGTTCTTATCAGCAGGGTCAGCTGGTTGTTTGGCCACAAAGCAGATTCTCCATTCAATGGGTTTTTGGTGCAGATTGGATACCACATGCACCTTACTGAATACTGGATGTTCGGAATGTGATAAATCTTCTTGTTTAGATATCTCCTTCATTTGCTTTATATGTTTAATAATCTTATTCCAATCGTCACTAAAAATAATAAATGTGCTGCACATATTGTGGTACATGTTTCTTCCCTCTCAGCAGGGAGATTCCGTTTGATGACTTCTATGTTTGCTCTACCATCGAGTGTGATTTTCTCTGATAAGAACCATCACTCCCAGCATTCTGTCTATTGGAGTTATTGGGAAGGACTTCTGTCTTTTGGTAGGTACTTTATTTGATTGATACCGTTATCACTTATATTCATCAATTTCACAGTGGAGTAATGTATTTGAATCGTGAAATGTGGTTAAGTGTTTGTTCTCTACAGCAGGGTCAGCTGGATGTATGGCCACAAAGCAGATTCTCCATTCAATGGGTTTTTGGTGCAGATGGGACACCACGTGCACCTTACTGAATAAGGGATGTTCGGAATGTGATAAATCTTCTTGTTTAGGTATCTCCTTCATTTGATTTATATGTTTAATAATCTTATTCCAATTGTCACTAAAAATAATAAATGTGCTGCACAAATTGTGGTACATGTTTCTTCCCTCTCAGCAGGGAGATTCAGTTTGATGACTTCTATGTTTGCTCTGCCATCGTGTGTGATTTTGTCTGATAAGAACCATCACTCCCAGCATTCTGTCTATTCGAGTTATTGGGAATGGCTTCTTTCTTTTACTAGGTGCTTCTTTTGTTTGATATCGCCCTCACTTATATTCATCAATTTCACAGTGGAGTAATGTATTTGAATCGTGAAATGTGGTTAAGTGTGTGTTCTTTACAGCAGGGTCAGCTTGTTGTATGGCCTCAAAGCAGATTTTGCATTCAATGGGTTTATGGTGCAGATGGGACACCACATGCACTTTACTGAATAACGGATGTTCGGAATTTGATAAATCTTCTTGTTTAGGTATCTCCTTCATTTGCTTTATATTTTTAAAAATCTTATTCGAATGGTCACTAAAAATAATAAATGTGCATGTTTCTTCCCTCTCAGCGTGGAGATTCCGTTTGATGACTGGTATATTTGTTCTACCATCGAGTGTGATTTTGTTGGATAAGTACCACCACTCCCAACATTCTGTCTTTTGCAGTTATTGGGAAAGTCTTCTTACTTTTGCTAGGTGCTTCATTTGATTGATACCCTTATCACTTATATTCATCAATTGCACTGTGGAGTAAGGTATTTGAATCGTGAAATTTGGTTAAGTGTTTCTTCTCTACAGCAGGGTCAGCTGGATGTATGGCCACAAAGCAGATTCTCCATTCAATGGGTTTTTGGTGCAGATGGGACACTATGTGCACCCTACTGAATAACGGAAGTTTGGAATGTGATATATCTTCTTGTTTAGGTATCTCCTTCATTTGCTTTACATGTTTGAAAATCTTATTCCAATGGTCACTAAAAATAATAAATGTGCTGCACAAGTTGTGGTACATGTTTCTTCCATCACAGCAGGGAGATTCTGTTTGATGACTGCTATGTTTGTTCTACCATCGAGTGTCATTTTGTCTGATAAGAACCATCGCTCCCAGCATTCTGTCTATTGGAGTCATTGGGAAAGACTTGTTTCTTTTGCTAGGTGCTTCTTTTGATTGATACCGTTATCACTTATATTCATCAATTTCACAGTGGAGTAATGTATTTGAACGTGAAATGTGGTTAAGTGTTGCTTCTTTACAGCAGGGTCAGCTGGTTTTATAGCCACAAAGCAGATTCTCCATTCAATGGGTTTTTGGTGCAGTTGTGACACCATGTGCATCTTACTGAGTAACAGAAGTTCGGAATGTGATAAACCTTCTTGTTTAGGTATCTCCTTCATTTGCTTTATATGTTTAATAATCTTATTCCAATGGTCACTAAAAATAATCAGTGTGCTGCACAAATTGTGGTACATGTTTCTTCCCTCTCAGCAGTTACATTCCGTTTGATGACTGATATGTTTGCTCTACCATCGTGTGTGATTTTTTCTGATAAGAGCCATCACTCCCAGCATTCTGTCTATTGGAGTTATTGGGAAAGGCTTCATTCTTTTGCTAGGTGCTTCTTTTGATTGATACCGTTCTCACTTATATTCGTCAATTTCACAGTGGAGTAATGTATTTGAATCATGAAATGTGGTTAAGTGTGTGTTCTTTACAGCAGGGTCAGCTGCTTGTATGGCCTCAAAGCAGATTCTGCATTCAATGGGTTTATGGTGCAGATGGGACACCACATGCACTTTACTGAATAACGGATGTTCGGAATTTGATAAATCTTCTTGTTTAGGTATCTCCTTCATTTGCTTTATATGTTCAAAAATCTTATTCCAATGGTCACTAAAAATAATAAATGTGCATGTTTCTTCCGTCTCAGCGGGGAGATTCCGTTTGATGACTGCTATGTTTGTTCTACCATCGAGTGTGATTTTGTTGGATAAGTACCACCACTCCCAGCATTCTGTCTATTGCAGTTATTGGGAAAGTCTTCTTTCTTTTGCTAGGTGTTTCATTTGATTGATAGCCTTATCACTTATATTCATGAATTTCACAGTGGAGTAATGTATTTGAATCGTGAAATTTGGTTAAGTGTTTGTTCTCTACAGCAGGGTCAGCTGGATGTATGGCCACAAAGCAGATTCTCCATTCAATGGGTTTTTGGTGCAGATGGGACACCACGTGCACCTTACTGAATAAGGGATGTTCGGAATGTGATAAATCTTCTTGTTTAGGTATCTCCTTCATTTGCTTTATATGTTTAAAAATCTTATTCCAATGGTCACTAAAAATAATCAATGTGCTGCACAAGTTGTGGTACATGTTTCTTCCCTCACAGCAGGGAGATTCCCCTTGATGACTTCTATGTTTGCTCTACCATCCAGTGTGATTAGGTCTGATAAGAACCATCACTCCCAGCATTCTGTCTATTGGAGTTATTGGGAAGGACTTCTCTCCTTTGGTAGGTACTTTATTTGATTGATTCCAATATCACTTATATTCATCAATTTCACAGTGGAGTAATGAATTTGAATCGTGAAATGTGGTAAGTGTTTGTTCTTTACAGCAGGGTCCTCTGGTTATATGGCCACAAAGCAGATTCTCCATTCAGTGGGTTTATTGTTGGAGATGGGACACCACATACACCTTACTGAATAACGGATGTTTGGAATTTGATAAATATTCTTGTTTAGGTATCTCTTTCATTTGCTTTATATGTTTAATAATCTTATTCCAATGGTCACTATAAATAATAAATGGGCTGCACAAATTGTGGTACATGTTCCTTCCCTCTCAGCAGTGACTTTCGGTTTGATGGCTGCAATGTTTGTTCTACCATCCAGTGTGATTTTGTCTGATAAGAACCATCACTCCCAGCATTCTGTCTTTTGGAGTTATTGGGAGAGACTTCTATCTTTTGGTAGGTACTTCTTTTGATTGATACCGTTATCACTAATATTGATCAATTTCACAGTGGAGTAATGTATTTGAATCGTGAAATGTGGTTAATTGTTTCTTCACTACAGCAGGGTCAGCTGGTTTTATGGCCACAAAGCAGATTCTCCATTCAATGTGTTTTTGGTGCAGATGGGACATCATGTGCATCTTACTGAATAACGGAAGTAAGGGATGTGGTAAATCTTCTTATTTAGGTATCTCCTTCATTTGCTTTACATGTTTAAAAATCTTATTCCAATGGTCACTAAAAATAATCAGTGTGCTGCACAAAATGTGGTACATGTTTCTTCCCTCTCAGCAGTGACATTCCGTGTGATGACTGCTATGTTTGCCTTACCATCGTGTGTGATTTTATCTGATAAGAACCATCACTCCCAGCATTCTGTCTATTGGAGTTATCGGGAAAGACTTCTTTCTTTTGCTAGGTGCTTCTTTTGATTGATACCCTTATCACTTATATTCATCAATTTCACAGTGGAGTAATGTATTTGAATCATGAAATGTGGTTAAACGTTTCTTCTCAACAGCAGGGTCAGCTGGTTTTATGGCCACAAGGCAGACTCTCCATTCAATGGGTTTTTGGTGCAGATGGGACACCACCTGCACCTTACTGAATAACGGATGTTCGGAATGTGATAAACCTTCTTGTTTAGATATCTCCTTCATTTGCTTTATATGTTTAAAAATCTTATTCCAATGGTCACTAAAAATAATAAATGTGCTGCACAAGTTGTGGTACATGTTTCTTCCCTCTCAGCGGGGAGATTCTGTTTGATGACTATTTTTGTTCTATCATCGAGTGTGATTGTGTTCTTTGCAGCAGGGTCAGCTGGTTATATGGCCACAAAGCAGATTCTCCATTCAGTGGGTTTTTGTTGGAGATGGGACACCACATACACCTTACTGAATATCAGATGTTGTGGTACATGTTTCTTCCCACTTAGCAGTGTAATTCCGTTTGATGACTGCTATGTTTGCTCTACCATCGAGTGTGATTTTGCCTGATAAGCACCATCACTCTCAACATTCTGTCTATTGCAGTTATTGGGAAAGACTTCTCTCTTTTCCTGGGTGCTTCTTTTGATTGACACCGTTCTCACTTATATTTATCAATTTCACAGTGGAGTAATGTATTTGAATCGTGAAATGTGGTTAGGTGTTTGTTCTCTACAGCAGGGTCAGCTGGTTTTATGGCCACAAAGCAGATTCTCCATTCAATGTGGTTTTGGGCAGATTTGACACCATGTGCACCTTACTGAATCAGGGATGTTCGGAAAGTGACAAACCTTCTTGTTTCGGTATCTCCTTCATTTGCTTTACATTTTTAAAAATTTCATTCCAATGGTCGCTAAAAATAATAAATGTGCTGCACAAATTGTGGTACATGTTTCTTCCGTCACAGCAGGGAGATTCCGTTTGATGACTGCTATGTTTGTTCTAGCATCGAGTGTGATTTTTTCTGGTAACAACCATCACTCCCAGCATTTTGTCTATTGCAGTTATTGGGAAAGACTTCTTTCTTTAGCTAGGTTCTTCTTTTGATTGATACCATTATCACTTATATTCATCAATTTCACAGTGGAGTAATGTATTTGAATCGTGAAATTTGGTTAAGTGTTTGTTCTCTACAGCGGCGTCAGCTGGTTGTATGGCCACAAAGCAGATTCTCCATTCAATGGGTTTTTGGTGCAGATGGGTCACCACATGAATAAGGGATGTTTGAAATATGATAAATCTTCTTCTTTAGGTATCTTCTTCATTTGCTTTATATGTTTAAAAATCTTTTTCCAATGGTCGCTAAAAATAATCAATGTGCTGCACAAGTTGTGGTACGTGTTTCGTCCCCCTTAGCAGAGACATTCCGTTTGATAACTGCTATGTTTGCTCTACCATCGTGTGTGATTTTGTCTGATAAGAGCCATCACTCCCAGCATTCTGTCTATTGGAGTTATTGGGAAAGACTTCTTTCTTTTGCTAGGTGCTTCTTTTGATTGATACCGTTCTCACTTATATTCATTAATTTCACAGTGGAGTTGTTGTTGTTGTGGTCTTCAGTCCTGAGACTGGTTTGATGCAGCTCTCCATGCTACTCTATCCTGTGCAAGCTTCTTCATCTCCCAGTACCTACTGCAACCTACATCCTTCTGAATCTGCTTAGTGTATTGGTCTCTTGGTCTCCCTCTACGATTTTTACCTTCCACGCTGCCCTCCAATGCTAAAGTTGTGATCCCTTGATGCCTCAAAACATGTCCTACCAACCGATCCCTTCTTTTAGTCAAGTTGTGCCACAAACTTCTCTTCTCCCCAATCCTATTCAATACCTCCTCATTAGTTACGTGATCTACCCACCTTATCTTCAGCATTATTCTGTAGCACCACATTTCGAAAGCTTCTATTCTCTTCTTGTCCAAACTAGTTATCGTCCATGTCTCACTTCCATACATGGCTACACTCCATACAAATACTTTCAGAAACGACTTCCTGACACCTAAATCTATACTCGATGTTAACAAATTTCTCTTCTTGAGAAACATTTTCCTTGCCATTGCCAGTCTACATTTTACATCCTCTCTACTTCGAACATCATCGGTTATTTTACTCCGTAAATAGCAAAACTCCTTTACTACTTTAAGTGTCTCATTTCCTAATCTAATCCCCTCAGCATCACCCGATTTAATTTGACTACATTCCATTATCCTCGTTTTGCTTTTGTTGATGTTCATCTTATATCCTCCTTTCAAGACATTGTCCATTCCGTTCAACTGCTCTTCCAAGTCCTTTGCTGTCTCTGACAGAATTACAACGTCATCGGCGAACCTCAAAGTTTTTACTTCTTCTCCATGAATTTTAATACCTACTCCGAACTTTTCTTTTGTTTCCTTTACTGCTTGCTCAATATACAGCTTGAATAACATCGGGGAGAGGCTACAACCCTGTCTCACTCCTTTCCCAACCACTGCTTCCCTTTCATGCCCCTCGACTCTTATAACTGCCATCTGGTTTCTGTACAAATTGTAAATAGCCTTTCGCTCCCTGTATTTTACCCCTGCCACCTTCAGAATTTGAAAGAGAGTATTCCAGTCAACATTGTCAAAAGCTTTCTCTAAGTCTACAAATGCTAGAAACGTAGGTTTGCCTTTTCTTAATCTTTCTTCCAAGATAAGTCGTAAGGTCAGTATTGCCTCACGTGTTCCAACATTTCTACGGAATCCAAACTGATCTTCCCCGAGGTCGGCTTCTACCAGTTTTTCCATTCGTCTGTAAAGAATTCGCGTTAGTATTTTGCAGCTGTGACTTATTAAACTGATAGTTCGGTAATTTTCACATCTGTCAACACCTGCTTTCTTTGGGATTGGAATTATTATATTCTTCTTGAAGTCTGAGGGTATTTCACCTGTCTCATACATCGTGCTCACTAGATGGTAGAGTTTTGTCATGACTGGCTCTCCCGAGGCCATCAGTAGTTCTAGTGGAATGTTGTCTACTCCCGGGGCCTTGTTTCGACTCAGGTCTTTCAGTCCTCTGTCAAAACAGTGGAGTAATGTATTTGAATCGTGAAATGTGGTTAAGTGTTTGTTCTTTATAGCAGGGACAGCTGGTTGTTTGGCCACAAAGCAGATTCTCCATTCAGTGGGTTTTTGGTGCAGATGGGACACCACATGCACCTTACTGAATAATGGATGTTCGGAATGTGATAAATCTTCTTGTTTAGGTATCTTCTTCATTTGCTTTATATGTTTAAAAATCTTATTCCAATGGTCACTAAAAATAATCAATGTGCTGCACAAGTTGTGGTACATGTTTCTTCCCTTTCAGCAGGGAGATTCCGCTTGATGACTTCTATGTTTGCTCTACCATCCAGTGTGATTAGGTCTGATAAGAACCATCACTCCCAGCGTTCTGTCTATTGGAGTTGTTGGGAACAAATTCTTTCTTTTGCTAGGTGCTTCTTTTGATTGATACCGTTATCACTTATACTCATCTATTTCACAGTGGAGTAATGTATTTGAATCGTGAAATGTGGATAAGTGTTTGTTCCTTACAGCAGGGTCAGCTGGTTGTATGGCCTCAAAGCAGATTCTGCATTCAATGGGTTTTTGTTGGAGATGGGACACCACATACACCTTACTGAATAACGGATGTTCGGAACTTGATAAATCATCTTGTTTAGGTATCTCTTTCATTTGCTTTATATGTTTAATAAACTTATTCCAATGGTCACTAAAAATAATCAATGTGCTGCACAAATTGTGGTACATGTTTCTTCCCTCTCAGCAGGTAAATTCCGTTTGATGACTCCTATGTTTGTTCTACCATCGAGTGTGATTTTGTCTGATAAGAGCCATCACTCCCAGCTTTCTGTCTAATGGAGTTATTGGGAAAGACTTCTTTCTTTTGCTAGGTGCTTCTTTTGACTGATACCGTTATCACTTATATTTATCAATTTAACAGTGGAGTAATGTATTTGAATCATGAAATGTGGTTAAGTGTTTGTTCTCTACAGCAGGGTCAGCTGGTTTTATGGCCACAAAGCAGATTCTCCATTCAATGTGTTTTTGGTGCAGATGGGACATCATGTGCATCTTACTGAATAACGGAAGTAAGGGATGTGGTAAATCTTCTTATTTAGGTATCTCCTTCATTTGCTTTACATGTTTAAAAATCTTATTCCAATGGTCACTAAAAATAATCAGTGTGCTGCACAAAATGTGGTACATGTTTCTTCCCTCTCAGCAGTGACATTCCGTGTGATGACTGCTATGTTTGCCTTACCATCGTGTGTGATTTTATCTGATAAGAACCATCACTCCCAGCATTCTGTCTATTGGAGTTATCGGGAAAGACTTCTTTCTTTTGCTAGGTGCTTCTTTTGATTGATACCCTTATCACTTATATTCATCAATTTCACAGTGGAGTAATGAATTTGAATCGTGAAATGTGGTTCAGTGTTTGTTCTTTACAGCAGGGTCAGCTGGTTATATGGCCACAAAGCAGATTCTCCATTCAGTGGGTTTATTGTTGGAGATGGGACACCACATACACCTTACTGAATAACGGATGTTCGGAATTTGATAAATATTCTTGTTTAGGTATCTCCTTCATTTGCTTTATATGTTTAATAATCTTATTCCAAGGTCACTAAAAATAATCAGTGTGCTGCACACATTGTGGTACATGTTTCTTCCCTCTCATCTGTGACATTCCGTTTGATGACTGCTATGTTTGCTCTACCATCGTGTGTGATTTTGTCTGATAAGAGCCATCAATCCCAGCATTCTGTCTATTGGAGTTGTTGGGAAAAAATTCATTCTTTTGCTAGGTGCTTCTTTTGATTGATACCGTTATCACTTATACTCATCAATTTCACAGTGGAGAAATGTATTTGATTCGCGAAATGTGGTTAAGCGTTTGTTCTTTGCAGCAGTGTCAGCTGGTTATATGGCCACAAAGCAGATCCTCCATTCAGTGGGTTTTTGTTGGAGATGGGACACCACATACACCTTACTGAATAACGGATGTTCGGAATGTGATAAACCTTCTTGTTTAGGTATCTCCTTCATTTGCTTTATATGTTTAAAAATCGCATTCAGCGGGGAGATTCCATTTGATGACTGCTGTGTTTGCTCTACCATCGTGTGTGATATTGTCTGATAAGAGCCATCACTCCCAGCATTTTGTCTATTGGAGTTATTGGGAAAGACTTCTTTCTTTTGCTAACTGCTTCATTTGATTGATACCCTAATCACTTATATTCATCAATTTCACAGTGGAGTAATGTATTTGATTCGTGAAATGTGGTTATGTGTTTGTTCTTTACAGCAGGGTCAGCTGGTTATATGGCCACAAAGCAGATTCTCCATTCTGTGGGTTTTTGTTGGAGATGGGACACCACCTGCACCTTACTGAATAACGGATGTTCCGAATGTGATAAACCTTCTTGTTTAGATATCTCCTTCATTTGCTTTATATGTTTAAAAATCTTATTCCAATGGTCACTAAAAATAATCAATGCGCTGCACAAATTATGGTACATGTTTCTCCCATCACAGCAGGGAGATTCTGTTTGATGACTGCTATGTTTGTTCTACCATCGAGTGTGATTTTGTCTGATAAGAACCATCACTCCCAGCATTTTGTCTATTGCAGTTATTGGGAAAGACTTCTATCTTTAGCTAGGTGCTTCTTTTGATTGATACGGTTATCACTTATATTAATCAATTTCACAGTGGAGTAATGTATTTGAATCATGAAATGTGGTTAAGTGTTTGTTCTTTACTGCAGGGTCAGCTGGTTGTATGGCCTCAAAGCATTTTCTGCATTCAATGGGTTTTTGTTGGAGATGGGACACCACATACACCTTACTGAATAACGGATGTTCGGAATTTGATAAATCTTCTTGTTTAGGTATCTCCTTCATTTGCTTTATATGTTTAATAATCTTATTCCAGTGGTCACTAAAAATAATAAATGTGCTGCACAAATTTTTGTACATGTTTCCTCCCTCTCAGCAGGGAGATTCCGTTTGATGACTTCTATGTTTGCTCTACCATCGAGTGTGATTTTCTCTGATAAGAACCATCACTCCCAGCATTCTGTCTATTGGAGTTATTGGGAAAGACTTGTTTCTTTTGCTAAGTGCTTCTTTTGATTGATACCGTTCTCACTTATATTAATCAATTTCACGGTGGAGTAATGTATTTGAATCGTGAAATGTGGTTAAGTGTTGCTTCTTTAGAGCAGGGTCAGCTGGTTGTATGGCCTCAAAGGAGATTCTGCATTCAATGGGTTTTTGTTGAAGATGGGACACCACATACACCTTACTGAATAACGGATGTTTGGAATTTGATAAATCATCTTGTTTAGGTATCTCCTTCATTTGCTTTATATGTTTAATAATCTTATTCCAGTGGTCACTAAAAATAATAAATGTGCTGCACAAATTGTGGTACATGTTTCTTCCGTCTCAGCAGGTAGATTCCGTTTGATGACTTCTATGTTTGCTCTACCATCGAGTGTGATTTTGTCTGATAAGAGCCATCACTCCCAGCATTCTGTCTATTGGAGTTATTGGGAGAGACTTCTTTCTTTTGCTAGGTGCTTCTTTTGATTGATACCGTTATCACTAATATTCATCAAATTAACAGTGGAGGAATGTATTTGAATCGTGAAATGTGGTTAAGTGTTTGTTCTCTACAGCAAGGTCAGCTGGTTTTATGGCCACAAAGCAGATTCTCCATTCAATGGGTTTTTGGTGCAGTTAGGACACCAAATGCACTTTACTGAATAACGGATATTCGGAATTTGATAAATCTTCGTGTTTAGATATCTCCGTCATTTGCTTTATATGTTTAAAAATCTTATTCCAATTGTCACTAAAAATAATAAATGTGCTGCACAAATTGTGGTACATACTTCTTCCCTCACAGCAGGGAGATTCTGTTTGATGGCTGCTATGTTTGTTCTACCATCGAGTGTGATTTTGTCTGATAAGAACCATCACTTCCAGCATTCTGTCTTTTGGAGTTATTGGGAAAGACTTCTTTCTTTTGGTAGGTACATCTTTTGATTGATACCGTTATCACTAATATTGATCAATTTCACACTGGAGTAACGTAGTTGAATCGTGAAATGTGGTTAAGTGTTTCTTCACTACAGCAGGGTCAGCTGGTTTTATGGCCACAAAGCAGATTCTCCATTCAATGGGTTTTTGGTGCAGATGGGACACCATGTGCATCTTACTGAATAACGGAAGTTAGGAATGTGGTAAATCTTCTTATTTAGGTATCTCCTTCATTTGCTTTATATGTTTAAAAATCTTATTCCAATGGTCACTAAAAATAATCAGTGTGCTGCACAAAATGTGGTACCTGTATCTTCCCTCTCAGCAGTGACATTCCGTGTGATGACTGCTATGTTTGCTCTACCATCGAGTGTGATTTTGTCTGATAAGAACCATCACTCCCAGCATTCTGTATAGTGGAGTTGTCGGGAAAAAATTGTTTCTTTTGCTAGGTGCTGCTTTTGATTGATAACGTTATCACTTATACTCATCAATTTCACAGTGGAGTAATGTATTTGAATCGTGAAATGTGGTTAAGTTGTTGTTCCTTACAGCAGGGTCAGCTGGTTGTAGAGCCACAAAGCAGATTCTCCATTCAACGGGTTTTTGGTGCAGATGGGACACCACATGGATAAGGGATGTTTGAAATATGATAAATCTTCTCCTTTAGGTATCTCCTTCATTTACTGTATATGTTTAATAATCTTATTCCAATGGTCACTAAAAATAATCAGTGTGCTGCACAAATTGTGGTACATGTTTCTTCCCTCTCAGCAGTGACATTCTGTTTGATGACTGCTATGTTTGCTCTAGCACCGTGTGTGTTTTTTTTCTGATAAGAGCCATCACTCCCAGCATTCCGTCTTTTGGAGTTATTGGGAACGACTGCTTTCTTTGCTAGGTGCTTCTTTTGATTGATACCGTTCTCACTTATATTCATCAATTTCGCAGTGGTGTAATGGATTTGAATCGTGAAATGTGGTTATGTGTTTGTTCTCTACAGCAGGGTCAGCTGGTTGTATGGCCACAAAGCATATTCTCCATTCAATGGGTTTTTGGTGCAGATGGGACACCACATGAATAAGGGATGTTTGAAAAATGATAAATCTTCTTCTTTAGGTATCTCCTTCATTTGCTTTATATGTTTAATAATCTTATTCCAATCGTCACTAAGAATAATAAATGTGCTGCACAAATTGTGGTACATGTTTCTTCCCTCCCAACAGGTAGATTCCGTTTGATGCCTTCTATGTTTGCTCTACCATCGAGTGTGATTTTGTCTGATAAGAGCCATCACTACCAGCATTCTGTCTATTGGAGTTATTGGGAAAGACTTCTTTCTTTTGCTAGGTGCTTCTTTTGATTGATACCGTTATCACTTATATTCATCAATTTCACAGTGGAGTAATGTATTTGAATTGTGAAATGTGGTTAAGTGTTTGTTCTCTACAGCAAGGTCAGCTGGTTTTATGGCCACAAAGCAGATTCTCCATTCAATGGGTTTTTGGTGCAGTTGGGACACCATGTGCACCTTACTGAATAACAGATGTTCGGAATGTGATAAACCTTCTTGTTTCGATATCTCCTTCATTTGCTTTATATGTTTAAAAATCTTATTCCAATGGTCACTAAAAATAATCAATGTGCTGCACAAGTTGTGGTACATGTTTATTCCCTCTTAGCAGTGAGATTCCGTTTGATGACTGCTATGTTTGCTCTACCATTGAGTGTGATTTTGTCTGATAAGAACCATCACTCCCAGCATTCTGTCTATTGGAGTTGTTGGGAAAAAATTCTTTGTTTTGCTAGGTGCTTCTTTTGATTGATACCGTTATCACTTACACTCATCAAATTCACAGTGGAGTAATGTAATTGAATCATGAAATGTGGTTAACTGTTTGTTCTTTACAGCAGGGTCAGCTGGTTGTATGCCCTCAAAGCAGATTCTGCATTCAATGGGTTTTTGTTGGAGATGCGACACCACATACACCTTACTGAATAACGGATGTTCGGAATTTGATAAATCTTCTTGTTTAGGTATCTCCTTCATTTGTTTTATATGTTTAATAATCTTATTCCAATCGTCACAAAAAAATAAATGTGCTGCACAAATTGTGGTACATGTTTCCTCCCTCTCAGCAGTGACATTCCGTTTGATGACTCCTATGTTTGCTCTACCATCGTGTGTGATTTTGTCTGATAAGAGCCATCACTCCCACCATTCTGTCTATTGGAGTTATTGGGAAAGACTTCTTTCTTTTGCTAAGTGCTTCTTTTGATTGATACCGTTCTCACTTATATTTATCAATTTAACAGTGGAGTAATGTATTTGAATCGTGAAATGTGGTTAAGTGTGGCTTCTTTACAGCAGGGTCAGCTGGTTGTATGGCCACAAAGCAGATTCTCCATTCAATGGGTTTTTGGTGCAGATGGGACTCCACATGCACCTTACTGAATAAGGGATGTTTGGAAAGTGATAAATCTTCTTGTTTAGGTATCTCCTTCATTTGATTTATAAGTTTAATAATCTTATTCCAATTGTCACTAAAAATAATAAATGTGCTGCACAAATTGTGGTACATGTTTCTTCCCTCTCAGCAGGGAGATTCCGTTTGATGACTTCTATGTTTTCTCTACCATCGAGTGTGATTTTGTCTCATAAGAACCATCACTCCCAGCATTCTGTCTAATGGAGTTATTGGGTAAGACTTCTTTCTTTTGCTAGGTGCTTCTTTTGACTGATACCGTTATCACTTATATTCATCAATTTCACAGTGGAGTAATGTATTTGAATCATGAAGTGTGGTTAAGTGTTTGTTCTTTACAGCAGGGTCAGATGGTTGTATGGCCTCAAAGCAGATTCTGCATTCAATGGGTTTTTGTTGGAGATGGGACACCACATACACCTTACTGAATAACGGATGTTCGGAATTTGATAAATCTTCTTGTTTAGGTATCTCCTTCATTTGCTTTATATGTTTAATAATCTTATTCCAATCGTCACTAAAAATAATAAATGTGCTGCACCAAGTGTGGTACATGTTCCTCCCTCTCAGCAGGGAGATTCCGTTTGATGACTTCTATGTTTGTTCTACCATCGAGTGTGATTTTGTCTGATAAGAGCCATCAATCCCAGCATTCTGTCTATTGGAGTTGTTGGGAAAAAATTCATTCTTTTGCTAGGTGCTTCTTTTGATTGATACCGTTATCACTTATACTCATCAATTTCACAGTCGAGTAATGTATTTGATTTGCGAAATGTGGTTAAGCGTTTGTTCTTTGCAGCAGTGTCAGCTGGTTATATGGCCACAAAGCAGATTCTCCATTCAGTGGGTTTTTGTTGGAGATGGGACACCACATACACCTTACTGAATAACGGATGTTCGGAATTTGATAAACCTTCTTGTTTAGGTATCTCCTTCATTTGCTTTATATGTTTAAAAATCGCATTCAGCGGGGAGATTCCGTTTGATGACTGTTATGTTTGCTCTACCATCGTGTGTGATTTTGTCTGATAAGAGCCATCACTCCCAGCATTTTGTCTATTGGAGTTATTGGGAAAGACTTCTTTCTTTTGCTAAGTGCTTCATTTGATTGATACCCTTATCACTTATATTCATCAATTTCACAGTGGAGTAATGTATTTGAATCATGAAATGTGGTTAAGTTGTTGTTCCTTACAGCAGGTTCAGCTGGTTGTAGAGCCACAAAGCAGATTCTCCATTCAATGGGTTTTTGGTGCAGATGGGACACCATGTGCACATTACTGAATAACGGAAGTTCGGAATGTGATAAACCTTCTTGTTTAGGTATCTCCTTCATTTGCTTTATACGTTGAAAATCTTATTCCAATGGTCACTAAAAATAATCAATGTGCTGCACAAATTATGTTACATGTTTCGTCCATCACAGCAGGGAGATTCTGTTTGATGACTGCTATGTTTGTTCTACCATCGAGTGTGATTTTGTCTGATAAGAACCATCACTCCCAGCATTTTGTCTATTGCAGTTATTGGGAAAGACTTCTTTCTTTAGCTAGGTGCTTCTTTTGATTGATACGGTTATCACTTATATTAATCAATTTCACAGTGGAGTAATGTATTTGAATCATGAAATGTGGTTAAGTTGTTGTTCCTTACAGCAGGGTCAGCTGGTTGTAGCGCCACAAAGCAGAATCTCCATTCAATGGGTTTTTGGTGCTGATGGGACACCATGTGCACATTACTGAATAACGGAAGTTCGGAATGTGATAAACCTTCTTGTTTAGGTATCTCCTTCATTTGCTTTACATGTTTAAAAATCTTATTCCAATGGTCACTAAAAATAATTAGTGTGCTGCACAAAATGTGGTACCTGTTTCTTCCCTCTCAGCAGTGACATTCCGTGTGATGACTGCTATGTTTGCCTTACCATCGTGTGTGATTTTATCTGATAAGAACCATCACTCCCAGCATTCTGTCTAATGGAGTTATTAGGAAAGACTTCTTTCTTTTGCAAAGTGCTTCTTTTGATTGATACCGTTCTCACTTATATTAATCAATTTCACGGTGGAGTAATGTATTTGAATCGTGAAATGTGGTTAAGTGTTGCTTCTTTACAGCAGGGTCAGCTGGTTGTATGGCCACAAAGCAGATTCTCCATTCAATGGGTTTTTGGTGCAGATGGGACTCCACATGCACCTTACTGAATAAGGGATGTGCGGAATGTGATAAATCTTCTTGTTTAGGTATCTCCTTCATTTGATTTATATGTTTAATAATCTTATTCCAATTGTCACTAAAAATAATAAATGTGCTGCACAAATTGTGCTACATGTTTCTTCCCTCTCAGCAGGGAGATTCCGTTTGATGACTTCTATGTTTGCTCTACCATCGAGTGTGATTTTGTCTCATAAGAACCATCACTCCCAGCATTTTATCTATTGCAGTTATTGGGAAAGACATCTTTCTTTAGCTAGATGCTTCTTTTGATTGATACGGTTATCACTTATATTAATCAATTTCACAGTGGAGTAATGTATTTGAATCATGAAATGTGGTTAAGTGTTTGTTCTTTACAGCAGGGTCAGCTGGTTGTATGGCCTCAAAGCAGATTCTGCATTTAATGGGTTTTTGTTGGAGATGGGACACCACATACACCTTACTGAATAACGGATGTTCGGAATTTGATAAATCTTCTTGTTTAGGTATCTCCTTCATTTGCTTTATATGTTTAATAATCTTATTCCAATCGTCACTAAAAATAATAAATGTGCTGCACCAATTGTGGTACATGTTTCCTCCCTCTCAGCAGGGAGATTCCGTTTGATGACTTCTATGTTTGCTCTACCATCGAGTGTGATTTTCTCTGATAAGAACCATCACTCCCAGCATTCTGTCTATCGGAGTTATTGGGAAGGACTTCTGTCTTTTGGTAGGTACTTTATTTGATTGATACCGTTATCACTTATACTCATCAATTTGACAGAGGAGTAATGTATTTGAATCGTGAAATGTGGTTAAGTGTTGCTTCTTTACAGCAGGGTCAGCTGGTTGTATGGCCACAAAGCAGATTCTCCATTCAATGGGTTTTTGGTGCAGATGGGACTCCACGTTCACATTACTGAATAAGGGATGTTCGGAATGTGATAAATCTTCTTGTTTAGGTATCTCCTTCATTTGATTTATATGTTTAATAATCTTATTCCAATTGTCTCTAAAAATAATAAATGTGCTGCACAAATTGTGGAACATGTTTCTTCCCTCACAGCAGGGAGATTCTGTTTGATGACTGCTATGTTTGTTCTACCATCGAGTGTGATTTTGTCTGATAAGAACCGTCACTCCCAGCATTCTGTCTATTGGAGTTGTTGGGAACAAATTCTTTCTTTTGCTAGGTGCTTATTTTTATTGATACCATTGTCACTTATACTCATCTATTTCACAGTGGAGTAATGTATTTGAATCGTGAAATGTGGTTAAGTGTTTGTTCTGTACAGCAGGGTCAGCTTGTTGTATGGCCTCAAAGCAGATTCTGCATTCAATGGGTTTTTGTTGGAGATTGGACACCACATACACCTTACTGAATAACGGATGTTCGGAATTTGATAAATCATCTTGTTTAGGTATCTCCTTCTTTTGCTTTATATGTTTAATAAACTTATTCCAATGGTCACTAAAAATAATCAATGTGCTGCACAAATTGTGGTACATGTTTCTTCCCTCTCAGCAGGTAGGTTCCCTTTGTTGACTTCTATGTTTGTTCTACCATCGAGTGTGATTTTGTCTGATAAGAGCCATCACTCCCAGCATTCTGTCTAATGGAGTTATTGGGAGGGACTTCTGTCTTTTGGTAGGTACTTTATTTGATTGATACCGTTATCACTTATATTCATCAATTTCACAGAGGAGTAATGTATTTGATTCGTGAAATGTGGTTAAGTGTTTGTTCTCTACACCAGGGTCAGCTGGTTTTGTGGCCACAAAGCAAATTCTCCATTCAATGGGTTTTTGGTGCAGATGGGACACCATGTGCACATTACTGAATAACGGAAGTTCGGAATGTGATAAAGCTTCTTGTTTAGGTATCTCCTTCATTTGCTTTATATGTTTAAAAATCGCATTCAGCGGGGAGATTCCGTTTGATGACTGTTATGTTTGCTCTACCATCGAGTGTGATTTTGTCTCATAAGAACCATCACTCCCAGCATTCTGTCTAATGGAGTTATTGGGAAAGACTTCTTTCTTTTGCTAGGTGCTTCTTTTGACTGATACTGTTATCACTTATATTCATCAATTTCACAGTGGAGTACTGTATTTGATTCATGAAATGTGGTTAAGTGTTTGTTCTCTACAGCAGGGTCAGCTGTTAATAATCTTATTCCAATTGTCACTAAAAATAATAAATGTGCTGCACAAATTGTGGTACATGTTTCTTCCCTCTCAGCAGGGAGATTCCGTTTGATGACTTCTATGTTTTCTCTACAATCGAGTGTGATTTTGTCTCATAAGAACCATCACTCCCAGCATTCTGTCTAATGGAGTTATTGGGTAAGACTTCTTTCTTTTGCTAGGTGCTTCTTTTGACTGATACCGTTATCACTTATATTCATCAATTTCACAGTGGAGTAATGCATTTGAATCATGAAATGTGGTTAAGTGTTTGTTCTTTACAGCAGGGTCAGATGGTTGTATGGCCTCAAAGCAGATTCTGCATTCAATGGGTTTTTGTTGGAGATGGGACACAACATACACCTTACTGAATAACGGATGTTCGGAATGTGATAAACCTTCTTGTTTAGGTATCTCCTTCATTTGCTTTATATGTTTAAAAATCGCATTCAGCGGGGAGATTCCGTTTGATGACTGTTATGTTTGCTCTACCATCGTGTGTGATTTTGTCTGATAAGAGCCATCACTCCCAGCATTTTGTCTATTGGAGTTATTGGGAAAGACTTCTTTCTTTTGCTAAGTGCTTCATTTGATTGATACCCTTATCACTTATATTCATCAATTTCACAGTGGAGTAATGTATTTGAATCATGAAATGTGGTTAAGTTGTTGTTCCTTACAGCAGGTTCAGCTGGTTGTAGAGCCACAAAGCAGATTCTCCATTCAATGGGTTTTTGGTGCAGATGGGACACCATGTGCACATTACTGAATAACGGAAGTTCGGAATGTGATAAACCTTCTTGTTTAGGTATCTCCTTCATTTGCTTTATACGTTTAAAAATCTTATTCCAATGGTCACTAAAAATAATCAATGTGCTGCACAAATCTTGGTACATGTTTCGTCCATCACAGCAGGGAGATTCTGTTTGATGACTGCTATGTTTGTTCTACCATCGAGTGTGATTTTGTCTGATAAGAACCATCACTCCCAGCATTTTGTCTATTGCAGTTATTGGGAAAGACTTCTTTCTTTAGCTAGGTGCTTCTTTTGATTGATACAGTTATCACTTATATTAATCAATTTCACAGTGGAGTAATGTATTTGAATCATGAAATGTGGTTAAGTTGTTGTTCCTTACAGCAGGGTCAGCTGGTTGTAGCGCCACAAAGCAGATTCTCCATTCAATGGGTTTTTGGTGCAGATGGGACACCATGTGCACATTACTGAATAACGGAAGTTCGGAATGTGATAAACCTTCTTGTTTAGGTATCTCCTTCATTTGCTTTACATGTTTAAAAATCTTATTCCAATGGTCACTAAAAATAATAAATGTGCTGCACAAATTGTGGTACATGTTTCTTCCCTCACACCAGAGAGATTCTGTTTGATGACTGCTATGTTTGTTCTACCTTCGAGTGTGATTTTGTCTGATAAGAACCATCACTCCCAGCATTCTGTCTATTGGAGTTGTTGGGAAAGACTTCTTTCTTTTGCAAAGTGCTTCTTTTGATTGATACCGTTCTCACTTATATTAATCAATTTCACGGTGGAGTAATGTATTTGAATCGTGAAATGTGGTTAAGTGTTGCTTCTTTACAGCAGGGTCAGCTGGTTGTATGGCCACAAAGCAGATTCTCCATTCAATGGGTTTTTGGTGCAGATGGGACTCCACATGCACCTTACTGAATAAGGGATGTGCGGAATGTGATAAATCTTCTTGTTTAGGTATCTCCTTCATTTGATTTATATGTTTAATTATCTTATTCCAATTGTCACTAAAAATAATAAATGTGCTGCACAAATTGTGCTACATGTTTCTACCCTCTCAGCAGGGAGATTCCGTTTGATGACTTCTATGTTTGCTCTACCATCGAGTGTGATTTTGTCTCATAAGAAACATCACTCCCAGCATTTTATCTATTGCAGTTATTGGGAAAGACATCTTTCTTTAGCTAGATGCTTCTTTTGATTGATACGGTTATCACTTATATTAATCAATTTCACAGTGGAGTAATGTATTTGAATCATGAAATGTGGTTAAGTGTTTGTTCTTTACAGCAGGGTCAGCTGGTTGTATGGCCTCAAAGCAGATTCTGCATTTAATGGGTTTTTGTTGGAGATGGGACACCACATACACCTTACTGAATAACGGATGTTCGGAATTTGATAAATCTTCTTGTTTAGGTATCTCCTTCATTTGCTTTATATGTTTAATAATCTTATTCCAATCGTCACTAAAAATAATAAATGTGCTGCACCAATTGTGGTACATGTTTCCTCCCTCTCAGCAGGGAGATTCCGTTTGATGACTTCTATGATTGCTCTACCATCGAGTGTGATTTTCTCTGATAAGAACCATCACTCCCAGCATTCTGTCTATTGGAGTTATTGGGAAGGACTTCTGTCTTTTGGTAGGTACTTTATTTGATTGATACCGTTATCACTTATACTCATCAATTTGACAAAGGAGTAATGTATTTGAATCGTGAAATGTGGTTAAGTGTTGCTTCTTTACAGCAGGGTCAGCTGGTTGTATGGCCACAAAGCAGATTCTCCATTCAATGGGTTTTTGGTGCAGATGGGACTCCACGTTCACATTACTGAATAAGGGATGTTCGGAATGTGATAAATCTTCTTGTTTAGGTATCTCCTTCATTTGATTTATATGTTTAATAATCTTATTCCAATTGTCACTAAAAATAATAAATGTGCTGCACAAATTGTGGTACATGTTTCTTCCCTCTCAGCAGGGAGATTCCGTTTGATGACTTCTATGTTTGCTCTACCATCGAGTGTGATTTTGTCTCGTAAGAACCATCACTCCCAGCATTCTGTCTAATGGAGTTATTGGGAAAGACTTCTTTCTTTTGCTAGATGCTTCTTTTGACTGATAACGTTATCACTTATACTCATCAATTACAAAGTGGAATAATGTATTTGAATCATGAAATGTGGTTAAGTGTTTGTTCTTTACAGCAGGGTCAGCTGGTTTTATGGCCACAAAGCAGATTCTCCATTCAATGGGTTTTTGGTGCAGTTGTGACACCATGTGATTCTTACTGAATAACAGCAGGGCGGAATGTGATAAAGCTTCTTGTTTAGGTATCTCCTTCATTTGCTTTACATGTTTAAAAATCTTATTCCAATGGTCACTAAAAATAATAAATGTGCTGCACAAATTGTGGAACATGTTTCTTCCCTCACAGCAGGGAGATTCTGTTTGATGACTTTTATGTTTGTTCTACCATCGAGTGTGATTTTGTCTGATAAGAACCATCACTCCCAGTATTCTGTCTATTGGAGTTGTTGGGAACAAATTCTTTCTTTTGCTAGGTGCTTATTTTTATAGATACCATTGTCACTTATACTCATCAATTTCACAGTGGAGTAATGTATTTGAATCGTGAAATGTGGTTAAGTGTTTGTTCTGTACAGCAGGGTCAGCTGGTTGTATGGCCTCAAAGCAGATTCTGCATTCAATGGGTTTTTGTTGGAGATTGGACACCACATACACCTTACTGAATAACGGATGTTCGGAATTTGATAAATCATCTTGTTTAGGTATCTCCTTCTTTTGCTTTATATGTTTAATAAACTTATTCCAATGGTCACTAAAAATAATCAATGTATTGCACAAATTGTGGTACATGTTTCTTCCCTCTCAGCAGGTAGGTTCCCTTTGTTGACTTCTATGTTTGTTCTACCATCGAGTGTGATTTTGTCTGATAAGAGCCATCACTCCCAGCATTCTGTCTAATGGAGTAATTGGGAGGGACTTCTGTCTTTTGGTAGGTACTTTATTTGATTGATACCGTTATCACTTATATTCATCAATTTCACAGAGGAGTAATGTATTTGATTCGTGAAATGTGGTTAAGTGTTTGTTCTCTACACCAGGGTCAGCTGGTTTTGTGGCCACAAAGCAAATTCTCCATTCAATGGGTTTTTGGTGCAGATGGGACACCATGTGCACATTACTGAATAACGGAAGTTCGGAATGTGATAAAGCTTCTTGTTTAGGTATCTCCTTCATTTGCTTTACATGTTTAAAAATCTTATTCCAATGGTCACTAAAAATAATAAATGTGCTGCACAAATTGTGGTACATGTTTCTTCCCTCACACCAGGGAGATTCGGTTTGATGACTGCTATGTTTGTTCTACCATCGCGTGTGATTTTGTCTGATAAGAACCATCACTCCCAGCATTCTGTCTATTGGAGTTGTTGGGAAAAAATTATTTCTTTTGCTAGGTGTTTCTTTTGATTGATACCGTTAGCACTTATACTCATCAATTACACAGTGGAGTAATGTATTTGAATCGTGAAAAGTGGTTAAGTGTTTGTTCTTTACAGCAGGGTCAGCTGTTTGTATGGCCTCAAAGCAGATTCTGCATTCAATGGGTTTTTGTTGGAGATGGGACACCACATACACCTTACTGAATAACGGATGTTCGGAATTTGATAAATCTTCTTGTTTAGGTATCTCCTTCATTTGCTTTATATGTTTAACAATCTTATTCCAATGGTCCTAAAAAATAATCAGTGTGCTGCACAAATTGTGGTACATGTTTCTTCCCTCTCAGCAGTGGCATTCCGTTTGATGACTTCTATGTTTGCTCTACCATCGAGTGTGATTTTGTCTCATAAGAACCATCACTCCCACCATTCTGTCTATTGGAGTTATTGGGAAAGACTTCTTTCTTTTGCTAAGTGCTTCTTTTGATTGATACCGTTCTCACTTATATTAATCAATTTCGCGGTGGAGTAATGTATTTGAATCGTGAAATGTGGTTAAGTGTGGCTTCTTTACAGCAGGGTCAGCTGGTTGTATGGCCACAAAGCAGATTCTCCATTCAATGGGTTTTTGGTGCAGATGGGACTCCACATGCACCTTACTGAATAAGGGATGTTTGGAAAGTGATAAATCTTCTTGTTTAGGTATCTCCTTCATTTGATTTATAAGTTTAATAATCTTATTCCAATTGTCACTAAAAATAATAAATGTGCTGCACAAATTGTGGTACATGTTTCTTCCCTCTCAGCA
Organism: Schistocerca nitens; assembly: GCF_023898315.1. Taxonomy (NCBI): domain Eukaryota; kingdom Metazoa; phylum Arthropoda; class Insecta; order Orthoptera; family Acrididae; genus Schistocerca; species Schistocerca nitens. The sequence continues at coordinate 58,691,565 of NC_064625.1, forward strand.
GGGAGATTCCGTTTGATGACTTCTATGTTTTCTCTACCATCGAGTGTGATTTTGTCTCATAAGAACCATCACTCCCAGCATTCTGTCTAATGGAGATATTGGGTAAGACTTCCTTCTTTTGCTAGGTGCTTCTTTTGACTGATACCGTTATCACTTATATTCATCAATTTCACAGTGGAGTAATGTATTTGAATCATGAAGTGTGGTTAAGTGTTTGTTCTTTACAGCAGGGTCAGCTGGTTGTATGGCCTCAAAGCAGATTCTGCATTCAATGGGTTTTTGTTGGAGATGGGACACCACATACACCTTACTGAATAACGGATGTTCGGAATTTGATAAATCTTCTTGTTTAGGTATCTCCTTCATTTGCTTTATATGTTTAATAATCTTATTCCAATCGTCACTAAAAATAATAAATGTGCTGCACCAATTGTGGTACATGTTCCTCCCTCTCAGCAGGGAGATTCCGTTTGATGACTTCTATGTTTGTTCTACCATCGAGTGTGATTTTGTCTGATAAGAGCCATCAATCCCAGCATTCTGTCTATTGGAGTTGGGAAAAAATTCATTCTTTTGCTATGTGCTTCTTTTGATTGATACCGTTATCACTTATACTCATCAATTTCACAGTCGAGTAATGTATTTGATTTGCGAAATGTGGTTAAGCGTTTGTTCTTTGCAGCAGTGTCAGCTGGTTATATGGCCACAAAGCAGATTCTCCATTCAGTGGGTTTTTGTTGGAGATGGGACACCACATACACCTTACTGAATAACGGATGTTCGGAATGTGATAAACCTTCTTGTTTAGGTATCTCCTTCATTTGCTTTATATGTTTAAAAATCGCATTCAGCGGGGAGATTCCGTTTGATGACTGCTATGTTTGCTCTACCAACGTGTGTGATTTTGTCTGATAAGAGCCATCACTCCCAGCATTTTGTCTATTGGAGTTATTGGGAAAGACTTCTTTCTTTTGCTAAGTGCTTCATTTGATTGATACCCTTATCACTTATATTCATCAATTTCACAGTGGAGTAATGTATTTGATTCGTGAAATGTGGTTAAGTGTTTGTTCTTTACAGCAGGGTCAGGTGGTTATATGGCCACAAAGCAGATTCTCCTTTCTGTGGGTTTTTGTTGGAGATGGGACACCACCTGCACCTTACTGAATAACGGATGTTCAGAATGTGATAAACCTTCTTGTTTAGATATCTCCTTCGTTTGCTTTATATGTTTAAAAATCTTATTCCAATGGTCACTAAAAATAATAAATGTGCTGCACAAATTATGGTACATGTTTCTTCCATCACAGCAGGGAGATTCTGTTTGATGACTGCTATGTTTGTTCTATCATCGAGTGTCATTTTGTCTGATAAGAATCATCACTCCCAGCATTTTGTCTATTGCAGTTATTGGGAAAGATATCTTTCTTTAGCTAGATGCTTCTTTTGATTGATACGGTTATCACTTCTATTAATCAATTTCACAGTGGAGTAATGTATTTGAATCATGAAATGTGGTTAAGTGTTTGTTCTTTACAGCAGGGTCAGATGGTTGTATGGCCTCAAAGCAGATTCTGCATTCAATGGGTTTTTGTTGGAGATGGGACACCACATACACCTTACTGAATAACGGATGTTCGGAATTTGATAAATCTTCTTGTTTAGGTATCTCCTTCATTTGCTTTATATGTTTAATAATCTTATTCCAATCGTCACTAAAAATAATAAATGTGCTGCACCAATTGTGGTACATGTTTCCTCCCTCTCAGCAGGGAGATTCCGTTTGATGACTTCTATGTTTGCTCTACCATCGAGTGTGATTTTCTCTGATAAGAACCATCACTCCCAGCATTCTGTCTATTGGAGTTATTGGGAAGGACTTCTGTCTTTTGGTAGGTACTTTATTTGATTGATACCGTTATCACTTATACTCATCAATTTCACAGAGGTGTAATGTATTTGAATCGTGAAATGTGGTTAAGTGTTGCTACTTTACAGCAGGGTCAGCTGGTTGTATGGCCACAAAGCAGATTCTCCAGTCAATGGGTTTTTGGTGCAGATGGGACTCCACGTGCACCTTACTGAATAACGGAAGTTCGGAATGTGATAAAACTTCTTGTTTAGGTATCTCCTTCATTTGCTTTATATGTTTAAAAATCTTATTCCAATGGTCGCTAAAAATAATAAATGTGCTGCACAAATTGTGGTACATGTTTCTTCCCTCTAAGCAGGGAGATTCCGTTTGATGACTTCTATGTTTGCTCTACCATCGAGTGTGATTTTGTCTCATAAGAACCATCACTCCCAGCATTCTGTCTAATGGAGTTATTGGGAAAGACTTCTTTCTTTTGCTAGGTGCTTCTTTTGACTGATACTGTTATCACTTATATTCATCAATTTCACAGTGGAGTAATGTATTTGAATCATGAAATGTGGTTAAGTGTTTGTTCTCTACAGCAGGGTCAGCTGGTTTTATGGCCACAAAGCAGATTCTCCATTCAATGGGTTTTTGGTGCAGTTGTGACACCATGTGCATCTTACTGAATAACAGAAGTTCGGAATGTGATAAAGCTTTTTGTTTAGGTATCTCCTTCATTTGATTTATATGTTTAATAATCTTATTCCAATTGTCACTAAAAATAATAAATGTGCTGCACAAATTGTGGTACATGTTTCTTCCCTCTCAGCAGGGAGATTCCGTTTGATGACTTCTATGTTTTCTCTACCATCGAGTGTGATTTTGTCTCATAAGAACCATCACTCCCAGCATTCTGTCTAATGGAGTTATTGGGTAAGACTTCTTTCTTTTTCTAGGTGCTTCTTTTGACTGATACCGTTATCACTTATATTCATCAATTTCACAGTGGAGTAATGCATTTGAATCATGAAATGTGGTTAAGTGTTTGTTCTTTACAGCAGGGTCAGATGGTTGTATGGCCTCAAAGCAGATTCTGCATTCAATGGGTTTTTGTTGGAGATGGGACACCACATACACCTTACTGAATAACGGATGTTCGGAATGTGATAAACCTTCTTGTTTAGGTATCTCCTTCATTTGCTTTATATGTTTAAAAATCGCATTCAGCGGGGAGATTCCGTTTGATGACTGTTATGTTTGCTCTACCATCGTGTGTGATTTTGTCTGATAAGAGCCATCACTCCCAGCATTTTGTCTATTGGAGTTATTGGGAAAGACTTCTTTCTTTTGCTAAATGCTTCATTTGATTGATACCCTTATCACTTATATTCATCAATTTCACAGTGGAGTAATGTATTTGAATCATGAAATGTGGTTAAGTTGTTGTTCCTTACAGCAGGTTCAGCTGGTTGTAGAGCCACAAAGCAGATTCTCCATTCAATGGGTTTTTGGTGCACATGGGACACCATGTGCACATTACTGAATAACGGAAGTTCGGAATGTGATAAACCTTCTTGTTTAGGTATCTCCTTCATTTGCTTTATACGTTTAAAAATCTTATTCCAATGGTCACTAAAAATAATCAATGTGCTGCACAAATTATGGTACATGTTTCGTCCATCACAGCAGGGAGATTCAGTTTGATGACTGCTATGTTTGTTCTACCATCGAGTGTGATTTTGTCTGATAAGAACCATCACTCCCAGCATTTTGTCTATTGCAGTTATTGGGAAAGACTTCTTTCTTTAGCTAGGTGCTTCTTTTGATTGATACGGTTATCACTTATATTAATCAATTTCACAGTGGAGTAATGTATTTGAATCATGAAATGTGGTTAAGTTGTTGTTCCTTACAGCAGGGTCAGCTGGTTGTAGCGCCACAAAGCAGATTCTCCATTCAATGGGTTTTTGGTGCAGATGGGACACCATGTGCACATTACTGAATAACGGAAGTTCGGAATGTGATAAACCTTCTTGTTTAGGTATCTCCTTCATTTGCTTTACATGTTTAAAAATCTTATTCCAATGGTCACTAAAAATAATAAATGTGCTGCACAAATTGTGGTACATGTTTCTTCCCTCACACCAGAGAGATTCTGTTTGATGACTGCTATGTTTGTTCTACCTTCGAGTGTGATTTTGTCTGATAAGAACCATCACTCCCAGCATTCTGTCTATTGGAGTTGTTGGGAAAGACTTCTTTCTTTTGCTAGGTGCTTCATTTGATTGATACCGTAATCAATTATACTCATCAATGTCACATTGGAGTAATGTATTTGATTCGTGAAATGTGGTTACGCGTTTGTTCTTTGCAGCAGTGTCAGCTGGTTATATGGCCACAAAGCAGATTCTCCATTCAGTGGGTTTTTGTTGGAGATGGGACACCACATACACCTTACTGCATAACGGATGTTCGGAATGTGATAAACCTTCTTGTTTAGGTATCTCCTTCATTTGTTTTATATGTTTAAAAATCTTATTCCAATGGTCACTAAAAATAATTAGTGTGCTGCACAAAATGTGGTACCTGTTTCTTCCCTCTCAGCAGTGACATTCCGTGTGATGACTGCTATGTTTGCCTTACCATCGTGTGTGATTTTATCTGATAAGAACCATCACTCCCAGCATTCTGTCTAATGGAGTTATTGGGAAAGACTTCTTTCTTTTGCAAAGTGCTTCTTTTGATTGATACCGTTCTCACTTATATTAATCAATTTCACGGTGGAGTAATGTATTTGAATCGTGAAATGTGGTTAAGTGTTGCTTCTTTACAGCAGGGTCAGCTGGTTGTATGGCCACAAAGCAGATTCTCCATTCAATGGGTTTTTGGTGCAGATGGGACTCCACATGCACCTTACTGAATAAGGGATGTGCGGAATGTGATAAATCTTCTTGTTTAGGTATCTCCTTCATTTGATTTATATGTTTAATAATCTTATTCCAATTGTCACTAAAAATAATAAATGTGCTGCACAAATTGTGCTACATGTTTCTTCCCTCTCAGCAGGGAGATTCCGTTTGATGACTTCTATGTTTGCTCTACCATCGAGTGTGATTTTGTCTCATAAGAACCATCACTCCCAGCATTTTATCTATTGCAGTTATTGGGAAAGACATCTTTCTTTAGCTAGATGCTTCTTTTGATTGATACGGTTATCACTTATATTAATCAATTTCACAGTGGAGTAATGTATTTGAATCATGAAATGTGGTTAAGTGTTTGTTCTTTACAGCAGGGTCAGCTGGTTGTATGGCCTCAAAGCAGATTCTGCATTTAATGGGTTTTTGTTGGAGATGGGACACCACATACACCTTACTGAATAACGGATGTTCGGAATTTGATAAATCTTGTTTAGGTATCTCCTTCATTTGCTTTATATGTTTAATAATCTTATTCCAATCGTCACTAAAAATAATAAATGTGCTGCACCAATTGTGGTACATGTTTCCTCCCTCTCAGCAGGGAGATTCCGTTTGATGACTTCTATGTTTGCTCTACCATCGAGTGTGATTTTCTCTGATAAGAACCATCACTCCCAGCATTCTGTCTATTGGAGTTATTGGGAAGGACTTCTGTCTTTTGGTAGGTACTTTATTTAATTGATACCGTTATCACTTATACTCATCAATTTGACAGAGGAGTAATGTAATTGAATCGTGAAATGTGGTTAAGTGTTGCTTCTTTACAGCAGGGTCAGCTGGTTGTATGGCCACAAAGCAGATTCTCCATTCAATGGGTTTTTGGTGCAGATGGGACTCCACGTTCACATTACTGAATAAGGGATGTTCGGAATGTGATAAATCTTCTTGTTTAGGTATCTCCTTCATTTGATTTATATGTTTAATAATCTTATTCCAATTGTCACTAAAAATAATAAATGTGCTGCACAAATTGTGGTACATGTTTCTTCCCTCTCAGCAGGGAGATTCCGTTTGATGACTTCTATGTTTGCTCTACCATCGAGTGTGATTTTGTCTCGTAAGAACCATCACTCCCAGCATTCTGTCTAATGGAGTTATTGGGAAAGACTTCTTTCTTTTGCTAGATGCTTCTTTTGACTGATACCGTTATCACTTATATTCATCAATTTCATAGTGGAGTAATGTATTTGAATAATGAAATGTGGTTGAGTGTTTGTTCTCTACAGCAGGGTCAGCTGGTTTTATGGCCACAATGCAGATTCTCCATTCAATGGGTTTTTGGTGCAGTTGTGACACCATGTGATTCTTACTGAATAACAGCAGGGCGGAATGTGATAAAGCTTCTTGTTTAGGTATCTCCTTCATTTGCTTTACATGTTTAAAAATCTTATTCCAATGGTCACTAAAAATAATAAATGTGCTGCACAAATTGTGGAACATGTTTCTTCCCTCACAGTAGGGAGATTCTGTTTGATGACTGCTATGTTTGTTCTACCATCGAGTGTGATTTTGTCTGATAAGAACCATCACTCCCAGCATTCTGTCTATTGGAGTTGATGGGAACAAATTCTTTCTTTTGCTAGGTGCTTATTTTTATTGATACCATTGTCACTTATACTCATCAATTTCACAGTGGAGTAATGTATTTGAATCGTGAAATGTGGTTAAGTGTTTGTTCTGTACAGCAGGGTCAGCTGGTTGTATGGCCTCAAAGCAGATTCTGCATTCAATGGGTTTTTGTTGGAGATTGGACACCACATACACCTTACTGAATAACGGATGTTCGGAATTTGATAAATCATCTTGTTTAGGTATCTCCTTCTTTTGCTTTATATGTTTAATAAACTTATTCCAATGGTCACTAAAAATAATCAATGTGCTGCACAAATTGTGGTACATGTTTCTTCCCTCTCTGCAGGTAGATTCCCTTTGTTGACTTCTATGTTTGTTCTACCATCGAGTGTGATTTTGTCTGATAAGAGCCATCACTCCCAGCATTCTGTCTAATGGAGTTATTGGGAGGGACTTCTGTCTTTTGGTAGGTACTTTATTTGATTGATACCGTTATCACTTATATTCATCAATTTCACAGAGGAGTAATGTATTTGATTCGTGAAATGTGGTTAAGTGTTTGTTCTCTACACCAGGGTCAGCTGGTTTTGTGGCCACAAAGCAAATTCTCCATTCAATGGGTTTTTGGTGCAGATGGGACACCATGTGCACATTACTGAATAACGGAAGTTCGGAACGTGATAAAGCTTCTTGTTTAGGTATCTCCTTCATTTGCTTTACATGTTTAAAAATCTTATTCCAATGGTCACTAAAAATAATAAATGTGCTGCACAAATTGTGGTACATGTTTCTTCCCTCACACCAGGGAGATTCTGTTTGATGACTGCTATGTTTGTTCTACCATCGCGTGTGATTTTGTCTGATAAGAACCATCACTCCCAGCATTCTGTCTATTGGAGTTGTTGGGAAAAAATTATTTCTTTTGCTAGGTGTTTCTTTTGATTGATACCGTTATCACTTATACTCATCAATTACACAGTGGAGTAATGTATTTGAATCGTGAAAAGTGGTTAAGTGTTTGTTCTTTACAGCAGGGTCAGCTGTTTGTATGGCATCAAAGCAGATTCTGCATTCAATGGGTTTTTGTTGGAGATGGGACACCACATACACCTTACTGAATAACGGATGTTCGGAATTTGATAAATCTTCTTGTTTAGGTATCTCCTTCATTTGCTTTATATGTTTAACAATCTTATTCCAATGGTCCTAAAAAATAATCAGTGTGCTGCACAAATTGTGGTACATGTTTCTTCCCTCTCAGCAGTGGCATTCCGTTTGATGACTTCTATGTTTGCTCTACCATCGAGTGTGATTTTGTCTCATAAGAACCATCACTCCCAGCATTCTGTCTAATGGAGTTATTGGGAAAGACTTCTTTCTTTTTCTAGGTGCTTCTTTTGACTGATACCGTTGTCACTTATTTTCATCAATTTCACAGTGGAGTAATGTATTTGAATCATGAAATGTGGTTAAGTGTTTGTTCTCTACAGTAGGGTCAGCTGGTTTTATGGCCACAAAGCAGATTCTCCATTCAATGGGTTTTTGGTGCAGTTGTGACACCATGTGCATCTTACTGAATAACAGAAGTTTGGAATGTGCTAAAGCTTCTTGTTTAGGTATCTCCTTCATTTGCTTTACATGTTTAAAAATCTTATTCCAATGGTCACTAAAAATAATAAATGTGCTGCACAAATTGTGGTACATGTTTCTTCCCTCACAGCAGGGAGATTCCGTTTGATGACTGCTATGTTTGTTCTACCATCGAGTGTGATTTTGTCTGATAAGAACCATCACTCCAAGCATTTTGTCTATTGCAGGTATTGGGAAAGACTTCTTTCTTTAGCTAGGTTCTTCTTTTGATTGATACCGTTATCACTTATACTCATCAATTTCACAGAGGAGGAATGTATTTGAATCGTGAAATGTCGTTAAGTGTTTGTTCTCTGCAGCAGGGTCAGCTGGTTGTATGGCCTCAAAGCAGATTCTGCATTCAATGGGTTTTTGTTGGAGATGGGACACCACATACACCTTACTGAATAACGGATGTTCGGTATTTGATAAATCTTCTTGTTTAGGTATCTCCTTCATTTGCCATATATGTTTAATAATCTTATTCCAATGGTCACTAAAAATAATCAGTGTGCTGCACAAATTGTGGTACATGTTTCTTCCCTCTCAGCAGTGACATTCCGTTTGATGACTGCTACGTTAGCTCTACCATCGTGTGTGATTTTGTCTGATAAGAACCATCACTCCAAGCATTCTATCTATTGTAGTTGTTGGGAAAAAATTCTTTCTTTTGTTAGGTGGTTCTTTTGATTGATACCGTTATCACTTATACTCATCAATTTCACAGTGGAGTAATGTATTTGAATCGTGAAATGTGGTTAAGTTGTTGTTCCTTACAGCAGGGTCAGCTGGTTTTATGGCCACAAAGCAGATTCTCCATTCAACGGGTTTTTTGTGCAGATGGGACACCACATGGATAAGGGACGTTTGAAATATGATAAATCTTCTTCTTTAGGTATCTCCTTCATTTACTTTATATGTTTAATAATCTTATTCTAATGGTCCTTAAAAATAATCAGTGTGCTGCACAAATTGTGGTACATGTTTCTTCCCTCTCAGCAGTGACATTCCGTTTGATGACTGCTATGTTTGCTCTACCATCGTGTGTGATTTTGTCTTATAAGAGCCATCACTCCCACCATTCTGTCTATTGGAGTTATTGGGAAAGACTTCTTTCTTTTGCTAAGTGCTTCTTTTGATTGATACCGTTCTCACTTATATTAATCAATTTCACGGTGGGGTAATGTATTTGAATCGTGAAATGTGGTTAAGTGTTGCTTCTTTACAGCAGGGTCAGCTGGTTGTATGGCCACAAAGCAGATTCTCCGTTCAATGGGTTTTTGGTGCAGTTGTGACACCATGTGCATCTTACTGAATAACAGAAGTTCGGAATGTGATAAAGCTTCTTGTTTAGGTATCTTATTCATTTGCTTTACATGTTTAAAAATCTTATTCCAATGGTCACTAAAAATAATAAATGTGCTGCACAAATTGTGGTACATGTTTCTTCCCTTACAGCAATGAGATTCTGTTTGATGACTGCTATGTTTGTTCTACCATCGAGTGTGATTTTGTCTGATAAGAGCCATCAATCCCAGCATTCTGTCTATTGGAGTTGTTGGGAAAAAATTCATTCTTTTGCTAGGTGCTTCTTTTGATTGATACCGTTATCACTTATACTCATCAATTTCACAGTGGAGTAATGTATTTGATTCGCGAAATGTGGTTAAGCGTTTGTTCTTTGCAGCAGTGTCAGTTGGTTATATGGCCACAAAGCAGATTCTCCATTCAGTGGGTTTTTGTTGGAGATGGGACACCACATACACCTTACTGAATAACGGATGTTCGGAATTTGATAAATCTTCTTGTTTAGGTATCTCCTTCATTTGGTTTATATGTTTAATAATCTTATTCCAATTGTCACTAAAAATAATAAATGTGCTGCACAAATTGTGGTACATGTTTCTTCCCTCTCAGCAGGGAGATTCTGTTTGATGACTTCTATGTTTGTTCTACCATCGAGTGTGATTTGGTCTGATAAGAACCATCACTCCCAGCATTCTGTCTATTGGAGTTGTCGGGAAGAAATTCTTTCTTTTGCTAGGTGCTTCTTTTGATTGATACCGTTATCACTTATACTCATCAATTACAAAGTGGAGTAATGTATTTGAATCATGAAATGTGGTTAAGTGTTTGTTCTTTACAGCAGGGTCAGCTGGTTGTATGGCCTCAAAGCAGATTCTCCATTCAATGGGTTTTTGTTGGAGATGGGACACCACATACACCTTACTGAATAACGGATGTTCGGAATTTGATAAATCTTCTTGTTTAGGTATCTCCTTCATTTGGTTTATATGTTTAATAATCTTATTCCAATTGTCACTAAAAATAATAAATGTGCTGCACAAATTGTGGTACATGTTTCTTCCCTCTCAGCAGGGAGATTCTGTTTGATGACTTCTATGTTTGCTCTACCATGGAGTCTGATTTTGTCTCATAAGAACCATCACTCCCAGCATTCTGTCTATTGGAGTTATTGGGAAAAAATTATTTCTTTTGCTAAGTGCTTCTTTTGATTGATACCGTTATCACTTATACTCATCAATTTCACAGTGGAGTAATGTATTTGAATCGTGAAATGTGGTTAAGTGTTTGTTCTTTACAGCAGGTTCAGCTGGTTGTATGGCCTCAAAGCAGATTTTGCATTCAATGGGGTTTTGGTGCAGATGGGACACCATGTGCACCTTACTGAATAATGGAAGTTCGGAAAGTGATAAAGCTTCTTGTTTAGGTATCTCCTTCATTTGCTTTACATGTTTAAAAAACTTATTCCAATGGTCGCTAAAAATAATAAGTGTGCTGCACAAATTGCGGTACATGTTTCTTCCCTCACAGCAGGGTGATTCCGTTTGATGACTGCTATGTTTGTTCTACCATCGAGTGTGATTTTGTCTGATAAGAACCATCACTCCCAGCATTTTGTCTATTCCAGTCATTGGGAAAGACTTCTTTCTTTAGCTAGGTTCCTCTTTTGATTGATACCATTATCACTTATATTCATCAATTTCACAGTGGAGTAATGCATTTGAATCGTGAAATGTGGTTAAGTGTTTGTACTCTACAGCACGGTCAGCTGGTTTTATGGCCACAAAGCAGATTCTCCATTCAATGGGGTTTTGGTGCAGATGGGACACCATGTGCACCTTACTGAATAACGGAAGTTGGGAATGTGATAAAGCTTCTTGTTTAGGTATCTCCTTCATTTGCTTTATATGTTAAATAATCTTATTCCAATGGTCACTAAAAATAATCAGTGTGCTGCACAAATTGTGGTACATGTTTCTTCCCTCTCAGTGGGGAGATTCCGTTTGATGACTGCTATGTTTGTCCTACCATCGAGTGTGATTGTGTTGGATAAGTACCACCACTCCCAGCATACTTTCTATTGCAGTTATTGGGAAAGACTTCATTCTTTTGCTAGGTGCTTCATTTGATTGATACCCTTATTATTTATATTCATCAATTTCACAGTGGAGTAATGTATTTGATTCGTGAAATGTGGTCAATTGTTTGTTCTTTACAGCAGGGTCAGCTGGTTATATGGCCACAAAGCAGATTCTCCATGCAGTGGGTTTTTGTTGGAGATGGGACTGAATGACGGATGTTCGGAATTTGATAAATCTTCTTGTTTAGGTATCTCCTTCATTTGCTTTATATGTTTAATAATCTTATTCCAATGGTCACTAAAAATAATCAGTGTGCTGCACAAATTGTGGTACATGTTTCTTCCCTCTCAGCACTGACATTCCGTTTGATGACTGCTATGTTTGCTCTACCATCGTGTGTGATTTTGTCTGATAAGAGCCATCACTCCCAGCATTCTGTCTATTGGAGTTATTGGAAAAGACTTCTTTCTTATGCTAAGTGCTTCTTTTGATTGATACCGTTCTCACTTATATTAATCAATTTCACAGTGGAGTAATGTATTTGAATCGTGAAATGTGGTTAAGTGTCGCTTCTTTACAGCAGGGTCAGCTGGTTGTATGGCCTCAAAGCAGATTCTGCATTCAATGGGTTTTTGTTGGAGAAGGGGACACCACATACACCTTACTGAATAACGGATGTTCGGAATTTGATAAATCTTCTTGTTTAGGTATCTCCTTCATTTGCTTTATATGTTTAATAATCTTATTCCAATGGTCACTAAAAATAATCAGTGTGCTGCACAAATTGTGGTACATGTTTCTTCCCTCTCAGCACTGACATTCCGTTTGATGACTGCTATGTTTGCTCTACCATCGTGTGTGATTTTGTCTGATAAGAGCCATGACTCCCAGCATTCTGTCTATTGGAGTTATTGGAAAAGACTTCTTTCTTATGCTAAGTGCTTCTTTTGATTGATACCGTTCTCACTTATATTCATCAATTTCACAGTGGGGTAATGTATTTGAATCATGAAATGTGGTTAAGTGTTTGTTCTCTACAGCAGGGTCAGCTGGTTTTATGGCCACAAAGCAGATTTTCCATTCAATGGGTTTTTGGTGCAGTTGTGACACCATGTGCATCTTACTGAATAACAGAAGTTCGGAATGTGATGAAGCTTCTTGTTTAGGTTTCTCCTTCATTTGCTTTACATGTTGAAAAATCTTATTCCAATGGTCACTAAAAATAATAAATGTGCTGCACAAATTGTGGTACATGTTTCTTCCCTCTCAGCAGGTAGATTCCGTTGGATGACTTTTATGTTTGCTCTACCATCGAGTGTGATTTTATCTGATAAAAACCATCACTTCCAGCATTCTGTCTATTGGAGTTATTGGGAAGGACTTCCGTCTTTTGGTAGGTACTTTACTTGATTGATACCATTATCACATATATTCATCAATTTCACTGTGGAGTAATGTATTTGAATCGTGAAATGTGGTTAAGTGTTTGTTCTCTACAGCAGGATCAGCTGGTTTTATGGCCACAAAGCAGATTCTCCATTCAATGGGTTTTTGGTGCAGATGGGACACCATGTGCACCTTACTGAATAACGGAAGTTCGGTATTTGATAAATCTTCTTGTTTAGGTATCTCCTTCATTTGCCATATATGTTTAATAATCTTATTCCAATGGTCACTAAAAATAATCAGTGTGCTGCACAAATTGTGGTACATGTTTCTTCCCTCTCAGCAGTGACATTCCGTTTGATGACTGCTACGTTAGCTCTACCATCGTGTGTGATTTTGTCTGATAAGAACCATCACTCCAAGCATTCTATCTATTGTAGTTGTTGGGAAAAAATTCTTTCTTTTGTTAGGTGGTTCTTTTGATTGATACCGTTATCACTTATACTCATCAATTTCACAGTGGAGTAATGTATTTGAATCGTGAAATGTGGTTAAGTTGTTGTTCCTTACAGCAGGGTCAGCTGGTTTTATGGCCACAAAGCAGATTCTCCATTCAACGGGTTTTTTGTGCAGATGGGACACCACATGGATAAGGGACGTTTGAAATATGATAAATCTTCTTCTTTAGGTATCTCCTTCATTTACTTTATATGTTTAATAATCTTATTCTAATGGTCCTTAAAAATAATCAGTGTGCTGCACAAATTGTGGTACATGTTTCTTCCCTCTCAGCAGTGACATTCCGTTTGATGACTGCTATGTTTGCTCTACCATCGTGTGTGATTTTGTCTTATAAGAGCCATCACTCCCACCATTCTGTCTATTGGAGTTATTGGGAAAGACTTCTTTCTTTTGCTAAGTGCTTCTTTTGATTGATACCGTTCTCACTTATATTAATCAATTTCACGGTGGGGTAATGTATTTGAATCGTGAAATGTGGTTAAGTGTTGCTTCTTTACAGCAGGGTCAGCTGGTTGTATGGCCACAAAGCAGATTCTCCGTTCAATGGGTTTTTGGTGCAGTTGTGACACCATGTGCATCTTACTGAATAACAGAAGTTCGGAATGTGATAAAGCTTCTTGTTTAGGTATCTTATTCATTTGCTTTACATGTTTAAAAATCTTATTCCAATGGTCACTAAAAATAATAAATGTGCTGCACAAATTGTGGTACATGTTTCTTCCCTTACAGCAATGAGATTCTGTTTGATGACTGCTATGTTTGTTCTACCATCGAGTGTGATTTTGTCTGATAAGAGCCATCAATCCCAGCATTCTGTCTATTGGAGTTGTTGGGAAAAAATTCATTCTTTTGCTAGGTGCTTCTTTTGATTGATACCGTTATCACTTATACTCATCAATTTCACAGTGGAGTAATGTATTTGATTCGCGAAATGTGGTTAAGCGTTTGTTCTTTGCAGCAGTGTCAGTTGGTTATATGGCCACAAAGCAGATTCTCCATTCAGTGGGTTTTTGTTGGAGATGGGACACCACATACACCTTACTGAATAACGGATGTTCGGAATTTGATAAATCTTCTTGTTTAGGTATCTCCTTCATTTGGTTTATATGTTTAATAATCTTATTCCAATTGTCACTAAAAATAATAAATGTGCTGCACAAATTGTGGTACATGTTTCTTCCCTCTCAGCAGGGAGATTCTGTTTGATGACTTCTATGTTTGTTCTACCATCGAGTGTGATTTGGTCTGATAAGAACCATCACTCCCAGCATTCTGTCTATTGGAGTTGTCGGGAAGAAATTCTTTCTTTTGCTAGGTGCTTCTTTTGATTGATACCGTTATCACTTATACTCATCAATTACAAAGTGGAGTAATGTATTTGAATCATGAAATGTGGTTAAGTGTTTGTTCTTTACAGCAGGGTCAGCTGGTTGTATGGCCTCAAAGCAGATTCTCCATTCAATGGGTTTTTGTTGGAGATGGGACACCACATACACCTTACTGAATAACGGATGTTCGGAATTTGATAAATCTTCTTGTTTAGGTATCTCCTTCATTTGGTTTATATGTTTAATAATCTTATTCCAATTGTCACTAAAAATAATAAATGTGCTGCACAAATTGTGGTACATGTTTCTTCCCTCTCAGCAGGGAGATTCTGTTTGATGACTTCTATGTTTGCTCTACCATGGAGTCTGATTTTGTCTCATAAGAACCATCACTCCCAGCATTCTGTCTATTGGAGTTATTGGGAAAAAATTATTTCTTTTGCTAAGTGCTTCTTTTGATTGATACCGTTATCACTTATACTCATCAATTTCACAGTGGAGTAATGTATTTGAATCGTGAAATGTGGTTAAGTGTTTGTTCTTTACAGCAGGTTCAGCTGGTTGTATGGCCTCAAAGCAGATTTTGCATTCAATGGGGTTTTGGTGCAGATGGGACACCATGTGCACCTTACTGAATAATGGAAGTTCGGAAAGTGATAAAGCTTCTTGTTTAGGTATCTCCTTCATTTGCTTTACATGTTTAAAAAACTTATTCCAATGGTCGCTAAAAATAATAAGTGTGCTGCACAAATTGCGGTACATGTTTCTTCCCTCACAGCAGGGTGATTCCGTTTGATGACTGCTATGTTTGTTCTACCATCGAGTGTGATTTTGTCTGATAAGAACCATCACTCCCAGCATTTTGTCTATTCCAGTCATTGGGAAAGACTTCTTTCTTTAGCTAGGTTCCTCTTTTGATTGATACCATTATCACTTATATTCATCAATTTCACAGTGGAGTAATGCATTTGAATCGTGAAATGTGGTTAAGTGTTTGTACTCTACAGCACGGTCAGCTGGTTTTATGGCCACAAAGCAGATTCTCCATTCAATGGGGTTTTGGTGCAGATGGGACACCATGTGCACCTTACTGAATAACGGAAGTTGGGAATGTGATAAAGCTTCTTGTTTAGGTATCTCCTTCATTTGCTTTATATGTTAAATAATCTTATTCCAATGGTCACTAAAAATAATCAGTGTGCTGCACAAATTGTGGTACATGTTTCTTCTCTCTCAGTGGGGAGATTCCGTTTGATGACTGCTATGTTTGTCCTACCATCGAGTGTGATTGTGTTGGATAAGTACCACCACTCCCAGCATACTTTCTATTGCAGTTATTGGGAAAGACTTCATTCTTTTGCTAGGTGCTTCATTTGATTGATACCCTTATTATTTATATTCATCAATTTCACAGTGGAGTAATGTATTTGATTCGTGAAATGTGGTCAATAGTTTGTTCTTTACAGCAGGGTCAGCTGGTTATATGGCCACAAAGCAGATTCTCCATGCAGTGGGTTTTTGTTGGAGATGGGACTGAATGACGGATGTTCGGAATTTGATAAATCTTCTTGTTTAGGTATCTCCTTCATTTGCTTTATATGTTTAATAATCTTATTCCAATGGTCACTAAAAATAATCAGTGTGCTGCACAAATTGTGGTACATGTTTCTTCCCTCTCAGCACTGACATTCCGTTTGATGACTGCTATGTTTGCTCTACCATCGTGTGTGATTTTGTCTGATAAGAGCCATCACTCCCAGCATTCTGTCTATTGGAGTTATTGGAAAAGACTTCTTTCTTATGCTAAGTGCTTCTTTTGATTGATACCGTTCTCACTTATATTAATCAATTTCACAGTGGAGTAATGTATTTGAATCGTGAAATGTGGTTAAGTGTCGCTTCTTTTACAGCAGGGTCAGCTGGTTGTATGGCCTCAAAGCAGATTCTGCATTCAATGGGTTTTTGTTGGAGAAGGGGACACCACATACACCTTACTGAATAACGGATGTTCGGAATTTGATAAATCTTCTTGTTTAGGTATCTCCTTCATTTGCTTTATATGTTTAATAATCTTATTCCAATGGTCACTAAAAATAATCAGTGTGCTGCACAAATTGTGGTACATGTTTCTTCCCTCTCAGCACTGACATTCCGTTTGATGACTGCTATGTTTGCTCTACCATCGTGTGTGATTTTGTCTGATAAGAGCCATGACTCCCAGCATTCTGTCTATTGGAGTTATTGGAAAAGACTTCTTTCTTATGCTAAGTGCTTCTTTTGATTGATACCGTTCTCACTTATATTCATCAATTTCACAGTGGGGTAATGTATTTGAATCATGAAATGTGGTTAAGTGTTTGTTCTCAACAGCAGGGTCAGCTGGTTTTATGGCCACAAAGCAGATTTTCCATTCAATGGGTTTTTGGTGCAGTTGTGACACCATGTGCATCTTACTGAATAACAGAAGTTCGGAATGTGATGAAGCTTCTTGTTTAGGTTTCTCCTTCATTTGCTTTACATGTTGAAAAATCTTATTCCAATGGTCACTAAAAATAATAAATGTGCTGCACAAATTGTGGTACATGTTTCTTCCCTCTCAGCAGGTAGATTCCGTTGGATGACTTTTATGTTTGCTCTACCATCGAGTGTGATTTTATCTGATAAAAACCATCACTTCCAGCATTCTGTCTATTGGAGTTATTGGGAAGGACTTCCGTCTTTTGGTAGGTACTTTACTTGATTGATACCATTATCACATATATTCATCAATTTCACTGTGGAGTAATGTATTTGAATCGTGAAATGTGGTTAAGTGTTTGTTCTCTACAGCAGGATCAGCTGGTTTTATGGCCACAAAGCAGATTCTCCATTCAATGGGTTTTTGGTGCAGATGGGACACCATGTGCACCTTACTGAATAACGGAAGGTCGGAATGTGATAAAGCTTCTTGTTTAGGTATCTCCTTCATTTGCTTTATATGTTAAATAATCTTATTCCAATGGTCACTAAAAATAATCAGTGTGCTGCACAAATTGTGGTACATGTTTCTTCCCTCTCAGCAGTGACATTCTGTTTGATGACTGCTATGTTTGCTCTACCATCGTGTGTGATTTTGTCTGATAAGAGCCATCACTCCCAGCATTCTGTCTATTGGAGTTATTGGGAAAGACTTCTTTCTTTTGCTAAGTGCTTCTTTAGATTGATACCGTTCTCACTTATATTAATCAATTTCACAGTGGAGTAATGTATTTGAATCGTGGTTAAGTGTTGCTTCTTTACAGCAGGGTCAGCTGGTTGTATGGCCACAAAGCATATTCTCCATTCAATGGGTTTTTGGTGCAGATGGGACACCACATGAATAAGGGATGTTTGAAATATGATAAATCTACTTCTTTAGGTATCTCCTTCATTTGCTTTATATGTTTAATAATCTTATTCCAATCGTCACTAAAAATAATAAATGTGCTGCACAAATTGTGGTGCATGTTTCTTCCCTCTCAGTGGGGAGATTCCGTTTGATGACTGCTATGTTTGTTCTACCATCGAGTGTGATTTTGTTGGATAAGTACCACCACTCCCAGCATTCTTTCTATTGCAGTTATTGGGAAAGACTTCATTCTTTTGCTATTTGCTTCATTTGATTGATACCCTTATTACTTATATTCATCAATTTCACAGTGGAGTAATGTATTTGATTCGTGAAATGTGGTCAATTGTTTGTTCTTTACAGCAGGGTCAGCTGGTTATATGGCCACAAAGCAGATTCTCCATGCAGTGGGTTTTTGTTGGATATGGGACTGAATAACGGATGTTCGGAATTTGATAAATCTTCTTGTTTAGGTATCTCCTTCATTTGCTTTATATGTTTAATAATCGTATTCCAATGGTCACTAAAAATAATCAGTGTGCTGCACAAATTGTGGTACATGTTTCTTCCCTCTCAGTAGTGACATTCCGTTTGATGACTGCTATGTTTGCTCTACCATCGTGTGTGATTTTGTCTGATAAGAGCCATCACTCCCAGCATTCTGTCTATTGGAGTTATTGGAAAAGACTTCTTTCTTATGCTAAGTGCTTCTTTTGATTGATACCGTTCTCACTTATATTAATCAATTTCACAGTGGAGTAATGTATTTGAATCGTGAAATGTGGTTAAGTGTCGCTTCTTTACAGCAGGGTCAGCTGGTTGTATGGCCTCAAAGCAGAATCTGCATTCAATGGGTTTTTGTTGGAGAAGGGGACACCACATACACCTTACTGAATAACGGATGTTTGGAATTTGATAAATCTTCTTGTTTAGGTATCTCCTTCATTTGCTTTATATGTTTAATAATCTTATTCTAATGGTCACTAAAAATAATCAGTGTGCTGCACAAATTGTGGTACATGTTTCTTCCCTCTCAGCAAGTAGATTCCGTTGCATGAGTTTTATGTTTGCTCTACCATCGAGTGTGATTTTGTCTCATAAGAACCATCACTCCCAGCATTCTGTCTATTGGAGTTATTGGGAAAGATTTCTTTCTTTTGCTAGGTGCTTCTTTTGATTGGTACCGTTATCACTTATATTCATCAATTTCACAGTGGGGTAATGTATTTGAATCATGAAATGTGGTTAAGTGTTGTTTCTTTACAGCAGGGTCAGCTGGTTTTTTGGCCACAAACCAGATTCTCCATTCAATGGGTTTTTGGTGCAGATGGGACACCACATGCACCTTACTGAATAACGGAAGTTTGGAATGTGATAAACCTTCTTCTTTAGGTATCTCCTTCATTTGCTTTATTTGTTTAAATATCTTATTCCAATGGTCACTAAAAATAATAAATGTGCTGCACAAAGTGTGGTACATGTTTCTTCCTTCTCAGCGGCGAGATTCCGTTTGATGACTGCTATGTTTGTTCTACTATCGAGTGTGGTTTTGTTGGATAAGTACCAGCACTCTCAGCGTTCTGTCTATTGCAGTCATTGGGAAAGACTTCATTATTTTTTTAGGTACTTCATTTGATTGATACCCTTATCACTTATATTCATCAATTTCACAGTGGAGTAATGAATTTGAATCGTAAAATGTGGTTAAGCGTTTGTTCTTTGCAGCAGTGTCAGCTGGTTATATGGCCACAAAGCAGATTCTCCATTGAGTGGGTTTTTGTTGGAGATGGGACACCACATACACCTTACTGTGAATAACGGATGTTCGGAATGTGATAAACCTTCTTGTTTAGGTATCTCCTTCATTTGCTTTATATGTTTAAAAATCGCATTCAGCAAGGAGATTCTGTTTGATGACTGCTATGTTTGCTCTACCATCGTGTGTGATTTTGTGTGATAAGCCTCATCACTCCCAGCATTCTGTCTAATGGAGTTATTGGGAAAGACTTCTTTCTTTTGCTAGGTGCCTTTTTTGATTGATACCGTTATCACTTATATTCATCAATTTCACAGTGGAGTAATGTATTTGAATCATGAAATGTGGTTAAGTGTTTGTTCTCTACAGCAGGGTCAGCTGGTTTTATGGCCACAAAGCAGATTCTCCATTCAATGGGTTTTTGGTGCAGTTGTGACACCATGTGCATCTTACTGAATAACAGAAGTTCGGAATGTGATAAAGCTTCTTGTTTAGGTATCTCCTTCATTTGCTTTACACGTTTAAAAATCTTATTCAAATGGTCACTAAAAATAATAAATGTGCTGCACAAACTGTGGTACATGTTTCTTCCCTCACAGCGGGGAGATTCTGTTTGATGACTGCTATGTTTGTTCTACTATCGAGTGTGATTTTGTCTGATAAGAACCATCACTCCCAGCATTCTGTCTATTGGAGTTGTTGGGAACAAATTCTTTCTTTTGCTAGGTGCTTCTTTTGATTGATACCGTTATCACTAATATTCATCAAATTCACAGTGGAGGAATGTATTTGAATCGTGATATGTGGTTAAGTGTTTGTTCTCTACAGCAGGTTCAGCTGGTTTTATGGCCACAAAGCAGATTTTCCATTCAATGGGTTTTTGGTGCAGTTGGGACCCTATGTGCACCTTACTGAATAACGGAAGTTCAGAATGTGATAAAGCTTCTTGCATTTCCTTTATATGTTTTAATATCTTATTCCAATGGTCGCTAAAAATATTCAATGTGTTGCACAAATTGTGGTACATGTTTCTTCCCTCTCAGCAGTGACATTCCGTTTGATGACTGCTATGTTTGCTCTACCATCGTGTGTGATTTTTTCTGATAAGAGCCATCACTCCCAGCATTCTGTCTATTGGAGTTATTGGGAAAGACTTCTTTCTTTTGCTAAGTGCTTCTTTTGATTGATACCGTTCTCACTTATATTAATCAATTTCACAGTGGAGTAATGTATTTGAATCGCGAAATGTGGTTAAGTGTTTGGTCTTTACAGCAGGGTCAGCTGGTTTTATGGCCACAAAGCAGATTCTCCATTCAATGGGGTTTTGGTGCAGATGGGACACCATGTGCACCTTACTGAAAATGGAAGTTCGGAAAGTGATAAAGCTTCTTGTTTAGGTATCTCCTTCATTTGCTTTCAATGTTTAAAAATCTTATTCCAATGGTCACTAAAAGTATTAAATGTGCAGCACAAATTGTGGTACATGTTTCTTCCCTCACAGCAGGGAGATTCCGTTTGATGACTGCTATGTTTGTTCTACCATCGAGTGTGATTTTGTCTGATAAGAACCATCACTGCCAGCATTTTGTCTATTGCAGTTATTGGGAAACACTTCTTTCTTTAGCTAGGTTCTTCTTTTGATTGATACCGTTATCACTTATATTCATCAATTTCACAGTGGAGTAATGTATTTGAATCGTGAAATTTGGTTAAGTGTTTGTTCTCTACAGCAGGGTCAGCTGGTTGTATGGCCACAAAGCAGATTCTCCATTCAATGGGTTTTTGGTGCAGATGGGACACCACATGAATAAGGGATGTTTGAAATATGATAAATCTTCTTCTTTAGGTATCTCCTTCATTTGCTTTACATGTTGAAAAATCTTATTCCAATGGTCACTAAAAATAATAAATGTGCTGCACAAATTGTGGTACATGTTTCTTCCCTCACAGCAAGGAGATTCTGTTTGATGACTGCTATGTTTGTTCTACCTTCGAGTGTCATTTTGTCTGATAAGAACCATCACTTCCAGCATTCTGTCTATTGGAGTTGTTGGGAAAAAATTCTTTCTTTTGCTAGGTGCTTCTTTTGATTGATACCGTTCTCACTTATATTAATCAATTTCACAGTGGAGTAATGTATTTGAATTGTGAAATGTGGTTAAGTGTTTGTTCTTTACAGCAGGGTCAGCTGGTTGTTTGGCCACAAAGCAGATTCTCCATTTAATGGGTTTTTGATGCAGATGGGACACCATGTGCACCTTACTGAATAACGGAAGTTCGGAATGTGATAAAGCTTCTTGTTTAGGTCACTCCTTCATTTGCTTTACAAGTTGAAAAATCTTATTCCAATGGTCACTAAAAATAATAAATGTGCTGCACAAATTGTGGTACATGTTTTTCCCTCACAGCAAGGAGATTCTGTTTGATGACTGCTATGTTTGCTCTACCATCGTGTGTGATTTTGTCTGATAAGAGCCATCACTCCCAGCATTCTGTCTATTGGAGTTATTGGGAAAGACTTCTTTCTTTTGCTAAGTGCTTCTTTTGATTGATACCATTCTCACTTATATTAATCATTTTCACAGTGGAGTAATGTATTTGAATCGTGAAATGTGGTTAAGTGTTGCTTCTTTACAGCACGGTCAGCTGGTTTTTTGGCCACAAAGCAGATTTTCCATTCAATGTGTTTTTGGTGCAGATGGGACACCATGTGCATCTTACTGAATAACGGAAGTTAGGAATGTGGTAAATCTTCTTATTTAGGTATCTCCTTCATTTGCTTTACATTTTTAAATATCTTATTCCAATGGTCACTAAAAATAATAAATGTGCTGCACAAATTGTGGTTCATGTTTCTTCCCTCACAGCAGGGAGATTCTGTTTGATGACTGCTATGTTTGTTCTACCATCGAGTGTGATTTTGTCTGATAAGAACCATCACTCCCAGCTTTCTGTCTATTGGAGTTGTCGGGAAAAAATTGTTTCTATTGCTAGGTGCTGCTTTTGATTGATAACGTTATCACATATACTCATCAATTTCACAGTGGAGTAATGTATTTGAATCGTGAAATGTGGTTAAGTGTTTCTTCACTACAGCAGGGTCAGCTGGTTGTATGGCCACAAATCAGATTCTCCATTCAATGTGTTTTTGGTGCAGATGGGACACCATGTGCATCTTACTGAATAACGGAAGTTAGGAATGTGGTAAATCTTCTTATTTAGGTATCTCCTTCATTTGCTTTACATGTTTAAAAATCTTATTTCAATGGTCACTAAAAATAATAAATGTGCTGCACAAATTGTGGTACATGTTTCTTCCCTCACAGCAAGGAGCTTCTGTTTGATGACTGCTATGTTTGTTCTACCATCGAGTGTCATTTTGTCTGATAAGAACCATCACTTCCAGCATTCTGTCTATTGGAGTTGTTGGGAAAAAATTCTTTCTTTTGCTAGGTGCTTCTTTTGATTGATACCGTTCTCACTTATATTAATCAATTTCACAGTGGTGTAATGTATTTGAATCGTGAAATGTGGTTAAGTGTTTGTTCTTTACAGCAGGGTCAGCTGGTTGTTTGGCCACAAAGCAGATTCTCCATTCAATGGGTTTTTGGTGCAGATATGACACCATGTGCACCTTACTGAATAACGGAAGTTCGGAATGTGATAAATCTTCTTGTTTAGGTATCTCCTTCATTTGCTTTACATGTTTAAAAATCTTATTCCAATGGTCACTAAAAATAATAAATGTGCTAGACAAATTGTGGTACATGTTTCTTCCCTCAAAGCAGGTAGATTCCGTTAGATGACTGCTATGTTTGTTCTACCATCGAGTGTGATTTTGTCTGATAAGAACCATCACTCCCAGCAGTCTGTCTTTTGGAGTTATTGGGAAAGACTTCTTTCTTTAGCTAGGTTCTTCTTTTGATTGATACCGTTATCACTTATATTCATCAATTTCACAGTTGAGTAATGTATTTGAATCGTGATATGTGGTTAAGTGTTTGTTCTCTACAGCAGGGTCAGCTGGTTGTATGGCCACAAAGCAGATTGTCCATTCAATGGGTTTTTGGTGCAGATGGGACACCACATGAATAAGGGATGTTTGAAATATGATAAATCTTCTTCTTTAGGTATCTCCTTCATTTGCCTTACATGTTGAAAAATCTTATTCCAATGGTCACTAAAAATAATAATTGTGCTGCACAAATTTTGGTACATGTTTCTTCCCTCACAGCAAGGAGATTCTGTTTGATGACTGCTATGTTTGTTCTACCATCGAGTGTCATTTTGTCTGATAAGAACCATTACTTCCAGCATTCTGTCTATTGGAGTTGTTGGGAAAAAATTTTTTCTTTTGCTAGGTGCTTCTTTTGATTGATACCGTTCTCACTTATATTAATCAATTTCACAGTGGAGTAATGTATTTGAATCGTGAAATTTGGTTAAGTGTTTGTTCTCTACAGCAGGGTCAGCTGGTTGTATGGCCACAAAGCAGATTCCCCATTCAGTGGGTTTTTGTTGGAGATGGGACACCACATACACCTTACTGAATAACGGATGTTGGGAATGTGATAAACCTTCTTGTTTAGGTATCTCTTTCATTTGCTTTATATGTTTAATAATCTTATTCCAATCGTCACTAAAAATAATAAATGTGCTGCACATATTGTGGTACATGTTTCTTCCCTCTCAGCAGGGAGATTCCGTTTGATGACTTCTATGTTTGCTCTACCATCGAGTGTGATATTATCTGATAAGAACCATCACTCCCAGAATTCTGTCTATTGGAGTTATCGGGAAAGACTTCTTTCTTTTGTTAGGTGCTTCATTTGATTGATACCGTTATCACTTATACACATCAATTTCACAGTGGAGTAATGTATTTCATTCGTAAATTTGTGGTTAACTGTTTGTTCTTTACAGCAGGGTCAGCTGGTTCTACGGCCACAAAGCAGATTCTCCATTCAATGGGTTTTTGGTACAGATGGGACACCACATGGATAAGGGATGTTTGGAATATGTTAAATCTTCTTGTTTAGGTATCTCCTTCATTTGCTTTATATGTTTAGAAATCTTATTCCAATGGTCACTAAAAATAATAAATGTGCATGTTTCTTCCATCTCAGCGGGGAGATTCCGTTTGATGACTGCTATATTTGTTCTACCATAGAGTGTGATTTTGTTGGATAAGTACCACCACTCGCAGCATTCTGTCTATTGCAGTTATTGGGAAAATCTTCTTTCTTTTGCTAGGTGCTTCATTTGATTGATACCCTTATCACTTATATTCATCAATTTCACAGTGGAGTATTGTATTTGAATCGTGAAATTTGGTTAAGTGTTTGTTCTCTACAGCAGGGTCATCTGGATGTATGGCCACAAAGCAGATTCTCCATTCAATGGGTTTGTGGTGCAGATGGGACACCACGTGCACCTTACTGAAAAGGGATGTTCGGAATGTGATAAATCTTCTTGTTTAGGTATCTCCTTCATTTGCTTTACATGTTTAAAAATCTTATTCCAATGGTCACTAAAAATAATCAATGTGCTGCACAAGTTGTGGTACATGTTTCTTCCCTCACAGCAGGGAGATTTTGTTTGATGACTGCTATGTTTGTTCTACCATCGAGTGTGATTTCGTCTGATAAGAACCATCACTCCCAACATTCTGTCTATTGGAGTTGTCGGGAAGAAATTCTTTCTTTTGCTAGGTGCTTCTTTTGATTGATACCGTTATCACTTATACTCATCAATTACAAAGTGGAATAATGTATTTGAATCATGAAATGTGGTTAAGTGTTTGTTCTTTACAGCAGGGTCAGCTGGTTGTATGGCCTCAAAGCAGATTCTCCATTCAATGGGTTTTTGTTGGAGATGGGACACCACATACACCTTACTGAATAACGGATGTTCGGAATTTAATAAATCTTCTTGTTTAGGTATCTCCTTCATTTGATTTATATGTTTGATAATCTTATTCCAATTGTCACTAAAAATAATAAATGTGCTGCACAAATTGTGGTACATGTTTCTTCCCTCTCAGCAGGGAGATTCCGTTTGATGACTTCTATGTTTGCTCTACAATGGAGTCTGATTTTGTCTCATAAGAACCATCACTCCCAGCATTCTGTCTATTGGAGTTATTGGGAGAGACTTCTTTCTTTTGCTAGGTGCGTCTTTTGATTGATACCATTATCACTTATATTCATCAATTTCACAGTGGAGTAATGGGTTTGAATCATGAAATGTGGTTAAGTGTTTGTTCTCTACAGCAGGGTCAGCTGGTTTTATGGCCACAAAGCAGATTCTCCATTCAATGGGTTTTTGGTTAGTTGTGACACCATGTGCATCTTACTGAATATCAGAAGTTCGGAATGTGATAAAGCTTCTTGTTTAAGTATCTCCTTCATTTGCTTTACATGTTTAAAAATCTTATTCCAATGGTCACTAAAAATAATAAATGTGCTGCACAAATCGTGGTACATGTTTCTTCCCTCACAGCAAGGAGATTCTGTTTGATGACTGCTATGTTTGTTCTACCATCGAGTGTGATTTTGTCTGATAAGAACCATCACTCGCAGCATTCTGTCTATTGAACTTGTTGGGAAAAAATTATTTCTTTTGCTAGGTGCTTCTTTTGATTGATACCGTTATCACTTATACTCATCAATTTCACAGTGGAGTAATGTATTTGAATCGTAAAATGTGGTTAAGTGTTTGTTCTTTACAGCAGGTTCAGCTGGTTGTATGGCCTCAAAGCAGATTTTGCATTCAATGGGTTTTTGTTGGAGATGGGACACCACATACACCTTACTGAATAACGGATGTTCGGAATTTGATAAATCATCTTGTTTAGGTATCTCCTTCATTTGCTTTATATGTTTAATAATCTTATTCCAATGGTCACTAAAAGTAATCAATGTGCTGCACAAATTGTGGTACATGTTTCTTCCCTCACAGCAAGGAGATTCTGTTTGATGACTGCTATGTTTCTTCTACCATCAAGTGTGATTTTGTCTGATAAGAACCATCACTCCCAGCATTCTGTCTATTGGAGTTGATGGGAAAAAATTCTTTCTTTTGTTATGTGCTTCTTTTGATTGATACCGTTATCACTTATATTCATCAATTTCACAGTGGAGTAATGTATTTGAATCGTGAAATGTGGTTAAGTGTTTGTACTCTACAGCAGGTCAGCTGGTTTTATGGCCACAAAACAGATTCTCCATTCAATGGGGTTTTGGTGCAGATGGGACACCATGTGCACCATACTGAATAATAGAAGTGCTGCACAAAATGTGGTACATGTTTCTTTCTCTCAGCACTCACATTCCGTGTTATGACTGCTATGTTTGCTCTACCATCGTGTGTGATTTTGTCTGATAAGAACCATCACTCCCACCATTCTGTCTATTGGAGTTATCGGGAAAGACTTCTTTCTTTTCCTAGGTGCTTCTTTTGATTGATACCGTTATCACTTATATTCATTAATTTCACAGTGGAGTAATGTATTTGAATCGTAAAATGTAGTTAAGTGTAGTTTCTTTACAGCAGGGTCTGCTGGTTGTTTGGCCACAAAGCAGATTCTCCATTCAATGGGTTTTTGGTGCAGATGGAACACCACATGCACCTTACTGAATAACAGAAGTTCGGAATGTGATAAACCTTCTTGTTTAGGTATCTCCTTCATTTGCTTTATTTGTTTAAATATCTTATTTCAATGGTCACTAAAAATAATCAGTGTGCTGCACAAATTGTGGTACATGTTTCTTCCCTCACAGCAGGGAGATTCCGTTTGATGACTGCTATGTTTGCTCTACCATCGTGTGTGATTTTGTCTGATAAGAGCCATCAATCCCAGCATTCTGTCTATTGGAGTTGTTGGGAAAAAATTCATTCTTTTGCTAGGTGCTTCTTTTGATTGATACCGTTATCACTTATACTCATCAATTTCACAGTGGAGTAATGTATTTGATTCGTGAAATGTGGTTAAGCATTTGTTCTTTGCAGCAGTGTCAGCTGGTTATGGCCACAAAGCAGATTCTCCATTCAGTGGGTTTTTGTTGGAGTTGGGTCACCACATACACCTTACTGAATAACGGATGTTCGGAATGTGATAAACCTTCTTGTTTAGGTATCTCCATCATTTGCTTTACATGTTTAAAAAACTTATTCCAATGGTCGCTAAAAATAATAAATGTGCTGCACAAATTGTGGTACATGTTTCTTCCCTCACAGCAGGGAGATTCTGTTTGATGATTGCTATGTTAGTTCTACCATCGAGTGTGATTTTGTCTGATCAGAACCATCACTCCCAGCATTTTGTCTATTGCAGTTATTGGGAAAGACTTCTTTCCTTAGCTAGGTTCTTCTTTTGATTGATACCGTTATCACTTATATTCATCAATTCCACAGTGGAGTAATGTATTTGAATCGTGAAATGTGGTTATGTGTTTGTTCTCTACAGCAGGGTCAGCTGGTTGTATGGCCACAAAGCAGATTCTCCATTCAATGGGTTTTTGGTGCAGTTGGGACACCACATGAATAAGGGATGTTTGAAATTCGATAAATCTTCTTGTTTAGGCATCTCCTTCATTTATTGGTCGGTTTGGTGCCGTGGACATGAGCGAGGATCTTAAGATTTCGCATGAACCGAGGACTGGCAGCCACGTATCACGAGAAAATGTGAAAAGTGTTAATATGTAGTAAAAACCTTCGAAAATCTCCGTGTTTCGTCATTCACCATCGAATCGATATAACGCGAGATCGTCACATTGGTCGCATTTCTCTCTGAAACGGTTACATTTATGGTCTGCCAGCCCTTGTCGCGTGCTGCGGTATGTGGGGACAATACAAGCAGCACAGTAGAACACAGGAGAAGCATCTAAGTTGATGCAATCGCCCAGTAAGAAGAGCTACATTTATAGTTTTAGTTATCGATTATTGAATTATTGGTCGGTTTGGTGCCTTGGACATGACCGAGGACCTTAAGATTTTGCATGAACCGAGGACTGGCACCCACGTAACACGAGAAAATGTGAAAAGTGTTAATATCTAGTAAAAACCTTAGAAAATCTCCGTGTTTCGTCATTCACCATCGAATCGATATAACGCGAGATGGTCACATCGGTCACATTTCTCTCTGAAACGGTTACATTTATGGTCTGCCAGCCCTTGTCGCGTGCTGCGGTATGTGGGGAATATACAAGCAGCACAGTAGAACACAGGAGAAGCATCTAAGTTGATACAATCGCCCAGTAAGAAGAGCTACATTTATAGTTTTAGTTATCGATTATTGAATTATTGGTTGGTTTGGTGCCTTGGACATGACCGAGGACCTTAAGATTTTGCATGAACCGAGGACTGGCAGCCACGTAACACAAGAAATTGTGAAAAGTGTTAATATGTAGTAAAAACCTTAGAAAATCTCCGTGTTTCGTCATTCACCATCGAATCGATATAACGCGAGATCGTCACATTGGTCGCATTTCTCTCTGAAACGGTTACATTTATGGTCTGCCAGCCCTTGTCGCGTGCTGCGGTACGTGGGGACAATACAAGCAGCACAGTAGAACACAGAAGAAGCATCTAAGTTGATGCAATCGCCCAGTAGGGGTGAGTGGGGGAAATACACGCACCCAAGGAAAAATCGATGTGAACCATTCGTTACGTCATTAAAACCTACGAAAATAAGTACATACCATACAATGGTATTCCAATCGTCTGTAAATAGTTATAAACAGTACCTTAATTTTGAACATTAAAATAAAAAAAAGTTCAAATGCGTGGTATTTCCCACCCCTGAGGGTAATGACACGCAAAGTACTGGGTAATAGCACGCAAAACAAACAAATTATAAAAATGTACAATACTTGCTATTTTTGTTTGCTTATTAGTTAGTACAAATAGTAAACAGTATATTTAAGATCGAAATAATGTAATTCTACAAACATCTTTTATAATTTTCGTTTCTTACATTTTACTGATGTGAAAACAGTTCATTTTCTAATACAGCAAAAATCGCACTTGTAACCTTTTTGGAGTGTTCCAGCCACTACATTCTTCATGACTCCATGTGCTAGAAGAAATACATCGATACTATAGATCTCCTTCTTTCCCAAACTCTCCACAAACTAAACAGACATCTTGTGAAATCGCCAATGGATCAATATCATCCATTTCATCGTCATCACAAATGTTCTGCAAGTCCAGATTTAGGTCATCCTCGTTGCTACTTTCACTTTCTTGGCGGTGTTTCTTTTTATATGTCTGTTTCTTTTTCGAGACTTTTTTAAGTTGCAGATTTCTCCACTTATCTGCTTTCTCCTTATGATTTCTTTTCTTGCTTCCTTCAGCTTTCTTTTTCATGGCTTCTTTTTGTTTCTTTATTGATAACTCTGTTAGCAGTTTATTCTTCTCTGGAGTTGCTGTAAGGATCACTGACTTTCCCTTAGGCTTTCCCTTGGCTTGTTTCGTCTTAGGAAGAAGTTGGAACAGGAGATATGTGAAATACACTAACATGCTTGACACATGCACTTTTAGTTGATGTTGTTGTGACCTCTTCTAGGCCTACTAGAAGTGGAACATCTTCTGCTGGAGATCCAGGAATCTGTTCTTGACTCATTTTGTGGATATGTGGCTCGTTTGAAGATGCAACCACTTCATTTCCATTTGTTGCATCGGAACCTCTTCATCTTCAAGGACAACATCTCTTAAAATCTCACATTGTTGTAAGTCGTCATGCTGAAATTTGTTTGGATTGAAAGAGCAAATCCCACCTGCCTTAAACCCTGACTGCCCTTTGTCCATGGTAGTGACCTTAATATATGCCTTATTAAAAAGTTCTGCTAACTCACATGGTGTAATTTTTTGATACACCTGTGACTTCATATACATGTCACATTCATGACTGAAGGCTGCTTTCAAAGAAGAAAAGAATGGAACATCTAGTGGTTGAGGCTTGTGAGAAGTGTGTGGAGGTATGGTTACCATGACAATAGAATGTTTTTTACAAAATTCAAAAATTTCAAGTGAAATGTGGCTGCTGTGATTATCTAAAATCAGCAGCACAGGGTAATCAATAGTTGATTTTACATTGTTCAGAAAATCTTGGATCCATTTGAAAAATAATGACTCATTGGACCAGCCATTGACGGAACAACCATATATTGTTCCAACTAGTCCACCTTTACTTAAGAGATATGACATCCTCTTCCTGGGGAAGATAAACATAGGGGGGATGTAGGTACCAGCAGTACTGAAACAGTCAAGTTTTTCCCCCTTTCCCAAGACGTGGCCCCACCTTTAGGAGCCAACATTCTCTCCAGCTTTTGTACAGTATTTATCCCCATTTCCATCGACGTTGAACACTCTCCCCTCTTTAAATTTATATTTTTCAAAGACATGTACTAAGTTTTTAAAATATGCATTAACCTCTTCTTCATTAAATGCCTGTATTCTGTTAATGCTAGTTGCTTCAGGTTCTCCCATGCTAATACTTAGGTTTCTTTTTAAAAATAGAGTTAGCCAATCCTTTCCAGCTAACCCAGATGACTTATCGAATTTGTATGCAATGTTGTTAGCCTCTGCATACTCAAATGCAATCTTTCGCAGCTGGGTGCATGTAGTGCCATAGAGCAGCTTGGCCATTGTAATAACATGATCCCTAATCTTATTTTCCTGTTCTGTCGAAAATGTTGGGTTTTTTCCAAGTTTTGGACCCTCGGTATTTTTAACGTTCATTCTCGTTCGCAGAGTAGATTCATGAATTCCCGAAAGCTCTTGATACTTCTCTTATTTTTCATCCAGATTTGACGGCATCAAGAGCCTTACAAAGTTCCTCTTTCGTCCAACTTGCTTTCTGAGTTTTTCTTCAATAATATCGACCCATCTGAAATTAAAAAAAAAAAAATCTCGTTAGTATCAAAAATATAACCTGCAAGGGGGAATACCACGCACTTCAACATGTGCGTGGCATTACCCCACTGTAAGTTCGACGACTAACCTAAGCATAACTCGGCACCTAAATCAAATAGCGGGACAAATCAACAATTAAATTAAAGGTTTCATCTAGGGTTAGTAGTTGATAAGCAAGAATTATATTAAAGCAACTTATAGTAACCCTTACCTTGCAAAATAGAGGTGACCAAAATTACATGAGACACGCCGAAAATAAACAATACTTCACTGCTCCAACAATGTCACTGGAAAATGGCTGGCGTAAGCCGTGTATAGTTGTTACTCCTGCCGGCAGGGTGTAGCACCAACTGGGAACAGCTTGCACTATTCAATCTGCGTAAATCAACTTGCGTGGGATTACCCAAATGCGTGTAATTCCGCCACCTTCCCCTAAGAAGAGCTACATTTATAGTTTTAGTTATCGATTATTGAATTATTGGTCGGTTTGGTGCCTTGGACATGACCGAGGATCTTAAGATTTCGCATGAACCGAGGACTGGCAGCCACGTAACACAAGAAAATGTGAAAAGTGTTAATATGTAGTAAAAACCTTCGAAAATCTCCGTGTTTCGTCATTCACCATCGAATCGATATAACGCGAGATCGTCACATTGGTCGCATTTCTCTCTGAAACGGTTACATTTATGGTCTGCCAGCCCTTGTCGCGTGCTGCGGTATGTGGGGACAATACAAGCAGCACAGTAGAACACAGGAGAAGCATCTAAGTTGATGCAATCGCCCAGTAAGAAGAGCTACATTTATAGTTTTAGTTATCGATTATTGAATTATTGGTCGGGTTGGTGCCTTGGACATGACCGAGGACCTTAAGATTTTGCATGAACCGAGGAATGGCACCCACCTAACACGAGAAAATGTGAAAAGTGTTAATATGTAGTAAAAACCTTAGAAAATCTCCGTGTTTCGTTATTCACCATCGAATCGAAATAACGCGAGATCGTCACATTGGTCGCATTTCTCTCTGAAACGGTTACATTTATGGTCTGCCAGCCCTTGTCGCGTGCTGCGGTATGTGGGGACAATACAAGCAGCACAGTAGAACACAGGAGAAGCATCTAAGTTGATGCAATCGCCCAGTAAGAAGAGCTACATTTATAGTTTTAGCTATCGATTATTGAATTATTGGTCGGTTAGGTGCCTTGGACATGACCGAGGACCTTAAGATTTTGCATGAACCGACGACTGGCACCCACGTAACACGAGAAAATGTGAAAAGTGTTAATATGTAGTAAAAGCCTTAGAAAATCTCCGTGTGTCGTCATTCACCATCGAATCGATATAACGCGAGATCGTCACATTGGTCGCATTTCTATCTGAAACGGTTGCATTTATGGTCTGCCAGCCCTTGTCGCGTGCTGCGGTATGTGGGGACAATACAAGCAGCACAGTAGAACACAGGAGAAGCATCTAAGTTGATGCAATCGCCCAGTAAGAAGAGCTACATTTATAGTTTTAGTTATCGATTATTGAATTATTGGTCGGTTTGGTGCCTTGGACATGACCGAGGACGTTAAGATTTTGCATGAACCGAGGACTGGCAGCCACGTAACACAAGAAAATGTGAAAAGTGTTAATATGTAGTAAAAACCTTAGAAAATCTCCGTGTTTCGTCATTCACCATCGAATCGATATAACGCGAGATCGTCACATTGGTCGCATTTCTCTCTGAAACGGTTACATTTATGGTCTGCCAGCCCTTGTCGCGTGCTGCGGTATGTGGGGACAATACAAGCAGCACAGTAGAACACAGGAGAAGCATCTAAGTTGATGCAATCGCCCAGTAGGGGTGAGTGGGGGAAATACACGCACCCAAGGAAAAATCGATGTGAACCATTCGTTACGTCATTAAAACCTACGAAAATAAGTACATACCATACAATGGTATTCCAATCGTCTGTAAATAGTTATAAACAGTACCTTAATTTTGAACATTAAAATAAAAAAAAGTTCAAATGCGTGGTATTTCCCACCCCTGAGGGTAATGACACGCAAAGTACTGGGTAATAGCACGCAAAACAAACAAATTATAAAAATGTACAATACTTGCTATTTTTGTTTGCTTATTAGTTAGTACAAATAGTAAACAGTATATTTAAGATCGAAATAATGTAATTCTACAAACATCTTTTATAATTTTCGTTTCTTACATTTTACTGATGTGAAAACAGTTCATTTTCTAATACAGCAAAAATCGCACTTGTAACCTTTTTGGAGTGTTCCAGCCACTACATTCTTCATGACTCCATGTGCTAGAAGAAATACATCGATACTATAGATCTCCTTCTTTCCCAAACTCTCCACAAACTAAACAGACATCTTGTGAAATCGCCAATGGATCAATATCATCCATTTCATCGTCATCACAAATGTTCTGCAAGTCCAGATTTAGGTCATCCTCGTTGCTACTTTCACTTTCTTGGCGGTGTTTCTTTTTATATGTCTGTTTCTTTTTCGAGACTTTTTTAAGTTGCAGATTTCTCCACTTATCTGCTTTCTCCTTATGATTTCTTTTCTTGCTTCCTTCAGCTTTCTTTTTCATGGCTTCTTTTTGTTTCTTTATTGATAACTCTGTTAGCAGTTTATTCTTCTCTGGAGTTGCTGTAAGGATCACTGACTTTCCCTTAGGCTTTCCCTTGGCTTGTTTCGTCTTAGGAAGAAGTTGGAACAGGAGATATGTGAAATACACTAACATGCTTGACACATGCACTTTTAGTTGATGTTGTTGTGACCTCTTCTAGGCCTACTAGAAGTGGAACATCTTCTGCTGGAGATCCAGGAATCTGTTCTTGACTCATTTTGTGGATATGTGGCTCGTTTGAAGATGCAACCACTTCATTTCCATTTGTTGCATCGGAACCTCTTCATCTTCAAGGACAACATCTTTTAAAATCTCACATTGTTGTAAGTCGTCATGCTGAAATTTGTTTGGATTGAAAGAGCAAATCCCACCTGCCTTAAACCCTGACTGCCCTTTGTCCATGGTAGTGACCTTAATATATGCCTTATTAAAAAGTTCTGCTAACTCACATGGTGTAATTTTTTGATACACCTGTGACTTCATATACATGTCACATTCATGACTGAAGGCTGCTTTCAAAGAAGAAAAGAATGGAACATCTAGTGGTTGAGGCTTGTGAGAAGTGTGTGGAGGTATGGTTACCATGACAATAGAATGTTTTTTACAAAATTCAAAAATTTCAAGTGAAATGTGGCTGCTGTGATTATCTAAAATCAGCAGCACAGGGTAATCAATAGTTGATTTTACATTGTTCAGAAAATCTTGGATCCATTTGAAAAATAATGACTCATTGGAGCAGCCATTGACGGAACAACCATATATTGTTCCAACTAGTCCACCTTTACTTAAGAGATATGACATCCTCTTCCTGGGGAAGATAAACATAGGGGGGATGTACTGAAGCAGTCAAGTTTTTCCCCCTTTCCCAAGACGTGGCCCCACCTTTAGGAGCCAACATTCTCTCCAGCTTTTGTACAGTATTTATCCCCATTTCCATCGACGTTGAACACTCTCCCCTCTTTAAATTTATATTTTTCAAAGACATGTTCTAAGTTTTTAAAATATGCATTAACCTCTTCTTCATTAAATGCCTGTATTCTGTTAATGCTAGTTGCTTCAAGTTTTCCCATGCAAATACTTAGGTTTCTTTTTAAAAATAGAGTTAGCCAATCCTTTCCAGCTAACCCAGATGACTTATCGAATTTGTTTGCAATGTTGTTAGCCTCTGCATACTCAAATGCAATCTTTCGCAGCTGGGTGCATGTAGTGCCATAGAGCAGCTTGGCCATTGTAATAACATGATCCCTAATCTTATTTTCCTGTTCTGTCGAAAATGTTGGGTTTTTTCCAAGTTTAGGACCCTCGGTATTTTTAACGTTCATTCTCGTTCGCAGAGTAGATTCATGAATTCCCGAAAGCTCTTGATACTTCTCGTATTTTTCTTCCAGATTTGACGGCATCAAGAGCCTTACAAAGTTCCTCTTTCGCCCAACTTGCTTTCTGAGTTTTTCTTCAATAATATCGACCCATCTGAAATAAAAAAAAAAAACTCGTTAGTATCAAAAATATAACCTGCAAGGGGGAATACCACGCACTTCAACATGTGCGTGGCATTACCCCACTGTAAGTTCGATGACTAACCTAAGCATAACTCGGCACCTAATTCAAATAGCGGGACAAATCAACAATTAAATTAAAGGTTTCATCTAGGGTTAGTAGTTGATAAGCAAGAATTATATTAAAGCAACTTATAGTAACACTTACCTTGCAAAATAGAGGTGACCAAAATTACATGAGACACGCCGAAAATAAACAATACTTCACTGCTCCAACAATGTCACTGGAAAATGGCTGGCGTAAGCCGCGTAGTAGTTGTTACTCCTGCCGGCAGGGTGTAGCACCAACTGGGAACAGCTTGCGCTATTCAAACTGCGTAAATCAGCCTGCGTGGGATTATCCAAATGCGTGTAATTCCCACACCTTCCCCTAAGAAGAGCTACATTTATAGTTTTAGTTATCGATTATTGAATTATTGGTCGGTTTGGTGCCTTGGACATGACCGAGGACCTTAAGATTATGCATGAACCGAGGACTGGCAGCCACGTAACACAAGAAAATGTGAAAAGTGTTAATATGTAGTAAAAACCTTAGAAAATCTCCGTGTTTCGTCATTCACCATCGAATCGATATAACGCGAGATCGTCACATTGGTCGCATTTCTCTCTGAAACGGTTACATTTATGGTCTGCCAGCCCTTGTCGCGTGCTGCGGTACGTGGGGACAATACAAGCAGCACAGTAGAACACAGAAGAAGCATCTAAGTTGATGCAATCGCCCAGTAAGAAGAGCTACATTTATAGATTTAGTTATCGATTATTGAATTATTGGTCGGTTTGGTGCCTTGGACATGACCGAGGACCTTAAGATTTTGCATGAACCGAGGACTGGCACACACGTAACACGAGAAAATGTGAAAAGTGTTAATATGTAGTAAAAACCTTAGAAAATCTCCGTGTTTCGTCATTCACCATCGAATCGATATATCGCGAGATCGTCACATTGGTCGCATTTCTCGCTGAAACGGTTACATTTATGGTCTGCCAGCCCTTGTCGCGTGCTGCGGTATGTGGGGACAATACAAGCAGCACAGTAAAACACAGGAGAAGCATCTAAGTTGATGCAACCGCCCAGTAAGAAGAGCTACATTTATAGTTTTAGTTATCGATTATTGAATTATTGGTCGGGTTGGTGCCTTGGACATGGCCGAGGATCTTAAGATTTCGCATGAACCGAGGACTGGCAGCCACGTAACACAAGAAAATGTGAAAAGTGTTAATATGTAGTAAAAACCTTCGAAAATCTCCGTGTGTCGTCATTCACCATCGAATCGATATAACGCGAGATCGTCACATTGGTCGCATTTCTCTCTGAAACGGTTACATTTATGGTCTGCCAGCCCTTGTCGCGTGCTGCGGTATGTGGGGACAATACAAGCAGCACAGTAGAACACAGGAGGAGCATCTAAGTTGATGCAATCGCCCAGTAAGAAGAGCTACATTTATAGTTTTAGTTATCGATTATTGAATTATTGGTCGGTTTGGTGCCTTGGACATGACCGAGGACCTTAAGATTTCGCATGAACCGAGGATTGGCAGCCACGTAACACAAGAAAATGTGAAAAGTGTTAATATGTAGTAAAAACCTTAGAAAATCTCCGTGTGTCGTCATTCACCATCGAATCGATATAACGCGAGATCGTCACATTGGTCGCATTTCTCTCTGAAACGGTTACATTTATGGTCTGCCAGCCCTTGTCGCGTGCTGCGGTATGTGGGGACAATACAAGCAGCACAGTAGAACACAGGAGAAGCATCTAAGTTGATGCAATCGCCCAGTAAGAAGAGCTACATTTATAGTTTTAGTTATCGATTATTGAATTATTATTCGGGTTGGAACCTTGGACATGACCGAGGACCTTAAGATTTTGCATGAACCGAGGACTGGCACCCACGTAACACGAGAAAATGTGAAAAGTGTTAATATGTAGTAAAAGCCTTAGAAAATCTCCGTGTGTCGTCATTCACCATCGAATCGATATAACGCGAGATCGTCACATTGGTCGCATTTCTCTCTGAAACGGTTACATTTATGGTCTGCCAGCCCTTGTCGCGTGCTGCGGTATGTGGGGACAATACAAGCAGCACAGTAGAACACAGGAGAAGCATCTAAGTTGATGCAATCGCCCAGTAAGAAGAGCTACATTTATAGTTTTAGTTATCGATTATTGAATTATTGGTCGGTTTGGTGCCTTGGACATGACCGAGGACCTTAAGATTTTGCATGAACCGAGGACTGGCAGCCACGTAACACAAGAAAATGTGAAAAGTGTTAATATGTAGTAAAAACCTTAGAAATCTCCGTGTTTCGTCATTCACCATCGAATCGATATAACGCGAGATCGTCACATTGGTCGCATTTCTCTCTGAAACGGTTACATTTATGGTCTGCCAGCCCTTGTCGCGTGCTGCGGTATGTGGGGACAATACAAGCAGCACAGTAGAACACAGAAGTAGCATCCAAGTTGATGCAATCGCCCAGTAAGAAGAGCTACATTTATAGTTTTAGTTATCGATTATTGACTTATTGGTCGGTTTGGTGCCTTGGACATGACCGAGGACGTTAAGATTTTGCATGAACCGAGGACTGGCAGCCACGTAACACAAGAAAATGTGAAAAGTGTTAATATGTAGTAAAAACCTTAGAAAATCTCCGTGTTTCGTCATTCACCATCGAATCGATATAACGCGAGATCATCACATTGGTCGCATTTCTCTCTGAAACGGTTACATTTATGGTCTGCCAGCCCTTGTCGCGTGCTGCGGTATGTGGGGACAATACAAGCAGCACAGTAGAACACAGGAGAAGCATCTAAGTTGATGCAATCGCCCAGTAGGGGAGAGTGGGGGAAATACACGCACCCAAGGAAAAATCGATGTGAACCATTCGTTACGTCATTAAAACCTACGAAAGTAAGTACATACCATACAATGGACATTTCTTCACATATGCCAATCGTCTGTAAATAGTTATAAACAGTACCTTAATTTTGAACATTAAAATAAAAAAAAGTGCAAATGCGTGGTATTCCCCACCCCTGAGGGTAATGGCACGCAAAGTACTGGGTAATAGCACGTAAAACAAACAAATTATAAAAATGTACAATACTTGCTATTTTTATTTGCTTATTAGTTACTACAAATAGTAAACAGTATATTTAAGATCGAAATAATGTAATTCTACAAACATCTTTTATAATTTTCGTTTCTTACATTTTACTGATGTGAAAACAGTTCATTTTCTAATACAGCAAAAATCGCACTTGTAACCTTTTTGGAGTGTTCCAGCCACTACATTCTTCATGACTCCATCTGCTAGAAGAAATACATCGATACTATAGATCTCCTTCTTTCCCAAACTCTCCACAAACTAAACAGACATCTTGTGAAATCGCCAATGGATCAATATCATCCATTTCATCGTCATCACAAATGTTCTGCAAGTCCAGATTTAGGTCATCCTCGTTGCTACTTTCACTTTCTTGGCGGTGTTTCTTTTTATATGTCTGTTTCTTTTTCGAGACTTTTTTAAGTTGCAGATTTCTCCACTTATCTGCTTTCTCCTTATGATTTCTTTTCTTGCTTCCTTCAGCTTTCTTTTTCATGGCTTCTTTTTGTTTCTTTATTGATAACTCTGTTAGCAGTTTATTCTTCTCTGGAGTTGCTGTAAGGATCACTGACTTTTCCTTAGGCTTTCCCTTGGCTTGTTTCGTTTTAGGAAGAAGTTGGAACAGGAGATATGTGAAATACACTAACATGCTTGACACATGCACTTTTAGTTGATGTTGTTGTGACCTCTTCTAGGCCTACTAGAAGTGGAACATCTTCTGCTGGAGATCCAGGAATCTGTTCTTGACTCATTTTGTGGATATGTGGCTCGTTTGAAGATGCAACCACTTCATTTCCATTTGTTGCATCGGAACCTCTTCATCTTCAAGGACAACATCTCTTAAAATCTCACATTGTTGTAAGTCGTCATGCTGAAATTTGTTTGGATTGAAAGAGCAAATCCCACCTGCCTTAAACCCTTACTGCCCTTTGTCCATGGTAGTGACCTTAATATATGCCTTATTAAAAAGTTCTGCTAACTCACATGGTGTAATTTTTTGATACACCTGTGACTTCATATACATGTCACATTCATGACTGAAGGCTGATTTCAATGAAGAAAAGAATGGAACATCTAGTGGTTGAGGCTTGTGAGAAGTGTGTGGAGGTATGGTTACCATGACAATAGAATGTTTTTTACAGAATTCAAAAATTTCAAGTGAAATGTGGCTGCTGTGATTATCTAAAATCAGCAGCACAGGGTAATCAATAGTTGATTTTACATTGTTCAGAAAATCTTGGATCCATTTGAAAAATAATGACTCATTGGACCAGCCATTGACGGAACAACCATATATTGTTCCAACTAGTCCACCTTTACTTAAGAGATATGACATCCTCTTCCTGGGGAAGATAAACATAGGGGGGATGTAGGTACCAGTAGTACTGAAACAGTCAAGTTTTTCCCCCTTTCCCAAGACGTGGCCCCACCTTTAGGAGCCAACATTCTCTCCAGCTTTTGTACAGTATTTATCCCCATTTCCATCGACGTTGAACACTCTCCCCTCTTTAAATTTATATTTTTCAAAGACATGTACTAAGTTTTTAAAATATGCATTAACCTCTTCTTCATTAAATGCCTGTTTTCTGTTAATGCTAGTTGCTTCAGGTTTTCCATGCAAATACTTAGGTTTCTTTTTAAAAATAGAGTTAGCCAATCCTTTCCAGCTAACCCAGATGACTTATCGAATTTGTATGCAATGTTGTTAGCCTCTGCATACTCAAAAGCAATCTTTCGCAGCTGGGTGCATGTAGTGCCATAGCGCAGCTTGGCCATTGTAATAACATGATCCCTAATCTTATTTTCCTGTTCTGTCGAAAATGTTGGGTTTTTTCCAAGTTTTGGACCCTCGGTATTTTTAACGTTCATTCTCGTTCGCAGAGTAGATTAATGAATTCCCGAAAGCTCTTTATACTTCTCGTATTTTTCTTCCAGATTTGACGGCATCAAGAGCCTTACAAAGTTCCTCTTTCGTCCAACTTGCTTTCTGAGTTTTTCTTCAATAATATCGACCCATCTGAAATTAAAAAAAAAAAAAAAACTCGTTAGTATCAAAAATATAACCTGCAAGGGGGAATACCACGCACTTCAACATGTGCGTGGCATTACCCCACTGTAAGTTCGATGACTAACCTAAGCATAACTCGGCACCTAAATCAAATAGCGGGACAAATCAACAATTAAATTAAAGGTTTCATCTAGGGTTAGTAGTTGATAAGCAAGAATTATATTAAAGCAACTTATAGTAACCCTTACCTTGCAAAATAGAGGTGACCAAAATTACATGAGACACGCCGAAAATAAACAATACTTCACTGCTCCAACAATGTCACTGGAAAATGGCTGGCGTAAGCCGCGTAGTAGTTGTTACTCCTGCCGGCAGGGTGTAGCACCAACTGGGAACAGCTTGCACTATTCAAACTGCGTAAATCAGCTTGCGTGGGATTACCCAAATGCGTGTAATTCCCCCACCTTCCCCTAAGAAGAGCTACATTTATAGTTTTAGTTATCGATTATTGAATTATTGGTCGGTTTGGTGCCTTGGACATGACCGAGGACCTTAAGATTTTGCATGAACCGAGGACTGGCACCCACGTAACACAAGAAAATGTGAAAAGTGTTAATATGTAGTAAAAACCTTAGAAAATCTCCGTGTTTCGTCATTCACCATCGAATCGATATAACGCGAGATCGTCACATTGGTCGCATTTCTCTCTGAAATGGTTACATTTATGGTCTGCCAGCCCTTGTCGCGTGCTGCGGTATGTGGGGACAATACAAGCAGCACAGTAGAACACAGGAGAAGCATCTAAGTTGATACAATCGCCCAGTAAGAAGAGCTACATTTATAGTTTTAGTTATCGATTATAGAATTATTGGTCAGTTTGGTGCCTTGGACATGACCGAGGACCTTAAGATTTTGCATGAACCGAGGACTGGCACCCACGTAACACAAGAAAATGTGAAAAGTGTTAATATGTAGTAAAAACCTTAGAAAATCTCCGTGTCTCGTCATTCACCATCGAATCGATATAATGCGAGATCGTCACATTGGTCGCATTTCTCTCTGAAACGGTTACATTTATGGTCTGCCAGCCCTTGTCGCGTGCTGTGGTATGTGGGGACAATACAAGCAGCACAGTAGAACACAGAAGAAGCATCTAAGTTGATGCAATCTCCCAGTGAGAAGAGCTACATTTATAGTTTTAGTTATCGATTATTGAATTATTGGTCGGTTTGGTGCCTTGGACATGACCGAGGACGTTAAGATTTTGCATGAACCGAGGACTGGTACCCACGTAGCACGAGAAAATGTGAAAAGTGTTAATATGTTGTAAAAACCTTAGAAAACCTCCGTGTTTCGTCATTCACCATCGAATCGATATAACGCAAGATCATCACATTGGTCGCATTTCTCTCTGAAACGGTTACATTTATGGTCTGCCAGCCCTTGTCTCGTGCTGCGGTATGTGGGGACAATACAAGCAGCACAGTAGAACACAGGAGAAGCATCTAAGTTGATGCAATCGCCCAGTAAGAAGAGCTACATTTATAGTTTTAGTTATCGATTATTGAATTATTGGTCGGTTTGGTGCCTTGGTCATGACCGAGGAACTTAAGATTTTGCATGAACCGAGGACTGGCACCCACGTAACACAAGAAAATGTGAAAAGTGTTAATATGTAGTAAAAACCTTAGAAAATTCCGTGTTTCGTCATTCACCATCGAATCGATATAACGCGAGATCGTCACATTGGTCGCATATCTCTCTGAAACGGTTACATTTATGGTCTGCCAGCCCTTGTCGCGTGCTGCGGTATGTGGGGACAATACAAGCAGCACAGTAGAACACAGAAGAAGCATCTAAGTTGATGCAATCGCTCAGTAAGAAGAGCTAAATTTATAGTTTTAGTTATCGATTATTGAATTATTGGTCGGTTTGGTGCCTTGGACATGACCGAGGACCTTAAGATTTAGCATGAACCGACGACTGGCAGCCACGTAACACAAGAAAATGTGAAAAGTGTTAATATGTAGTAAAAACCTTAGAAAATCTCCGTGTTTCGTCATTCACCATCGAATCGATATAACGCGAGATCGTCACATTGGTCGCATTTCTCTCTGAAACGGTTACATTTATGGTCTGCCAGCCCTTGTCGCGTGCTGCGGTATGTGGGGACAATACAAGCAGCACAGTAGAACACAGGAGAAGCATCTAAGTTGATGCAATCGCCCAGTAAGAAGAGCTACATTTATAGTTTTAGTTATCGATTATTGAATTATTGGTCGGGTTGGTGCCTTGGACATGACCGAGGATCTTAAGATTTCGCATGAACCGAGGACTGGCAGCCACGTAACACAAGAAAATGTGAAAAGTGTTAATATGTAGTTAAAACCTTAGAAAATCTCCGTGTGTCGTCATTCACCATCGAATCGATATAACGCGAGATCGTCACATTGGTCGCATTTCTCTCTGAAACGGTTACATTTATGGTCTGCCAGCCCTTGTCGCGTGCTGCGGTATGTGGGGACAATACAAGCAGCACAGTAGAACACAGGAGAAGCATCTAAGTTGATGCAATCGCCCAGTAAGAAGAGCTACATTTATAGTTTTAGTTATCGATTATTGAATTATTGGTCGGTTTGGTGCCTTGGACATGACCGAGGATCTTAAGATTTCGCATGAACCGAGGACTGGCAGCCACGTAACACAAGAAAATGTGAAAAGTGTTAATATGTAGTAAAAACCTTAGAAAATCTCCGTGTTTCGTCATTCACCATCGAATCGATATAACGCGAGATCGTCACATTGGTCGCATTTCTCTCTGAAACGGTTACATTTATGGTCTGCCAGCCCTTGTCGCATGCTGCGGTATGTGGGGACAATACAAGCAGCACAGTAGAACACAGGAGAAGCATCTAAGTTGATGCAATCGCCCAGTAAGAAGAGCTACATTTATAGTTTTAGTTATCGATTATTGAATTATTGGTCGGGTTGGTGCCTTGGACATGACCGAGGACCTTAAGATTTTGCATGAACCGAGGACTGGCACCCACGTAACACGAGAAAATGTGAAAAGTGTTAATATGTAGTAAAAGCCTTAGAAAATC
Organism: Schistocerca nitens; assembly: GCF_023898315.1. Lineage (NCBI taxonomy): Eukaryota > Metazoa > Arthropoda > Insecta > Orthoptera > Acrididae > Schistocerca > Schistocerca nitens. The sequence continues at coordinate 58,735,681 of NC_064625.1, forward strand.
TCCGTGTGTCGTCATTCACCATCGAATCGATATAACGCGAGATCGTCACATTGGTCGCATTTCTCTCTGAAACGGTTAGTTTTATGGTCTGCCAGCCCTTGTCGCGTGCTGCGGTATGTGGGGACAATACAAGCAGCACAGTAGAACACAGGAGAAGCATCTAAGTTGATACAATCGCCCAGTAAGAAGAGCTACATTTATAGTTTTAGTTATCGATTATTGAATTATTGGTCGGGTTGGTGCCTTGGACATGACCGAGGGCCTTAAGATTTTGCATGAACCGACGACTGGCACCCACCTAACACGAGAAAATGTGAAAAGTGTTAATATGTAGTAAAAACCTTAGAAAATCTCCGTGTTTTGTCATTCGCCATCGAATCGATATAACGCGAGATCGTCACATTGGTCGCATTTCTCTCTGAAACGGTTACATTTATGGTCTGCCAGCCCTTGTCGCGTGCTGCGGTACGTGGGGACAATACAAGCAGCACAGTAGAACACAGAAGAAGCATCTAAGTTGATGGAATCGCCCAGTAAGAAGAGCTACATTTATAGTTTTAGTTATCGATTATTGAATTATTGGTCGGTTTGGTGCCTTGGACATGACCGAGGACCTTAAGATTTTGCATGAACCGAGGACTGGCAGCCACGTAACACAAGAAAATGTGAAAAGTGTTAATATGTAGTAAAAACCTTAGAAATCTCCGTGTTTCGTCATTCACCATCGAATCGATATAACGCGAGATCGTCACATTGGTCGCATTTCTCTCTGAAACGGTTACATTTATGGTCTGCCAGCCCTTGTCGCGTGCTGCGGTATGTGGGGACAATACAAGCAGCACAGTAGAACACAGAAGAAGCATCCAAGTTGATGCAATCGCCCAGTAAGAAGAGCTACATTTATAGTTTTAGTTATCGATTATTGAATTATTGGTCGGTTTGGTGCCTTGGACATGACCGAGGACCTTAAGATTTTGCATGAACCGAGGACTGGCAGCCACGTAACACAAGAAAATGTGAAAAGTGTTAATATGTAGTAAAAACCTTAGAAAATCTCCGTGTTTCGTCATTCACCATCGAATCGATATAACGCGAGATCATCACATTGGTCGCATTTCTCTCTGAAACGGTTACATTTATGGTCTGCCAGCCATTGTCGCGTGCTGCGGTATGTGGGGACAATACAAGCAGCACAGTAGAACACAGGAGAAGCATCTAAGTTGATGCAATCGCGCAGTAGGGGAGAGTGGGGGAAATACACGCACCTAAGAAAAATCGATGTGAACCATTCGTTACGTCATTAAAACCTACGAAAGTAAGTACATACCATACAATGGACATTTCTTCACATATGCCAATCGTCTGTAAATAGTTATAAACAGTACCTTAATTTTGAACATTAAAATAAAAAAAAGTGCAAATGCGTGGTATTCCCCACCCCTGAGGGTAATGGCACGCAAAGTACTGGGTAATAGCACGCAAAACAAACAAATTATAAAAATGTACAATACTTGCTATTTTTATTTGCTTATTAGTTACTACAAATAGTAAACAGTATATTTAAGATCGAAATAATGTAATTCTACAAACATCTTTTATAATTTTCGTTTCTTACATTTTACTGATGTGAAAACAGTTCATTTTCTAATACAGCAAAAATCGCACTTGTAACCTTTTTGGAGTGTTCCAGCCACTACATTCTTCATGACTCCATCTGCTAGAAGAAATACATCGATACTATAGATCTCCTTCTTTCCCAAACTCTCCACAAACTAAACAGACATCTTGTGAAATCGCCAATGGATCAATATCATCCATTTCATCGTCATCACAAATGTTCTGCAAGTCCAGATTTAGGTCATCCTCGTTGCTACTTTCACTTTCTTGGCGGTGTTTCTTTTTATATGTCTGTTTCTTTTTCGAGACTTTTTTAAGTTGCAGATTTCTCCACTTATCTGCTTTCTCCTTATGATTTCTTTTCTTGCTTCCTTCAGCTTTCTTTTTCATGGCTTCTTTTTGTTTCTTTATTGATAACTCTGTTAGCAGTTTATTCTTCTCTGGAGTTGCTGTAAGGATCACTGACTTTTCCTTAGGCTTTCCCTTGGCTTGTTTCGTTTTAGGAAGAAGTTGGAACAGGAGATATGTGAAATACACTAACATGCTTGACACATGCACTTTTAGTTGATGTTGTTGTGACCTCTTCTAGGCCTACTAGAAGTGGAACATCTTCTGCTGGAGATCCAGGAATCTGTTCTTGACTCATTTTGTGGATATGTGGCTCGTTTGAAGATGCAACCACTTCATTTCCATTTGTTGCATCGGAACCTCTTCATCTTCAAGGACAACATCTCTTAAAATCTCACATTGTTGTAAGTCGTCATGCTGAAATTTGTTTGGATTGAAAGAGCAAATCCCACCTGCCTTAAACCCTGACTGCCCTTTGTCCATGGTAGTGACCTTAATATATGCCTTATTAAAAAGTTCTGCTAACTCACATGGTGTAATTTTTTGATACACCTGTGACTTCATATACATGTCACATTCATGACTGAAGGCTGATTTCAATGAAGAAAAGAATGGAACATCTAGTGGTTGAGGCTTGTGAGAAGTGTGTGGAGGTATGGTTACCATGACAATAGAATGTTTTTTACAGAATTCAAAAATTTCAAGTGAAATGTGGCTGCTGTGATTATCTAAAATCAGCAGCACAGGGTAATCAATAGTTGATTTTACATTGTTCAGAAAATCTTGGATCCATTTGAAAAATAATGACTCATTGGACCAGCCATTGACGGAACAACCATATATTGTTCCAACTAGTCCACCTTTACTTAAGAGATATGACATCCTCTTCCTGGGGAAGATAAACATAGGGGGGATGTAGGTACCAGTAGTACTGAAACAGTCAAGTTTTTCCCCCTTTCCCAAGACGTGGCCCCACCTTTAGGAGCCAACATTCTCTCCAGCTTTTGTACAGTATTTATCCCCATTTCCATCGACGTTGAACACTCTCCCCTCTTTAAATTTATATTTTTCAAAGACATGTACTAAGTTTTTAAAATATGCATTAACCTCTTCTTCATTAAATGCCTGTTTTCTGTTAATGCTAGTTGCTTCAGGTTTTCCATGCAAATACTTAGGTTTCTTTTTAAAAATAGAGTTAGCCAATCCTTTCCAGCTAACCCAGATGACTTATCGAATTTGTATGCAATGTTGTTAGCCTCTGCATACTCAAAAGCAATCTTTCGCAGCTGGGTGCATGTAGTGCCATAGCGCAGCTTGGCCATTGTAATAACATGATCCCTAATCTTATTTTCCTGTTCTGTCGAAAATGTTGGGTTTTTTCCAAGTTTTGGACCCTCGGTATTTTTAACGTTCATTCTCGTTCGCAGAGTAGATTAATGAATTCCCGAAAGCTCTTTATACTTCTCGTATTTTTCTTCCAGATTTGACGGCATCAAGAGCCTTACAAAGTTCCTCTTTCGTCCAACTTGCTTTCTGAGTTTTTCTTCAATAATATCGACCCATCTGAAATTAAAAAAAAAAAAAAACTCGTTAGTATCAAAAATATAACCTGCAAGGGGGAATACCACGCACTTCAACATGTGCGTGGCATTACCCCACTGTAAGTTCGATGACTAACCTAAGCATAACTCGGCACCTAAATCAAATAGCGGGACAAATCAACAATTAAATTAAAGGTTTCATCTAGGGTTAGTAGTTGATAAGCAAGAATTATATTAAAGCAACTTATAGTAACCCTTACCTTGCAAAATAGAGGTGACCAAAATTACATGAGACACGCCGAAAATAAACAATACTTCACTGCTCCAACAATGTCACTGGAAAATGGCTGGCGTAAGCCGCGTAGTAGTTGTTACTCCTGCCGGCAGGGTGTAGCACCAACTGGGAACAGCTTGCACTATTCAAACTGCGTAAATCAGCTTGCGTGGGATTACCCAAATGCGTGTAATTCCCCCACCTTCCCCTAAGAAGAGCTACATTTATAGTTTTAGTTATCGATTATTGAATTATTGGTCGGTTTGGTGCCTTGGACATGACCGAGGACCTTAAGATTTTGCATGAACCGAGGACTGGCACCCACGTAACACAAGAAAATGTGAAAAGTGTTAATATGTAGTAAAAACCTTAGAAAATCTCCGTGTTTCGTCATTCACCATCGAATCGATATAACGCGAGATCGTCACATTGGTCGCATTTCTCTCTGAAATGGTTACATTTATGGTCTGCCAGCCCTTGTCGCGTGCTGCGGTATGTGGGGACAATACAAGCAGCACAGTAGAACACAGGAGAAGCATCTAAGTTGATACAATCGCCCAGTAAGAAGAGCTACATTTATAGTTTTAGTTATCGATTATAGAATTATTGGTCAGTTTGGTGCCTTGGACATGACCGAGGACCTTAAGATTTTGCATGAACCGAGGACTGGCACCCACGTAACACAAGAAAATGTGAAAAGTGTTAATATGTAGTAAAAACCTTAGAAAATCTCCGTGTCTCGTCATTCACCATCGAATCGATATAATGCGAGATCGTCACATTGGTCGCATTTCTCTCTGAAACGGTTACATTTATGGTCTGCCAGCCCTTGTCGCGTGCTGTGGTATGTGGGGACAATACAAGCAGCACAGTAGAACACAGAAGAAGCATCTAAGTTGATGCAATCTCCCAGTGAGAAGAGCTACATTTATAGTTTTAGTTATCGATTATTGAATTATTGGTCGGTTTGGTGCCTTGGACATGACCGAGGACGTTAAGATTTTGCATGAACCGAGGACTGGTACCCACGTAGCACGAGAAAATGTGAAAAGTGTTAATATGTTGTAAAAACCTTAGAAAACCTCCGTGTTTCGTCATTCACCATCGAATCGATATAACGCAAGATCATCACATTGGTCGCATTTCTCTCTGAAACGGTTACATTTATGGTCTGCCAGCCCTTGTCTCGTGCTGCGGTATGTGGGGACAATACAAGCAGCACAGTAGAACACAGGAGAAGCATCTAAGTTGATGCAATCGCCCAGTAAGAAGAGCTACATTTATAGTTTTAGTTATCGATTATTGAATTATTGGTCGGTTTGGTGCCTTGGTCATGACCGAGGAACTTAAGATTTTGCATGAACCGAGGACTGGCACCCACGTAACACAAGAAAATGTGAAAAGTGTTAATATGTAGTAAAAACCTTAGAAAATTCCGTGTTTCGTCATTCACCATCGAATCGATATAACGCGAGATCGTCACATTGGTCGCATATCTCTCTGAAACGGTTACATTTATGGTCTGCCAGCCCTTGTCGCGTGCTGCGGTATGTGGGGACAATACAAGCAGCACAGTAGAACACAGAAGAAGCATCTAAGTTGATGCAATCGCTCAGTAAGAAGAGCTAAATTTATAGTTTTAGTTATCGATTATTGAATTATTGGTCGGTTTGGTGCCTTGGACATGACCGAGGACCTTAAGATTTAGCATGAACCGACGACTGGCAGCCACGTAACACAAGAAAATGTGAAAAGTGTTAATATGTAGTAAAAACCTTAGAAAATCTCCGTGTTTCGTCATTCACCATCGAATCGATATAACGCGAGATCGTCACATTGGTCGCATTTCTCTCTGAAACGGTTACATTTATGGTCTGCCAGCCCTTGTCGCGTGCTGCGGTATGTGGGGACAATACAAGCAGCACAGTAGAACACAGGAGAAGCATCTAAGTTGATGCAATCGCCCAGTAAGAAGAGCTACATTTATAGTTTTAGTTATCGATTATTGAATTATTGGTCGGGTTGGTGCCTTGGACATGACCGAGGATCTTAAGATTTCGCATGAACCGAGGACTGGCAGCCACGTAACACAAGAAAATGTGAAAAGTGTTAATATGTAGTTAAAACCTTAGAAAATCTCCGTGTGTCGTCATTCACCATCGAATCGATATAACGCGAGATCGTCACATTGGTCGCATTTCTCTCTGAAACGGTTACATTTATGGTCTGCCAGCCCTTGTCGCGTGCTGCGGTATGTGGGGACAATACAAGCAGCACAGTAGAACACAGGAGAAGCATCTAAGTTGATGCAATCGCCCAGTAAGAAGAGCTACATTTATAGTTTTAGTTATCGATTATTGAATTATTGGTCGGTTTGGTGCCTTGGACATGACCGAGGATCTTAAGATTTCGCATGAACCGAGGACTGGCAGCCACGTAACACAAGAAAATGTGAAAAGTGTTAATATGTAGTAAAAACCTTAGAAAATCTCCGTGTTTCGTCATTCACCATCGAATCGATATAACGCGAGATCGTCACATTGGTCGCATTTCTCTCTGAAACGGTTACATTTATGGTCTGCCAGCCCTTGTCGCATGCTGCGGTATGTGGGGACAATACAAGCAGCACAGTAGAACACAGGAGAAGCATCTAAGTTGATGCAATCGCCCAGTAAGAAGAGCTACATTTATAGTTTTAGTTATCGATTATTGAATTATTGGTCGGTTTGGTGCCTTGGACATGACCGAGGACCTTAAGATTTTGCATGAACCGAGGACTGGCAGCCACGTAACACAAGAAAATGTGAAAAGTGTTAATATGTAGTAAAAACCTTAGAAATCTCCGTGTTTCGTCATTCACCATCGAATCGATATAACGCGAGATCGTCACATTGGTCGCATTTCTCTCTGAAACGGTTACATTTATGGTCTGCCAGCCCTTGTCGCGTGCTGCGGTATGTGGGGACAATACAAGCAGCACAGTAGAACACAGAAGTAGCATCCAAGTTGATGCAATCGCCCAGTAAGAAGAGCTACATTTATAGTTTTAGTTATCGATTATTGAATTATTGGTCGGTTTGGTGCCTTGGACATGACCGAGGACGTTAAGATTTTGCATGAACCGAGGACTGGCAGCCACGTAACACAAGAAAATGTGAAAAGTGTTAATATGTAGTAAAAACCTTAGAAAATCTCCGTGTTTCGTCATTCACCATCGAATCGATATAACGCGAGATCATCACATTGGTCGCATTTCTCTCTGAAACGGTTACATTTATGGTCTGCCAGCCCTTGTCGCGTGCTGCGGTATGTGGGGACAATACAAGCAGCACAGTAGAACACAGGAGAAGCATCTAAGTTGATGCAATCGCCCAGTAGGGGAGAGTGGGGGAAATACACGCACCCAAGGAAAAATCGATGTGAACCATTCGTTACGTCATTAAAACCTACGAAAGTAAGTACATACCATACAATGGACATTTCTTCACATATGCCAATCGTCTGTAAATAGTTATAAACAGTACCTTAATTTTGAACATTAAAATAAAAAAAAGTGCAAATGCGTGGTATTCCCCACCCCTGAGGGTAATGGCACGCAAAGTACTGGGTAATAGCACGCAAAACAAACAAATTATAAAAATGTACAATACTTGCTATTTTTATTTGCTTATTAGTTACTACAAATAGTAAACAGTATATTTAAGATCGAAATAATGTAATTCTACAAACATCTTTTATAATTTTCGTTTCTTACATTTTACTGATGTGAAAACAGTTCATTTTCTAATACAGCAAAAATCGCACTTGTAACCTTTTTGGAGTGTTCCAGCCACTACATTCTTCATGACTCCATCTGCTAGAAGAAATACATCGATACTATAGATCTCCTTCTTTCCCAAACTCTCCACAAACTAAACAGACATCTTGTGAAATCGCCAATGGATCAATATCATCCATTTCATCGTCATCACAAATGTTCTGCAAGTCCAGATTTAGGTCATCCTCGTTGCTACTTTCACTTTCTTGGCGGTGTTTCTTTTTATATGTCTGTTTCTTTTTCGAGACTTTTTTAAGTTGCAGATTTCTCCACTTATCTGCTTTCTCCTTATGATTTCTTTTCTTGCTTCCTTCAGCTTTCTTTTTCATGGCTTCTTTTTGTTTCTTTATTGATAACTCTGTTAGCAGTTTATTCTTCTCTGGAGTTGCTGTAAGGATCACTGACTTTTCCTTAGGCTTTCCCTTGGCTTGTTTCGTTTTAGGAAGAAGTTGGAACAGGAGATATGTGAAATACACTAACATGCTTGACACATGCACTTTTAGTTGATGTTGTTGTGACCTCTTCTAGGCCTACTAGAAGTGGAACATCTTCTGCTGGAGATCCAGGAATCTGTTCTTGACTCATTTTGTGGATATGTGGCTCGTTTGAAGATGCAACCACTTCATTTCCATTTGTTGCATCGGAACCTCTTCATCTTCAAGGACAACATCTCTTAAAATCTCACATTGTTGTAAGTCGTCATGCTGAAATTTGTTTGGATTGAAAGAGCAAATCCCACCTGCCTTAAACCCTGACTGCCCTTTGTCCATGGTAGTGACCTTAATATATGCCTTATTAAAAAGTTCTGCTAACTCACATGGTGTAATTTTTTGATACACCTGTGACTTCATATACATGTCACATTCATGACTGAAGGCTGATTTCAATGAAGAAAAGAATGGAACATCTAGTGGTTGAGGCTTGTGAGAAGTGTGTGGAGGTATGGTTACCATGACAATAGAATGTTTTTTACAGAATTCAAAAATTTCAAGTGAAATGTGGCTGCTGTGATTATCTAAAATCAGCAGCACAGGGTAATCAATAGTTGATTTTACATTGTTCAGAAAATCTTGGATCCATTTGAAAAATAATGACTCATTGGACCAGCCATTGACGGAACAACCATATATTGTTCCAACTAGTCCACCTTTACTTAAGAGATATGACATCCTCTTCCTGGGGAAGATAAACATAGGGGGGATGTAGGTACCAGTAGTACTGAAACAGTCAAGTTTTTCCCCCTTTCCCAAGACGTGGCCCCACCTTTAGGAGCCAACATTCTCTCCAGCTTTTGTACAGTATTTATCCCCATTTCCATCGACGTTGAACACTCTCCCCTCTTTAAATTTATATTTTTCAAAGACATGTACTAAGTTTTTAAAATATGCATTAACCTCTTCTTCATTAAATGCCTGTTTTCTGTTAATGCTAGTTGCTTCAGGTTTTCCATGCAAATACTTAGGTTTCTTTTTAAAAATAGAGTTAGCCAATCCTTTCCAGCTAACCCAGATGACTTATCGAATTTGTATGCAATGTTGTTAGCCTCTGCATACTCAAAAGCAATCTTTCGCAGCTGGGTGCATGTAGTGCCATAGCGCAGCTTGGCCATTGTAATAACATGATCCCTAATCTTATTTTCCTGTTCTGTCGAAAATGTTGGGTTTTTTCCAAGTTTTGGACCCTCGGTATTTTTAACGTTCATTCTCGTTCGCAGAGTAGATTAATGAATTCCCGAAAGCTCTTTATACTTCTCGTATTTTTCTTCCAGATTTGACGGCATCAAGAGCCTTACAAAGTTCCTCTTTCGTCCAACTTGCTTTCTGAGTTTTTCTTCAATAATATCGACCCATCTGAAATTAAAAAAAAAAAAAAACTCGTTAGTATCAAAAATATAACCTGCAAGGGGGAATACCACGCACTTCAACATGTGCGTGGCATTACCCCACTGTAAGTTCGATGACTAACCTAAGCATAACTCGGCACCTAAATCAAATAGCGGGACAAATCAACAATTAAATTAAAGGTTTCATCTAGGGTTAGTAGTTGATAAGCAAGAATTATATTAAAGCAACTTATAGTAACCCTTACCTTGCAAAATAGAGGTGACCAAAATTACATGAGACACGCCGAAAATAAACAATACTTCACTGCTCCAACAATGTCACTGGAAAATGGCTGGCGTAAGCCGCGTAGTAGTTGTTACTCCTGCCGGCAGGGTGTAGCACCAACTGGGAACAGCTTGCACTATTCAAACTGCGTAAATCAGCTTGCGTGGGATTACCCAAATGCGTGTAATTCCCCCACCTTCCCCTAAGAAGAGCTACATTTATAGTTTTAGTTATCGATTATTGAATTATTGGTCGGTTTGGTGCCTTGGACATGACCGAGGACCTTAAGATTTTGCATGAACCGAGGACTGGCACCCACGTAACACAAGAAAATGTGAAAAGTGTTAATATGTAGTAAAAACCTTAGAAAATCTCCGTGTTTCGTCATTCACCATCGAATCGATATAACGCGAGATCGTCACATTGGTCGCATTTCTCTCTGAAATGGTTACATTTATGGTCTGCCAGCCCTTGTCGCGTGCTGCGGTATGTGGGGACAATACAAGCAGCACAGTAGAACACAGGAGAAGCATCTAAGTTGATACAATCGCCCAGTAAGAAGAGCTACATTTATAGTTTTAGTTATCGATTATAGAATTATTGGTCAGTTTGGTGCCTTGGACATGACCGAGGACCTTAAGATTTTGCATGAACCGAGGACTGGCACCCACGTAACACAAGAAAATGTGAAAAGTGTTAATATGTAGTAAAAACCTTAGAAAATCTCCGTGTCTCGTCATTCACCATCGAATCGATATAATGCGAGATCGTCACATTGGTCGCATTTCTCTCTGAAACGGTTACATTTATGGTCTGCCAGCCCTTGTCGCGTGCTGTGGTATGTGGGGACAATACAAGCAGCACAGTAGAACACAGAAGAAGCATCTAAGTTGATGCAATCTCCCAGTGAGAAGAGCTACATTTATAGTTTTAGTTATCGATTATTGAATTATTGGTCGGTTTGGTGCCTTGGACATGACCGAGGACGTTAAGATTTTGCATGAACCGAGGACTGGTACCCACGTAGCACGAGAAAATGTGAAAAGTGTTAATATGTTGTAAAAACCTTAGAAAACCTCCGTGTTTCGTCATTCACCATCGAATCGATATAACGCAAGATCATCACATTGGTCGCATTTCTCTCTGAAACGGTTACATTTATGGTCTGCCAGCCCTTGTCTCGTGCTGCGGTATGTGGGGACAATACAAGCAGCACAGTAGAACACAGGAGAAGCATCTAAGTTGATGCAATCGCCCAGTAAGAAGAGCTACATTTATAGTTTTAGTTATCGATTATTGAATTATTGGTCGGTTTGGTGCCTTGGTCATGACCGAGGAACTTAAGATTTTGCATGAACCGAGGACTGGCACCCACGTAACACAAGAAAATGTGAAAAGTGTTAATATGTAGTAAAAACCTTAGAAAATTCCGTGTTTCGTCATTCACCATCGAATCGATATAACGCGAGATCGTCACATTGGTCGCATATCTCTCTGAAACGGTTACATTTATGGTCTGCCAGCCCTTGTCGCGTGCTGCGGTATGTGGGGACAATACAAGCAGCACAGTAGAACACAGAAGAAGCATCTAAGTTGATGCAATCGCTCAGTAAGAAGAGCTAAATTTATAGTTTTAGTTATCGATTATTGAATTATTGGTCGGTTTGGTGCCTTGGACATGACCGAGGACCTTAAGATTTAGCATGAACCGACGACTGGCAGCCACGTAACACAAGAAAATGTGAAAAGTGTTAATATGTAGTAAAAACCTTAGAAAATCTCCGTGTTTCGTCATTCACCATCGAATCGATATAACGCGAGATCGTCACATTGGTCGCATTTCTCTCTGAAACGGTTACATTTATGGTCTGCCAGCCCTTGTCGCGTGCTGCGGTATGTGGGGACAATACAAGCAGCACAGTAGAACACAGGAGAAGCATCTAAGTTGATGCAATCGCCCAGTAAGAAGAGCTACATTTATAGTTTTAGTTATCGATTATTGAATTATTGGTCGGGTTGGTGCCTTGGACATGACCGAGGATCTTAAGATTTCGCATGAACCGAGGACTGGCAGCCACGTAACACAAGAAAATGTGAAAAGTGTTAATATGTAGTTAAAACCTTAGAAAATCTCCGTGTGTCGTCATTCACCATCGAATCGATATAACGCGAGATCGTCACATTGGTCGCATTTCTCTCTGAAACGGTTACATTTATGGTCTGCCAGCCCTTGTCGCGTGCTGCGGTATGTGGGGACAATACAAGCAGCACAGTAGAACACAGGAGAAGCATCTAAGTTGATGCAATCGCCCAGTAAGAAGAGCTACATTTATAGTTTTAGTTATCGATTATTGAATTATTGGTCGGTTTGGTGCCTTGGACATGACCGAGGATCTTAAGATTTCGCATGAACCGAGGACTGGCAGCCACGTAACACAAGAAAATGTGAAAAGTGTTAATATGTAGTAAAAACCTTAGAAAATCTCCGTGTTTCGTCATTCACCATCGAATCGATATAACGCGAGATCGTCACATTGGTCGCATTTCTCTCTGAAACGGTTACATTTATGGTCTGCCAGCCCTTGTCGCATGCTGCGGTATGTGGGGACAATACAAGCAGCACAGTAGAACACAGGAGAAGCATCTAAGTTGATGCAATCGCCCAGTAAGAAGAGCTACATTTATAGTTTTAGTTATCGATTATTGAATTATTGGTCGGGTTGGTGCCTTGGACATGACCGAGGACCTTAAGATTTTGCATGAACCGAGGACTGGCACCCACGTAACACGAGAAAATGTGAAAAGTGTTAATATGTAGTAAAAGCCTTAGAAAATCTCCGTGTGTCGTCATTCACCATCGAATCGATATAACGCGAGATCGTCACATTGGTCGCATTTCTCTCTGAAACGGTTAGTTTTATGGTCTGCCAGCCCTTGTCGCGTGCTGCGGTATGTGGGGACAATACAAGCAGCACAGTAGAACACAGGAGAAGCATCTAAGTTGATACAATCGCCCAGTAAGAAGAGCTACATTTATAGTTTTAGTTATCGATTATTGAATTATTGGTCGGGTTGGTGCCTTGGACATGACCGAGGGCCTTAAGATTTTGCATGAACCGACGACTGGCACCCACCTAACACGAGAAAATGTGAAAAGTGTTAATATGTAGTAAAAACCTTAGAAAATCTCCGTGTTTTGTCATTCGCCATCGAATCGATATAACGCGAGATCGTCACATTGGTCGCATTTCTCTCTGAAACGGTTACATTTATGGTCTGCCAGCCCTTGTCGCGTGCTGCGGTATGTGGGGACAATACAAGCAGCACAGTAGAACACAGGAGAAGCATCTAAGTTGATGCAATCGCCCAGTAAGAAGAGCTACATTTATAGTTTTAGTTATCGATTATTGAATTATTGGTCGGGTTGGTGCCTTGGACATGACCGAGGACCTTAAGATTTTGCATGAACCGAGGACTGGCACCCACGTAACACAAGAAAATGTGAAAAGTGTTAATATGTAGTAAAAACCTTAGAAAATCTCCGTGTTTCGTCATTCACCATCGAATCGATATAACGCGAGATCGTCACATTGGTCGCATTTCTCTCTGAAATGGTTACATTTATGGTCTGCCAGCCCTTGTCGCGTGCTGCGGTATGTGGGGACAATACAAGCAGCACAGTAGAACACAGGAGAAGCATCTAAGTTGATACAATCGCCCAGTAAGAAGAGCTACATTTATAGTTTTAGTTATCGATTATAGAATTATTGGTCAGTTTGGTGCCTTGGACATGACCGAGGACCTTAAGATTTTGCATGAACCGAGGACTGGCACCCACGTAACACAAGAAAATGTGAAAAGTGTTAATATGTAGTAAAAACCTTAGAAAATCTCCGTGTCTCGTCATTCACCATCGAATCGATATAATGCGAGATCGTCACATTGGTCGCATTTCTCTCTGAAACGGTTACATTTATGGTCTGCCAGCCCTTGTCGCGTGCTGTGGTATGTGGGGACAATACAAGCAGCACAGTAGAACACAGAAGAAGCATCTAAGTTGATGCAATCTCCCAGTGAGAAGAGCTACATTTATAGTTTTAGTTATCGATTATTGAATTATTGGTCGGTTTGGTGCCTTGGACATGACCGAGGACGTTAAGATTTTGCATGAACCGAGGACTGGTACCCACGTAGCACGAGAAAATGTGAAAAGTGTTAATATGTTGTAAAAACCTTAGAAAACCTCCGTGTTTCGTCATTCACCATCGAATCGATATAACGCAAGATCATCACATTGGTCGCATTTCTCTCTGAAACGGTTACATTTATGGTCTGCCAGCCCTTGTCTCGTGCTGCGGTATGTGGGGACAATACAAGCAGCACAGTAGAACACAGGAGAAGCATCTAAGTTGATGCAATCGCCCAGTAAGAAGAGCTACATTTATAGTTTTAGTTATCGATTATTGAATTATTGGTCGGTTTGGTGCCTTGGTCATGACCGAGGAACTTAAGATTTTGCATGAACCGAGGACTGGCACCCACGTAACACAAGAAAATGTGAAAAGTGTTAATATGTAGTAAAAACCTTAGAAAATTCCGTGTTTCGTCATTCACCATCGAATCGATATAACGCGAGATCGTCACATTGGTCGCATATCTCTCTGAAACGGTTACATTTATGGTCTGCCAGCCCTTGTCGCGTGCTGCGGTATGTGGGGACAATACAAGCAGCACAGTAGAACACAGAAGAAGCATCTAAGTTGATGCAATCGCTCAGTAAGAAGAGCTAAATTTATAGTTTTAGTTATCGATTATTGAATTATTGGTCGGTTTGGTGCCTTGGACATGACCGAGGACCTTAAGATTTAGCATGAACCGACGACTGGCAGCCACGTAACACAAGAAAATGTGAAAAGTGTTAATATGTAGTAAAAACCTTAGAAAATCTCCGTGTTTCGTCATTCACCATCGAATCGATATAACGCGAGATCGTCACATTGGTCGCATTTCTCTCTGAAACGGTTACATTTATGGTCTGCCAGCCCTTGTCGCGTGCTGCGGTATGTGGGGACAATACAAGCAGCACAGTAGAACACAGGAGAAGCATCTAAGTTGATGCAATCGCCCAGTAAGAAGAGCTACATTTATAGTTTTAGTTATCGATTATTGAATTATTGGTCGGGTTGGTGCCTTGGACATGACCGAGGATCTTAAGATTTCGCATGAACCGAGGACTGGCAGCCACGTAACACAAGAAAATGTGAAAAGTGTTAATATGTAGTTAAAACCTTAGAAAATCTCCGTGTGTCGTCATTCACCATCGAATCGATATAACGCGAGATCGTCACATTGGTCGCATTTCTCTCTGAAACGGTTACATTTATGGTCTGCCAGCCCTTGTCGCGTGCTGCGGTATGTGGGGACAATACAAGCAGCACAGTAGAACACAGGAGAAGCATCTAAGTTGATGCAATCGCCCAGTAAGAAGAGCTACATTTATAGTTTTAGTTATCGATTATTGAATTATTGGTCGGTTTGGTGCCTTGGACATGACCGAGGATCTTAAGATTTCGCATGAACCGAGGACTGGCAGCCACGTAACACAAGAAAATGTGAAAAGTGTTAATATGTAGTAAAAACCTTAGAAAATCTCCGTGTTTCGTCATTCACCATCGAATCGATATAACGCGAGATCGTCACATTGGTCGCATTTCTCTCTGAAACGGTTACATTTATGGTCTGCCAGCCCTTGTCGCATGCTGCGGTATGTGGGGACAATACAAGCAGCACAGTAGAACACAGGAGAAGCATCTAAGTTGATGCAATCGCCCAGTAAGAAGAGCTACATTTATAGTTTTAGTTATCGATTATTGAATTATTGGTCGGTTTGGTGCCTTGGACATGACCGAGGACCTTAAGATTTTGCATGAACCGAGGACTGGCAGCCACGTAACACAAGAAAATGTGAAAAGTGTTAATATGTAGTAAAAACCTTAGAAATCTCCGTGTTTCGTCATTCACCATCGAATCGATATAACGCGAGATCGTCACATTGGTCGCATTTCTCTCTGAAACGGTTACATTTATGGTCTGCCAGCCCTTGTCGCGTGCTGCGGTATGTGGGGACAATACAAGCAGCACAGTAGAACACAGAAGTAGCATCCAAGTTGATGCAATCGCCCAGTAAGAAGAGCTACATTTATAGTTTTAGTTATCGATTATTGAATTATTGGTCGGTTTGGTGCCTTGGACATGACCGAGGACGTTAAGATTTTGCATGAACCGAGGACTGGCAGCCACGTAACACAAGAAAATGTGAAAAGTGTTAATATGTAGTAAAAACCTTAGAAAATCTCCGTGTTTCGTCATTCACCATCGAATCGATATAACGCGAGATCATCACATTGGTCGCATTTCTCTCTGAAACGGTTACATTTATGGTCTGCCAGCCCTTGTCGCGTGCTGCGGTATGTGGGGACAATACAAGCAGCACAGTAGAACACAGGAGAAGCATCTAAGTTGATGCAATCGCCCAGTAGGGGAGAGTGGGGGAAATACACGCACCCAAGGAAAAATCGATGTGAACCATTCGTTACGTCATTAAAACCTACGAAAGTAAGTACATACCATACAATGGACATTTCTTCACATATGCCAATCGTCTGTAAATAGTTATAAACAGTACCTTAATTTTGAACATTAAAATAAAAAAAAGTGCAAATGCGTGGTATTCCCCACCCCTGAGGGTAATGGCACGCAAAGTACTGGGTAATAGCACGCAAAACAAACAAATTATAAAAATGTACAATACTTGCTATTTTTATTTGCTTATTAGTTACTACAAATAGTAAACAGTATATTTAAGATCGAAATAATGTAATTCTACAAACATCTTTTATAATTTTCGTTTCTTACATTTTACTGATGTGAAAACAGTTCATTTTCTAATACAGCAAAAATCGCACTTGTAACCTTTTTGGAGTGTTCCAGCCACTACATTCTTCATGACTCCATCTGCTAGAAGAAATACATCGATACTATAGATCTCCTTCTTTCCCAAACTCTCCACAAACTAAACAGACATCTTGTGAAATCGCCAATGGATCAATATCATCCATTTCATCGTCATCACAAATGTTCTGCAAGTCCAGATTTAGGTCATCCTCGTTGCTACTTTCACTTTCTTGGCGGTGTTTCTTTTTATATGTCTGTTTCTTTTTCGAGACTTTTTTAAGTTGCAGATTTCTCCACTTATCTGCTTTCTCCTTATGATTTCTTTTCTTGCTTCCTTCAGCTTTCTTTTTCATGGCTTCTTTTTGTTTCTTTATTGATAACTCTGTTAGCAGTTTATTCTTCTCTGGAGTTGCTGTAAGGATCACTGACTTTTCCTTAGGCTTTCCCTTGGCTTGTTTCGTTTTAGGAAGAAGTTGGAACAGGAGATATGTGAAATACACTAACATGCTTGACACATGCACTTTTAGTTGATGTTGTTGTGACCTCTTCTAGGCCTACTAGAAGTGGAACATCTTCTGCTGGAGATCCAGGAATCTGTTCTTGACTCATTTTGTGGATATGTGGCTCGTTTGAAGATGCAACCACTTCATTTCCATTTGTTGCATCGGAACCTCTTCATCTTCAAGGACAACATCTCTTAAAATCTCACATTGTTGTAAGTCGTCATGCTGAAATTTGTTTGGATTGAAAGAGCAAATCCCACCTGCCTTAAACCCTGACTGCCCTTTGTCCATGGTAGTGACCTTAATATATGCCTTATTAAAAAGTTCTGCTAACTCACATGGTGTAATTTTTTGATACACCTGTGACTTCATATACATGTCACATTCATGACTGAAGGCTGATTTCAATGAAGAAAAGAATGGAACATCTAGTGGTTGAGGCTTGTGAGAAGTGTGTGGAGGTATGGTTACCATGACAATAGAATGTTTTTTACAGAATTCAAAAATTTCAAGTGAAATGTGGCTGCTGTGATTATCTAAAATCAGCAGCACAGGGTAATCAATAGTTGATTTTACATTGTTCAGAAAATCTTGGATCCATTTGAAAAATAATGACTCATTGGACCAGCCATTGACGGAACAACCATATATTGTTCCAACTAGTCCACCTTTACTTAAGAGATATGACATCCTCTTCCTGGGGAAGATAAACATAGGGGGGATGTAGGTACCAGTAGTACTGAAACAGTCAAGTTTTTCCCCCTTTCCCAAGACGTGGCCCCACCTTTAGGAGCCAACATTCTCTCCAGCTTTTGTACAGTATTTATCCCCATTTCCATCGACGTTGAACACTCTCCCCTCTTTAAATTTATATTTTTCAAAGACATGTACTAAGTTTTTAAAATATGCATTAACCTCTTCTTCATTAAATGCCTGTTTTCTGTTAATGCTAGTTGCTTCAGGTTTTCCATGCAAATACTTAGGTTTCTTTTTAAAAATAGAGTTAGCCAATCCTTTCCAGCTAACCCAGATGACTTATCGAATTTGTATGCAATGTTGTTAGCCTCTGCATACTCAAAAGCAATCTTTCGCAGCTGGGTGCATGTAGTGCCATAGCGCAGCTTGGCCATTGTAATAACATGATCCCTAATCTTATTTTCCTGTTCTGTCGAAAATGTTGGGTTTTTTCCAAGTTTTGGACCCTCGGTATTTTTAACGTTCATTCTCGTTCGCAGAGTAGATTAATGAATTCCCGAAAGCTCTTTATACTTCTCGTATTTTTCTTCCAGATTTGACGGCATCAAGAGCCTTACAAAGTTCCTCTTTCGTCCAACTTGCTTTCTGAGTTTTTCTTCAATAATATCGACCCATCTGAAATTAAAAAAAAAAAAAAACTCGTTAGTATCAAAAATATAACCTGCAAGGGGGAATACCACGCACTTCAACATGTGCGTGGCATTACCCCACTGTAAGTTCGATGACTAACCTAAGCATAACTCGGCACCTAAATCAAATAGCGGGACAAATCAACAATTAAATTAAAGGTTTCATCTAGGGTTAGTAGTTGATAAGCAAGAATTATATTAAAGCAACTTATAGTAACCCTTACCTTGCAAAATAGAGGTGACCAAAATTACATGAGACACGCCGAAAATAAACAATACTTCACTGCTCCAACAATGTCACTGGAAAATGGCTGGCGTAAGCCGCGTAGTAGTTGTTACTCCTGCCGGCAGGGTGTAGCACCAACTGGGAACAGCTTGCACTATTCAAACTGCGTAAATCAGCTTGCGTGGGATTACCCAAATGCGTGTAATTCCCCCACCTTCCCCTAAGAAGAGCTACATTTATAGTTTTAGTTATCGATTATTGAATTATTGGTCGGTTTGGTGCCTTGGACATGACCGAGGACCTTAAGATTTTGCATGAACCGAGGACTGGCACCCACGTAACACAAGAAAATGTGAAAAGTGTTAATATGTAGTAAAAACCTTAGAAAATCTCCGTGTTTCGTCATTCACCATCGAATCGATATAACGCGAGATCGTCACATTGGTCGCATTTCTCTCTGAAATGGTTACATTTATGGTCTGCCAGCCCTTGTCGCGTGCTGCGGTATGTGGGGACAATACAAGCAGCACAGTAGAACACAGGAGAAGCATCTAAGTTGATACAATCGCCCAGTAAGAAGAGCTACATTTATAGTTTTAGTTATCGATTATAGAATTATTGGTCAGTTTGGTGCCTTGGACATGACCGAGGACCTTAAGATTTTGCATGAACCGAGGACTGGCACCCACGTAACACAAGAAAATGTGAAAAGTGTTAATATGTAGTAAAAACCTTAGAAAATCTCCGTGTCTCGTCATTCACCATCGAATCGATATAATGCGAGATCGTCACATTGGTCGCATTTCTCTCTGAAACGGTTACATTTATGGTCTGCCAGCCCTTGTCGCGTGCTGTGGTATGTGGGGACAATACAAGCAGCACAGTAGAACACAGAAGAAGCATCTAAGTTGATGCAATCTCCCAGTGAGAAGAGCTACATTTATAGTTTTAGTTATCGATTATTGAATTATTGGTCGGTTTGGTGCCTTGGACATGACCGAGGACGTTAAGATTTTGCATGAACCGAGGACTGGTACCCACGTAGCACGAGAAAATGTGAAAAGTGTTAATATGTTGTAAAAACCTTAGAAAACCTCCGTGTTTCGTCATTCACCATCGAATCGATATAACGCAAGATCATCACATTGGTCGCATTTCTCTCTGAAACGGTTACATTTATGGTCTGCCAGCCCTTGTCTCGTGCTGCGGTATGTGGGGACAATACAAGCAGCACAGTAGAACACAGGAGAAGCATCTAAGTTGATGCAATCGCCCAGTAAGAAGAGCTACATTTATAGTTTTAGTTATCGATTATTGAATTATTGGTCGGTTTGGTGCCTTGGTCATGACCGAGGAACTTAAGATTTTGCATGAACCGAGGACTGGCACCCACGTAACACAAGAAAATGTGAAAAGTGTTAATATGTAGTAAAAACCTTAGAAAATTCCGTGTTTCGTCATTCACCATCGAATCGATATAACGCGAGATCGTCACATTGGTCGCATATCTCTCTGAAACGGTTACATTTATGGTCTGCCAGCCCTTGTCGCGTGCTGCGGTATGTGGGGACAATACAAGCAGCACAGTAGAACACAGAAGAAGCATCTAAGTTGATGCAATCGCTCAGTAAGAAGAGCTAAATTTATAGTTTTAGTTATCGATTATTGAATTATTGGTCGGTTTGGTGCCTTGGACATGACCGAGGACCTTAAGATTTAGCATGAACCGACGACTGGCAGCCACGTAACACAAGAAAATGTGAAAAGTGTTAATATGTAGTAAAAACCTTAGAAAATCTCCGTGTTTCGTCATTCACCATCGAATCGATATAACGCGAGATCGTCACATTGGTCGCATTTCTCTCTGAAACGGTTACATTTATGGTCTGCCAGCCCTTGTCGCGTGCTGCGGTATGTGGGGACAATACAAGCAGCACAGTAGAACACAGGAGAAGCATCTAAGTTGATGCAATCGCCCAGTAAGAAGAGCTACATTTATAGTTTTAGTTATCGATTATTGAATTATTGGTCGGGTTGGTGCCTTGGACATGACCGAGGATCTTAAGATTTCGCATGAACCGAGGACTGGCAGCCACGTAACACAAGAAAATGTGAAAAGTGTTAATATGTAGTTAAAACCTTAGAAAATCTCCGTGTGTCGTCATTCACCATCGAATCGATATAACGCGAGATCGTCACATTGGTCGCATTTCTCTCTGAAACGGTTACATTTATGGTCTGCCAGCCCTTGTCGCGTGCTGCGGTATGTGGGGACAATACAAGCAGCACAGTAGAACACAGGAGAAGCATCTAAGTTGATGCAATCGCCCAGTAAGAAGAGCTACATTTATAGTTTTAGTTATCGATTATTGAATTATTGGTCGGTTTGGTGCCTTGGACATGACCGAGGATCTTAAGATTTCGCATGAACCGAGGACTGGCAGCCACGTAACACAAGAAAATGTGAAAAGTGTTAATATGTAGTAAAAACCTTAGAAAATCTCCGTGTTTCGTCATTCACCATCGAATCGATATAACGCGAGATCGTCACATTGGTCGCATTTCTCTCTGAAACGGTTACATTTATGGTCTGCCAGCCCTTGTCGCATGCTGCGGTATGTGGGGACAATACAAGCAGCACAGTAGAACACAGGAGAAGCATCTAAGTTGATGCAATCGCCCAGTAAGAAGAGCTACATTTATAGTTTTAGTTATCGATTATTGAATTATTGGTCGGGTTGGTGCCTTGGACATGACCGAGGACCTTAAGATTTTGCATGAACCGAGGACTGGCACCCACGTAACACGAGAAAATGTGAAAAGTGTTAATATGTAGTAAAAGCCTTAGAAAATCTCCGTGTGTCGTCATTCACCATCGAATCGATATAACGCGAGATCGTCACATTGGTCGCATTTCTCTCTGAAACGGTTAGTTTTATGGTCTGCCAGCCCTTGTCGCGTGCTGCGGTATGTGGGGACAATACAAGCAGCACAGTAGAACACAGGAGAAGCATCTAAGTTGATACAATCGCCCAGTAAGAAGAGCTACATTTATAGTTTTAGTTATCGATTATTGAATTATTGGTCGGGTTGGTGCCTTGGACATGACCGAGGGCCTTAAGATTTTGCATGAACCGACGACTGGCACCCACCTAACACGAGAAAATGTGAAAAGTGTTAATATGTAGTAAAAACCTTAGAAAATCTCCGTGTTTTGTCATTCGCCATCGAATCGATATAACGCGAGATCGTCACATTGGTCGCATTTCTCTCTGAAACGGTTACATTTATGGTCTGCCAGCCCTTGTCGCGTGCTGCGGTATGTGGGGACAATACAAGCAGCACAGTAGAACACAGGAGAAGCATCTAAGTTGATGCAATCGCCCAGTAAGAAGAGCTACATTTATAGTTTTAGTTATCGATTATTGAATTATTGGTCGGGTTGGTGCCTTGGACATGACCGAGGATCTTAAGATTTCGCATGAACCGAGGACTGGCAGCCACGTAACACAAGAAAATGTGAAAAGTGTTAATATGTAGTTAAAACCTTAGAAAATCTCCGTGTGTCGTCATTCACCATCGAATCGATATAACGCGAGATCGTCACATTGGTCGCATTTCTCTCTGAAACGGTTACATTTATGGTCTGCCAGCCCTTGTCGCGTGCTGCGGTATGTGGGGACAATACAAGCAGCACAGTAGAACACAGGAGAAGCATCTAAGTTGATGCAATCGCCCAGTAAGAAGAGCTACATTTATAGTTTTAGTTATCGATTATTGAATTATTGGTCGGTTTGGTGCCTTGGACATGACCGAGGATCTTAAGATTTCGCATGAACCGAGGACTGGCAGCCACGTAACACAAGAAAATGTGAAAAGTGTTAATATGTAGTAAAAACCTTAGAAAATCTCCGTGTTTCGTCATTCACCATCGAATCGATATAACGCGAGATCGTCACATTGGTCGCATTTCTCTCTGAAACGGTTACATTTATGGTCTGCCAGCCCTTGTCGCATGCTGCGGTATGTGGGGACAATACAAGCAGCACAGTAGAACACAGGAGAAGCATCTAAGTTGATGCAATCGCCCAGTAAGAAGAGCTACATTTATAGTTTTAGTTATCGATTATTGAATTATTGGTCGGGTTGGTGCCTTGGACATGACCGAGGACCTTAAGATTTTGCATGAACCGAGGACTGGCACCCACGTAACACGAGAAAATGTGAAAAGTGTTAATATGTAGTAAAAGCCTTAGAAAATCTCCGTGTGTCGTCATTCACCATCGAATCGATATAACGCGAGATCGTCACATTGGTCGCATTTCTCTCTGAAACGGTTAGTTTTATGGTCTGCCAGCCCTTGTCGCGTGCTGCGGTATGTGGGGACAATACAAGCAGCACAGTAGAACACAGGAGAAGCATCTAAGTTGATACAATCGCCCAGTAAGAAGAGCTACATTTATAGTTTTAGTTATCGATTATTGAATTATTGGTCGGGTTGGTGCCTTGGACATGACCGAGGGCCTTAAGATTTTGCATGAACCGACGACTGGCACCCACCTAACACGAGAAAATGTGAAAAGTGTTAATATGTAGTAAAAACCTTAGAAAATCTCCGTGTTTTGTCATTCGCCATCGAATCGATATAACGCGAGATCGTCACATTGGTCGCATTTCTCTCTGAAACGGTTACATTTATGGTCTGCCAGCCCTTGTCGCGTGCTGCGGTACGTGGGGACAATACAAGCAGCACAGTAGAACACAGAAGAAGCATCTAAGTTGATGGAATCGCCCAGTAAGAAGAGCTACATTTATAGTTTTAGTTATCGATTATTGAATTATTGGTCGGTTTGGTGCCTTGGACATGACCGAGGACCTTAAGATTTTGCATGAACCGAGGACTGGCAGCCACGTAACACAAGAAAATGTGAAAAGTGTTAATATGTAGTAAAAACCTTAGAAATCTCCGTGTTTCGTCATTCACCATCGAATCGATATAACGCGAGATCGTCACATTGGTCGCATTTCTCTCTGAAACGGTTACATTTATGGTCTGCCAGCCCTTGTCGCGTGCTGCGGTATGTGGGGACAATACAAGCAGCACAGTAGAACACAGAAGAAGCATCCAAGTTGATGCAATCGCCCAGTAAGAAGAGCTACATTTATAGTTTTAGTTATCGATTATTGAATTATTGGTCGGTTTGGTGCCTTGGACATGACCGAGGACCTTAAGATTTTGCATGAACCGAGGACTGGCACCCACGTAACACAAGAAAATGTGAAAAGTGTTAATATGTAGTAAAAACCTTAGAAAATCTCCGTGTTTCGTCATTCACCATCGAATCGATATAACGCGAGATCATCACATTGGTCGCATTTCTCTCTGAAACGGTTACATTTATGGTCTGCCAGCCATTGTCGCGTGCTGCGGTATGTGGGGACAATACAAGCAGCACAGTAGAACACAGGAGAAGCATCTAAGTTGATGCAATCGCGCAGTAGGGGAGAGTGGGGGAAATACACGCACCTAAGAAAAATCGATGTGAACCATTCGTTACGTCATTAAAACCTACGAAAATAAGTACATACCATACAATGGACATTTCTTCACATATTCCAATCGTCTGTAAATAGTTATAAACAGTACCTTAATTTTGAACATTAAAATAAAAAAAAGTGCAAATGCGTGGTATTCCCCACCCCTGAGGGTAATGACACGCAAAGTACTGGGTAATAGCACGCAAAACAAACAAATTATAAAAATGTACAATACTTGCTATTTTTATTTGCTTATTAGTTACTACAAATAGTAAACAGTATATTTAAGATCGAAATAATGTAATTCTACAAACATCTTTTATAATTTTCGTTTCTTACATTTTACTGATGTGAAAACAGTTCATTTTCTAATACAGCAAAAATCGCACTTGTAACCTTTTTGGAGTGTTCCAGCCACTACATTCTTCATGACTCCATGTGCTAGAAGAAATAGATCGATACTATAGATCTCCTTCTTTCCCAAACTCTCCACAAACTAAACAGACATCTTGTGAAATCGCCAATAGATCAATATCATCCATTTCATCGTCATCACAAATGTTCTGCAAGTCCAGATTTAGGTCATCCTCGTTGCTACTTTCACTTTCTTGGCGGTGTTTCTTTTTATATGTCTGTTTCTTTTTCGAGACTTTTTTAAGTTGCAGATTTCTCCACTTATCTGCTTTCTCCTTATGATTTCTTTTCTTGCTTCCTTCAGCTTTCTTTTTCATGGCTTCTTTTTGTTTCTTTATTGATAACTCTGTTAGCAGTTTATTCTTCTCTGGAGTTGCTGTAAGGATCACTGACTTTTCCTTAGGCTTTCCCTTGGCTTGTTTCGTCTTAGGAAGAAGTTGGAACAGGAGATATGTGAAATACACTAACATGCTTGACACATGCACTTTTAGTTGATGTTGTTGTGACCTCTTCTAGGCCTACTAGAAGTGGAACATCTTCTGCTGGAGATCCAGGAATCTGTTCTTGACTCATTTTGTGGATATGTGGCTCGTTTGAAGATGCAACCACTTCATTTCCATTTGTTGCATCGGAACCTCTTCATCTTCAAGGACAACATCTCTTAAAATCTCACATTGTTGTAAGTCGTCATGCTGAAATTTGTTTGGATTGAAAGAGCAAATCCCACCTGCCTTAAACCCTGACTGCCCTTTGTCCATGGTAGTGACCTTAATATATGCCTTATTAAAAAGTTCTGCTAACTCACATGGTGTAATTTTTTGATACACCTGTGACTTCATATACATGTCACATTCATGACTGAAGGCTGATTTCAATGAAGAAAAGAATGGAACATCTAGTGGTTGAGGCTTGTGAGAAGTGTGTGGAGGTATGGTTACCATGACAATAGAATGTTTTTTACAGAATTCAAAAATTTCAAGTGAAATGTGGCTGCTGTGATTATCTAAAATCAGCAGCACAGGGTAATCAATAGTTGATTTTACATTGTTCAGAAAATCTTGGATCCATTTGAAAAATAATGACTCATTGGACCAGCCATTGACGGAACAACCATATATTGTTCCAACTAGTCCACCTTTACTTAAGAGATATGACATCCTCTTCCTGGGGAAGATAAACATAGGGGGGATGTAGGTACCAGTAGTACTGAAACAGTCAAGTTTTTCCCCCTTTCCCAAGACGTGGCCCCACCTTTAGGAGCCAACATTCTCTCCAGCTTTTGTACAGTATTTATCCCCATTTCCATCGACGTTGAACACTCTCCCCTCTTTAAATTTATATTTTTCAAAGACATGTACTAAGTTTTTAAAATATGCATTAACCTCTTCTTCATTAAATGCCTGTTTTCTGTTAATGCTAGTTGCTTCAGGTTTTCCATGCAAATACTTAGGTTTCTTTTTAAAAATAGAGTTAGCCAATCCTTTCCAGCTAACCCAGATGACTTATCGAATTTGTATGCAATGTTGTTAGCCTCTGCATACTCAAAAGCAATCTTTCGCAGCTGGGTGCATGTAGTGCCATAGCGCAGCTTGGCCATTGTAATAACATGATCCCTAATCTTATTTTCCTGTTCTATCGAAAATGTTGGGTTTTTTCCAAGTTTTGGACCCTCGGTATTTTTAACGTTCATTCTCGTTCGCAGAGTAGATTAATGAATTCCCGAAAGCTCTTTATACTTCTCATATTTTTCTTCCAGATCTGACGGCATCAAGAGCCTTACAAAGTTCCTCTTTCGTCCAACTTGCTTTCTGAGTTTTTCTTCAATAATATCGACCCATCTGAAATTTAAAAAAAAAAAAAACTCGTTAGTATCAAAAATATAACCTGCAAGGGGGAATACCACGCACTTCAACATGTGCATGGCATTACCCCACTGTAAGTTCGATGACTAACCTAAGCATAACTCGGCACCTAAATCAAATAGCGGGACAAATCAACAATTAAATTAAAGGTTTCATCTAGGGTTAGTAGTTGATAAGCAAGAATTATATTAAAGCAACTTATAGTAACCCTTACCTTGCAAAATAGAGGTGACCAAAATTACATGAGACACGCCGAAAATAAACAATACTTCACTGCTCCAACAATGTCACTGGAAAATGGCTGGCGTAAGCCGCGTAGTAGTTGTTACTCCTGCCGGCAGGGTGTAGCACCAACTGGGAACAGCTTGCACTATTCAAACTGCGTAAATCAGCTTGCGTGGGATTACCCAAACGCGTGTAATTCCCCCACCTTCCCCTAAGAAGAGCTACATTTATAGTTTTAGTTATCGATTATTGAATTATTGGTCGGTTTGGTGCCTTGGACATGACCGAGGACCTTAAGATTTTGCATGAACCGAGGACTGGCACCCACGTAACACAAGAAAATGTGAAAAGTGTTAATATGTAGTAAAAACCTTAGAAAATCTCCGTGTTTCGTCATTCACCATCGAATCGATATAACGCGAGATCGTCACATTGGTCGCATTTCTCTCTGAAATGGTTACATTTATGGTCTGCCAGCCCTTGTCGCGTGCTGCGGTATGTGGGGACAATACAAGCAGCACAGTAGAACACAGGAGAAGCATCTAAGTTGATACAATCGCCCAGTAAGAAGAGCTACATTTATAGTTTTAGTTATCGATTATAGAATTATTGGTCAGTTTGGTGCCTTGGACATGACCGAGGACCTTAAGATTTTGCATGAACCGAGGACTGGCACCCACGTAACACAAGAAAATGTGAAAAGTGTTAATATGTAGTAAAAACCTTAGAAAATCTCCGTGTCTCGTCATTCACCATCGAATCGATATAATGCGAGATCGTCACATTGGTCGCATTTCTCTCTGAAACGGTTACATTTATGGTCTGCCAGCCCTTGTCGCGTGCTGTGGTATGTGGGGACAATACAAGCAGCACAGTAGAACACAGAAGAAGCATCTAAGTTGATGCAATCTCCCAGTGAGAAGAGCTACATTTATAGTTTTAGTTATCGATTATTGAATTATTGGTCGGTTTGGTGCCTTGGACATGACCGAGGACCTTAAGATTTTGCATGAACCGAGGACTGGCACCCACGTAACACGAAAAATTGTGAAAAGTGTTAATATGTAGTAAAAACCTTAGACAATCTTCGTGTTTCGTCATTCACCATCGAATCGATATAACGCGAGATCGTCACATTTGTCGCATTTCTCTCTGAAACGGTTACATTTATGGTCTGCCAGCCCTTGTCGCGTGCTGCGGTATGTGGGGACAATACAAGCAGCACAGTAGAACACAGGAGAAGCATCTAAGTTGATGCAATCGCCCAGTAAGAAGAGCTACATTTATAGTTTTAGTTATCGATTATTGAATTATTGGTCGGTTTGGTGCCTTGGACATGACCGAGGACGTTAAGATTTTGCATGAACCGAGGACTGGTACCCACGTAGCACGAGAAAATGTGAAAAGTGTTAATATGTTGTAAAAACCTTAGAAAACCTCCGTGTTTCGTCATTCACCATCGAATCGATATAACGCAAGATCATCACATTGGTCGCATTTCTCTCTGAAACGGTTACATTTATGGTCTGCCAGCCCTTGTCTCGTGCTGCGGTATGTGGGGACAATACAAGCAGCACAGTAGAACACAGGAGAAGCATCTAAGTTGATGCAATCGCCCAGTAAGAAGAGCTACATTTATAGTTTTAGTTATCGATTATTGAATTATTGGTCGGTTTGGTGCCTTGGTCATGACCGAGGACCTTAAGATTTTGCATGAACCGAGGACTGGCACCCACGTAACACAAGAAAATGTGAAAAGTGTTAATATGTAGTAAAAACCTTAGAAAATTCCGTGTTTCGTCATTCACCATCGAATCGATATAACGCGAGATCGTCACATTGGTCGCATATCTCTCTGAAACGGTTACATTTATGGTCTGCCAGCCCTTGTCGCGTGCTGCGGTATGTGGGGACAATACAAGCAGCACAGTAGAACACAGAAGAAGCATCTAAGTTGATGCAATCGCCCAGTAAGAAGAGCTACATTTATAGTTTTAGTTATCGATTATTGAATTATTGGTCGGTTTGGTGCCTTGAACATGACCGAGGACCTTAAGATTTAGCATGAACCGACGACTGGCAGCCACGTAACACAAGAAAATGTGAAAAGTGTTAATATGTAGTAAACACCTTAGAAAATCTCCGTGTTTCGTCATTCACCATCGAATCGATATAACGCGAGATCGTCACATTGGTCGCATTTCTCTCTGAAACGGTTACATTTATGGTCTGCCAGCCCTTGTCGCGTGCTGCGGTATGTGGGGACAATACAAGCAGCACAGTAGAACACAGGAGAAGCATCTAAGTTGATGCAATCGCCCAGTAAGAAGAGCTACATTTATAGTTTTAGTTATCGATTATTGAATTATTGGTCGGGTTGGTGCCTTGGACATGACCGAGGATCTTAAGATTTCGCATGAACCGAGGACTGGCAGCCACGTAACACAAGAAAATGTGAAAAGTGTTAATATGTAGTAAAAACCTTAGAAAATCTCCTTGTTTCGTCATTCACCATCGAATCGATATAACGCGAGATCGTCACATTGGTCGCATTTCTCTCTGAAACGGTTACATTTATGGTCTGCCAGCCCTTGTCGCATGCTGCGGTATGTGGGGACAATACAAGCAGCACAGTAGAACACAGGAGAAGCATCTAAGTTGATGCAATCGCCCAGTAAGAAGAGCTACATTTATAGTTTTAGTTATCGATTATTGAATTATTGGTCGGGTTGGTGCCTTGGACATGACCGAGGACCTTAAGATTTTGCATGAACCGAGGACTGGCACCCACGTAACACGAGAAAATGTGAAAAGTGTTAATATGTAGTAAAAGCCTTAGAAAATCTCCGTGTGTCGTCATTCACCATCGAATCGATATAACGCGAGATCGTCACATTGGTCGCATTTCTCTCTGAAACGGTTAGTTTTATGGTCTGCCAGCCCTTGTCGCGTGCTGCGGTATGTGGGGACAATACAAGCAGCACAGTAGAACACAGGAGAAGCATCTAAGTTGATACAATCGCCCAGTAAGAAGAGCTACATTTATAGTTTTAGTTATCGATTATTGAATTATTGGTCGGGTTGGTGCCTTGGACATGACCGAGGGCCTTAAGATTTTGCATGAACCGACGACTGGCACCCACCTAACACGAGAAAATGTGAAAAGTGTTAATATGTAGTAAAAACCTTAGAAAATCTCCGTGTTTTGTCATTCGCCATCGAATCGATATAACGCGAGATCGTCACATTGGTCGCATTTCTCTCTGAAACGGTTACATTTATGGTCTGCCAGCCCTTGTCGCGTGCTGCGGTACGTGGGGACAATACAAGCAGCACAGTAGAACACAGAAGAAGCATCTAAGTTGATGGAATCGCCCAGTAAGAAGAGCTACATTTATAGTTTTAGTTATCGATTATTGAATTATTGGTCGGTTTGGTGCCTTGGACATGACCGAGGACCTTAAGATTTTGCATGAACCGAGGACTGGCAGCCACGTAACACAAGAAAATGTGAAAAGTGTTAATATGTAGTAAAAACCTTAGAAATCTCCGTGTTTCGTCATTCACCATCGAATCGATATAACGCGAGATCGTCATATTGGTCGCATTTCTCTCTGAAACGGTTACATTTATGGTCTGCCAGCCCTTGTCGCGTGCTGCGGTATGTGGGGACAATACAAGCAGCACAGTAGAACACAGAAGAAGCATCCAAGTTGATGCAATCGCCCAGTAAGAAGAGCTACATTTATAGTTTTAGTTATCGATTATTGAATTATTGGTCGGTTTGGTGCCTTGGACATGACCGAGGACCTTAAGATTTTGCATGAACCGAGGACTGGCAGCCACGTAACACAAGAAAATGTGAAAAGTGTTAATATGTAGTAAAAACCTTAGAAAATCTCCGTGTTTCGTCATTCACCATCGAATCGATATAACGCGAGATCATCACATTGGTCGCATTTCTCTCTGAAACGGTTACATTTATGGTCTGCCAGCCATTGTCGCGTGCTGCGGTATGTGGGGACAATACAAGCAGCACAGTAGAACACAGGAGAAGCATCTAAGTTGATGCAATCGCGCAGTAGGGGAGAGTGGGGGAAATACACGCACCTAAGGAAAAATCGATGTGAACCATTCGTTACGTCATTAAAACCTACGAAAATAAGTACATACCATACAATGGACATTTCTTCACATATTCCAATCGTCTGTAAATAGTTATAAACAGTACCTTAATTTTGAACATTAAAATAAAAAAAAGTTCAAATGCGTGGTATTCCCCACCCCTGAGGGTAATGACACGCAAAGTACTGGGTAATAGCACGCAAAACAAACAAATTATAAAAATGTACAATACTTGCTATTTTTATTTGCTTATTAGTTACTACAAATAGTAAACAGTATATTTAAGATCGAAATAATGTAATTCTACAAACATCTTTTATAATTTTCGTTTCTTACATTTTACTGATGTGAAAACAGTTCATTTTCTAATACAGCAAAAATCGCACTTGTAACCTTTTTGGAGTGTTCCAGCCACTACATTCTTCATGACTCCATGTGCTAGAAGAAATAGATCGATACTATAGATCTCCTTCTTTCCCAAACTCTCCACAAACTAAACAGACATCTTGTGAAATCGCCAATGGATCAATATCATCCATTTCATCGTCATCACAAATGTTCTGCAAGTCCAGATTTAGGTCATCCTCGTTGCTACTTTCACTTTCTTGGCGGTGTTTCTTTTTATATGTCTGTTTCTTTTTCGAGACTTTTTTAAGTTGCAGATTTCTCCACTTATCTGCTTTCTCCTTATGATTTCTTTTCTTGCTTCCTTCAGCTTTCTTTTTCATGGCTTCTTTTTGTTTCTTTATTGATAACTCTGTTAGCAGTTTATTCTTCTCTGGAGTTGCTGTAAGGATCACTGACTTTCCCTTAGGCTTTCCCTTGGCTTGTTTCGTCTTAGGAAGAAGTTGGAACAGGAGATATGTGAAATACACTAACATGCTTGACACATGCACTTTTAGTTGATGTTGTTGTGACCTCTTCTAGGCCTACTAGAAGTGGAACATCTTCTGCTGGAGATCCAGGAATCTGTTCTTGACTCATTTTGTGGATATGTGGCTCGTTTGAAGATGCAACCACTTCATTTCCATTTGTTGCATCGGAACCTCTTCATCTTCAAGGACAACATCTCTTAAAATCTCACATTGTTGTAAGTCGTCATGCTGAAATTTGTTTGGATTGAAAGAGCAAATCCCACCTGCCTTAAACCCTTACTGCCCTTTGTCCATGGTAGTGACCTTAATATATGCCTTATTAAAAAGTTCTGCTAACTCACATGGTGTAATTTTTTGATACACCTGTGACTTCATATACATGTCACATTCATGACTGAAGGCTGATTTCAATGAAGAAAAGAATGGAACATCTAGTGGTTGAGGCTTGTGAGAAGTGTGTGGAGGTATGGTTACCATGACAATAGAATGTTTTTTACAGAATTCAAAAATTTCAAGTGAAATGTGGCTGCTGTGATTATCTAAAATCAGCAGCACAGGGTAATCAATAGTTGATTTTACATTGTTCAGAAAATCTTGGATCCATTTGAAAAATAATGACTCATTGGACCAGCCATTGACGGAACAACCATATATTGTTCCAACTAGTCCACCTTTACTTAAGAGATATGACATCCTCTTCCTGGGGAAGATAAACATAGGGGGGATGTAGGTACCAGTAGTACTGAAACAGTCAAGTTTTTCCCCCTTTCCCAAGACGTGGCCCCACCTTTAGGAGCCAACATTCTCTCCAGCTTTTGTACAGTATTTATCCCCATTTCCATCGACGTTGAACACTCTCCCCTCTTTAAATTTATATTTTTCAAAGACATGTACTAAGTTTTTAAAATATGCATTAACCTCTTCTTCATTAAATGCCTGTATTCTGTTAATGCTAGTTGCTTCAGGTTCTCCCATGCAAATACTTAGGTTTCTTTTTAAAAATAGAGTTAGCCAATCCTTTCCAGCTAACCCAGATGACTTATCGAATTTGTATGCAATGTTGTTAGCCTCTGCATACTCAAATGCAATCTTTCGCAGCTGGGTGCATGTAGTGCCATAGAGCAGCTTGGCCATTGTAATAACATGATCCCTAATCTTATTTTCCTGTTCTGTCGAAAATGTTGGGTTTTTTCCAAGTTTTGGACCCTCGGTATTTTTAACGTTCATTCTCGTTCGCAGAGTAGATTCATGAATTCCCGAAAGCTCTTGATACTTCTCATATTTTTCTTCCAGATCTGACGGCATCAAGAGCCTTA
Organism: Schistocerca nitens; assembly: GCF_023898315.1. Lineage (NCBI taxonomy): Eukaryota > Metazoa > Arthropoda > Insecta > Orthoptera > Acrididae > Schistocerca > Schistocerca nitens. The sequence continues at coordinate 58,768,809 of NC_064625.1, forward strand.
CAAAGTTCCTCTTTCGTCCAACTTGCTTTCTGAGTTTTTCTTCAATAATATCGACCCATCTGAAATTTAAAAAAAAAAAAAACTCGTTAGTATCAAAAATATAACCTGCAAGGGGGAATACCACGCACTTCAACATGTGCATGGCATTACCCCACTGTAAGTTCGATGACTAACCTAAGCATAACTCGGCACCTAAATCAAATAGCGGGACAAATCAACAATTAAATTAAAGGTTTCATCTAGGGTTAGTAGTTGATAAGCAAGAATTATATTAAAGCAACTTAGAGTAACCCTTACCTTGCAAAATAGAGGTGACCAAAATTACATGAGACACGCCGAAAATAAACAATACTTCACTGCTCCAACAATGTCACTGGAAAATGGCTGGCGTAAGCCGCGTAGTAGTTGTTACTCCTGCCGGCAGGGTGTAGCACCAACTGGGAACAGCTTGCACTATTCAAACTGCGTAAATCAGCTTGCGTGGGATTACCCAAATGCGTGTAATTCCCCCACCTTCCCCTAAGAAGAGCTACATTTATAGTTTTAGTTATCGATTATTGAATTATTGGTCGGTTTGGTGCCTTGGACATGACCGAGGACCTTAAGATTTTGCATGAACCGAGGACTGGCACCCACGTAACACAAGAAAATGTGAAAAGTGTTAATATGTAGTAAAAACCTTAGAAAATCTCCGTGTTTCGTCATTCACCATCGAATCGATACAACGCGAGATCGTCACATTGGTCGCATTTCTCTCTGAAACGGTTACATTTATGGTCTGCCAGCCCTTGTCGCGTGCTGCGGTACGTGGGGACAATACAAGCAGCACAGTAGAACACAGAAGAAGCATCTAAGTTGATGCAATCGCCCAGTAAGAAGAGCTACATTTATAGTTTTAGTTATCGATTATTGAATTATTGGTCGGTTTGGTGCCTTGGACAAGACCGAGGACCTTAAGATTTTGCATGAACCGAGGACTGGCACCCACCTAACACGAGAAAATGTGAAAAGTGTTAATATGTAGTAAAAACCTTAGAAAATCTCCGTGTTTCGTCATTCACCATCGAATCGATATAACGCGAGATCGTCACATTGGTCGCATTTCTCTCTGAAATGGTTACATTTATGGTCTGCCAGCCCTTGTCGCGTGCTGCGGTATGTGGGGACAATACAAGCAGCACAGTAGAACACAGGAGAAGCATCTAAGTTGATACAATCGCCCAGTAAGAAGAGCTACATTTATAGTTTTAGTTATCGATTATAGAATTATTGGTCGGTTTGGTGCCTTGGACATGACCGAGGACCTTAAGATTTTGCATGAACCGAGGGCTGGCCCCCACGTAACACAAGAAAATGTGAAAAGTGTTAATATGTAGTAAAAACCTTAGAAAATCTCCGTGTTTCGTCATTCACCATCGAATCGATATAACGCGAGATCGTCACATTGGTCGCATTTCTCTCTGAAACGGTTACATTTATGGTCTGCCAGCCCTTGTCGCGTGCTGCGGTATGTGGGGACAATACAAGCAGCACAGTAGAACACAGGAGAAGCATCTAAGTTGATGCAATCGCCCAGTAAGAAGAGCTACATTTATAGTTTTAGCTATCGATTATTGAATTATTGGTCGGTTTGGTGCCTTGGACATGACCGAGGACCTTAAGATTTTGCATGAACCGACGACTGGCACCCACCTAACACGAGAAAATGTGAAAAGTGTTAATATGTAGTAAAAACCTTAGAAAATCTCCGTGTTTCGTCATTCACCATCGAATCGATATAATGCGAGATCGTCACATTGGTCGCATTTCTCTCTGAAACGGTTACATTTATGGTCTGCCAGCCCTTGTCGCGTGCTGTGGTATGTGGGGACAATACAAGCAGCACAGTAGAACACAGAAGAAGCATCTAAGTTGATGCAATCTCCCAGTAAGAAGAGCTACATTTATAGTTTTAGTTATCGATTATTGAATTATTGGTCGGTTTGTTGCCTTGGACATGACCGAGGACCTTAAGATTTTGCATGAACCGAGGACTGGCAGCCACGTAACACAAGAAAATGTGAAAAGTGTTAATATGTAGTAAAAACCTTAGAAAATCTCCGTGTTTCGTCATTCACCATCGAATCGATATAACGCGAGATCGTCACATTGGTCGCATTTCTCTCTGAAACGGTTACATTTATGGTCTGCCAGCCCTTGTCGCGTGCTGCGGTACGTGGGGACAATACAAGCAGCACAGTAGAACACAGAAGAAGCATCTAAGTTGATGCAATCGCCCAGTAAGAAGAGCTACATTTATAGTTTTAGTTATCGATTATTGAATTATTGGTCGGTTTGGTGCCTTGGACATGACCGAGGACCTTATGATTTTGCATGAACCGACGACTGGCACCCACCTAACACGAGAAAATGTGAAAAGTGTTAATATGTAGTAAAAACCTTAGAAAATCTCGGTGTTTCGTCATTCACCATCGAATCGATATAATGCGAGATCGTCACATTGGTCGCATTTCTCTCTGAAACGGTTACATTTATGGTCTGCCAGCCCTTGTCGCGTGCTGTGGTATGTGGGGACAATACAAGCAGCACAGTAGAACACAGAAGAAGCATCTAAGTTGATGCAATCGCCCAGTAAGAAGAGCTACATTTATAGTTTTAGTTATCGATTATTGAATTATTGGTCGGTTTGGTGCCTTGGACATGACCGAGGACCTTAAGATTTTGCATGAACCGAGGACTGGCACCCACGTAACACGAGAAAATGTGAAAAGTGTTAATATGTAGTAAAAACCTTAGAAAATCTCCGTGTTTCGTCATTCACCATCGAATCGATATAACGCGAGATCGTCACATTGGTCGCATTTCTCTCTGAAACGGTTACATTTATGGTCTGCCAGCCCTTGTCGCGTGCTGCGGTATGTGGGGACAATACAAGCAGCACAGTAGAACACATGAGAAGCATCTAAGTTGATGCAATCGCCCAGTAAGAAGAGCTACATTTATAGTTTTAGTTATCGATTATTGAATTATTGGTCGGTTTGGTGCCTTGGACATGACCGAGGACGTTAAGATTTTGCATGAACCGAGGACTGGTACCCACGTAGCACGAGAAAATGTGAAAAGTGTTAATATGTAGTAAAAACCTTAGAAAACCTCCGTGTTTCGTCATTCACCATCGAATCGATATAACGCGAGATCGTCACATTGGTCGCATTTCTCTCTGAAACGGTTACATTTATGGTCTGCCAGCCCTTGTCTCGTGCTGCGGTATGTAGGGACAATACAAGCAGCACAGTAGAACACAGGAGAAGCATCTAAGTTGATGCAATCGCCCAGTAAGAAGAGCTACATTTATAGTTTTAGTTATCGATTATTGAATTATTGGTCGGTTTGGTGCCTTGGACATGACCGAGGACCTTAAGATTTTGCATGAACCGAGGACTGGCAGCCACGTAACACGAGAAAATGTGAAAAGTGTTAATATGTAGTAAAAACCTTAGAAAATCTCCGTGTTTCGTCATTCACCATCGAATCGATATAACGCGAGATCGTCACATTGGTCGCATTTCTCTCAGAAACGGTTACATTTATGGTCTGCCAGCCCTTGTCGCGTGCTGCGGTATGTGGGGACAATACAAGCAGCACAGTAGAACACAGGAGAAGCATCTAAGTTGATGCAATCGCCCAGTAAAGGTGAGTGGGGGAAATACACGCACCTAAGGAAAAATCGATGTGAACCATTCGTTACGTGATTAAAACCTACGAAAATAAGTACATACCATACAATGGACATATCTTCACATATTCCAATCGTCTGTAAATAGTTATAAACAGTACCTTAATTTTGAACATTAAAATAAAAAAAAGTGCAAATGCGTGGTATTCCCCACCCCTGAGGGTAATGACACGCAAAGTACTGGGTAATAGCACGCAAAACAAACAAATTATAAAAATGTACAATACTTGCTATTTTTATTTGCTTATTAGTTACTACAAATAGTAAACAGTATATTTAAGATCGAAATAATGTAATTCTACAAACATCTTTTATAATTTTCGTTTCTTACATTTTACTGATGTGAAAACAGTTCATTTTCTAATACAGCAAAAATCGCACTTGTAACCTTTTTGGAGTGTTCCAGCCACTACATTCTTCATGACTCCATGTGCTAGAAGAAATACATCGATACTATAGATCTCCTTCTTTCCCAAACTCTCCACAAACTAAACAGACATCTTGTGAAATCGCCAATGGATCAATATCATCCATTTCATCGTCATCACAAATGTTCTGCAAGTCCAGATTTAGGTCATCCTCGTTGCTACTTTCACTTTCTTGGCGGTGTTTCTTTTTATATGTCTGTTTCTTTTTCGAGACTTTTTTAAGTTGCAGATTTCTCCACTTATCTGCTTTCTCCTTATGATTTCTTTTCTTGCTTCCTTCAGCTTTCTTTTTCATGGCTTCTTTTTGTTTCTTTATTGATAACTCTGTTAGCAGTTTATTCTTCTCTGGAGTTGCTGTAAGGATCACTGACTTTTCCTTAGGCTTTCCCTTGGCTTGTTTCGTCTTAGGAAGAAGTTGGAACAGGAGATATGTGAAATACACTAACATGCTTGACACATGCACTTTTAGTTGATGTTGTTGTGACCTCTTCTAGGCCTACTAGAAGTGGAACATCTTCTGCTGGAGATCCAGGAATCTGTTCTTGACTCATTTTGTGGATATGTGGCTCGTTTGAAGATGCAACCACTTCATTTCCATTTGTTGCATCGGAACCTCTTCATCTTCAAGGACAACATCTCTTAAAATCTCACATTGTTGTAAGTCGTCATGCTGAAATTTGTTTGGATTGAAAGAGCAAATCCCACCTGCCTTAAACCCTGACTGCCCTTTGTCCATGGTAGTGACCTTAATATATGCCTTATTAAAAAGTTCTGCTAACTCACATGGTGTAATTTTTTGATACACCTGTGACTTCATATACATGTCACATTCATGACTGAAGGCTGATTTCAAAGAAGAAAAGAATGGAACATCTAGTGGTTGAGGCTTGTGAGAAGTGTGTGGAGGTATGGTTACCATGACAATAGAATGTTTTTTACAAAATTCAAAAATTTCAAGTGAAATGTGGCTGCTGTGATTATCTAAAATCAGCAGCACAGGGTAATCAATAGTTGATTTTACATTGTTCAGAAAATCTTGGATCCATTTGAAAAATAATGACTCATTGGACCAGCCATTGACGGAACAACCATATATTGTACCAACTAGTCCACCTTTACTTAAGAGATATGACATCCTCTTCCTGGGGAAGATAAACATAGGGGGGATGTAGGTACCAGCAGTACTGAAGCAGTCAAGTTTTTCCCCCTTTCCCAAGACGTGGCCCCACCTTTAGGAGCCAACATTCTCTCCAGCTTTTGTACAGTATTTATCCCCATTTCCATCGACGTTGAACACTCTCCCCTCTTTAAATTTATATTTTTCAAAGACATGTACTAAGTTTTTAAAATATGCATTAACCTCTTCTTCATTAAATGCCTGTATTCTGTTAATGCTAGTTGCTTCAGGTTCTCCCATGCTAATACTTAGGTTTCTTTTTAAAAATAGAGTTAGCCAATCCTTTCCAGCTAACCCAGATGACTTATCGAATTTGTATGCAATGTTGTTAGCCTCTGCATACTCAAATGCAATCTTTCGCAGCTGGGTGCATGTAGTGCCATAGAGCAGCTTGGCCATTGTAATAACATGATCCCTAATCTTATTTTCCTGTTCTGTCGAAAATGTTGGGTTTTTTCCAAGTTTTGGACCCTCGGTATTTTTAACGTTCATTCTCGTTCGCAGAGTAGATTCATGAATTCCCGAAAGCTCTTGATACTTCTCTTATTTTTCATCCAGATTTGACGGCATCAAGAGCCTTACAAAGTTCCTCTTTCGTCCAACTTGCTTTCTGAGTTTTTCTTCAATAATATCGACCCATCTGAATTAAAAAAAAAACTCGTTAGTATCAAAAATATAACCTGCAAGGGGGAATACCACGCACTTCAACATGTGCATGGCATTACCCCACTGTAAGTTCGATGACTAACCTAAGCATAACTCGGCACCTAATTCAAATAGCGGGACAAATCAACAATTAAATTAAAGGTTTCATCTAGGGTTAGTAGTTGATAAGCAAGAATTATATTAAAGCAACTTATAGTAACCCTTACCTTGCAAAATAGAGGTGACCAAAATTACATGAGACACGCCGAAAATAAACAATACTTCACTGCTCCAACAATGTCACTGGAAAATGGCTGGCGTAAGCCGCGTAGTAGTTGTTACTCCTGGCGGCAGGGTGTAGCACCAACTGGGAACAGCTTGCACTATTCAAACTGCATAAATCAGCCTGCGTGGGATTACTCAAATGTGTGTAACTCCCCCACCTTCCCCTAAGAAGAGCTACATTTATAGTTTTAGTTATCGATTATTGAATTATTGGTCGGTTTGGTGCCTTGGACATGACCGAGGACCTTAAGATTTTGCATGAACCGAGGACTGGCAGCCACGTAACACGAGAAAATGTGAAAAGTGTTAATATGTAGTAAAAACCTTAGAAAATCTCCGTGTTTCGTCATTCACCATCGAATAGATATAACGCGAGATCGTCACATTGGTCGCATTTCTCTCTGAAACGGTTACATTTATGGTCTGCCAGCCCTTGTCGCGTGCTGCGGTATGTGGGGACAATACAAGCAGCACAGTAGAACACAGAAGAAGCATCTAAGTTGATGCAATCGCCCAGTGAGAAGAGCTACATTTATAGTTTTAGTTATCGATTATTGAATTATTGGTCGGTTTGGTGCCTTGGACATGACCGAGGACCTTAAGATTTTGCATGATCCGAGGACTGGCACCCACGTAACACGAGAAAATGTGAAAAGTGTTAATATGTAGTAAAAACCTTAGAAAATCTCGGTGTTTCGTCATTCACCATCGAATCGATATAACGCGAGATCGTCACATTGGTCGCATTTCTCTCTGAAACGGTTACATTTATGGTCTGCCAGCCCTTGTCGCGTGCTGCGGTATGTGGGGACAATACAAGCAGCACAGTAGAACACAGGAGAAGCATCTAAGTTGATGCAATCGCCCAGTAAGAAGAGCTACATTTATAGTTTTAGTTATCGATTATTGAATTATTGGTCGGTTTGGTGCCTTGGACATGACCGAGGACCTTAAGATTTTGCATGAACCGAGGACTGGTACCCACGTAACACGAGAAAATGTGAAAAGTGTTAATATGTAGTAAAAACCTTAGAAAATCTCCGTGTTTCGTCATTCACCATCGAATCGATATAACGCGAGATCGTCACGTTGGTCGCATTTCTCTCTGAAACGGTTACATTTATGGTCTGCCAGCCCTTGTCGCGTGCTGCGGTATGTGGGGACAATACAAGCAGCACAGTAGAACACAGGAGAAGCATCTAAGTTGATGCAATCGCCCAGTAAGAAGAGCTACATTTATAGTTTTAGTTATCGATTGTTGAATTATTGGTCGGTTTGGTGCCTTGGACATGACCGAGGACCTTAAGATTTTGCATGAACCGAGGACTGGTACCCAACTAACACGAGAAAATGTGAAAAGTGTTAATATGTAGTAAAAACCTTAGAAAATCTCCGTGTTTCGTCATTCACCATCGAATCGATATAACGCGAGATCGTCACATTGGTCGCATTTCTCTCTGAAACGGTTACATTTATGGTCTGGCAGCCCTTGTCGCGTGCTGCGGTATGTGGGGACAATACAAGCAGCACAGTAGAACACAGAAGAAGCATCTAAGTTGATGCAATCGCCCAGTAAGAAGAGCTACATTTATAGTTTTAGTTATCGATTATTGAATTATTGGTCGGTTTGGTGCCTTGGACATGACCGAGGACCTTAAGATTTTGCATGATCCGAGGACTGGCACCCACGTAACACGAGAAAATATGAAAAGTGTTAATATGTAGTAAAAACCTTACAAAATCTCGGTGTTTCTTCATTCACCATCGAATCGATATAACGCGAGATCGTCACATTGGTCGCATTTCTCTCTGAAACGGTTACATTTATGGTCTGCCAGCCCTTGTCGCGTGCTGCGGTATGTGGGGACAATACAAGCAGCACAGTAGAACACAGGAGAAGCATCTAAGTTGATGCAATCGCCCAGTAAGAAGAGCTACATTTATAGTTTTAGTTATCGATTATTGAATTATTGGTCGGTTTGGTGCCTTGGACATGACCGAGGACCTTAAGATTTTGCATGAACCGAGGACTGGTACCCACGTAACACGAGAAAATGTGAAAAGTGTTAATATGTAGTAAAAACCTTAGAAAATCTCCGTGTTTCGTCATTCACCATCGAATCGATATAACGCGAGATCGTCACATTGGTCGCATTTCTCTCTGAAACGGTTACATTTATGGTCTGCCAGCCCTTGTCGCGTGCTGCGGTATGTGGGAACAATACAAGCAGCACAGTAGAACGCAGAAGAAGCATCTAAGTTGATGCAATCGCCCAGTAAGAAGAGCTACATTTATAGTTTTAGTTATCGATTATTGAATTATTGGTCGGTTTGGTGCCTTGGACATGACCGAGGACCTTAAGATTTTGCATGAACCGAGGACTGGCACCCACGTAAGACGAGAAAATATGAAAAGTGTTAATATGTAGTAAAAACCTTAGAAAATCTCCGTGATTCGTCATTCACCATCGAATCGATATAACGCGAGATCGTCACATTGGTCGCATTTCTCTCTGAAACGGTTACATTTATGGTCTGCCAGCCCTTGTCGCGTGCTGCGGTATGTGGGGACAATACAAGCAGCACAGTAGAACACAGGAGAAGCATCTAAGTTGATGCAATCGCCCAGTAAGAAGAGCTACATTTATAGTTTTAGTTATCGATTATTGAATTATTGGTCGGTTTGGTGCCTTGGACATGACCGAGGACGTTAAGATTTTGCATGAACCGAGGACTGGTACCCACGTAGCACGAGAAAATGTGAAAAGTGTTAATATGTAGTAAAAACCTTAGAAAACCTCCGTGTTTCGTCATTCACCATCGAATCGATATAACGCGAGATCGTCACATTGGTCGCATTTCTCTCTGAAACGGTTACATTTATGGTCTGCCAGCCCTTGTCTCGTGCTGCGGTATGTGGGGACAATACAAGCAGCACAGTAGAACACAGGAGAAGCATCTAAGTTGATGCAATCGCCCAGTAAGAAGAGCTACATTTATAGTTTTAGTTATCGATTATTGAATTATTGGTCGGTTTGGTGCCTTGGACATGACCGAGGACCTTAAGGTTTTGCATGAACCGAGGACTGGTACCCACGTAACACGAGAAAATGTGAAAAGTGTTAATATGTAGTAAAAACCTTAAAAAATCTCCGTGTTTCGTCATTCACCATCGAATCGATATAACGCGAGATCGTCACATTGGTCGCATTTCTCTCTGAAACGGTTACATTTATGGTCTGCCAGCCCTTGTCGCGTGCTGCGGTATGTGGGGACAATACAAGCAGCACAGTAGAACACAGAAGAAGCATCTAAGTTGATGCAATCGCCCAGTAAGAAGAGCTACATTTATAGTTTTAGTTATCGATTATTGAATTATTGGTCGATTTGGTGCCTTGGACATGAACGAGGACCTTACGATTTTGCATGAACCGAGGACCGGTACCCACGTAACACAAGAAAATGTGAAAAGTGTTAATATGTAGATAAACCTTAGAAAATCTCCGTGTTTCGTCATTCACCATCGAATCGATATAACGCGAGATCGTCACATTGGTCCCATTTCTCTCTGAAACGGTTACATTTATGGTCTGCCAGCCCTTGTCGCGTGCTGCGGTATGTGGGGACAATACAAGCAGCACAGTAGAACACAGAAGAAGCATCTAAGTTGATGCAATCGCCCAGTAAGAAGAGCTACATTTATAGTTTTAGTTATCGATTATTGAATTATTGGTCGGTTTGGTGCCTTGGACATGACCGAGGACCTTAAGATTTTGCATGAACCGAGGACTGGCAGCCACGTAACACGAGAAAATATGAAAAGTGTTAATATGTAGTAAAAACCTTAGTAAATCTCGGTGTTTCGTCATTCACCATCGAATCGATATAACGCGAGATCGTCACATTGGTCGCATTTCTCTCTGAAACGGTTACATTTATGGTCTGCCAGCCCTTGTCGCGTGCTGCGGTATGTGGGGACAATACAAGCAGCACAGTAGAACACAGGAGAAGCATCTAAGTTGATGCTATCGCCCAGTTAGAAGAGCTACATTTATAGTTTTAGCTATCGATTATTGAATTATTGGTCGGTTTGTTGCCTTGGACATGACCGAGGACCTTAAGATTTTGCATGAACCGAGGACTGGTACCCACGTAACACGAGAAAATGTGAAAAGTGTTAATATGTAGTAAAAACCTTAGAAAATCTCCGTGTTTCGTCATTCACCATCGAATCGATATAACGCGAGATCGTCACATTGGTCGCATTTCTCTCTGAAACGGTTACATTTATGGTCTGCCAGCCCTTGTCGCGTGCTGCGGTATGTGGGGACAATACAAGCAGCACAGTAGAACACAGGAGAAGCATCTAAGTTGATGCAATCGCCCAGTAAGAAGAGCTACATTTATAGTTTTAGTTATCGATTATTGAATTATTGGTCGGTTTGTTGCCTTGGACATGACCGAGGACCTTAAGATTTTGCATGAACCGAGGACTGGTACCCACGTAACACGAGAAAATGTGAAAAGTGTTAATATGTAGTAAAAACCTTAGAAAAACTCCGTGTTTCGTCATTCACCATCGAATCGATATAACGCGAGATCGTCACATTGGTCGCATTTCTCTCTGAAACGATTTATGGTCTGCCAGCCCTTGTCGCGTGCTGCGGTATGTGGGGACAATACAAGCAGCACAGTAGAACACAGGAGAAGCATCTAAGTTGATGCAATCGCCCAGTAAGAAGAGCTACATTTATAGTTTTAGTTATCGATTATTGAATTATTGGTCGATTTGGTGCCTTGGACATGACCGAGGACCTTAAGATTTTGCATGAACCGAGGACTGGCAGCGGTATGTGGGGACAATACAAGCAGCACAGTAGAACACAGGAGAAGCATCTAAGTTGATGCAATCGCACAGTAAGAAGAGCTAGATTTATAGTTTTAGTTATCGATTATTGAATTATTGGTCGATTTGGTGCCTTGGACATGACCGAGGACCTTAAGATTTTGCATGAACCGAAGACTGGCACCCACGTAACACGAGAAAATGTGAAAAGTGTTAATATGTAGTAAAAACCTTAGAAAATCTCCGTGATTCGTCATTCACCATCGAATCGATATAACGCGAGATCGTCACATTGGTCGCATTTCTCTCTGAAACGGTTACATTTATGGTCTGCCAGCCCTTGTCGCGTGCTGCGGTATGTGGGGACAATACAAGCAGCACAGTAGAACACAGGAGAAGCATCTAAGTTGATGCAATCGCCCAGTAAGAAGAGCTACATTTATAGTTTTAGTTATCGATTATTGAATTATTGGTCGGTTTGGTGCCTTGGACATGACCGAGGACCTTAAGATTTTGCATGAACCGAGGACTGGCACCCACGTAACACGAGAAAATGTGAAAAGTGTTAATATGTAGTAAAAACCTTAGAAAATCTCCGTGTTTCGTCATTCACCATCGAATCGATATACCGCGAGATCGTCACATTGGTCGCATTTCTCTCTGAAACGGTTACATTTATGGTCTGCCAGCCCGTGTCGCGTGCTGCGGTATGTGGGGACAATACAAGCAGCACAGAAGAACACAGAAGAAGCATCTAAGTTGATGCAATCGCCCAGTAAGAAGAGCTACATTTATAGTTTTAGTTATCGATTATTGAATTATTGGTCGGTTTGGTGCCTTGGACATGACCGAGGACGTTAAGATTTTGCATGAACCGAGGACTGGTACCCACGTAACACGAGAAAATGTGAAAAGTGTTAATATGTAGTAAAAACCTTAGAAAATCTCCGTGTTTCGTCATTCACCATCGAATCGATATAACGCGAGATCGTCACATTGGTCGCATTTCTCTCTGAAACGGTTACATTTATGGTCTGCCAGCCCTTGTCGCGTGCTGCGGTATGTGGGGACAATACAAGCAGCACAGTAGAACACAGAAGAAGCATCTAAGTTGATGCAATCGCCCAGTGAGAAGAGCTACATTTATAGTTTTAGTTATCGATTATTGAATTATTGGTCGGTTTGGTGCCTTGGACATGACCGAGGACCTTAAGATTTTCATGATCCGAGGACTGGCACCCACGTAACACGAGAAAATGTGAAAAGTGTTAATATGTAGTAAAAACCTTAGAAAATCTCGGTGTTTCGTCATTCACCATCGAATCGATATAACGCGAGATCGTCACATTGGTCGCATTTCTCTCTGAAACGGTTACATTTATGGTCTGCCAGCCCTTGTCGCGTGCTGCGGTATGTGGGGACAATACAAGCAGCACAGTAGAACACAGGAGAAGCATCTAAGTTGATGCAATCGCCCAGTAAGAAGAGCTACATTTATAGTTTTAGTTATCGATTATTGAATTATTGGTCGGTTTGGTGCCTTGGACATGACCGAGGACCTTAAGATTTTGCATGAACCGAGGACTGGTACCCACGTAACACGAGAAAATGTGAAAAGTGTTAATATGTAGTAAAAACCTTAGAAAATCTCCGTGTTTCGTCATTCACCATCGAATCGATATAACGCGAGATCGTCACATTGGTCGCATTTCTCTCTGAAACGGTTACATTTATGGTCTGGCAGCCCTTGTCGCGTGCTGCGGTATGTGGGGACAATACAAGCAGCACAGTAGGACACAGAAGATGTATCTAAGTTGATGCAATCGCCCAGTAAGAAGAGCTACATTTATAGTTTTAGTTATCGGTTATTGAATTATTGGTCGATTTGGTGCCTTGGACATGACCGAGGACCTTAAGATTTTGCATGAACCGAGGACTGGTACCCAACTAACACGAGAAAATGTGAAAAGTGTTAATATGTAGTAAAAACCTTAGAAAATCTCCGTGTTTCGTCATTCACCATCGAATCGATATAACGCGAGATCGTCACATTGGTCGCATTTCTCTCTGAAACGGTTACATTTATGGTCTGGCAGCCCTTGTCGCGTGCTGCGGTATGTGGGGACAATACAAGCAGCACAGTAGAACACAGAAGAAGCATCTAAGTTGATGCAATCGCCCAGTAAGAAGAGCTACATTTATAGTTTTAGTTATCGATTATTGAATTATTGGTCGGTTTGGTGCCTTGGACATGACCGAGGACCTTAAGATTTTGCATGATCCGAGGACTGGCACCCACGTAACACGAGAAAATATGAAAAGTGTTAATATGTAGTAAAAACCTTAGAAAATCTCGGTGTTTCTTCATTCACCATCGAATCGATATAACGCGAGATCGTCACATTGGTCGCATTTCTCTCTGAAACGGTTACATTTATGGTCTGCCAGCCCTTGTCGCGTGCTGCGGTATGTGGGGACAATACAAGCAGCACAGTAGAACACAGGAGAAGCATCTAAGTTGATGCAATCGCCCAGTAAGAAGAGCTACATTTATAGTTTTAGTTATCGATTATTGAATTATTGGTCGGTTTGGTGCCTTGGACATGACCGAGGACCTTAAGATTTTGCATGAACCGAGGACTGGTACCCACGTAACACGAGAAAATGTGAAAAGTGTTAATATGTAGTAAAAACCTTAGAAAATCTCCGTGTTTCGTCATTCACCATCGAATCGATATAACGCGAGATCGTCACATTGGTCGCATTTCTCTCTGAAACGGTTACATTTATGGTCTGCCAGCCCTTGTCGCGTGCTGCGGTATGTGGGGACAATACAAGCAGCACAGTAGAACACAGAAGAAGCATCTAAGTTGATGCAATCGCCCAGTAAGAAGAGCTACATTTATAGTTTTAGTTATCGATTATTGAATTATTGGTCGGTTTGGTGCCTTGGACATGACCGAGGACCTTAAGATTTTGCATGAACCGAGGACTGGCACCCACGTAAGACGAGAAAATATGAAAAGTGTTAATATGTAGTAAAAACCTTAGAAAATCTCCGTGATTCGTCATTCACCATCGAATCGATATAACGCGAGATCGTCACATTGGTCGCATTTCTCTCTGAAACGGTTACATTTATGGTCTGCCAGCCCTTGTCGCGTGCTGCGGTATGTGGGGACAATACAAAAAAAAATGGCTGTGAGCACTATGGGACTCAACTGCTGAGGTCATTAGTCCCCTAGAACTTAGAACTAGTTAAACCTAGCTAACCTAAGGACATCACAAACATCCATGCCCGAGGCAGGATTCGAACCTGCGACCGTAGTGGTCTTGCGGTTCCAGACTGCAGCGCCTTTAACCGCACGGCCACTTCGGCCGGCGGGGACAATACAAGCAGCACAGTAGAACACAGAAGAAGCATCTAAGTTGATGCAATCGCCCAGTAAGAAGAGCTACATTTATAGTTTTAGTTATCGGTTATTGAATTATTGGTCTATTTGGTGCCTTGGACATGACCGAGGACCTTAAGATTTTGCATGAACCGAGGACTGGTACCCAACTAACACGAGAAAATGTGAAAAGTGTTAATATGTAGTAAAAACCTTAGAAAATATCCGTGTTTCGTCATTCACCATCGAATCGATATAACGCGAGATCGTCGCATTTCTCTCTGAAACGGTTACATTTATGGTCTGCCAGCCCTTGTCGCGTGCTGCGGTATGTGGGGACAATACAAGCAGCACAGTAGAACACAGAAGAAGCATCTAAGTTGATGCAATCGCCCAGTAAGAAGAGCTACATTTATAGTTTTAGTTGTCGATTATTGAATTATTGGTCGATTTGGTGCCTTGGAAATGACCGAGGACCTTAAGATTTTGCATGAACCGAGGACTCGTACCCACGTAACAAAAAAAATGTGAAAAGTGTTAATATGTAGTAAAAACCTTAGAAAATCTCCGTGTTTCGTCATTCACCATCGAATCGATATAATGCGAGTTCGTCACATTGGTCGCATTTCTCTCTGAAACGGTTACATTTATGGTCTGCCAGCCCTTGTCGCGTGCTGCGGTATGTGGGGACAATACAAGCAGCACAGTATGACACAGAAGATGTATCTAAGTTGATGCAATCGCCCAGTAAGAAGAGCTACATTCATAGTTTTAGTTATCGATTAATGAATTATTCGTCGGTTTGGTGCCTTGGACATGACCGAGGACCTTAAGATTTTGCATGATCCGAGGACTGGCACCCACGTAACACGAGAAAATATGAAAAGTGTTAATATGTAGTAAAAACCTTAGAAAATCTCCGTGTTTCGTCATTCACCATCGAATCGATATAACGCGAGATCGTCACATTTGTCGCATTTCTCTCTGAAACGGTTACATTTATGGTCTGGCAGCCCTTGTCGCGTGCTGCGGTATGTGGGGACAATACAAGCAGCACAGTAGAACACAGAAGAAGCATCTAAGTTGATGCAATCGCCCAGTAAGAAGAGCTACATTTTTAGTTTTAGTTATCGATTACTGAATTATTGGTCGGTTTGGTGCCTTGGACATGACCGAGGACCTTAAGATTTTGCATGAACCGAGGACTGGTACCCACGTAACACGAGAAAATGTGAAAAGTGTTAATATGTAGTAAAAACCTTAGAAAATCTCCGTGATTCGTCATTCACCATCGAATCGATATAACGCGAGATCGTCACATTGGTCGCATTTCTCTCTGAAACGGTTACATTTATCGTCTGCCAGCCCTTGTCGCGTGCTGCGGTATGTGGGGACAATACAAGCAGCACAGTAGGACACAGGAGAAGCATCTAAGTTGATGCAATCGCCCAGTAAGAAGAGCTACATTTATAGTTTTAGTTATCGATTATTGAATTATTGGTCGGTTTGGTGCCTTGGACATGACCGAGGACCTTAAGATTTTGCATGAACCGAGGACTGGTACCCACGTAACACGAGAAAATGTGAAAAGTGTTAATATGTAGTAAAAACCTTAGAAAATCTCCGTGTTTCGTCATTCACCATCGAATCGATATAACGCGAGATCGTCACATTGGTCGCATTTCTCTCTGAAACCGTTACATTTATGGTCTGCCAGCCCTTGTCGCGTGCTGCGGTATGTGGGGACAATACAAAAAAAAATGGTTGTGAGCACTATGGGACTCAACTGCTGAGGTCATTAGTCCCCTAGAACTTAGAACTAGTTAAACCTAACTAACCTAAGGACATCACAAACATCCATGCCCGAGGCAGGATTCGAACCTGCGACCGTAGTGGTCTTGCGGTTCCAGACTGCAGCGCCTTTAACCGCACGGCCACTTCGGCCGGCGGGGACACTACAAGCAGCACAGTAGAACACAGAAGAAGCATCTAAGTTGATGCAATCGCCCAGTAAGAAGACCTACATTTATAGTTTTAGTTATCGATTAATGAATTATTGGTCGGTTTGGTGCCTTGGACATGACCGAGGACCTTAAGATTTTGCATGAACCGAGGACTGGTACCCACGTAACACGAGTAAATGTGAAGAGTGTTAATATGTAGTAAAAACCTTAGAAAATCTCCGTGTTTCGTCATTCACCATCGAATCGATATAATGCGAGTTCGTCACATTGGTCGCATTTCTCTCTGAAACGGTTACATTTATGGTCTGCCAGCCCTTGTCGCGTGCTGCGGTATGTGGGGACAATACAAGCAGCACAGTAGAACACAGAAGATGTATCTAAGTTGATGCAATCGCCCAGTAAGAAGAGCTACATTTATAATTTTAGTTATCGATTAATGAATTATTCGTCGGTTTGGTGCCTTGGACATGATCGAGGACCTTAAGATTTTGCATGAACCGAGGACTGGTACCCACGTAACACGAGAAAATGTGAAAAGTGTTAATATGTAGTAAAAACCTTAGAAAATATCCGTGTTTCGTCATTCACCATCGAATCGATATAACGCGAGATCGTCACATTGGTCGCATTTCTCTCTGAAACGGTTACATTTATGGTCTGCCAGCCCTTGTCGCGTGCTGCGGTATGTGGGGACAATACAAGCAGCACAGTAGAACACAGAAGAAGCATCTAAGTTGATGCAATCGCCCAGTAAGAAGAGCTACATTTATAGTTTTAGTTGTCGATTATTGAATTATTGGTCGATTTGGTGCCTTGGAAATGACCGAGGACCTTAAGATTTTGCATGAACCGAGGACTCGTACCCACGTAACAAAAAAAATGTGAAAAGTGTTAATATGTAGTAAAAACCTTAGAAAATCTCCGTGTTTCGTCATTCACCATCGAATCGATATAACGCGAGATCGTCACATTGGTCGCATTTCTCTCTGAAACGGTTACATTTATGGTCTGCCAGCCCTTGTCGCGTGCTGCGGTATGTGGGGACAATACAAGCAGCACAGTAGAACACAGAAGATGCATCTAAGTTGATGCAATCGCCCAGTAAGAAGAGCTACATTTATAGTTTTAGTTATCGATTAATGAATTATTGGTCGGTTTGGTGCCTTGGACATGATCGAGGACCTTAAGAAACACAGAAGAAGCATCTAAGTTGATGCAATCGCCCAGTATGAAGAGCTACATTTATAGTTTTAGTTATCGGTTATTGAATTATTGGTCGGTTTGGTGCCTTGGACATGACCGAGGACCTTAAGATTTTGCATGAACCGAGGACTGGTACCCACGTAACACGAGAAAATGTGAAAAGTGTTAATATGTAGTAAAAACCTTAGAAAATCTCCGTGTTTCGTCATTCACCATCGAATCGATATAACGCGAGATCGTCACATTGGTCGCATTTCTCTCTGAAACGGTTACATTTATGGTCTGCCAGCCCTTGTCGCGTGCTGCGGTATGTGGGGACAATACAAAAAAAAATGGCTGTGAGCACTATGGGACTCAACTGCTGAGGTCATTAGTCCCCTAGAACTTAGAACTAGTTAAACCTAGCTAACCTAAGGACATCACAAACATCCATGCCCGAGGCAGGATTCGAACCTGCGACCGTAGTGGTCTTGCGGTTCCAGACTGCAGCGCCTTTAACCGCACGGCCACTTCGGTCGGCGGGGACAATACAAGCAGCACAGTAGATCACAGAAGAAGCATCTAAGTTGATGCAATCGCCCAGTAAGAAGAGCTACATTTATAGTTTTAGTTATCGGTTATTGAATTATTGGTCGATTTGTTGACTTGGACATGACCGAGGACCTTAAGATTTTGCATGAACCGAGGACTGGTACCCAACTAACACGAGAAAATGTGAAAAGTGTTAATATGTAGTAAAAACCTTAGAAAATATCCGTGTTTCGTCATTCACCATCGAATCGATATAACGCGAGATCGTCGCATTTCTCTCTGAAACGGTTACATTTATGGTCTGCCAGCCCTTGTCGCGTGCTGCGGTATGTGGGGACAATACAAGCAGCACAGTAGAACACAGAAGAAGCATCTAAGTTGATGCAATCGCCCAGTAAGAAGAGCTACATTTATAGTTTTAGTTGTCGATTATTGAATTATTGGTCGATTTGGTGCCTTGGAAATGACCGAGGACCTTAAGATTTTGCATGAACCGAGGACTCGTACCCACGTAACAAAAAAAATGTGAAAAGTGTTAATATGTAGTAAAAACCTTAGAAAATCTCCGTGTTTCGTCATTCACCATCGAATCGATATAATGCGAGTTCGTCACATTGGTCGCATTTCTCTCTGAAACGGTTACATTTATGGTCTGCCAGCCCTTGTCGCGTGCTGCGGTATGTGGGGACAATACAAGCAGCACAGTATGACACAGAAGATGTATCTAAGTTGATGCAATCGCCCAGTAAGAA
This sequence comes from Schistocerca nitens, assembly GCF_023898315.1. Taxonomy (NCBI): domain Eukaryota; kingdom Metazoa; phylum Arthropoda; class Insecta; order Orthoptera; family Acrididae; genus Schistocerca; species Schistocerca nitens. The sequence goes on from NC_064625.1 coordinate 58,787,768, forward strand.
GAGCTACATTTATAGTTTTAGTTATCGATTATTGAATTATTGGTCGGTTTGGTGCCTTGGACATGACCGAGGACCTTAAGATTTTGCATGAACCGAGGACTGGCAGCCACGTAACACGAGAAAATATGAAAAGTGTTAATATGTAGTAAAAACCTTAGTAAATCTCGGTGTTTTGGAGTTATTGGGAAAGACTTCTTTCTTTTGCTAGGTTCTTCTTTTGATTGATACCGTTATCGTTTATATTCATCAATTTGACAGTGGAGTAATGTATTTGAATCATGAAATGTGGTTAAGTGTTTGTTCTCTACAGCAGGGTCAGCTGGTTTTATGGCCACAAAGCAGATTCTCCATTCAATGGGTTTTTGTTGCAGATGGGACACCACATACACTTTACTGAATAACGGATGTTCGGAATTTGATAAATAATCTTGTTTAGGTATGTCCTTCATTTGCTTTATATGTTTAATACTCTTATTCCAACGGTCACTAAAAATAATCAGTGTGCTGCACAAATTGTGGTACATGTTTCTTCCCTCTCAGCAGTGACATTCCGTTAGATGACTGCTATGTTTGCTCTACCATCGTGTGTGATTTTGTCTGATAAGAGCCATCACTCCCAGCATTCTGTCTATTGGAGTTATTGGGAAAGACTTCTTTCTTTTGCTAAGTGCTTCTTTTGATTGATACCGATCTCACTTTTATTAATCAATTTCACAGTGGAGTAATGTATTTGAATCGTGAAATGTGGTTAAGTGTGTGTTCTTTACAGCAGGGTCAGCTGGTTGTTTGGCCACAAAGCAGATTCTCCATTCAATGGGTTTTTGGTGCAGATTGGACACCACATGCACCTTACTGAATAATGGATGTTCGGAATGTGATAAATCATCTTCTTTAGGTATCTCCTTCATTTGCTTTATATTTTTAATAATGTTATTCCAATCGTCACTAAAAATAATAAAGTTGCTGCACAAATTGTGGTACATGTTTCTTCCCTCTCAGCAGGGAGATTCCGTTTGATGACTTCTATGTTTGTTCTACCATCGAGTGTGATTTTTTTGGATAAGTACCACCACTCCCAGCATTCTTTCTATTGCAGTTATTGGGAAAGACTTCTTTGTTTTGCTAGGTGCTTCATTTGATTGATACCCTTATCACTTATATTCATCAATTTCACAGTGGAGTAATGTATTTGAATCATGAATTGTTGTTAAGTGTTTGTTCTCACCAGCAGGGTCAGCTGGTTTTATGGCCACAGGGCAGATTCTCCATTCAATGGGTTTTTGGTGCAGATGGGACACCACCTGCACCTTACTGAATAACGGATGTTCGGAATTTGATAAATCTTCTTGTTTAGGTATCTACTTCATTTGCTTTATATGTTTAAAAATCTTATTCCAATGGTCACGAAAAATAATAAATGTGCTGCACAAATTGTGGACATGTTTCTTCCCTCTCAGCGGGGAGATTCCATTTGATGACTGCTATGTTTGTTCTACCATCGAGTGTGATTTGGTTGGATAAGTACCACCACTCCCAGCATTCTGTCTATTGCAGTTATTGGGAAAGACTTGTTTCTTTTGCTAGGTGCTTCATTTGATTGATACCCTTATCACTTATATTCATCAATTTCACAGTGGAGTAATGTATTTGAATCGTGAAATGTGGTTAAGTGTTTGTTCTCTACAGCAGGGTCAGCTGGTTGTATGGCCACAAAGAAGATTCTCCATTCAATGGGTTTTTGGTGCAGATGGGACACCACATGAATAAGGGATGTTTGAAATATGATAAATCTTCTTGTTTAGATATCTCCTTCATTTGCTTTATATGTTTAATAATCTTATTCCAATCGTCACTAAAAATAATAAATGTGCTGCACATATTGTGGTACATGTTTCTTCCCTCTCAGCAGGGAGATTCCGTTTGATGACTTCTATGTTTGCTCTACCATCGAGTGTGATTTTCTCTGATAAGAACCATCACTCCCAGCATTCTGTCTATTGGAGTTATTGGGAAGCACTTCTGTCTTTTGGTAGGTACTTTATTTGATTGATACCGTTATCACTTATATTCATTAATTTCACAGTGGAGTAATGTATTTGAATCGTGAAATGTGGTTAAGTGTTTGTTCTCTACAGCAGGGTCAGCTGGTTTTATGGCCACTAAGCAGATTCTCCATTCAATGGGTTTTTGTTGCAGATGGGACACCACATGGATACGGGATGTTTGGAATATGATAAATCTTCTTGTTTAGGCATCTCCTTCACTTGCTTTATATGTTTAAAAATCTTATTCCATTGGTCACTAAAAATAATCAGTTGTTGTTGTTGTGGTCTTCAGTCCTGAGACTGGTTTGATGCAGTTCTCCATGCTACTCTATCCTGTGCAAGCTTCTTCATCTCCCAGTACCTACTGCAACCTACATCATTCTGAATCTGCTTAGTGTATTCATCTCTTGGTCTCCCTCTACGATTTTTACCCTCCACGCTGCCCTCCAATGCTAAATTTGTGATCCTTTGATGCAGTGTGCTGCACAAAATGTGCTACATGTTTCTTCCCTCTCAGCAGTGACATTCCGTGTGATGATTGCTATGTTTGCTCTACCATCGTGTGTGATTTTGTCTGATAAGTACCATCACTCCCAGCATTCTGTCTGTTGGTGTTATTGGGAAAGGCTTCTTTCTTTTGCTAGGTGCTTCTTTTGATTGATACCGTTCTCACTTATATTCATCAATGTCACAGTGGAGTAATGTATTTGAATCGTGAAATGTGGTTAAGTGTTTGTTCTTTACAGCAGGGTCAGCTGGTTGTATGGCCTCAAAGCAGATTCTGCATTCAATGGGTTTATGGTGCAGATGGGACACCACATGCACTTTACTGAGAAACGGATGTTCGGAATGTGACAAACCTTCTTGTTTAGGTATCTCCTTCATTTGCTTTATATGTTTAAAAATTTTATTCCAACGGTCGCTAAAAATAATAAATGTGCTGCACAAATTGTGGTACATGTTTCTTTCCTCACAGCAGGGAGATGCCGTTTGATGACTGCTATGTTTGTTCTACCATCGAGTGTGATTTTGTCTGATAAGAACCATCACTCCCAGCATTCTGTCTTTTGGAGTTATTGGGAAGGACTTCTCTCTTTTGGTAGGTACTTTATTTGATTGATACCGTTATCACTTATATTCATCAATATCACAGTGGAGTAATGTATTTGAATCGTTAAATGTGGTTAAGTGTTTGCTCTCTACAGCAGGATCAACTGGTTTTGTGGCCACAAAGCAGATTCTCCATTCAGTTGGGTTTTGGTGCAGATGGGACACCATGTGCACCTTACTGAATAACGGAAGTTCGGAAAGTGATAAAGCTTCTTGTTTGGGTATCTCCTTCATTTGCTTTACATGTTTAAAAATCTTATTCCAGTGGTCACTAAAAATAATAAATGTGCTGCACAAATTGTGGTACATGTTTCTTCCCTCACAGCAGGGAGATTCCGTTTGATGACTGCTATGTTTGTTCTACCATCGAGTGTGATTTTGTCTGATAAGCACCATCACTCTCAGCATTCTGTCTATTGCAGTTATTGGGGAAGACTTCTTTCTTTTGCTAGGTGCTTCTTTTGATTGATACCGTTCTCACTTATATTAATCAATTTCACAGTGGAGTAATGTATTTGAATCGTGAAATGTGGTTAAGTGTTTCTTCTCTACAGCAGGGTCAGCTGGTTTTATGGCCACAAAGCAGATTGTCCATTCAATGGGGTTTTGGTGCAGATGGGACACCACATGGATAAGGGATGTTTGGAATATCATAAATCTTCTTGTTTAGGTATCTCCTTCATTTGCTTTATATGTTTAATAATCTTATTCCAATGGTCACTAAAAATAATCAGTGTGCTGCACAAATTGTGGTACATGTTTCTTCCCTCTCAGCAGTGACATTCTGTTTGATGACTGCTATGTTTGCTCTATCATCGTGTGTGATTTTGTCTGATAAGAACCATCACTGCCAGCATTCTGTCTTTTGGGGTTATTGGGAAAGACTTCTTCCTTTTGGTAGGTCCTTCTTTTGATTGATACCGTTATCACTAATACTCATCAATTTCACAGTGGAGCAATGTTTTTGTATCGTGAAATGTGGTTAAGTGTTTGTTCTTTACAGCAGGGTCAGCTGGTTTTATGGCCACAAAGGAGATTCTCCCTTCAATGGGTTTTTGATGCAGATGGGACACCATGTGCATCTTACTGAATAACGGAAGTTAGGAATGTGATATATCTTCTTATTTAGGTATCTCCTTCATTTGCTTTATATGTTTAATAATCTTATTCCAATGGTCACTAAAAATAATCAGTGTGCTGTACAAATTGTGGTACATGTTTCTTCCCTCTCAGCAGTGACATTCTGTTTGATGACTGCTATGTTTGCTCTATCATCGTGAGTGATTTTGTCTGATAAGAGCCATCACTCCCAGCATTCTGTCTATTGGACTTATTGGGAAAGACTGCTTTCTTTTGCTAGGTGCTTCTTTTGATTGATACCGTTATCACTAATATTCATAAATTTCACAGTGGAGTTATGTATTTGAACCGTGAAATGTGGTTAAGTGTTTGTTCTCTACAGCAGGGTCAGCTGGTTTTATGGCCACAAAGCATATTCTCCATTCAATGGGGTTTTGGTGCAGATGGGACACCATGTGCAACTTACTGAATAACGGAAGTTCGGAAAGTGTAATGCTTCTTGTTTAGGTATCTCCTTCATTTGCTTTACATGTTTAAAAATCTTATTCCAATGGTCGCTAAAAATAATAAATGTGCTGCACAAATTGTGGTACATGTTTCTTCCCTCACAGCAGGGAGATTCCGTTTGATGACTGCTATGTTTATTCTACCATCGAGTGTGTTTTTTTCTGATAAGATCCATCACTCCCAGCATTTTGTCTATTGCAGTTATTGGGAAAGACTTCTTTCTTTAGCTAGGTTCTTCTTTTGATTGATACCGTTATCACTTATATTCATCAATTTCACAGTGGAGTAATGTATTTGAATCGTGAAATGTGGTTAAGTGTTTGTTCTCTATAGCTGGGTCAGCTGGTTGTATGGCCACAAAGCATATTCTCCATTCAATGGGTTTTTGGTGCAGTTGGGACACCACATGAATAAGGGATGTTTGAAATATGATAAATCTTCTTCTTTAGGTATCTCCTTCATTTGCTTTATATGTTTAATAATCTTATACCAATGGTCACTAAAAATAATCAGTGTGCTGTACAAATTGTGGTACATGTTTCTTCCCTCTCAGCAGTGACATTCTGTTTGATGACTGCTATGTTTGCTCTATCATCGTGAGTGATTTTGTCTGATAAGAGCCATCACTCCCAGCATTCTGTCTATTGGACTTATTCGGAAAGACTGCTTTCTTTTGCTAGGTGCTTCTTTTGATTGATACCGTTATCACTAATACTCATCAATTTCACAGTGGAGTAATGTATTTGAACCATGAAATGTGGTTAAGTGTTTGTTCTCTACAGCAGGGTCAGCTGTATTTATGGCCACAAAGCAGATTCTCCATTCAATGGGTTTTTGGTGCAGATGGGACACCATGTGCACTTTTCTGAATAACGGAAGTTCGGAATGTGATAAAGCTTCTTGTTTAGGTATTTCCTTCATTTGCTTTACATGTTTATAAATCTTATTCCAATGGTCACTAAAAATAATAAATGTGCTGCACAAATTGTGGTACATGTTTCTTCCCTCACAGCAGGGAGATTCTGTTTGATGACTGCTATGTTTGTTCTACCATTGAGTGTGATTTTGTCTTATAAGAACCATCACTCCCAGCATTCTGTCTATTGGAGTTGTTGGGAAAAAATTCTTTCTTTTGCTAGGTGCTTCTTTTGATTGATACCGTTATCACTTATACTGATCAATTTCACAGTGGAGTAATGTGTTTGAATCGTAAATGTGGTTAAGTGTTTGGTCTTTACAGCAGGGTCAGCTGGTTGTATGGCCTCAAAGCAGATTCTGCATTCAATGGGTTTTTGTTGGAGATCGGACACCACATTCACCTTACTGAATAACGGATGTTCGGAATTTGATAAATCTTCTTGTTTAGGTATCTACTTTATTTGCTTTATATGTTTAAAAATCTTATTCCAATGGTCACTAAAAATAATAAATGTGCTGCACAAATCGTGGTACATGTTTCTTCCCTCACACCACTGAGATTCTGTTTGATGACTGCTATGTTTGTTCTACCATCGAGTGTGATTTTGTCTGATAAGAGCCATCACTCCCACCATTCTGTCTATTGGAGTTATTGGGAAGGACTTCTCTCTTTTGGTAGGTACTTTATTTGGTTGATACCGTTATCACTTATATTCATCAATTTCACAGTGGAGTGATGTATTTGAATCGTGAAATGTGGTTAAGTGTTTGTTCTCTATAGCTGGATCAGCTGGTTGTATGGCCACAAAGCATATTCTCCATTCAATGGGTTTTTGGTGCAGATGGGACACCACATGAATAAGGGATGTTTGAAATATGATAAATCTTCTTCTTTAGGTATCTCCTTCATTTGCTTTATATGTTTAATAATCTTATACCAATGGTCACTAAAAATAATCAGTGTGCTGTACAAATTGTGGTACATGTTTCTTCCCTCTCAGCAGTGACATTCTGTTTGATGACTGCTATGTTTGCTCTATCATCGTGAGTGATTTTGTCTGATAAGAGCCATCACTCCCAGCATTCTGTCTATTGGACTTATTGGGAAAGACTGCTTTCTTTTGCTAGGTGCTTCTTTTGATTGATACCGTTATCACTAATATTCATAAATTTCACAGTGGAGTAATGTATTTGAACCGTGAAGTGTGGTTAAGTGTTTGTTCTCTACAGCAGGGTCAGCTGGATTTATGGCCACAAAGCAGATTCTCCATTCAATGGGTTTTTGGTGCAGATGGGACACCATGTGCACTTTTCTGAATAACGGAAGTTCGGAATGTGATAAAGCTTCTTGTTTAGGTATTTCCTTCATTTGCTTTACATGTTTATAAATCTTATTCCAATGGTCACTAAAAATAATAAATGTGCTGCACAAATTGTGGAACATGTTTCTTCCCTCACAGCAGGGAGATTCTGTTTGATGACTGCTATGTTTGTTCTACCATCGAGTGTGATTTTGTTTGATAAGAACCATCACTCCCAGCATTCTGTCTATTGGAGTTATTGGGAAGGACTTCTCTCTTTTGGTAGGTACTTTATTTGGTTGATAGCGTTGTCACTTATATTCATCAATTTCACAGTGGAGTAATGTATTTGAATCGTTAAATGTGGTTAAGTGTTTGCTCTCTACAGCAGTGGCAGCTGGTTTTATGGCCACAAAGCATATTCTCCATTCAATGGGTTTTTGGTGCAGTTGGGACACCACATGAATAAGGGATGTTTGAAATATGATAGATCTTCTTCTTTAGGTATCTCCTTCATTTGCTTTATATGTTTAATAATCTTATACCAATGGTCACTAAAAATAATCAGTGTGCTGTACAAATTGTGGTACATGTTTCTTCCCTCTCAGCAGTGACATTCTGTTTGATGACTGCTATGTTTGCTCTATCATCGTGAGTGATTTTGTCTGATAAGAGCCATCACTCCCAGCATTCTGTCTATTGGACTTATTGGGAAAGACTGCTTTCTTTTGCTAGGTGCTTCTTTTGATTGATACCGTTATCACTTATACTGATCAATTTCACAGTGGAGTAATGTGTTTGAATCGTGAAATGTGGTTAAGTGTTTGGTCTTTACAGCAGGGTCAGCTGGTTGTATGGCCTCAAAGCAGATTCTGCATTCAATGGGTTTTTGTTGGAGATCGGACACCACATTCACCTTACTGAATAACGGATGTTCGGAATTTGATAAATCTTCTTGTTTAAGTATCTACTTTATTTGCTTTATATGTTTAAAAATCTTATTCCAATGGTCGCTAAAAATAATAAATGTGCTGCACAAATTGTGGTACATGTTTCTTCCCTCACAGCAGGGAGATTCTGTTTGATGACTGCTATGTTTGTTCTACCATTGAGTGTGATTTTGTCTTATAAGAACCATCACTCCCAGCATTCTGTCTATTGGAGTTGTTGGGAAAAAATTCTTTCTTTTGCTAGGTGCTTCTTTTGATTGATACCGTTATCACTTATACTGATCAATTTCACAGTGGAGTAATGTGTTTGAATCGTGAAATGTGGTTAAGTGTTTGGTCTTTACAGCAGGGTCAGCTGGTTGTATGGCCTCAAAGCAGATTCTGCATTCAATGGGTTTTTGTTGGAGATCGGACACCACATTCACCTTACTGAATAACGGATGTTCGGAATTTGATAAATATTCTTGTTTAGGTATCTCCTTCATTTGCTTTATATGTTTAATAATCTTATTCCAATGGTCACTAAAAATAATCAATGTGCTGCACAAATTGTGGTACATGTTTCTTCCCTCTCAGCAGGTAGATTCCGTTTGATGACTTCTATGTTTGCTCTACCATCAAGTGTGATTTTGTCTGATAAGAGCCATCACTCCCAGCATTCTGTCTATTGGAGTTATTGGGAAAGGCTTCTTTCTTTTGCTAGGTGCTTCTTTGGATTGATACCGTTATCACTTATACTGATCAATTTCACAGTGGAGTAATGTATTTGAATCATGAAATGTGGTTATGTGTTTGTTCTCTACAGCAGGGTCAGCTGGTTCTATGGCCACAGAGCAGGTTCTCTGTTCCATGGGTTTTTGGTGCAGATGGGACACCACATGGATAACGGATGTTTGGAATATGATAAATATTCATGTTAAGGTATCTCCTTCATTTGCTTTATATGTTTAAAAATATGATTCCAATGGTCACTAAAATGAATCAATGTTCTGCACAAGTTGTGGTACATGGTTCTTCCCTCACAGCAGGGAGATTCCGTTTGATGACTGCTATGTTTGCTCTATCATCGAGTATGATTTTGTCTGATAAGAACCATCACTCCCAGCATTCTGTCTTTTGGAGTTATTGGGAAAGACTTCTTTCTTTTGGTAGGTCCTTCTTTTGATTGATACCGTTATCACTAAAACTCATCAATTTCACAGTGGAGCAATGTATTTGAATCGTGAAATGTGGTTAAGTGTTTGTTCTTTACAGCAGGGTCAGCTGATTTTATGGCCACAAGGGAGATTCTCCATTCAATGGGTTTTTGGTGCAGATGGGACACCATGTGCATCTTACTGAATAACAGAAGTTAGGAATGTGATAAATCTTCTTATTTAGGTATCTCCTTCATTTGCTTTACATGTTTCAAAATCTTATTTCAATGGTCACTAAAAATAATAAATGTGCTGCACAAATTGTGGTACATGTTTCTTCCCTGACAGCAGGGAGATTCTGTTTGATGACTGCTATGTTTGTTCTACCATCGAGTGTGATTTTGTCTGATAAGAACCATCACTCCCAGCATTCTGTCTATTGGAGTTATTCGGAAGGACTTCTCTCTTTTGGTAGGTACTTTATTTGATTGATACCGTTCTCACTAATATTCATCAATTTCACAGTGGAGTAATGTATTTGAATCGTTAAATGTGGTTAAGTGTTTGTTCTCTACAGCAGGATCAGCTGGTTTTATGGCCACAAAGCAGATTCTCCATTCAATGGGTTTTTGGTGCAGATGGGTCACCATGTGCACTTTTCTGAATAACGGAAGTTCGGAATGTGATAAAGCTTCTTGTTTAGGTATTTCCTTCATTTGCTTTACATGTTTATAAATCTTATTCCAATGGTCACTAAAAATAATAAATGTGCTGCACAAATTGTGGTACATGTTTCTTCCCTCACAGCAGGGAGATTCTGTTTGATGACTGCTATGTTTGTTCTACCATCGAGTGTGATTTTGTCTGATAAGAACCATCACTCCCAGCATTCTGTGTATTGGAGTTATTGGGAAGGACTTCTATCTTTTGGTAGGTACTTTATTTGGTTGATACCGTTATCACTTATATTCATCAATTTCACAGTGGAGTAATGTATTTGAATCGTTAAATGTGGTTAAGTGTTTGCTCTCTACAGCAGTGTCAGCTGGTTTTATGGCCACAAAGCATATTCCCTATTCAATGGGGTTTTGGTGCAGATGGGACACCATGTGCACCTTACTGAATAACGGAAGTTCGGAAAGTGTAATGCTTCTTGTTTAGGTATCTCCTTCATTTGCTTTACATGTTTAAAAATCTTATTCCAATGGTCGCTAAAAATAATCAATGTGCTGCACAAATTGTGGTACATGTTTCTTCCCTCACAGCAGGGAGATTCCGTTTGATGACTGCTATGTTTGTTCTACCATCGAGTGTGTTTTTTTCTGACAAGATCCATCACTCCCAGCATTTTGTCTATTGCAGTTATTGGGAAAGACTTCTTTCTTTAGCTAGGTTCTTCTTTTGATTGATACCGTTATCACTTATATTCATCAATTTCACAGTGGAGTAATGTATTTGAATCGTGAAATGTGGTTAAGTGTTTGTTCTCTATAGCAGGGTCAGCTGGTTGTATAGCCACAAAGCATATTCTCCATTCAATGGGTTTTTGGTGCAGATGGGACACCACATGAATAAGGGATGTTTGAAATATGATAAATCTTCTTCTTTAGGTATCTCCTTCATTTGCTTTATATGTTTAATAATCTTATTCCAATGGTCACTAAAAATAATCAGTGTGCTGTACAAATTGTGGTACATCTTTCTTCCCTCTCAGCAATGACATTCTGTTTGATGACTGCTATGTTTGCTCTATCATCGTGAGTGATTTTGTCTGATAAGAGCCATCACTCCCAGCATTCTGTCTATTGGACTTATTGGGAAAGACTGCTTTCTTTTGCTAGGTGCTTCTTTTGATTGATACCGTTATCACTAATACTCATCAATTTCACAGTGGAGTAATGTATTTGAACCGTGAAATGTGGTTAAGTGTTTGTTCTCTACAGCAGGGTCAGCTGTATTTATGGCCACAAAGCAGATTCTCCATTCAATGGGTTTTTGGTGCAGATGGGACACCATGTGCACTTTTCTGAATAACGGAAGTTCGGAATGTGATAAAGCTTCTTGTTTAGGTATTTCCTTCATTTGCTTTACGTGTTTATAAATCTTATTCCAATGGTCACTAAAAATAATAAATGTGCTGCACAAATTGTGGTACATGTTTCTTCCCTCACAGCAGGGAGATTCTGTTTGATGACTGCTATGTTTGTTCTACCATTGAGTGTGATTTTGTCTTATAAGAACCATCACTCCCAGCATTCTGTCATTTGGAGTTGTTGGGAAAAAATTCTTTCTTTTGCTAGGTGCTTCTTTTGATTGATACCGTTATCACTTATACTGATCAATTTCACAGTGGAGTAATGTGTTTGAATCGTGAAATGTGGTTAAGTGTTTGGTCTTTACAGCAGGGTCAGCTGGTTGTATGGCCTCAAAGCAGATTCTGCATTCAATGGGTTTTTGTTGGAGATCGGACACCACATTCACCTTACTGAATAACGGATGTTCGGAATTTGATAAATCTTCTTGTTTAGGTATCTACTTTATTTGCTTTATATGTTTAAAAATCTTATTCCAATGGTCACTAAAAATAATAAATGTGCTGCACAAATCGTGGTACATGTTTCTTCCCTCACACCACTGAGATTCTGTTTGATGACTGCTATGTTTGTTCTACCATCGAGTGTCATTTTGTCTGATAAGAACCATCACTCCCAGCATTCTGTCTCTGGAGGTGTTGGGAAAAAATTCTTTCTTTTGCTAGGCGCTTCTTTTGATTGATACCGTTATCACTTATACTCATCAATTTCACAGTGGAGTAATGTATTTGAATCGTGAAATGTGGTTAAGTGTTTGTTCTTTACAGCAGGGTCAGCTGGTTGTATGGCCTCAAAGCAGATTCTACATTCAATGGGTTTTTGTTGGAGATCGGACACCACATACACCTTACTGAATAACGGATGTTCGGAATTTGATAATTCATCTTGTTTAAGTATCTCCTTCATTTGCTTTATATGTTTGATAATCTTATTCCAATGGTCGCTAAAAATAATAAATGTGCTGCACAAATTGTGGTACATGTTTCTTCCCTCACAGCAGGGAGATTCCGTTTGATGACTGCTATGTTTGTTCTACCATCGAGTGTGATTTTGTCTGATAAGAGCCATCACTCCCAGCATTCTGTCTATTGGACTTATTGGGAAAGACTGCTTTCTTTTGCTAGGTGCTTCTTTTGATTGATACCGTTATCACTAATACTCATCAATTTCACAGTGGAGTAATGTATTTGAACTGTGAAATGTGGTTAAGTGTTTGCTCTCTACAGCAGTGGCAGCTGGTTTTATGGCCACAAAGCATATTCTCCATTCAATGGGGTTTTGGTGCAGATGGGACACCATGTGCACCTTACTGAATAACGGAAGTTCGGAAAGTGTAATGCTTCTTGTTTAGGTATCTCCTTCATTTGCTTTACATGTTTAAAAATCTTATTCCAATGGTTGCTAAAAATAATCAATGTGCTGCACAAATTGTGGTACATGTTTCTTCCCTCACAGCAGGGAGATTCCTTTTGATGACTGCTATGTTTGTTCTACCATCGAGTGTGTTTTTTTCTGATAAGATCCATCACTCCCAGCATTTTGTCTATTGCAGTTATTGGGAAAGACTTCTTTCTTTAGCTAGGTTCTTCTTTTGATTGATACCATTATCACTTATATTCATCAATTTCACAGTGGAGTAATGTATTTGAATCGTGAAATGTGGTTAAGTGTTTGTTCTCTATAGCTGGGTCAGCTGGTTGTATGGCCACAAAGCATATTCTCCATTCAATGGGTTTTTGTCGCAGATGGGGCACCACATGAATAAGGGATGTTTGAAATATGATAAATCTTCTTCTTTAGGTATCTCTTTCATTTGCTTTATATGTTGAATAATCTTACACCAATGGTCACTAAAAATAATCAGTGTGCTGTACAAATTGTGGTACATGTTTCTTCCCTCTCAGCAGTGACATTCTGTTTGATGACTGCTATGTTTGCTCTATCATCGTGAGTGATTTTGTCTGATAAGAGCCATCACTCCCAGCATTCTGTCTATTGGACTTATTGGGAAAGACTGCTTTCTTTTGCTAGGTGCTTCTTTTGATTGATACCGTTATCACTAATACTCATCAATTTCACAGTGGAGTAATGTATTTGAACCGTGCAATGTGGTTAAGTGTTTGTTCTCTACAGCAGGGTCAGCTGGATTTATGGCCACAAAGCAGATTCTCCATTCAATGGGTTTTTGGTGCAGATGGGACACCATGTGCACTTTTCTGAATAACGGAAGTTCGGAATGTGATAAAGCTTCTTGTTTAGGTATTTCCTTCATTTGCTTTACATGTTTATAAATCTTATTCCAATGGTCGCTAAAAATAATAAATGTGCTGCACAAATTGTGGTACATGTTTCTTCCCTCACAGCAGGGAGATTCTGTTTGATGAATGCTATGTTTGTTCTACCATTGAGTGTGATTTTGTCTTATAAGAACCATCACTCCCAGCATTCTGTCTATTGGAGTTGTTGGGAAAAAATTCTTTCTTTTGCTAGGTGCTTCTTTTGATTGATACCGTTATCACTTATACTGATCAATTTCACAGTGGAGTAATGTATTTGAATCATGAAATGTGGTTATGTGTTTGTTCTCTACAGCAGGGTCAGCTGGTTGTATGGCCACAGAGCAGGTTCTCTGTTCCATGGGTTTTTGGTGCAGATGGGACACCACATGGATAAGGGATGTTTGGAATATGATAAATCTTCATGTTTAGGTATCTCCTTCATTTGCTTTATATGTTTAAAAATATGATTCCAATGGTCACTAAAAAGAATCAATGTTCTGCACAAGTTGTGGTACATGGTTCTTCCCTCACAGCAGGGAGATTCCGTTTGATGACTGCTATGTTTGCTCTATCATCGAGTATGATTTTGTCTGATAAGAACCATCACTCCCAGCATTCTGTCTTTTGGAGTTATTGGGAAAGACTTCTTTCTTTTGGTAGGTCCTTCTTTTGATTGATACCGTTATCACTAATACTCATCAATTTCACAGTTGAGCAATGTATTTGAATCGTGAAATGTGGTTAAGTGTTTGTTCTTTACAGCAGGGTCAGCTGCTTTTATGGCCACAAGGGAGATTCTCCATTCAATGGGTTTTTGGTGCAGATGGGGCACCATGTGCATCTTACTGAATAACAGAAGTTAGGAATGTGATAAATCTTCTTATTTAGGTATCTCCTTCATTTGCTTTACATGTTTCAAAATCTTATTTCAATGGTCACTAAAAATAATAAATGTGCTGCACAAATTGTGGTACATGTTTCTTCCCTGACAGCAGGGAGATTCTGTTTGATGACTGCTATGTTTGTTCTACCATCGAGTGTGATTTTGTCTGATAAGAACCATCACTCCCAGCATTCTGTCTATTGGAGTTATTCGGAAGGACTTCTCTCTTTTGGTAGGTACTTTATTTGATTGATACCGTTCTCACTAATATTCATCAATTTCACAGTGGAGTAATGTATTTGAATCGTTAAATGTGGTTAAGTGTTTGTTCTCTACAGCAGGATCAGCTGGTTTTATGGCCACAAAGCAGATTCTCCATTCAATGGGTTTTTGGTGCAGATGGGTCACCATGTGCACTTTTCTGAATAACGGAAGTTCGGAATGTGATAAAGCTTCTTGTTTAGGTATTTCCTTCATTTGCTTTACATGTTTATAAATCTTATTCCAATGGTCACTAAAAATAATAAATGTGCTGCACAAATTGTGGTACATGTTTCTTCCCTCACAGCAGGGAGATTCTGTTTGATGACTGCTATGTTTGTTCTACCATCGAGTGTGATTTTGTCTGATAAGAACCATCACTCCCAGCATTCTGTCTATTGGAGTTATTGGGAAGGACTTCTATCTTTTGGTAGGTACTTTATTTGGTTGATACCGTTATCACTTATATTCATCAATTTCACAGTGGAGTAATGTATTTGAATCGTTAAATGTGGTTAAGTGTTTGCTCTCTACAGCAGTGTCAGCTGGTTTTATGGCCACAAAGCATATTCCCTATTCAATGGGGTTTTGGTGCAGATGGGACACCATGTGCACCTTACTGAATAACGGAAGTTCGGAAAGTGTAATGCTTCTTGTTTAGGTATCTCCTTCATTTGCTTTACATGTTTAAAAATCTTATTCCAATGGTCGCTAAAAATAATAAATGTGCTGCACAAATTGTGGTACGTGTTTCTTCCCTCACAGCAGGGAGATTCCGTTTGATGACTGCCAAGTTTGTTATACCATCGAGTGTGTTTTTTTCTGATAAGATCCATCACTCCCAGCATTTTGTCTATTGCAGTTATTGGGAAAGACTTCTTTCTTTAGCTAGGTTCTTCTTTTGATTGATACCGTTATCACTTATATTCATCAATTTCACAGTGGAGTAATGTATTTGAATCGTGAAATGTGGTTAGGTGTTTGTTCTCTATAGCAGGGTCAATTGGTTGTATAGCCACAAAGCATATTCTCCATTCAATGGGTTTTTGGTGCAGATGGGACACCACATGAATAAGGGATGTTTGAAATATGATAAATCTTCTTCTTTAGGTATCTCCTTCATTTGCTTTTAATGTTTAATAATCTTATTCCAATGGTCACTAAAAATAATCAGTGTGCTGTACAAATTGTGGTACATCTTTCTTCCCTCTCAGCAATGACATTCTGTTTGATGACTGCTATGTTTGCTCTATCATCGTGAGTGATTTTGTCTGATAAGAGCCATCACTCCCAGCATTCTGTCTATTGGAGTTATTGGGAAAGACTGCTTTCTTTTGCTAGGTGCTTCTTTTGATTGATACCGTTATCACTAATATTCATCAGTGTCACAGTGGAGTATTGTATTTGAATCGTTAAATGTGGTTAAGTGTTTGTTCTCTACAGCAGGGTCAGCTGGTTTTATGGCCACAAAGCAGATTCTCCATTCAATGGGTTTTTGGTTCAGATGTGACACCATGTGCACTTTTCTGAATAACGGAAGTTCGGAATGTGATAAAGCTTCTTGTTTATGTATTTCCTTCATTTGCTTTACATGTTTATAAATCTTATTCCAATGGTCACTAAAAATAATAAATGTGCTGCACAAATTGTGGTACATGTTTCTTCCCTCACAGCAGGGAGATTCTGTTTGATGACTGCTATGTTTGTTCTACCATTGAGTGTGATTTTATCTGATAAGAACCATCACTCCCAGCATTCTGTCTATTGGAGTTGTTGGGAAAAAATTCATTCTTTTGCTAGGTGCTTCTTTTGATTGATACCGTTATCACTTATACTGTTCAATTTCACAGTGGAGTAATGTGTTTGAATCGTGAAATGTGGTTAAGTGTTTGGTCTTTACAGCAGGGTCATCTGGTTGTATGGTCTCAAAGCAGATTCTGCATTCAATGGGTTTTTGGTGCAGATGGGACACCACATGCACCTTACTGAATAACGGATGTTCGGAATTTGATAAATCTTCTTGTTTAGGTATCTACTTCATTTGCTTTATATGTTTAAAAATCTTATTCCAATGGTCACTAAAAATAATAAATGTGCTGCACAAATTGTGGTACATGTTTCTTCCCTTACAGCAGAGAGATTCTGTTTGATGACTGCTATGTTTCTTCTACCATTGAGTGTCATTTTGTCTATCAAGAACCATCACTCCCAGCATTCAGTTTATTGGAGGTGTTGGGAAAAAATTCTTTCTTTTGCTAGGTGCTTCTTTTGATTGATACCGTTATCACTTATACTCATCAATTTCACAGTGGAGTAATGTATTTGATTCGTGAAATGTGGTTAAGTGTTTGGTCTTTACAGCAGGGTCCGCTGGTTGTATGGCCTCAAAGCAGATTCTGCATTCAATGGGTTTTTGGTGCAGATGGGACACCACATGCACCTTACTGAGTAACGGATGTTCGGAATTTGATAAATCTTCTTGTTTAGGTATCTACTTCATTTGCTTTATATGTTTAAAAATCTTATTCCAATGGTCACTAAAAATAATCAGTGTGCTTCACAAAATGTGGTACATGTTTCTTCCCTCTCAGCAGTGACATTCCGTGTGATGACTGCTACGTTTGCTCTACCATCGTGTGTGATTTTGTCTGATAAGAACCATCACTCCCAGCATTCTGTCTATTGGAGTTATCGGGAAAATCTTCCTTCTTTTGCTAGGTGCTTCTTTTGATTGATACCGTTATCACTTATATTCATCAATTTCACAGTGGAGTAATGTATTTGAATCATGAAATTTGGTTAAGTGTTTTTTCTCAACAGCAGGGTCAGCTGGTTTTATGGCCACAAGGCAGATTCTCCATTCAATGGGTTTTTGGTGCAGATGGGACACCACCTGCACCTTACTGAATAACGGTTGTTCGGAATGTGATACACCTTCTTGTTTAGGTATCTCGTTCATTTGCTTTATATGTTTATAAATCTTATTCCAATGGTCACTAAAAATAATAAATGTGCTGCACAAATTGTGGTACATGTTTCTTCTCTCACAGCAGGGAGATTCCGTTTGATGACTGCTATGTTTGTTCTACCATCGAGTGTGATTTTGTCTGATAAGAACCATCACTCCCAGCATTTTGTCTATTGCAGTTATTGGGAAAGACTTCTTTCTTTAGCTAGGTTCTTCTTTTGATTGATACCGTTATCACTTATATTCATCAATTACACAGTGGAGTAATGTATTTGAATCGTGAAATGTGGTTAAGTGTTCGTTCTTTACAGCAGGGTCAGCTGGTTGTTTGGCCACAAAGCAGATTCTCCATTCAATGGGTTTTGGTGCAGATGGGACACCACATGCACCTTACTGAATAACGGATGTTCGGAATTTGATAAATCATCTTGTTTAGGTATCTCCTTCATTTGCTTTATATGTTTAATTATCTTATTCCAATGGTCACTAAAAATAATCAATGTGCTGCACAAATTGTGGTACATGTTTCTTCCCTCCCAGCAGGTAGATTCCGTTTGATGACTTCTATGTTTGCTCTACCATCGTGTGTGATTTTGTCTGATAAGAGCCATCACTCCCAGCTTTCTGTCTATTGGAGTTGTTGGGAAAAAATTCTGTCTTTTGCTTAATTGCTTCTTTTGATTGTTACCGATATCACTTATATTTATCAATTTCACAGTGGAGTAATGTATTTGAACCGTGAAATGTGGTTAAGTGTTTGTTCTCTACAGCAGGGTCAGCTGGATTTATGGCCACAAAGCAGATTCTCCATTCAATGGGTTTTTGGTGCAGATGGGACACCATGTGCACTTTTCTGAATAACGGAAGTTCGGAATGTAATAAAGCTTCTTGTTTAGGTATTTCCTTCATTTGCTTTACATGTTTATAAATCTTATTCCAATGGTCACTAAAAATAATAAATGTGCTGCACAAATTGTGGTACATGTTTCTTCCCTCACAGCAGGGAGATTCTGTTTGATGACTGCTATGTTTGTTCTACCATTGAGTGTGATTTTGTCTGATAAGAACCATCACTCCCAGCATTCTGTCTATTGGAGTTATTGGGAAGGACTTCTCTCTTTTGGTAGGTACTTTATTTGGTTGATACCGTTATCACTTATATTCATCAATTTCACAGTGGAGTAATGTATTTGAATCGTTAAATGTGGTTAAGTGTTTGCTCTCTACAGCAGTGGCAGCTGGTTTTATGGCCACAAAGCATATTCTCCATTCAATGGGGTTTTGGTGCAGATGGGACACCATGTGCACCTTACTGAATAACGGAAGTTCGGAAAGTGTAATGCTTCTTGTTTAGGTATCTCCTTCATTTGCTTTACATGTTTAAAAATCTTATTCCAATGGTCGCTAAAAATAATAAATGTGCTGCACAAATTGTGGTACATGTTTCTTCCCTCACAGCAGGGAGATTCCGTTTGATGACTGCTATGTTTGTTCTACCATCGAGTGTGTTTTTTTCTGATAAGATCCATCACTCCCAGCATTTTGTCTATTGCAGTTATTGGGAAAGACTTCTTTCTTTAGCTAGGTTCTTCTTTTGATTGATACCGTTATCACTTATATTCATCAATTTCACAGTGGAGTAATGTATTTGAATCGTGAAATGTGGTTAAGTGTTTGTTCTCTATAGCTGGGTCAGCTGGTTGTATGGCCACAAAGCATATTCTCCATTCAATGGGTTTTTGGTGCAGATGGGACACCACATGAATAAGGGATGTTTGAAATATGATAAATCTTCTTCTTTAGGTATCTCCTTCATTTGCTTTGTATGTTTAATAATCTTATACCAATGGTCACTGAAAATAATCAGTGTGCTGTACAAATTGTGGTACATGTTTCTTCCCTCTCAGCAGTGACATTGTGTTTGATGACTGCTATGTTTGCTCTATCATCGTGAGTGATTTTGTCTGATAAGAGCCATCACTCCCAGCATTCTGTCTATTTGAGTTATTGGGAAAGACTTCTTTCTTTTGCTACGTGCTTCTTTTGATTGATACCGTTATCACTCATATTCATCAATTTCACAGTGGAGTAATGTATTTGAATCGTGTAATGTGGTTAAGTGTTTGTTCTTTACAGCAGGGTCTGCTGGTTGTTTGGCCTCAAAGCAGATTCTCCATTCAATGGGTTTATGGTGCAGATGGGACACCACCTGCACCTTACTGAATAACGGATGTTCGGTATGTGATAAACCTTCTTGTTTAGATATCTCCTTCATTTGCTTTATATGTTTAAAAATCTGTTTCCAATGGTCACTATAAATAATCAATTAGCTGCACAAATTGTGGTACATGTTTCCTCCCTCTCAGCAGGGAGATTCCGTTTGATGACTTCTATGTTTGCTCTACCATCGAGTGTGATTTTCTCTGATAAGAACCATCACTCCCAGCATTCTGTCTATTGGAGTTATTGGGAATGACTTCTGTCTTTTGGTAGGTACTTTATTTGATTGATACCGTTATCACTTATATTCATCAATTTCGGAGAGGAGTAATGTATTTGATTCGTGAAATTTGGTTAAGTGTTTGTTCTCTACACCAGGGTCAGCTGGTTTTGTGGCCCCAAAGCAGATTAGCCATTCAATGGGTTTCTGGTGCAGATGGGACACCACGTGCACATTACTGAATAACGGAAGTTCGGAATGTGATAAAGCTTCTTGTTTAGGTATCTCCTTCATTTGCTTTACTTGTTTAAAAATCTTATTCGAATGGTCACTAAAAATAATAAATGTGCTGCACAAATTGTGGTACATGTTTCTTCCCTCACAGCAGGGAGATTCCGTCTGATGACTGCTATGTTTGTTCTACCATCGAGTGTGATTTTGTCTGATAAGAACCATCACTCCCAGCATTCTGTCTATTGAAGTTGTTGGGAAAAAATTCTTTCTTTTGCTTGGTGCTTCTTTTGATTGATACCGTTATCACTTATACTCAGCAATTTCACAGTGGAGTAATGTATTTGATTCGTGAAATGTGGTTAAGTGTTTGTTCTTTACAGCAGGGTCAGCTGGTTGTATGGCCTCAAAGCAGATTCTGCATTTAATGGGTTTTTGTTGGAGATGGGACACCACATACACCTTACTGAATAACGGATGTTCGGAATTTGATAAATCTTCTTGTTTAGGTATCTCCTTCATTTGCTTTATATGTTTAATAATCTTATTCTAATGGTCCTTAAAAATAATCAGTGTGCTGCACAAATTGTGGTACATGTTTCTTCCGTCACAGCAGGGAGATTCCGTTTGATGACTGCTATGTTTGTTCTACCATCGAGTGTGATTTTGTCTGATAAGAACCATCACTCGCAGCATTCTGTCTATTGGAGTTATTGGGAAGGACTTCTGTCTTTTGGTAGGTACTTTATTTGATTGATACCGTTATCACTTATATTCATCAATTTCACAGAGGAGTAATGTATTTGAATCGTGAAATGTGGTTAAGTGTTGCTTCTTTACAGCAGGGTCAGCTGGTTGTATGGCCACAAAGCAGATTCTCCATTCAATGGGTTTTTGGAGCAAAAGGGGACTCCACATGCACGTTACTGAATAAGGGATGTTCGGAATGTGATAAATCTTCTTGTTTAGGTATCTCCTTCATTTGCTTTATATGTTTAATAAACTTATTCCAATGGTCACTAAAAATAATCAATGTGCTGCACAAATTGTGGTACATGTTTCTTCCCTCTCAGCACGTAGATTCCGTTTGATGACTTCTATGTTTGTTCTACCATCGAGTGTGATTTTGTCTGATAAGAGCCATCACTCCCAGCATTCTGTCTATTTTAGTTATTGGGAAAGACTTCTTTCTTTTGCTAGGTGCTTCTTTTGATTGATACCGTTATCACTAATATTCATCAAATTCACAGTGGAGGAATGTATTTGAATCGTGAAATGTGGTTAAGTGTTTGTTCTCTACAGCAGGTTCAGCTGGTTTTTTGGCCACAAAGCAGATTCTCCATTCAATAGGTTTTTGGTGCAGTTGGGACACCATGTGCACCTTACTGAATAACGGAAGTTCGGAATGTGATAGAGCTTCTTGTTTAGGTATCTCCTTCATTTGCTTTATATGTTTAAAAATCTTATTCCAATGGTCGCTAAAAATAATAAATGTGCTGCACAAATTGTGGTACATGTTTCTTCCCTCTCAGCAGGGAGATTCCGTTTGATGACTTCTATGTTTGCTCTACCATCGAGTGTGATTTTGTCTGATAAGAACCATCACTCCCAGCATTCTGTCTATTGGTGTTGTTGGGAACAAATTCTTTCTTTTGCTAGGTGCTTCTTTTGTTTGATACCGTTATCACTTATACTCATCAATTTCACAGTGGAGTAATGTATTTGAATCGTGAAATGTGGTTAACTGTTTGTTCTTTACAGCAGGGTCAGCTGGTTGTATGGCCTCAAAGCAGATTCTGCATTCAATGGGTTTTTGTTGGAGATGGGACACCACATACATCTTACTGAGTAACGGATGTTCGGAATTTGATAACTCATCTTGTTTAGGTATCTCCTTCATTTGCTTTATATGTTTAATAATCTTATTCCAGTGGTCACTAAAAATAAGCAATGTGCTGCACAAATTGTGGTACATGTTTCTTCCCTCTCAGCAGGTAGATTCCGTTTGATGACTTCTATGTTTGCTCTACCATCGAGTGTGATTTTGTCTGATAAGAGCCATCACTCCCAGCATTCTGTCTAATGGAGTTATTGGGAAAGACTTCTTTCTTTTGCTAGGTGCTTCTTTTGATTGATACCGTTATCACTAATATTCATCAAATTCACAGTGGAGGAATGTATTTGAATCGTGGAATGTGGTTAAGTGTTTGTTCTCTACAGCAGGTTCAGCTGGTTTTTTGGCCACAAAGCAGATTCTCCATTCAATGGCTTTTTGGTGCAGTTGGGACACCATGTGCACCTTACTGAATAACGGAAGTTCGGAATGTGATAAAGCTTCTTGTTTAGGTATCTCCTTCATTTGCTTTATATGTTTAAAAATCTTATTCCAATGGTCGCTAAAAATAATCAGTGTGCTGCACAAATTGTGGTACATGTTTCTTCCCTCTCATCTGTGACATTCCGTTTGATGACTGCTATGTTTGCTCTACCATCGTGTGTGATTTTGTCTGATAAGAGCCATCAATCCCAGCATTCTGTCTATTGGAGTTGTTGGGAAAAAATTCATTCTTTTGCTAGGTGCTTCTTTTGATTGGTACCGTTATCACTTATACTCATCAATTTCACAGTGGAGAAATGTATTTGATTCGCGAAATGTGGTTAAGCGTTTGTTCTTTGCAGCAGTGTCAGCTGGTTATATGGCCACAAAGCAGATTCTCCATTCAGTGGGTTTTTGTTGGAGATGGGACACCACATACACCTTACTGAATAACGGATATTCGGAATGTGATAAACCTTCTTGTTTAGGTATCTCCTACATTTGCTTTATATGTTTAAAAATCGCATTCAGCGGGGAGATTCCGTTTGATGACTGCTATGTTTGCTCTACCATCGTGTGTGATATTGTCTGATATGAACCATCACTCCCAGCATTTTGTCTATTAGAGTTATTGGGAATGACTTCTGTCTTTTGGTAGGTACTTTATTTGATTGATACCGTTATCACTTATATTCATCAATTTCACAGTGGAGTAATGTATTTGATTCGTGAAATGTGGTTAAGTGTTTGTTCTCTACAGCAGGGTCAGCTGGTTTTATGGCCACAAAGCAGATTCTCCATTCAATGGGTTTTTGGTGCAGTTGTGACACCATGTGCATCTTACTGAATAACAGAAGTTCGGAATGTGATGAAGCTTCTTGTTTAGGTATCTCCTTCATTTGCTTTACATTTTTATAAATCTTATTCCAATGATCACTAAAAATAATAAATGTGCTGCACAAATTGTGGTACATGTTTCTTCCCTCACAGCAGTGAGATTCTGTTTGATGACTGCTATGTTTGTTCTACCTTCGAGTGTGATTTTGTCTGATAAGAACCATCACTCCCAGCATTCTGTCTATTGGAGTTGTTGGGAACAAATTCTTTCTTTTGCTAGGTGCTTCTTGTGATTGATACCGTTATCACTTATACTCATCAATTTCACAGTGGAGTAATGTATTTGAATCGTGAAATGTGGTTAACTGTTTGTTCTTTACAGCAGGGTCAGCTGGTTGTATGGCCTCAAAGCAGATTCTGCATTCAATGGGTTTTTGTTGGAGATGGGACACCACATACACCTTACTGAATAACGGATGTTCGGAATTTGATAAATCATCTTGTTTAGGTATCTCCTTCATTTGCTTTATATGTTTAATAATCTTATTCCAGTAGTCACTAAAAATAATCAATGTGCTGCACAAATTGTGGTACATGTTTCTTCCCTCTCAGCGGTGACATTCCGTTTGATGACTGCTATGTTTGCTCTACCATCGTGTGTGATTTTTTCTGAGAAGAGCCATCACTCCCAGCATTCTGTCTATTGGAGTTATTGGGAAAGACTTCTTTCTTTTGCTAGGTGCTTCTTTTGATTGATACCGTTATCACTAATATTCATCAAATTCACAGTGGAGGAATGTATTGGAATCATGAAATGTGGTTAAGTGTTTGTTCTTTACAGCAGGTTCAGCTGGTTTTATGGCCACAAAGCAGATTCTCCATTCAATGGGTTTTTGGTGCAGTTGGGACACCATGTGCACCATACTGAATAGCGGAAGTTCGGAATGTGATAATGCTCCTTGTTTAGGTATCTCCTTCATTTGCTTTATATGTTTAAAAATCTTATTCCAATGGTCACTAAAAATAATAAATGTGCTCCACAAAGTGTGGTACATGTTTCTTCCTTCTCAGCGGGGAGATTCCGTTTGATGACTGCTATGTTTGTTCTACCATCGAGTGTGGTTTTGTTGGATAAGTACCACCACTCCCAGCGTTCTGCCTATTGCAGTTATTAGGAAAGACTTATTTATTTTTTTAGGTGCTTCATTTGATTGATACCCTTATCACTTATATTCATCAATTTCACAGTGGAGTAATGAATTAGAATCATGAAATGTGGTTAAGTGTTTGTTCTTTACAGCAGGGTCAGCTGGTTATATCGCCACAAAGCAGATTCTCCATTCAGTGGGTTAATTGTTGGAGATGGGACACCACATACACCTCACTGAATAACGGATGTTCGGAATTTGATAAATATTCTTGTTTAGGTACCTCCTTCATTTGCTTTATATGTTTAATAATCTTATTCCAATGGTCACTAAAAATAATCAGTGTGCTGCACAAATTGTGGGACATGTTTCTTCCCTCTCATCTGTGACATTCCGTTTGATGACTGCTATGTTTGCTCTACCATCGTGTGTGATTTTGTGTGATAAGAGCCATCAATCCCAGCTTTCTGTCTATTGGAGTTGTTGGGAAAAAATTCATTCTTTTGCTAGGTGCTTCTTTTGATTGATACCGTTATCACTTATACTCATCAATTTCACAGTGGAGTAATGTATTTGAATCCTGAAATGTGGTTAAGTGTGTGTTCTTTACAGCAGGGTCAGCTGGTTGTATGGCCTCAAAGCAGATTCTGCATTCAATGGGTTTTTGTTGGAGATGGGACACCACATACACCTTACTGAATAACGGATGTTCGGAATTTGATAAATCTTCTTGTTTAGGTATCTCCTACATTTGATTTATATGTTTAATAATCTTATTCCGATTGTCACTAAAAATAATAAATGTGCTGCACAAATTGTGGTACATGTTTCTTCCCTCTCAGCAGGGAGATTCCGTTTGATGACTTCTATGTTTGCTCTACCATCGAGTGTTATTATGTCTCATAAGAACCATCACTCCCAGCATTCTGTCTATTGGAGTTATTGGGAAAGACTTCTTTCTTTAGCTAGGTGCTTCTTTTGATTGGTAACGTTATCACTTATATTCATCAATTTCACAGTGGAGTAATGTATTTGAATCGTGAAATGTGGTTAAGTGTTTGTTCTCTACAGCAGGGTCAGCTGGTTTTATGGCCACAAAGCAGATTGTCCATCCAATGGGTTTTTGGTGCAGATGGGACACGATGTGCACCTTACTGAATAACAGAAGTTCGGAATGTGATAAAGCTTCTTGTTTAGGTATCTCCTTCATTTGCTTTACGTGTTTAAAAATCCTATTCCAATGTCACTAAAAATGATAAATGTGCTGCACAAATTGTGGTACATGTTTCTTCCCTCACAGCAGGGAGATTTTGTTTGATGACTGCTATGTTTCCCTTACCATCAAGTGTCATTTAGTCTGATAAGAACCACCACTCCCAGCATATTGTCTATTGGAGTTGTTGGGAAAATATTCTTTCTTTTGCTAGGTGCTTCTTTTGATTGATACCGTTATCATCTATACTCATCAATTTCACAGTGGAGTAATGTATTTGATTCGTGAAATGTGGTGATAAGCACCATCGCTCTCAACATTCTGTCTATTGCAGTTATTGGGAAAGACTTCTGTCTTTTGGTAGGTACTTTACTTGATTGATACCGTTATCACTTATATTCATCAATTTCACAGTGGAGTAATGTATTTGATTCGTGAAATGTGGTTAAGTGTTTGGTCTTTACAGCAGGGTCAGCTGGTTGTATGGCCTCAAAGCAGATTCTGCATTTAATGGGTTTTTGGTGCAGATGGGACGCCACATGAATAAGGGATGTTTGAAATATGATAAATCTTCTTCTTTAGGTATCTCCTTCACTTGCTTTATATGTTTATTAATCTTATTCCAATCGTCACTAAAAATAATTACTGTGCTGAACAAATTGTGGTACATGTTTCTCCCCTCTCAGCGGGGAGATTCCGTTTGATGACTGCTATGTTTGTTCTACCATCGAGTGTGATTTTGTTGGATAAGTACCACCACTCCCAGCATTCTTTCTATTGCAGTTATTGGGAAAGACTTCTTTCTTTTTCTAGGTGCTTCATTTGATTGATACCGTTCTCACTTATATTAATCAATTTCACAGTGGAGTAATGAATTTGAATGGTGAAATGTGGTTAAGTGTTTGTTCTCTACAGCAGGGTCAGCTGGTTTTATGGCCAAAAAGCAGATTCTCCATTCAATGGGGTTTTGGGCAGATGGGACACCAAGTGCACCTTACTGAATAAGGGATGTTCGGAAAGTGATAAAGCTTCTTGTTTCGGTATCTCCTTCATTTGCCTTACATGTTTAAAAATCTTATTCCTATGGTCGCTAAAAATAATAAATGTGCTGCACAAATTGTGGTACATGTTTCTTCCCTCACAGCAGGGAGATTCCGTTTGATGACTGCTATGTTTGCTTTACCATCGAGTGTGATTTTGTCTGATAAGAACCATCACTCCCAGCATTTTGTCTATTGCAGTTATTGGGAAAGACTTCTTTCTTTAGGTAGGTTCTTCTTTTGATTGATACCGTTCTCACTTATATTAATCAATTTCACAGTGGAGTAATGTATTTGAATCGTGAAATGTGGTTAAGTGTTTGTTCTCTAAAGCAGGGTCAGCTGGTTGTATGGCCACAAAGCATATAATCCATTCAATGGGCTTTTGGTGCAGATGGGACACCACATGAATAAGGGCTGTTGGAAATATGATAAATCTTCTTCTTTAGGTATCTCCTTCATTTGCTTTATATGTTCAAAAATCTTTTTCCAATGGTCACTAAAAATAATCAATGTGCTGTACAAGTTGTGGTACATGTTTTCTTCCCCTCAGCAGAGTCATTCCGTTTGATGACTGCTATATTTGCTCTATCATCGTGTGTGATTTTGTCTGATAAGAGGCATCACTTCCAGCATTCTGTCTATTGGAGTTATACGGAAAGACTTATTTCTTTTGCTAGGTGCTTCTTTTGATTGATACCGTTCTCACTTATATTCATCAATTTCACAGTGGAGTAATGTATTTGAATCATGAAATTTGGTTAAGTGTTTGTTCTTTACAGCAGGGTCAGCTGGTTATATGGCCACAAAGCAGATTCTCCATTCAGTGGGTTTTTGTTGGAGATGGGACACCACATACACCTTACTGAATAACGGATGTTCGGAATTTGATAAATCTTCTTGTTTAGGTATCTCCTTCATTTGCTTTATATGTTTAGTAATCTTATTCCAGTGGTAAATAAAAATAATCAGTGTGCTGCACAAATTGTGGTACATGTTTCTTCCCTCTCAGCAGTGACATTCCGTTTGATGACTGCTATGTTTGCTCTACCATCGTGTGTGATTTTGTCTGATAAGAGCCATCAATCCCAGCTTCTGTCTATTGGAGTTGTTGTGAAAAAATTCATTCTTTTGCTAGGTGCTTCTTTCGATTGATACCGTTATCACTTATACTCATCAATTTCACAGTGGAGTAATGTATTTGAATCGTGAAATGTGGATAAGTGTTGCTTCTTTACAGCAGTGTCAGCTGGTTGTATGGCCACAAAGCAGATTCTCCATTCAATGGGTTTTTGTTGCAGATGGGATTCCACATGCACCTTACTGAATAAGGGATGTTCGGAATGTGATAAATCTTCTTGTTTAGGTATCTCCTTCATTTGATTTATATGTTTAATAATCTAATTCCAATTGTCACTGAAAATAACAAATGTGCTGCACAAATTGTGGTACATGTTTCTTCCCTCTCAGCAGGGAGATTCCGTTTGATGACTTCTATGTTTGCTCTACCAATGAGTGTGATTTTGTTTCTTAAGAACCATCACTCCCTGCATTCTGTCTATTGGAGTTATTGGGAAAGACTTCTTTCTTTTGCTAGGTGCTTTTTTGATTGATGCCGTTATCACTTATATTCATCAAATTCACAGTAGATTTATGTATTTGAATCGTGAAATGTGGTTTAGTGTTTGTTCTCTACAGCAGGGTCAGCTGGTTTTATGGCCACAAATAGATTCTCCATTCAATGGGTTTTTGGTGCAGATGGTACACGATGTGCACCTTACTGAATAACGGAAGTTCGGAATGTGATAAATCTTCTTGTTTAGGTATCTCCTTCATTTGCTTTACATATTTAAAAATCTTATTCCAATGGTCACTAAAAATAATAAATGTGCTGCACAAATGGTGGTACATGTTTCTTCTATCACAGCAGGGAGATTTTGTTTGATGACTGCTATGTTTGTTCTACCATCGAGTGTCATTTTGACTGATAAGAACCATCAATCCCAGCATTTTGTCTATTGGAGTTGTTGGGAAAAAATTCTTTCTTTTGCTAGGTGCTTCTTTTGATTCATACCGTTATCACTTATATTAATCAATTTCACAGTTTAGTAATGTATTTGAATCGTGAAATGTGGTTAAGTGTTTGTTCTTTACAACAGGGTCAGCTGGTTGTATGGCCTCAAAGCAGAGTCTGCATACAATGGGTTTTTGTTGGAGATGGACACCACATACACCTTACTGAGTAACGGATGTTCGGAATTTGATAAATCTTCTTGTTTAGGTATCTCCTTCATTTGCTTTATATGTTTAATAATCTTATTCCAATGGTCACTAAAAATAATCAGTGTGCTGCACAAATTGTGGTACATGTTTCTTCCCTCTCAGCAGTGACATTTCGTTTGATGACTGCTATGTTTGCTCTACCATCGTGTGTGATTTTGTCTGATAAGAGCCATCACTCCCTGCATTCTGTCTATTGGAGTTATTGGGAAAGACTTCTTTCTTTTGCTAAGTGCTTCTTTTGATTGATACCGTTCTCACTTATATTAATCAATTTCAAAGTGGAGTAATATATTTGAATCGTGAAATGTGGTTAAGTGTTGCTTCTTTACAGCAGGGGCAGCTGGTTGTATGGGCACAAAGCAGATTCTCCATTCAATGGGTTTTTGGTGCAGATGGGACTCATCATGCACCTTACTGAATAAGGGATGTTCGGAGTGTGATAAATCTTCTTGTTTAGGCATCTCCTTCATTTGCTTTATATGTTTAAAAATCTTATTCCAATGGTCACTAAAAATAATCAGTGTGCTGCACAAAATGTGGTACATGTTTGTTCCCTCTCGGCAGTGACATTCCGTGTGATGACTGCTCTGTTTTCTCTACCATTGTGTGTGATTTTGTCTGATAAGAACCATCACTCCCAGCATTCTGTCTATTGGAGTTATTGGGAAAGGCTTCTTTCTTTTGCTAGGTGCTTCTTTTGATTGATACCGTTCTCACTTATATTCATCAATTTCACAGTGGAGTAATGTATTTGAATCGTGAAATGTGGTTAAGTGTGTGTTCTTTACAGCAGGGTCAGCTGGTTGTATGGCCTCATAGCAGATTCTGCATTCAATGGGTTTATGGTGCAGATGGGACTCCACATGCACTTTACTGAATAAGGGATGTTCGGAATGCGACAAATCTTGTTGTTTAGGTATCTCCTTCATTTGATTTATATGTTTAATAAAACTTATTCCGATTGTCACTAAAAATAATAAGTGTGCTGCACAAATTGTGGTACATGTTTCTTCCCTCTCAGCAGGGAGATTCCGTTTGATGACTTCTATGTTTGCTCTAGCATCGAGTGTGATTTTCTCTCATAAGAACCATCACTCCCAGCATTCTGTCTATTGGAGTTATTGGGAAAGACTTCTTTATTTTGCTAGGTGCTTCTTTTGTTGATGCCGTTATCACTTATATTCATCAATTTCACAGTATAGTAATGTATTTGAATCGTGAAATGTGGTTAAGTGTTTGTTCTCTACAGCACGATCAGCTGCTTTCATGGCCACAAAGCAGATTCTCCATTCAATGGGTTTTTGGTGCAGTTGTGACACCATGTGCATCTTACTGAATAACAGAAGTTCGGAATGTGATAAAGCTTCTTGTTTAGGTATCTCCTTCATTTGCTTTAAATGTTTAAAAGTCTTATTCCAATGGTCACTAAAAATAATAAATGTGCTGCACAAATTGTGGTACATGTTTCTTCCCTCACAGCAGGGAGATTCTGTTTGATGACTGCTATGTTTGTTCTACCATCGAGTGTGATTTTGTCTGATACGAACCATCACTCCCAGCATTCTGACTGTTGGAGTTGTTGGGAAAAAATTCTTTCTTTTGCTAGGTGCTTCTTTTGATTGATACCGTTATCACTTATACTCATCAATTTCACAGTGGAGTAATGTATTTGATCGTACATTTGTGGTTAAGTGTTTGTTCTTTACAGCAGGGTCAGCTGGTTCTATGGCCACAAAGCAGATTCTCCATTCAATAGGTTTTTGGTGCAGATGGGACACCACATGGCTAAGGGATGTTTGGAATATGATAAATCTTCTTGTTTAGGCATCTCCTTCATTTGCTTTATATGTTTAAAAATCTTATTCCAATGGTCACTAAAAATAATCAGTGTGCTGCACAAAATGTGGTACATGTTTCTTCCCTCTCGGCAGTGACATTCCGTGTGATGACTGCTACGTTTTCTCTTCCATCATGTGTGATTTTGTCTGATAAGAACCATCACTCCCAGCATTCTGTGTATTTGAGTTATTGGGAAAGGCTTCTTTCTTTTGCTATGTGCTTCTTTTGATTGATACCGTTCTCACTTATATTCATCAATTTCACAGTGGGGTAATGTATTTGAATCGTGAAATGTGTTTAAGTGTGTGTTCTTTACAGCAGGGTCAGCTGGTTGTATGGCCTCAAAGCAGATTCTGCATTCAATGGGTTTTTGGTGCAGATGGGACACCAAATGAATAAGGGATGTTTGAAATATGATAAATCTTCTTCTTTAGGTATCTCCTTCATTTGATTTATATGTTTAATAATCTTATTCCAATTGTCACTAAAAATAATAAATGTGCTGCACAAATTGTGGTACATGTTTCTTCCCTCTCAGCAGGGAGATTCAGTTTGATGACTTCTATGTTTGCTCTGCCATCGTGTGTGATTTTGTCTGATAAGAACCATCACTCCCAGCATTCTGTCTATTCGAGTTATTGGGAATGGCTTCTTTCTTTTACTAGGTGCTTCTTTTGTTTGATATCGCCCTCACTTATATTCATCAATTTCACAGTGGAGTAATGTATTTGAATCGTGAAATGTGGTTAAGTGTGTGTTCTTTACAGCAGGGTCAGCTTGTTGTATGGCCTCAAAGCAGATTTTGCATTCAATGGGTTTATGGTGCAGATGGGACACCACATGCACTTTACTGAATAACGGATGTTCGGAATTTGATAAATCTTCTTGTTTAGGTATCTCCTTCATTTGCTTTATATTTTTAAAAATCTTATTCGAATGGTCACTAAAAATAATAAATGTGCATGTTTCTTCCCTCTCAGCGTGGAGATTCCGTTTGATGACTGGTATATTTGTTCTACCATCGAGTGTGATTTTGTTGGATAAGTACCACCACTCCCAACATTCTGTCTTTTGCAGTTATTGGGAAAGTCTTCTTACTTTTGCTAGGTGCTTCATTTGATTGATACCCTTATCACTTATATTCATCAATTGCACTGTGGAGTAAGGTATTTGAATCGTGAAATTTGGTTAAGTGTTTCTTCTCTACAGCAGGGTCAGCTGGATGTATGGCCACAAAGCAGATTCTCCATTCAATGGGTTTTTGGTGCAGATGGGACACTATGTGCACCCTACTGAATAACGGAAGTTTGGAATGTGATATATCTTCTTGTTTAGGTATCTCCTTCATTTGCTTTACATGTTTGAAAATCTTATTCCAATGGTCACTAAAAATAATAAATGTGCTGCACAAGTTGTGGTACATGTTTCTTCCATCACAGCAGGGAGATTCTGTTTGATGACTGCTATGTTTGTTCTACCATCGAGTGTCATTTTGTCTGATAAGAACCATCGCTCCCAGCATTCTGTCTATTGGAGTCATTGGGAAAGACTAGTTTCTTTTGCTAGGTGCTTCTTTTGATTGATACCGTTATCACTTATATTCATCAATTTCACAGTGGAGTAATGTATTTGAACGTGAAATGTGGTTAAGTGTTGCTTCTTTACAGCAGGGTCAGCTGGTTGCATGGCCACATAGCAGATTCACCATTCAATGGGTTTTTGGTGCAGATGGGAATCCACATGCACCTTACTGAATAAGGGATGTTCGGAATGTGATAAATCTTCTTGTTTAGGTATCTCCTTCATTTGATTTATATGTTTAATAATCTTATACCAATTGTCACTAAAAATAATAAATGTGCTGCACAAATTGTGGTACATGTTTCTTCCCTCTCAGCAGGGAGATTCCGTTTGATGACTTCTATGTTTGCTCTAGCATCGAGTGTGATTTTGTCTCATGGGAACCATCACTCCCAGCATTCTGTCTATTGGAGTTATTGGGAAAGACTTCTTTCTTTTGCTAGGTGCTTCTTTTGATTGATACCGTTATCACTTATATTCATCAATTTCACAGTGGAGTAATGTATTTGAATCATGAAATGTGGTTAAGTGTTTGTTCTCTACAGCAAGGTCAGCTGGTTTTATAGCCACAAAGCAGATTCTCCATTCAATGGGTTTTTGGTGCAGTTGTGACACCATGTGCATCTTACTGAGTAACAGAAGTTCGGAATGTGATAAACCTTCTTGTTTAGGTATCTCCTTCATTTGCTTTATATGTTTAATAATCTTATTCCAATGGTCACTAAAAATAATCAGTGTGCTGCACAAATTGTGGTACATGTTTCTTCCCTCTCAGCAGTGACATTCCGTTTGATGACTGATATGTTTGCTCTACCATCGTGTGTGATTTTTTCTGATAAGAGCCATCACTCCCAGCATTCTGTCTATTGGAGTTATTGGGAAAGGCTTCATTCTTTTGCTAGGTGCTTCTTTTGATTGATACCGTTCTCACTTATATTCGTCAATTTCACAGTGGAGTAATGTATTTGAATCATGAAATGTGGTTAAGTGTGTGTTCTTTACAGCAGGGTCAGCTGCTTGTATGGCCTCAAAGCAGATTCTGCATTCAATGGGTTTATGGTGCAGATGGGACACCACATGCACTTTACTGAATAACGGATGTTCGGAATTTGATAAATCTTTTTGTTTAGGTATCTCCTTCATTTGCTTTATATGTTTAAAAATCTTATTCCAATGGTCACTAAAAATAATAAATGTGCATGTTTCTTCCGTCTCAGCGGGGAGATTCCGTTTGATGACTGCTATGTTTGTTCTACCATCGAGTGTGATTTTGTTGGATAAGTACCACCACTCCCAGCATTCTGTCTATTGCAGTTATTGGGAAAGTCTTCTTTCTTTTGCTAGGTGTTTCATTTGATTGATAGCCTTATCACTTATATTCATGAATTTCACAGTGGAGTAATGTATTTGAATCGTGAAATTTGGTTAAGTGTTTGTTCTCTACAGCAGGGTCAGCTGGATGTATGGCCACAAAGCAGATTCTCCATTCAATGGGTTTTTGGTGCAGATGGGACACCACGTGCACCTTCCTGAATAAGGGATGTTCGGAATGTGATAAATCTTCTTGTTTAGGTATCTCCTTCATTTGCTTTATATGTTTAAAAATCTTATTCCAATGGTCACTAAAAATAATCAATGTGCTGCACAAGTTGTGGTACATGTTTCTTCCCTCACAGCAGGGAGATTCCCCTTGATGACTTCTATGTTTGCTCTACCATCCAGTGTGATTAGGTCTGATAAGAACCATCACTCCCAGCATTCTGTCTATTGGAGTTATTGGGAAGGACTTCTCTCCTTTGGTAGGTACTTTATTTGATTGATTCCAATATCACTTATATTCATCAATTTCACAGTGGAGTAATGAATTTGAATCGTGAAATGTGGTAAGTGTTTGTTCTTTACAGCAGGGTCCTCTGGTTATATGGCCACAAAGCAGATTCTCCATTCAGTGGGTTTATTGTTGGAGATGGGACACCACATACACCTTACTGAATAACGGATGTTTGGAATTTGATAAATATTCTTGTTTAGGTATCTCCTTCATTTGCTTTATATGTTTAATAATCTTATTCCAATGGTCACTATAAATAATAAATGGGCTGCACAAATTGTGGTACATGTTCCTTCCCTCTCAGCAGTGACTTTCGGTTTGATGGCTGCAATGTTTGTTCTACCATCCAGTGTGATTTTGTCTGATAAGAACCATCACTCCCAGCATTCTGTCTTTTGGAGTTATTGGGAGAGACTTCTATCTTTTGGTAGGTACTTCTTTTGATTGATACCGTTATCACTAATATTGATCAATTTCACAGTGGAGTAATGTATTTGAATCGTGAAATGTGGTTAATTGTTTCTTCACTACAGCAGGGTCAGCTGGTTTTATGGCCACAAAGCAGATTCTCCATTCAATGTGTTTTTGGTGCAGATGGGACATCATGTGCATCTTACTGAATAACGGAAGTAAGGGATGTGGTAAATCTTCTTATTTAGGTATCTCCTTCATTTGCTTTACATGTTTAAAAATCTTATTCCAATGGTCACTAAAAATAATCAGTGTGCTGCACAAAATGTGGTACATGTTTCTTCCCTCTCAGCAGTGACATTCCGTGTGATGACTGCTATGTTTGCCTTACCATCGTGTGTGATTTTATCTGATAAGAACCATCACTCCCAGCATTCTGTCTATTGGAGTTATCGGGAAAGACTTCTTTCTTTTGCTAGGTGCTTCTTTTGATTGATACCCTTATCACTTATATTCATCAATTTCACAGTGGAGTAATGTATTTGAATCATGAAATGTGGTTAAACGTTTCTTCTCAACAGCAGGGTCAGCTGGTTTTATGGCCACAAGGCAGACTCTCCATTCAATGGGTTTTTGGTGCAGATGGGACACCACCTGCACCTTACTGAATAACGGATGTTCGGAATGTGATAAACCTTCTTGTTTAGATATCTCCTTCATTTGCTTTATATGTTTAAAAATCTTATTCCAATGGTCACTAAAAATAATAAATGTGCTGCACAAGTTGTGGTACATGTTTCTTCCCTCTCAGCGGGGAGATTCTGTTTGATGACTATTTTTGTTCTATCATCGAGTGTGATTGTGTTCTTTGCAGCAGGGTCAGCTGGTTATATGGCCACAAAGCAGATTCTCCATTCAGTGGGTTTTTGTTGGAGATGGGACACCACATACACCTTACTGAATATCAGATGTTGTGGTACATGTTTCTTCCCACTTAGCAGTGTAATTCCGTTTGATGACTGCTATGTTTGCTCTACCATCGAGTGTGATTTTGCCTGATAAGCACCATCACTCTCAACATTCTGTCTATTGCAGTTATTGGGAAAGACTTCTCTCTTTTCCTGGGTGCTTCTTTTGATTGACACCGTTCTCACTTATATTTATCAATTTCACAGTGGAGTAATGTATTTGAATCGTGAAATGTGGTTAGGTGTTTGTTCTCTACAGCAGGGTCAGCTGGTTTTATGGCCACAAAGCAGATTCTCCATTCAATGTGGTTTTGGGCAGATTTGACACCATGTGCACCTTACTGAATCAGGGATGTTCGGAAAGTGACAAACCTTCTTGTTTCGGTATCTCCTTCATTTGCTTTACATATTTAAAAATTTCATTCCAATGGTCGCTAAAAATAATAAATGTGCTGCACAGATTGTGGTACATGTTTCTTCCGTCACAGCAGGGAGATTCCGTTTGATGACTGCTATGTTTGTTCTAGCATCGAGTGTGATTTTTTCTGGTAACAACCATCACTCCCAGCATTTTGTCTATTGCAGTTATTGGGAAAGACTTCTTTCTTTAGCTAGGTTCTTCTTTTGATTGATACCATTATCACTTATATTCATCAATTTCACAGTGGAGTAATGTATTTGAATCGTGAAATTTGGTTAAGTGTTTGTTCTCTACAGCGGCGTCAGCTGGTTGTATGGCCACAAAGCAGATTCTCCATTCAATGGGTTTTTGGTGCAGATGGGTCACCACATGAATAAGGGATGTTTGAAATATGATAAATCTTCTTCTTTAGGTATCTTCTTCATTTGCTTTATATGTTTAAAAATCTTTTTCCAATGGTCGCTAAAAATAATCAATGTGCTGCACAAGTTGTGGTACGTGTTTCGTCCCCCTTAGCAGAGACATTCCGTTTGATAACTGCTATGTTTGCTCTACCATCGTGTGTGATTTTGTCTGATAAGAGCCATCACTCCCAGCATTCTGTCTATTGGAGTTATTGGGAAAGACTTCTTTCTTTTGCTAGGTGCTTCTTTTGATTGATACCGTTCTCACTTATATTCATTAATTTCACAGTGGAGTTGTTGTTGTTGTGGTCTTCAGTCCTGAGACTGGTTTGATGCAGCTCTCCATGCTACTCTATCCTGTGCAAGCTTCTTCATCTCCCAGTACCTACTGCAACCTACATCCTTCTGAATCTGCTTAGTGTATTGGTCTCTTGGTCTCCCTCTACGATTTTTACCTTCCACGCTGCCCTCCAATGCTAAAGTTGTGATCCCTTGATGCCTCAAAACATGTCCTACCAACCGATCCCTTCTTTTAGTCAAGTTGTGCCACAAACTTCTCTTCTCCCCAATCCTATTCAATACCTCCTCATTAGTTACGTGATCTACCCACCTTATCTTCAGCATTATTCTGTAGCACCACATTTCGAAAGCTTCTATTCTCTTCTTGTCCAAACTAGTTATCGTCCATGTCTCACTTCCATACATGGCTACACTCCATACAAATACTTTCAGAAACGACTTCCTGACACCTAAATCTATAC
Source organism: Schistocerca nitens (assembly GCF_023898315.1). Lineage (NCBI taxonomy): Eukaryota > Metazoa > Arthropoda > Insecta > Orthoptera > Acrididae > Schistocerca > Schistocerca nitens. The sequence continues at coordinate 58,825,024 of NC_064625.1, forward strand.
TCGATGTTAACAAATTTCTCTTCTTGAGACACATTTTCCTTGCCATTGCCAGTCTACATTTTACATCCTCTCTACTTCGAACATCATCGGTTATTTTACTCCGTAAATAGCAAAACTCCTTTACTACTTTAAGTGTCTCATTTCCTAATCTAATCCCCTCAGCATCACCCGATTTAATTTGACTACATTCCATTATCCTCGTTTTGCTTTTGTTGATGTTCATCTTATATCCTCCTTTCAAGACATTGTCCATTCCGTTCAACTGCTCTTCCAAGTCCTTTGCTGTCTCTGACAGAATTACAACGTCATCGGCGAACCTCAAAGTTTTTACTTCTTCTCCATGAATTTTAATACCTACTCCGAACTTTTCTTTTGTTTCCTTTACTGCTTGCTCAATATACAGCTTGAATAACATCGGGGAGAGGCTACAACCCTGTCTCACTCCTTTCCCAACCACTGCTTCCCTTTCATGCCCCTCGACTCTTATAACTGCCATCTGGTTTCTGTACAAATTGTAAATAGCCTTTCGCTCCCTGTATTTTACCCCTGCCACCTTCAGAATTTGAAAGAGAGTATTCCAGTCAACATTGTCAAAAGCTTTCTCTAAGTCTACAAATGCTAGAAACGTAGGTTTGCCTTTTCTTAATCTTTCTTCCAAGATAAGTCGTAAGGTCAGTATTGCCTCACGTGTTCCAACATTTCTACGGAATCCAAACTGATCTTCCCCGAGGTCGGCTTCTACCAGTTTTTCCATTCGTCTGTAAAGAATTCGCGTTAGTATTTTGCAGCTGTGACTTATTAAACTGATAGTTCGGTAATTTTCACATCTGTCAACACCTGCTTTCTTTGGGATTGGAATTATTATATTCTTCTTGAAGTCTGAGGGTATTTCACCTGTCTCATACATCGTGCTCACTAGATGGTAGAGTTTTGTCATGACTGGCTCTCCCGAGGCCATCAGTAGTTCTAGTGGAATGTTGTCTACTCCCGGGGCCTTGTTTCGACTCAGGTCTTTCAGTGCTCTGTCAAAACAGTGGAGTAATGTATTTGAATCGTGAAATGTGGTTAAGTGTTTGTTCTTTATAGCAGGGACAGCTGGTTGTTTGGCCACAAAGCAGATTCTCCATTCAGTGGGTTTTTGGTGCAGATGGGACACCACATGCACCTTACTGAATAATGGATGTTCGGAATGTGATAAATCTTCTTGTTTAGGTATCTTCTTCATTTGCTTTATATGTTTAAAAATCTTATTCCAATGGTCACTAAAAATAATCAATGTGCTGCACAAGTTGTGGTACATGTTTCTTCCCTTTCAGCAGGGAGATTCCGCTTGATGACTTCTATGTTTGCTCTACCATCCAGTGTGATTAGGTCTGATAAGAACCATCACTCCCAGCGTTCTGTCTATTGGAGTTGTTGGGAACAAATTCTTTCTTTTGCTAGGTGCTTCTTTTGATTGATACCGTTATCACTTATACTCATCTATTTCACAGTGGAGTAATGTATTTGAATCGTGAAATGTGGTTAAGTGTTTGTTCCTTACAGCAGGGTCAGCTGGTTGTATGGCCTCAAAGCAGATTCTGCATTCAATGGGTTTTTGTTGGAGATGGGACACCACATACACCTTACTGAATAACGGATGTTCGGAACTTGATAAATCATCTTGTTTAGGTATCTCTTTCATTTGCTTTATATGTTTAATAAACTTATTCCAATGGTCACTAAAAATAATCAATGTGCTGCACAAATTGTGGTACATGTTTCTTCCCTCTCAGCAGGTAAATTCCGTTTGATGACTTCTATGTTTGTTCTACCATCGAGTGTGATTTTGTCTGATAAGAGCCATCACTCCCAGCTTTCTGTCTAATGGAGTTATTGGGAAAGACTTCTTTCTTTTGCTAGGTGCTTCTTTTGACTGATACCGTTATCACTTATATTTATCAATTTAACAGTGGAGTAATGTATTTGAATCATGAAATGTGGTTAAGTGTTTGTTCTCTACAGCAGGGTCAGCTGGTTTTATGGCCACAAAGCAGATTCTCCATTCAATGTGTTTTTGGTGCAGATGGGACATCATGTGCATCTTACTGAATAACGGAAGTAAGGGATGTGGTAAATCTTCTTATTTAGGTATCTCCTTCATTTGCTTTACATGTTTAAAAATCTTATTCCTATGGTCACTAAAAATAATCAGTGTGCTGCACAAAATGTGGTACATGTTTCTTCCCTCTCAGCAGTGACATTCCGTGTGATGACTGCTATGTTTGCCTTACCATCGTGTGTGATTTTATCTGATAAGAACCATCACTCCCAGCATTCTGTCTATTGGAGTTATCGGGAAAGACTTCTTTCTTTTGCTAGGTGCTTCTTTTGATTGATACCCTTATCACTTATATTCATCAATTTCACAGTGGAGTAATGAATTTGAATCGTGAAATGTGGTTCAGTGTTTGTTCTTTACAGCAGGGTCAGCTGGTTATATGGCCACAAAGCAGATTCTCCATTCAGTGGGTTTATTGTTGGAGATGGGACACCACATACACCTTACTGAATAACGGATGTTCGGAATTTGATAAATATTCTTGTTTAGGTATCTCCTTCATTTGCTTTATATGTTTAATAATCTTATTCCAAGGTCACTAAAAATAATCAGTGTGCTGCACACATTGTGGTACATGTTTCTTCCCTCTCATCTGTGACATTCCGTTTGATGACTGCTATGTTTGCTCTACCATCGTGTGTGATTTTGTCTGATAAGAGCCATCAATCCCAGCATTCTGTCTATTGGAGTTGTTGGGAAAAAATTCATTCTTTTGCTAGGTGCTTCTTTTGATTGATACCGTTATCACTTATACTCATCAATTTCACAGTGGAGAAATGTATTTGATTCGCGAAATGTGGTTAAGCGTTTGTTCTTTGCAGCAGTGTCAGCTGGTTATATGGCCACAAAGCAGATCCTCCATTCAGTGGGTTTTTGTTGGAGATGGGACACCACATACACCTTACTGAATAACGGATGTTCGGAATGTGATAAACCTTCTTGTTTAGGTATCTCCTTCATTTGCTTTATATGTTTAAAAATCGCATTCAGCGGGGAGATTCCATTTGATGACTGCTGTGTTTGCTCTACCATCGTGTGTGATATTGTCTGATAAGAGCCATCACTCCCAGCATTTTGTCTATTGGAGTTATTGGGAAAGACTTCTTTCTTTTGCTAACTGCTTCATTTGATTGATACCCTAATCACTTATATTCATCAATTTCACAGTGGAGTAATGTATTTGATTCGTGAAATGTGGTTATGTGTTTGTTCTTTACAGCAGGGTCAGCTGGTTATATGGCCACAAAGCAGATTCTCCATTCTGTGGGTTTTTGTTGGAGATGGGACACCACCTGCACCTTACTGAATAACGGATGTTCCGAATGTGATAAACCTTCTTGTTTAGTTATCTCCTTCATTTGCTTTATATGTTTAGAAATCTTATTCCAATGGTCACTAAAAATAATCAATGCGCTGCACAAATTATGGTACATGTTTCTTCCATCACAGCAGGGAGATTCTGTTTGATGACTGCTATGTTTGTTCTACCATCGAGTGTGATTTTGTCTGATAAGAACCATCACTCCCAGCATTTTGTCTATTGCAGTTATTGGGAAAGACTTCTTTCTTTAGCTAGGTGCTTCTTTTGATTGATACGGTTATCACTTATATTAATCAATTTCACAGTGGAGTAATGTATTTGAATCATGAAATGTGGTTAAGTGTTTGTTCTTTACTGCAGGGTCAGCTGGTTGTATGGCCTCAAAGCATTTTCTGCATTCAATGGGTTTTTGTTGGAGATGGGACACCACATACACCTTACTGAATAACGGATGTTCGGAATTTGATAAATCTTCTTGTTTAGGTATCTCCTTCATTTGCTTTATATGTTTAATAATCTTATTCCAGTGGTCACTAAAAATAATAAATGTGCTGCACAAATTGTTGTACATGTTTCCTCCCTCTCAGCAGGGAGATTCCGTTTGATGACTTCTATGTTTGCTCTACCATCGAGTGTGATTTTGTCTGATAAGAGCCATCACTACCAGCATTCTGTCTATTGGAGTTATTGGGAAAGACTTCTTTCTTTTGCTAGGTGCTTCTTTTGATTGATACCGTTATCACTTATATTCATCAATTTCACAGTGGAGTAATGTATTTGAATTGTGAAATGTGGTTAAGTGTTTGTTCTCTACAGCAAGGTCAGCTGGTTTTATGGCCACAAAGCAGATTCTCCATTCAATGGGTTTTTGGTGCAGTTGGGACACCATGTGCACCTTACTGAATAACAGATGTTCGGAATGTGATAAACCTTCTTGTTTCGATATCTCCTTCATTTGCTTTATATGTTTAAAAATCTTATTCCAATGGTCACTAAAAATAATCAATGTGCTGCACAAGTTGTGGTACATGTTTATTCCCTCTTAGCAGTGAGATTCCGTTTGATGACTGCTATGTTTGCTCTACCATTGAGTGTGATTTTGTCTGATAAGAACCATCACTCCCAGCATTCTGTCTATTGGAGTTGTTGGGAAAAAATTCTTTGTTTTGCTAGGTGCTTCTTTTGATTGATACCGTTATCACTTATACTCATCAAATTCACAGTGGAGTAATGTAATTGAATCATGAAATGTGGTTAACTGTTTGTTCTTTACAGCAGGGTCAGCTGGTTGTATGCCCTCAAAGCAGATTCTGCATTCAATGGGTTTTTGTTGGAGATGCGACACCACATACACCTTACTGAATAACGGATGTTCGGAATTTGATAAATCTTCTTGTTTAGGTATCTCCTTCATTTGTTTTATATGTTTAATAATCTTATTCCAATCGTCACAAAAAAAATAAATGTGCTGCACAAATTGTGGTACATGTTTCCTCCCTCTCAGCAGTGACATTCCGTTTGATGACTCCTATGTTTGCTCTACCATCGTGTGTGATTTTGTCTGATAAGAGCCATCACTCCCACCATTCTGTCTATTGGAGTTATTGGGAAAGACTTCTTTCTTTTGCTAAGTGCTTCTTTTGATTGATACCGTTCTCACTTATATTTATCAATTTAACAGTGGAGTAATGTATTTGAATCGTGAAATGTGGTTAAGTGTGGCTTCTTTACAGCAGGGTCAGCTGGTTGTATGGCCACAAAGCAGATTCTCCATTCAATGGGTTTTTGGTGCAGATGGGACTCCACATGCACCTTACTGAATAAGGGATGTTTGGAAAGTGATAAATCTTCTTGTTTAGGTATCTCCTTCATTTGATTTATAAGTTTAATAATCTTATTCCAATTGTCACTAAAAATAATAAATGTGCTGCACAAATTGTGGTACATGTTTCTTCCCTCTCAGCAGGGAGATTCCGTTTGATGACTTCTATGTTTTCTCTACCATCGAGTGTGATTTTGTCTCATAAGAACCATCACTCCCAGCATTCTGTCTAATGGAGTTATTGGGTAAGACTTCTTTCTTTTGCTAGGTGCTTCTTTTGACTGATACCGTTATCACTTATATTCATCAATTTCACAGTGGAGTAATGTATTTGAATCATGAAGTGTGGTTAAGTGTTTGTTCTTTACAGCAGGGTCAGATGGTTGTATGGCCTCAAAGCAGATTCTGCATTCAATGGGTTTTTGTTGGAGATGGGACACCACATACACCTTACTGAATAACGGATGTTCGGAATTTGATAAATCTTCTTGTTTAGGTATCTCCTTCATTTGCTTTATATGTTTAATAATCTTATTCCAATCGTCACTAAAAATAATAAATGTGCTGCACCAAGTGTGGTACATGTTCCTCCCTCTCAGCAGGGAGATTCCGTTTGATGACTTCTATGTTTGTTCTACCATCGAGTGTGATTTTGTCTGATAAGAGCCATCAATCCCAGCATTCTGTCTATTGGAGTTGTTGGGAAAAAATTCATTCTTTTGCTAGGTGCTTCTTTTGATTGATACCGTTATCACTTATACTCATCAATTTCACAGTCGAGTAATGTATTTGATTTGCGAAATGTGGTTAAGCGTTTGTTCTTTGCAGCAGTGTCAGCTGGTTATATGGCCACAAAGCAGATTCTCCATTCAGTGGGTTTTTGTTGGAGATGGGACACCACATACACCTTACTGAATAACGGATGTTCGGAATGTGATAAACCTTCTTGTTTAGGTATCTCCTTCATTTGCTTTATATGTTTAAAAATCGCATTCAGCGGGGAGATTCCGTTTGATGACTGTTATGTTTGCTCTACCATCGTGTGTGATTTTGTCTGATAAGAGCCATCACTCCCAGCATTTTGTCTATTGGAGTTATTGGGAAAGACTTCTTTCTTTTGCTAAGTGCTTCATTTGATTGATACCCTTATCACTTATATTCATCAATTTCACAGTGGAGTAATGTATTTGAATCATGAAATGTGGTTAAGTTGTTGTTCCTTACAGCAGGGTCAGCTGGTTGTAGCGCCACAAAGCAGAATCTCCATTCAATGGGTTTTTGGTGCTGATGGGACACCATGTGCACATTACTGAATAACGGAAGTTCGGAATGTGATAAACCTTCTTGTTTAGGTATCTCCTTCATTTGCTTTACATGTTTAAAAATCTTATTCCAATGGTCACTAAAAATAATCAATGTGCTGCACAAATTATGGTACATGTTTCGTCCATCACAGCAGGGAGATTCTGTTTGATGACTGCTATGTTTGTTCTACCATCGAGTGTGATTTTGTCTGATAAGAACCATCACTCCCAGCATTTTGTCTATTGCAGTTATTGGGAAAGACTTCTTTCTTTAGCTAGGTGCTTCTTTTGATTGATACGGTTATCACTTATATTAATCAATTTCACAGTGGAGTAATGTATTTGAATCATGAAATGTGGTTAAGTTGTTGTTCCTTACAGCAGGGTCAGCTGGTTGTAGCGCCACAAAGCAGAATCTCCATTCAATGGGTTTTTGGTGCTGATGGGACACCATGTGCACATTACTGAATAACGGAAGTTCGGAATGTGATAAACCTTCTTGTTTAGGTATCTCCTTCATTTGCTTTACATGTTTAAAAATCTTATTCCAATGGTCACTAAAAATAAAAAATGTGCTGCACAAATTGTGGTACATGTTTCTTCCCTCACACCAGAGAGATTCTGTTTGATGACTGCTATGTTTGTTCTACCTTCGAGTGTGATTTTGTCTGATAAGAACCATCACTCCCAGCATTCTGTCTATTGGAGTTGTTGGGAAAGACTTCTTTCTTTTGCTAGGTGCTTCATTTGATTGATACCGTAATCAATTATACTCATCAATGTCACAGTGGAGTAATGTATTTGATTCGTGAAATGTGGTTACGCGTTTGTTCTTTGCAGCAGTGTCAGCTGGTTATATGGCCACAAAGCAGATTCTCCATTCAGTGGGTTTTTGTTGGAGATGGGACACCACATACACCTTACTGAATAACGGATGTTCGGAATGTGATAAACCTTCTTGTTTAGGTATCTCCTTCATTTGTTTTATATGTTTAAAAATCTTATTCCAATGGTCACTAAAAATAATTAGTGTGCTGCACAAAATGTGGTACCTGTTTCTTCCCTCTCAGCAGTGACATTCCGTGTGATGACTGCTATGTTTGCCTTACCATCGTGTGTGATTTTATCTGATAAGAACCATCACTCCCAGCATTCTGTCTAATGGAGTTATTAGGAAAGACTTCTTTCTTTTGCAAAGTGCTTCTTTTGATTGATACCGTTCTCACTTATATTAATCAATTTCACGGTGGAGTAATGTATTTGAATCGTGAAATGTGGTTAAGTGTTGCTTCTTTACAGCAGGGTCAGCTGGTTGTATGGCCACAAAGCAGATTCTCCATTCAATGGGTTTTTGGTGCAGATGGGACTCCACATGCACCTTACTGAATAAGGGATGTGCGGAATGTGATAAATCTTCTTGTTTAGGTATCTCCTTCATTTGATTTATATGTTTAATAATCTTATTCCAATTGTCACTAAAAATAATAAATGTGCTGCACAAATTGTGCTACATGTTTCTTCCCTCTCAGCAGGGAGATTCCGTTTGATGACTTCTATGTTTGCTCTACCATCGAGTGTGATTTTGTCTCATAAGAACCATCACTCCCAGCATTTTATCTATTGCAGTTATTGGGAAAGACATCTTTCTTTAGCTAGATGCTTCTTTTGATTGATACGGTTATCACTTATATTAATCAATTTCACAGTGGAGTAATGTATTTGAATCATGAAATGTGGTTAAGTGTTTGTTCTCTACAGCAAGGTCAGCTGGTTTTATAGCCACAAAGCAGATTCTCCATTCAATGGGTTTTTGGTGCAGTTGTGACACCATGTGCATCTTACTGAGTAACAGAAGTTCGGAATGTGATAAACCTTCTTGTTTAGGTATCTCCTTCATTTGCTTTATATGTTTAATAATCTTATTCCAATGGTCACTAAAAATAATCAGTGTGCTGCACAAATTGTGGTACATGTTTCTTCCCTCTCAGCAGTGACATTCCGTTTGATGACTGATATGTTTGCTCTACCATCTTGTGTGATTTTTTCTGATAAGAGCCATAACTCCCAGCATTCTGTCTATTGGAGTTATTGGGAAAAGCTTCATTCTTTTGCTAGGTGCTTCTTTTGATTGATACCGTTCTCACTTATATTCGTCAATTTCACAGTGGAGTAATGTATTTGAATCATGAAATGTGGTTAAGTGTGTGTTCTTTACAGCAGGGTCAGCTGCTTGTATGGCCTCAAAGCAGATTCTGCATTCAATGGGTTTATGGTGCAGATGGGACACCACATGCACTTTACTGAATAACGGATGTTCGGAATTTGATAAATCTTCTTGTTTAGGTATCTCCTTCATTTGCTTTATATGTTTAAAAATCTTATTCCAATGGTCACTAAAAATAATAAATGTGCATGTTTCTTCCGTCTCAGCGGGGAGATTCCGTTTGATGACTGCTATGTTTGTTCTACCATCGAGTGTGATTTTGTTGGATAAGTACCACCACTCCCAGCATTCTGTCTATTGCAGTTATTGGGAAAGTCTTCTTTCTTTTGCTAGGTGTTTCATTTGATTGATAGCCTTATCACTTATATTCATGAATTTCACAGTGGAGTAATGTATTTGAATCGTGAAATTTGGTTAAGTGTTTGTTCTCTACAGCAGGGTCAGCTGGATGTATGGCCACAAAGCAGATTCTCCATTCAATGGGTTTTTGGTGCAGATGGGACACCACGTGCACCTTCCTGAATAAGGGATGTTCGGAATGTGATAAATCTTCTTGTTTAGGTATCTCCTTCATTTGCTTTATATGTTTAAAAATCTTATTCCAATGGTCACTAAAAATAATCAATGTGCTGCACAAGTTGTGGTACATGTTTCTTCCCTCACAGCAGGGAGATTCCCCTTGATGACTTCTATGTTTGCTCTACCATCCAGTGTGATTAGGTCTGATAAGAACCATCACTCCCAGCATTCTGTCTATTGGAGTTATTGGGAAGGACTTCTCTCCTTTGGTAGGTACTTTATTTGATTGATTCCAATATCACTTATATTCATCAATTTCACAGTGGAGTAATGAATTTGAATCGTGAAATGTGGTAAGTGTTTGTTCTTTACAGCAGGGTCCTCTGGTTATATGGCCACAAAGCAGATTCTCCATTCAGTGGGTTTATTGTTGGAGATGGGACACCACATACACCTTACTGAATAACGGATGTTTGGAATTTGATAAATATTCTTGTTTAGGTATCTCCTTCATTTGCTTTATATGTTTAATAATCTTATTCCAATGGTCACTATAAATAATAAATGGGCTGCACAAATTGTGGTACATGTTCCTTCCCTCTCAGCAGTGACTTTCGGTTTGATGGCTGCAATGTTTGTTCTACCATCCAGTGTGATTTTGTCTGATAAGAACCATCACTCCCAGCATTCTGTCTTTTGGAGTTATTGGGAGAGACTTCTATCTTTTGGTAGGTACTTCTTTTGATTGATACCGTTATCACTAATATTGATCAATTTCACAGTGGAGTAATGTATTAGAATCGTGAAATGTGGTTAATTGTTTCTTCACTACAGCAGGGTCAGCTGGTTTTATGGCCACAAAGCAGATTCTCCATTCAATGTGTTTTTGGTGCAGATGGGACATCATGTGCATCTTACTGAATAACGGAAGTAAGGGATGTGGTAAATCTTCTTATTTAGGTATCTCCTTCATTTGCTTTACATGTTTAAAAATCTTATTCCAATGGTCACTAAAAATAATCAGTGTGCTGCACAAAATGTGGTACATGTTTCTTCCCTCTCAGCAGTGACATTCCGTGTGATGGCTGCTATGTTTGCCTTACCATCGTGTGTGATTTTATCTGATAAGAACCATCACTCCCAGCATTCTGTCTATTGGAGTTATCGGGAAAGACTTCTTTCTTTTGCTAGGTGCTTCTTTTGATTGATACCCTTATCACTTATATTCATCAATTTCACAGTGGAGTAATGTATTTGAATCATGAAATGTGGTTAAACGTTTCTTCTCAACAGCAGGGTCAGCTGGTTTTATGGCCACAAGGCAGACTCTCCATTCAATGGGTTTTTGGTGCAGATGGGACACCACCTGCACCTTACTGAATAACGGATGTTCGGAATGTGATAAACCTTCTTGTTTAGATATCTCCTTCATTTGCTTTATATGTTTAAAAATCTTATTCCAATGGTCACTAAAAATAATAAATGTGCTGCACAAGTTGTGGTACATGTTTCTTCCCTCTCAGCGGGGAGATTCTGTTTGATGACTATTTTTGTTCTATCATCGAGTGTGATTGTGTTCTTTGCAGCAGGGTCAGCTGGTTATATGGCCACAAAGCAGATTCTCCATTCAGTGGGTTTTTGTTGGAGATGGGACACCACATACACCTTACTGAATATCAGATGTTGTGGTACATGTTTCTTCCCACTTAGCAGTGTAATTCCGTTTGATGACTGCTATGTTTGCTCTACCATCGAGTGTGATTTTGCCTGATAAGCACCATCACTCTCAACATTCTGTCTATTGCAGTTATTGGGAAAGACTTCTCTCTTTTCCTGGGTGCTTCTTTTGATTGACACCGTTCTCACTTATATTTATCAATTTCACAGTGGAGTAATGTATTTGAATCGTGAAATGTGGTTAGGTGTTTGTTCTCTACAGCAGGGTCAGCTGGTTTTATGGCCACAAAGCAGATTCTCCATTCAATGTGGTTTTGGGCAGATTTGACACCATGTGCACCTTACTGAATCAGGGATGTTCGGAAAGTGACAAACCTTCTTGTTTCGGTATCTCCTTCATTTGCTTTACATATTTAAAAATTTCATTCCAATGGTCGCTAAAAATAATAAATGTGCTGCACAGATTGTGGTACATGTTTCTTCCGTCACAGCAGGGAGATTCCGTTTGATGACTGCTATGTTTGTTCTAGCATCGAGTGTGATTTTTTCTGGTAACAACCATCACTCCCAGCATTTTGTCTATTGCAGTTATTGGGAAAGACTTCTTTCTTTAGCTAGGTTCTTCTTTTGATTGATACCATTATCACTTATATTCATCAATTTCACAGTGGAGTAATGTATTTGAATCGTGAAATTTGGTTAAGTGTTTGTTCTCTACAGCGGCGTCAGCTGGTTGTATGGCCACAAAGCAGATTCTCCATTCAATGGGTTTTTGGTGCAGATGGGTCACCACATGAATAAGGGATGTTTGAAATATGATAAATCTTCTTCTTTAGGTATCTTCTTCATTTGCTTTATATGTTTAAAAATCTTTTTCCAATGGTCGCTAAAAATAATCAATGTGCTGCACAAGTTGTGGTACGTGTTTCGTCCCCCTTAGCAGAGACATTCCGTTTGATAACTGCTATGTTTGCTCTACCATCGTGTGTGATTTTGTCTGATAAGAGCCATCACTCCCAGCATTCTGTCTATTGGAGTTATTGGGAAAGACTTCTTTCTTTTGCTAGGTGCTTCTTTTGATTGATACCGTTCTCACTTATATTCATTAATTTCACAGTGGAGTTGTTGTTGTTGTGGTCTTCAGTCCTGAGACTGGTTTGATGCAGCTCTCCATGCTACTCTATCCTGTGCAAGCTTCTTCATCTCCCAGTACCTACTGCAACCTACATCCTTCTGAATCTCCTTAGTGTATTGGTCTCTTGGTCTCCCTCTACGATTTTTACCTTCCACGCTGCCCTCCAATGCTAAAGTTCTGATCCCTTGATGCCTCAAAACATGTCCTACCAACCGATCCCTTCTTTTAGTCAAGTTGTGCCACAAACTTCTCTTCTCCCCAATCCTATTCAATACCTCCTCATTAGTTACGTGATCTACCCACCTTATCTTCAGCATTATTCTGTAGCACCACATTTCGAAAGCTTCTATTCTCTTCTTGTCCAAACTAGTTATCGTCCATGTCTCACTTCCATACATGGCTACACTCCATACAAATACTTTCAGAAACGACTTCCTGACACCTAAATCTATACTCGATGTTAACAAATTTCTCTTCTTGAGACACATTTTCCTTGCCATTGCCAGTCTACATTTTACATCCTCTCTACTTCGAACATCATCGGTTATTTTACTCCGTAAATAGCAAAACTCCTTTACTACTTTAAGTGTCTCATTTCCTAATCTAATCCCCTCAGCATCACCCGATTTAATTTGACTACATTCCATTATCCTCGTTTTGCTTTTGTTGATGTTCATCTTATATCCTCCTTTCAAGACATTGTCCATTCCGTTCAACTGCTCTTCCAAGTCCTTTGCTGTCTCTGACAGAATTACAACGTCATCGGCGAACCTCAAAGTTTTTACTTCTTCTCCATGAATTTTAATACCTACTCCGAACTTTTCTTTTGTTTCCTTTACTGCTTGCTCAATATACAGCTTGAATAACATCGGGGAGAGGCTACAACCCTGTCTCACTCCTTTCCCAACCACTGCTTCCCTTTCATGCCCCTCGACTCTTATAACTGCCATCTGGTTTCTGTACAAATTGTAAATAGCCTTTCGCTCCCTGTATTTTACCCCTGCCACCTTCAGAATTTGAAAGAGAGTATTCCAGTCAACATTGTCAAAAGCTTTCTCTAAGTCTACAAATGCTAGAAACGTAGGTTTGCCTTTTCTTAATCTTTCTTCCAAGATAAGTCGTAAGGTCAGTATTGCCTCACGTGTTCCAACATTTCTACGGAATCCAAACTGATCTTCCCCGAGGTCGGCTTCTACCAGTTTTTCCATTCGTCTGTAAAGAATTCGCGTTAGTATTTTGCAGCTGTGACTTATTAAACTGATAGTTCGGTAATTTTCACATCTGTCAACACCTGCTTTCTTTGGGATTGGAATTATTATATTCTTCTTGAAGTCTGAGGGTATTTCACCTGTCTCATACATCGTGCTCACTAGATGGTAGAGTTTTGTCATGACTGGCTCTCCCGAGGCCATCAGTAGTTCTAGTGGAATGTTGTCTACTCCCGGGGCCTTGTTTCGACTCAGGTCTTTCAGTGCTCTGTCAAAACAGTGGAGTAATGTATTTGAATCGTGAAATGTGGTTAAGTGTTTGTTCTTTATAGCAGGGACAGCTGGTTGTTTGGCCACAAAGCAGATTCTCCATTCAGTGGGTTTTTGGTGCAGATGGGACACCACATGCACCTTACTGAATAATGGATGTTCGGAATGTGATAAATCTTCTTGTTTAGGTATCTTCTTCATTTGCTTTATATGTTTAAAAATCTTATTCCAATGGTCACTAAAAATAATCAATGTGCTGCACAAGTTGTGGTACATGTTTCTTCCTTTTCAGCAGGGAGATTCCGCTTGATGACTTCTATGTTTGCTCTACCATCCAGTGTGATTAGGTCTGATAAGAACCATCACTCCCAGCGTTCTGTCTATTGGAGTTGTTGGGAACAAATTCTTTCTTTTGCTAGGTGCTTCTTTTGATTGATACCGTTATCACTTATACTCATCTATTTCACAGTGGAGTAATGTATTTGAATCGTGAAATGTGGTTAAGTGTTTGTTCCTTACAGCAGGGTCAGCTGGTTGTATGGCCTCAAAGCAGATTCTGCATTCAATGGGTTTTTGTTGGAGATGGGACACCACATACACCTTACTGAATAACGGATGTTCGGAACTTGATAAATCATCTTGTTTAGGTATCTCTTTCATTTGCTTTATATGTTTAATAAACTTATTCCAATGGTCACTAAAAATAATCAATGTGCTGCACAAATTGTGGTACATGTTTCTTCCCTCTCAGCAGGTAAATTCCGTTTGATGACTTCTATGTTTGTTCTACCATCGAGTGTGATTTTGTCTGATAAGAGCCATCACTCCCAGCTTTCTGTCTAATGGAGTTATTGGGAAAGACTTCTTTCTTTTGCTAGGTGCTTCTTTTGACTGATACCGTTATCACTTATATTTATCAATTTAACAGTGGAGTAATGTATTTGAATCATGAAATGTGGTTAAGTGTTTGTTCTCTACAGCAGGGTCAGCTGGTTTTATGGCCACAAAGCAGATTCTCCATTCAATGTGTTTTTGGTGCAGATGGGACATCATGTGCATCTTACTGAATAACGGAAGTAAGGGATGTGGTAAATCTTCTTATTTAGGTATCTCCTTCATTTGCTTTACATGTTTAAAAATCTTATTCCAATGGTCACTAAAAATAATCAGTGTGCTGCACAAAATGTGGTACATGTTTCTTCCCTCTCAGCAGTGACATTCCGTGTGATGACTGCTATGTTTGCCTTACCATCGTGTGTGATTTTATCTGATAAGAACCATCACTCCCAGCATTCTGTCTATTGGAGTTATCGGGAAAGACTTCTTTCTTTTGCTAGGTGCTTCTTTTGATTGATACCCTTATCACTTATATTCATCAATTTCACAGTGGAGTAATGAATTTGAATCGTGAAATGTGGTTCAGTGTTTGTTCTTTACAGCAGGATCAGCTGGTTATATGGCCACAAAGCAGATTCTCCATTCAGTGGGTTTATTGTTGGAGATGGGACACCACATACACCTTACTGAATAACGGATGTTCGGAATTTGATAAATATTCTTGTTTAGGTATCTCCTTCATTTGCTTTATATGTTTAATAATCTTATTCCAAGGTCACTAAAAATAATCAGTGTGCTGCACACATTGGGGTACATGTTTCTTCCCTCTCATCTGTGACATTCCGTTTGATGACTGCTATGTTTGCTCTACCATCGTGTGTGATTTTGTCTGATAAGAGCCATCAATCCCAGCATTCTGTCTATTGGAGTTGTTGGGAAAAAATTCATTCTTTTGCTAGGTGCTTCTTTTGATTGATACCGTTATCACTTATACTCATCAATTTCACAGTGGAGAAATGTATTTGATTCGCGAAATGTGGTTAAGCGTTTGTTCTTTGCAGCAGTGTCAGCTGGTTATATGGCCACAAAGCAGATCCTCCATTCAGTGGGTTTTTGTTGGAGATGGGACACCACATACACCTTACTGAATAACGGATGTTCGGAATGTGATAAACCTTCTTGTTTAGGTATCTCCTTCATTTGCTTTATATGTTTAAAAATCGCATTCAGCGGGGAGATTCCATTTGATGACTGCTGTGTTTGCTCTACCATCGTGTGTGATATTGTCTGATAAGAGCCATCACTCCCAGCATTTTGTCTATTGGAGTTATTGGGAAAGACTTCTTTCTTTTGCTAACTGCTTCATTTGATTGATACCCTAATCACTTATATTCATCAATTTCACAGTGGAGTAATGTATTTGATTCGTGAAATGTGGTTATGTGTTTGTTCTTTACAGCAGGGTCAGCTGGTTATATGGCCACAAAGCAGATTCTCCATTCTGTGGGTTTTTGTTGGAGATGGGACACCACCTGCACCTTACTGAATAACGGATGTTCCGAATGTGATAAACCTTCTTGTTTAGTTATCTCCTTCATTTGCTTTATATGTTTAAAAATCTTATTCCAATGGTCACTAAAAATAATCAATGCGCTGCACAAATTATGGTACATGTTTCTTCCATCACAGCAGGGAGATTCTGTTTGATGACTGCTATGTTTGTTCTACCATCGAGTGTGATTTTGTCTGATAAGAACCATCACTCCCAGCATTTTGTCTATTGCAGTTATTGGGAAAGACTTCTTTCTTTAGCTAGGTGCTTCTTTTGATTGATACGGTTATCACTTATATTAATCAATTTCACAGTGGAGTAATGTATTTGAATCATGAAATGTGGTTAAGTGTTTGTTCTTTACTGCAGGGTCAGCTGGTTGTATGGCCTCAAAGCATTTTCTGCATTCAATGGGTTTTTGTTGGAGATGGGACACCACATACACCTTACTGAATAACGGATGTTCGGAATTTGATAAATCTTCTTGTTTAGGTATCTCCTTCATTTGCTTTATATGTTTAATAATCTTATTCCAGTGGTCACTAAAAATAATAAATGTGCTGCACAAATTGTTGTACATGTTTCCTCCCTCTCAGCAGGGAGATTCCGTTTGATGACTTCTATGTTTGCTCTACCATCGAGTGTGATTTTGTCTGATAAGAGCCATCACTACCAGCATTCTGTCTATTGGAGTTATTGGGAAAGACTTCTTTCTTTTGCTAGGTGCTTCTTTTGATTGATACCGTTATCACTTATATTCATCAATTTCACAGTGGAGTAATGTATTTGAATTGTGAAATGTGGTTAAGTGTTTGTTCTCTACAGCAAGGTCAGCTGGTTTTATGGCCACAAAGCAGATTCTCCATTCAATGGGTTTTTGGTGCAGTTGGGACACCATGTGCACCTTACTGAATAACAGATGTTCGGAATGTGATAAACCTTCTTGTTTCGATATCTCCTTCATTTGCTTTATATGTTTAAAAATCTTATTCCAATGGTCACTAAAAATAATCAATGTGCTGCACAAGTTGTGGTACATGTTTATTCCCTCTTAGCAGTGAGATTCCGTTTGATGACTGCTATGTTTGCTCTACCATTGAGTGTGATTTTGTCTGATAAGAACCATCACTCCCAGCATTCTGTCTATTGGAGTTGTTGGGAAAAAATTCTTTGTTTTGCTAGGTGCTTCTTTTGATTGATACCGTTATCACTTACACTCATCAAATTCACAGTGGAGTAATGTAATTGAATCATGAAATGTGGTTAAGTGTTTGTTCTTTACAGCAGGGTCAGATGGTTGTATGGCCTCAAAGCAGATTCTGCATTCAATGGGTTTTTGTTGGAGATGGGACACCACATACACCTTACTGAATAACGGATGTTCGGAATTTGATAAATCTTCTTGTTTAGGTATCTCCTTCATTTGCTTTATATGTTTAATAATCTTATTCCAATCGTCACTAAAAATAATAAATGTGCTGCACCAAGTGTGGTACATGTTCCTCCCTCTCAGCAGGGAGATTCCGTTTGATGACTTCTATGTTTGTTCTACCATCGAGTGTGATTTTGTCTGATAAGAGCCATCAATCCCAGCATTCTGTCTATTGGAGTTGTTGGGAAAAAATTCATTCTTTTGCTAGGTGCTTCTTTTGATTGATACCGTTATCACTTATACTCATCAATTTCACAGTCGAGTAATGTATTTGATTTGCGAAATGTGGTTAAGCGTTTGTTCTTTGCAGCAGTGTCAGCTGGTTATATGGCCACAAAGCAGATTCTCCATTCAGTGGGTTTTTGTTGGAGATGGGACACCACATACACCTTACTGAATAACGGATGTTCGGAATGTGATAAACCTTCTTGTTTAGGTATCTCCTTCATTTGCTTTATATGTTTAAAAATCGCATTCAGCGGGGAGATTCCGTTTGATGACTGTTATGTTTGCTCTACCATCGTGTGTGATTTTGTCTGATAAGAGCCATCACTCCCAGCATTTTGTCTATTGGAGTTATTGGGAAAGACTTCTTTCTTTTGCTAAGTGCTTCATTTGATTGATACCCTTATCACTTATATTCATCAATTTCACAGTGGAGTAATGTATTTGAATCATGAAATGTGGTTAAGTTGTTGTTCCTTACAGCAGGTTCAGCTGGTTGTAGAGCCACAAAGCAGATTCTCCATTCAATGGGTTTTTGGTGCAGATGGGACACCATGTGCACATTACTGAATAACGGAAGTTCGGAATGTGATAAACCTTCTTGTTTAGGTATCTCCTTCATTTGCTTTATACGTTGAAAATCTTATTCCAATGGTCACTAAAAATAATCAATGTGCTGCACAAATTATGGTACATGTTTCGTCCATCACAGCAGGGAGATTCTGTTTGATGACTGCTATGTTTGTTCTACCATCGAGTGTGATTTTGTCTGATAAGAACCATCACTCCCAGCATTTTGTCTATTGCAGTTATTGGGAAAGACTTCTTTCTTTAGCTAGGTGCTTCTTTTGATTGATACGGTTATCACTTATATTAATCAATTTCACAGTGGAGTAATGTATTTGAATCATGAAATGTGGTTAAGTTGTTGTTCCTTACAGCAGGGTCAGCTGGTTGTAGCGCCACAAAGCAGAATCTCCATTCAATGGGTTTTTGGTGCTGATGGGACACCATGTGCACATTACTGAATAACGGAAGTTCGGAATGTGATAAACCTTCTTGTTTAGGTATCTCCTTCATTTGCTTTACATGTTTAAAAATCTTATTCCAATGGTCACTAAAAATAAAAAATGTGCTGCACAAATTGTGGTACATGTTTCTTCCCTCACACCAGAGAGATTCTGTTTGATGACTGCTATGTTTGTTCTACCTTCGAGTGTGATTTTGTCTGATAAGAACCATCACTCCCAGCATTCTGTCTATTGGAGTTGTTGGGAAAGACTTCTTTCTTTTGCTAGGTGCTTCATTTGATTGATACCGTAATCAATTATACTCATCAATGTCACAGTGGAGTAATGTATTTGATTCGTGAAATGTGGTTACGCGTTTGTTCTTTGCAGCAGTGTCAGCTGGTTATATGGCCACAAAGCAGATTCTCCATTCAGTGGGTT
This sequence comes from Schistocerca nitens, assembly GCF_023898315.1. Taxonomy (NCBI): domain Eukaryota; kingdom Metazoa; phylum Arthropoda; class Insecta; order Orthoptera; family Acrididae; genus Schistocerca; species Schistocerca nitens. Next base: position 58,844,102 of record NC_064625.1, read on the forward strand.
TTTGTTGGAGATGGGACACCACATACACCTTACTGAATAACGGATGTTCGGAATGTGATAAACCTTCTTGTTTAGGTATCTCCTTCATTTGTTTTATATGTTTAAAAATCTTATTCCAATGGTCACTAAAAATAATTAGTGTGCTGCACAAAATGTGGTACCTGTTTCTTCCCTCTCAGCAGTGACATTCCGTGTGATGACTGCTATGTTTGCCTTACCATCGTGTGTGATTTTATCTGATAAGAACCATCACTCCCAGCATTCTGTCTAATGGAGTTATTAGGAAAGACTTCTTTCTTTTGCAAAGTGCTTCTTTTGATTGATACCGTTCTCACTTATATTAATCAATTTCACGGTGGAGTAATGTATTTGAATCGTGAAATGTGGTTAAGTGTTGCTTCTTTACAGCAGGGTCAGCTGGTTGTATGGCCACAAAGCAGATTCTCCATTCAATGGGTTTTTGGTGCAGATGGGACTCCACATGCACCTTACTGAATAAGGGATGTGCGGAATGTGATAAATCTTCTTGTTTAGGTATCTCCTTCATTTGATTTATATGTTTAATAATCTTATTCCAATTGTCACTAAAAATAATAAATGTGCTGCACAAATTGTGCTACATGTTTCTTCCCTCTCAGCAGGGAGATTCCGTTTGATGACTTCTATGTTTGCTCTACCATCGAGTGTGATTTTGTCTCATAAGAACCATCACTCCCAGCATTTTATCTATTGCAGTTATTGGGAAAGACATCTTTCTTTAGCTAGATGCTTCTTTTGATTGATACGGTTATCACTTATATTAATCAATTTCACAGTGGAGTAATGTATTTGAATCATGAAATGTGGTTAAGTGTTTGTTCTTTACAGCAGGGTCAGCTGGTTGTATGGCCTCAAAGCAGATTCTGCATTTAATGGGTTTTTGTTGGAGATGGGACACCACATACACCTTACTGAATAACGGATGTTCGGAATTTGATAAATCTTCTTGTTTAGGTATCTCCTTCATTTGCTTTATATGTTTAATAATCTTATTCCAATCGTCACTAAAAATAATAAATGTGCTGCACCAATTGTGGTACATGTTTCCTCCCTCTCAGCAGGGAGATTCCGTTTGATGACTTCTATGTTTGCTCTACCATCGAGTGTGATTTTCTCTGATAAGAACCATCACTCCCAGCATTCTGTCTATCGGAGTTATTGGGAAGGACTTCTGTCTTTTGGTAGGTACTTTATTTGATTGATACCGTTATCACTTATACTCATCAATTTGACAGAGGAGTAATGTATTTGAATCGTGAAATGTGGTTAAGTGTTGCTTCTTTACAGCAGGGTCAGCTGGTTGTATGGCCACAAAGCAGATTCTCCATTCAATGGGTTTTTGGTGCAGATGGGACTCCACGTTCACATTACTGAATAAGGGATGTTCGGAATGTGATAAATCTTCTTGTTTAGGTATCTCCTTCATTTGATTTATATGTTTAATAATCTTATTCCAATTGTCTCTAAAAATAATAAATGTGCTGCACAAATTGTGGAACATGTTTCTTCCCTCACAGCAGGGGGATTCTGTTTGATGACTGCTATGTTTGTTCTACCATCGAGTGTGATTTTGTCTGATAAGAACCGTCACTCCCAGCATTCTGTCTATTGGAGTTGTTGGGAACAAATTCTTTCTTTTGCTAGGTGCTTATTTTTATTGATACCATTGTCACTTATACTCATCAATTTCACAGTGGAGTAATGTATTTGAATCGTGAAATGTGGTTAAGTGTTTGTTCTGTACAGCAGGGTCAGCTTGTTGTATGGCCTCAAAGCAGATTCTGCATTCAATGGGTTTTTGTTGGAGATTGGACACCACATACACCTTACTGAATAACGGATGTTCGGAATTTGATAAATCATCTTGTTTAGGTATCTCCTTCTTTTGCTTTATATGTTTAATAAACTTATTCCAATGGTCACTAAAAATAATCAATGTGCTGCACAAATTGTGGTACATGTTTCTTCCCTCTCAGCAGGTAGGTTCCCTTTGTTGACTTCTATGTTTGTTCTACCATCGAGTGTGATTTTGTCTGATAAGAGCCATCACTCCCAGCATTCTGTCTAATGGAGTTATTGGGAGGGACTTCTGTCTTTTGGTAGGTACTTTATTTGATTGATACCGTTATCACTTATATTCATCAATTTCACAGAGGAGTAATGTATTTGATTCGTGAAATGTGGTTAAGTGTTTGTTCTCTACACCAGGGTCAGCTGGTTTTGTGGCCACAAAGCAAATTCTCCATTCAATGGGTTTTTGGTGCAGATGGGACACCATGTGCACATTACTGAATAACGGAAGTTCGGAATGTGATAAAGCTTCTTGTTTAGGTATCTCCTTCATTTGCTTTACATGTTTAAAAATCTTATTCCAATGGTCACTAAAAATAATAAATGTGCTGCACAAATTGTGGTACATGTTTCTTCCCTCACACCAGGGAGATTCCGTTTGATGACTGCTATGTTTGCTCTACCAACGTGTGTGATTTTGTCTGATAAGAGCCATCACTCCCAGCATTTTGTCTATTGGAGTTATTGGGAAAGACTTCTTTCTTTTGCTAAGTGCTTCATTTGATTGATACCCTTATCACTTATATTCATCAATTTCACAGTGGAGTAATGTATTTGATTCGTGAAATGTGGTTAAGTGTTTGTTCTTTACAGCAGGGTCAGCTGGTTATATGGCCACAAAGCAGATTCTCCTTTCTGTGGGTTTTTGTTGGAGATGGGACACCACCTGCACCTTACTGAATAACGGATGTTCAGAATGTGATAAACCTTCTTGTTTAGATATCTCCTTCGTTTGCTTTATATGTTTAAAAATCTTATTCCAATGGTCACTAAAAAAAATAAATGTGCTGCACAAATTATGGTACATGTTTCTTCCATCACAGCAGGGAGATTCTGTTTGATGACTGCTATGTTTGTTCTATCATCGAGTGTCATTTTGTCTGATAAGAATCATCACTCCCAGCATTTTGTCTATTGCAGTTATTGGGAAAGATATCTTTCTTTAGCTAGATGCTTCTTTTGATTGATACGGTTATCACTTCTATTAATCAATTTCACAGTGGAGTAATGTATTTGAATCATGAAATGTGGTTAAGTGTTTGTTCTTTACAGCAGGGTCAGATGGTTGTATGGCCTCAAAGCAGATTCTGCATTCAATGGGTTTTTGTTGGAGATGGGACACCACATACACCTTACTGAATAACGGATGTTCGGAATTTGATAAATCTTCTTGTTTAGGTATCTCCTTCATTTGCTTTATATGTTTAATAATCTTATTCCAATCGTCACTAAAAATAATAAATGTGCTGCACCAATTGTGGTGAATGTTTCCTCCCTCTCAGCAGGGAGATTCCGTTTGATGACTTCTATGTTTGCTCTACCATCGAGTGTGATTTTCTCTGATAAGAACCATCACTCCCAGCATTCTGTCTATTGGAGTTATTGGGAAGGACTTCTGTCTTTTGGTAGGTACTTTATTTGATTGATACCGTTATCACTTATACTCATCAATTTAACAGAGGTGTAATGTATTTGAATCGTGAAATGTGGTTAAGTGTTGCTACTTTACAGCAGGGTCAGCTGGTTGTATGGCCACAAAGCAGATTCTCCAGTCAATGGGTTTTTGGTGCAGATGGGACTCCACGTGCACCTTACTGAATAACGGAAGTTCGGAATGTGATAAAGCTTCTTGTTTAGGTATCTCCTTCATTTGCTTTATATGTTTAAAAATCTTATTCCAATGGTCGCTAAAAATAATAAATGTGCTGCACAAATTGTGGTACATGTTTCTTCCCTCTAAGCAGGGAGATTCCGTTTGATGACTTCTATGTTTGCTCTACCATCGAGTGTGATTTTGTCTCATAAGAACCATCACTCCCAGCATTCTGTCTAATGGAGTTATTGGGAAAGACTTCTTTCTTTTGCTAGGTGCTTCTTTTGACTGATACTGTTATCACTTATATTCATCAATTTCACAGTGGAGTACTGTATTTGAATCATGAAATGTGGTTAAGTTGTTGTTCCTTACAGCAGGTTCAGCTGGTTGTAGAGCCACAAAGCAGATTCTCCATTCAATGGGTTTTTGGTGCAGATGGGACACCATGTGCACATTACTGAATAACGGAAGTTCGGAATGTGATAAACCTTCTTGTTTAGGTATCTCCTTCATTTGCTTTATACGTTTAAAAATCTTATTCCAATGGTCACTAAAAATAATCAATGTGCTGCACAAATCTTGGTACATGTTTCGTCCATCACAGCAGGGAGATTCTGTTTGATGACTGCTATGTTTGTTCTACCATCGAGTGTGATTTTGTCTGATAAGAACCATCACTCCCAGCATTTTGTCTATTGCAGTTATTGGGAAAGACTTCTTTCTTTAGCTAGGTGCTTCTTTTGATTGATACAGTTATCACTTATATTAATCAATTTCACAGTGGAGTAATGTATTTGAATCATGAAATGTGGTTAAGTTGTTGTTCCTTACAGCAGGGTCAGCTGGTTGTAGCGCCACAAAGCAGATTCTCCATTCAATGGGTTTTTGGTGCAGATGGGACACCATGTGCACATTACTGAATAACGGAAGTTCGGAATGTGATAAACCTTCTTGTTTAGGTATCTCCTTCATTTGCTTTACATGTTTAAAAATCTTATTCCAATGGTCACTAAAAATAATAAATGTGCTGCACAAATTGTGGTACATGTTTCTTCCCTCACACCAGAGAGATTCTGTTTGATGACTGCTATGTTTGTTCTACCTTCGAGTGTGATTTTGTCTGATAAGAACCATCACTCCCAGCATTCTGTCTATTGGAGTTGTTGGGAAAGACTTCTTTCTTTTGCTAGGTGCTTCATTTGATTGATACCGTAATCAATTATACTCATCAATGTCACATTGGAGTAATGTATTTGATTCGTGAAATGTGGTTAAGTGTTTGTTCTTTACAGCAGGTTCAGCTGGTTGTATGGCCTCAAAGCAGATTTTGCATTCAATGGGGTTTTGGTGCAGATGGGACACCATGTGCACCTTACTGAATAATGGAAGTTCGGAAAGTGATAAAGCTTCTTGTTTAGGTATCTCCTTCATTTGCTTTACATGTTTAAAAAACTTATTCCAATGGTCGCTAAAAATAATAAGTGTGCTGCACAAATTGCGGTACATGTTTCTTCCCTCACAGCAGGGTGATTCCGTTTGATGACTGCTATGTTTGTTCTACCATCGAGTGTGATTTTGGTAGGTACTTTATTTGATTGATACCGTTATCACTTATACTCATCAATTTGACAGAGGAGTAATGTATTTGAATCGTGAAATGTGGTTAAGTGTTGCTTCTTTACAGCAGGGTCAGCTGGTTGTATGGCCACAAAGCAGATTCTCCATTCAATGGGTTTTTGGTGCAGATGGGACTCCACGTTCACATTACTGAATAAGGGATGTTCGGAATGTGATAAATCTTCTTGTTTAGGTATCTCCTTCATTTGATTTATATGTTTAATAATCTTATTCCAATTGTCACTAAAAATAATAAATGTGCTGCACAAATTGTGGTACATGTTTCTTCCCTCTCAGCAGGGAGATTCCGTTTGATGACTTCTATGTTTGCTCTACCATCGAGTGTGATTTTGTCTCGTAAGAACCATCACTCCCAGCATTCTGTCTAATGGAGTTATTGGGAAAGACTTCTTTCTTTTGCTAGATGCTTCTTTTGACTGATACCGTTATCACTTATATTCATCAATTTCATAGTGGAGTAATGTATTTGAATAATGAAATGTGGTTAAGTGTTTGTTCTCTACAGCAGGGTCAGCTGGTTTTATGGCCACAAAGCAGATTCTCCATTCAATGGGTTTTTGGTGCAGTTGTGACACCATGTGATTCTTACTGAATAACAGCAGGGCGGAATGTGATAAAGCTTCTTGTTTAGGTATCTCCTTCATTTGCTTTACATGTTTAAAAATCTTATTCCAATGGTCACTAAAAATAATAAATGTGCTGCACAAATTGTGGAACATGTTTCTTCCCTCACAGCAGGGAGATTCTGTTTGATGACTGCTATGTTTGTTCTACCATCGAGTGTGATTTTGTCTGATAAGAACCATCACTCCCAGCATTCTGTCTATTGGAGTTGTTGGGAACAAATTCTTTCTTTTGCTAGGTGCTTATTTTTATTGATACCATTGTCACTTATACTCATCAATTTCACAGTGGAGTAATGTATTTGAATCGTGAAATGTGGTTAAGTGTTTGTTCTGTACAGCAGGGTCAGCTGGTTGTATGGCCTCAAAGCAGATTCTGCATTCAATGGGTTTTTGTTGGAGATTGGACACCACATACACCTTACTGAATAACGGATGTTCGGAATTTGATAAATCATCTTGTTTAGGTATCTCCTTCTTTTGCTTTATATGTTTAATAAACTTATTCCAATGGTCACTAAAAATAATCAATGTGCTGCACAAATTGTGGTACATGTTTCTTCCCTCTCAGCAGGTAGGTTCCCTTTGTTGACTTCTATGTTTGTTCTACCATCGAGTGTGATTTTGTCTGATAAGAGCCATCACTCCCAGCATTCTGTCTAATGGAGTAATTGGGAGGGACTTCTGTCTTTTGGTAGGTACTTTATTTGATTGATACCGTTATCACTTATATTCATCAATTTCACAGAGGAGTAATGTATTTGATTCGTGAAATGTGGTTAAGTGTTTGTTCTCTACACCAGGGTCAGCTGGTTTTGTGGCCACAAAGCAAATTCTCCATTCAATGGGTTTTTGGTGCAGATGGGACACCATGTGCACATTACTGAATAACGGAAGTTCGGAATGTGATAAAGCTTCTTGTTTAGGTATCTCCTTCATTTGCTTTACATGTTTAAAAATCTTATTCCAATGGTCACTAAAAATAATAAATGTGCTGCACAAATTGTGGTACATGTTTCTTCCCTCTCAGCAGTGGCATTCCGTTTGATGACTTCTATGTTTGCTCTACCATCGAGTGTGATTTTGTCTCATAAGAACCATCACTCCCACCATTCTGTCTATTGGAGTTATTGGGAAAGACTTCTTTCTTTTGCTAAGTGCTTCTTTTGATTGATACCGTTCTCACTTATATTAATCAATTTCGCGGTGGAGTAATGTATTTGAATCGTGAAATGTGGTTAAGTGTGGCTTCTTTACAGCAGGGTCAGCTGGTTGTATGGCCACAAAGCAGATTCTCCATTCAATGGGTTTTTGGTGCAGATGGGACTCCACATGCACCTTACTGAATAAGGGATGTTTGGAAAGTGATAAATCTTCTTGTTTAGGTATCTCCTTCATTTGATTTATAAGTTTAATAATCTTATTCCAATTGTCACTAAAAATAATAAATGTGCTGCACAAATTGTGGTACATGTTTCTTCCCTCTCAGCAGGGAGATTCCGTTTGATGACTTCTATGTTTTCTCTACCATCGAGTGTGATTTTGTCTCATAAGAACCATCACTCCCAGCATTCTGTCTAATGGAGTTATTGGGTAAGACTTCCTTCTTTTGCTAGGTGCTTCTTTTGACTGATACCGTTATCACTTATATTCATCAATTTCACAGTGGAGTAATGTATTTGAATCATGAAGTGTGGTTAAGTGTTTGTTCTTTACAGCAGGGTCAGCTGGTTGTATGGCCTCAAAGCAGATTCTGCATTCAATGGGTTTTTGTTGGAGATGGGACACCACATACACCTTACTGAATAACGGATGTTCGGAATTTGATAAATCTTCTTGTTTAGGTATCTCCTTCATTTGCTTTATATGTTTAATAATCTTATTCCAATCGTCACTAAAAATAATAAATGTGCTGCACCAATTGTGGTACATGTTCCTCCCTCTCAGCAGGGAGATTCCGTTTGATGACTTCTATGTTTGTTCTACCATCGAGTGTGATTTTGTCTGATAAGAGCCATCAATCCCAGCATTCTGTCTATTGGAGTTGGGAAAAAATTCATTCTTTTGCTATGTGCTTCTTTTGATTGATACCGTTATCACTTATACTCATCAATTTCACAGTCGAGTAATGTATTTGATTTGCGAAATGTGGTTAAGCGTTTGTTCTTTGCAGCAGTGTCAGCTGGTTATATGGCCACAAAGCAGATTCTCCATTCAGTGGGTTTTTGTTGGAGATGGGACACCACATACACCTTACTGAATAACGGATGTTCGGAATGTGATAAACCTTCTTGTTTAGGTATCTCCTTCATTTGCTTTATATGTTTAAAAATCGCATTCAGCGGGGAGATTCCGTTTGATGACTGCTATGTTTGCTCTACCAACGTGTGTGATTTTGTCTGATAAGAGCCATCACTCCCAGCATTTTGTCTATTGGAGTTATTGGGAAAGACTTCTTTCTTTTGCTAAGTGCTTCATTTGATTGATACCCTTATCACTTATATTCATCAATTTCACAGTGGAGTAATGTATTTGATTCGTGAAATGTGGTTAAGTGTTTGTTCTTTACAGCAGGGTCAGCTGGTTATATGGCCACAAAGCAGATTCTCCTTTCTGTGGGTTTTTGTTGGAGATGGGACACCACCTGCACCTTACTGAATAACGGATGTTCAGAATGTGATAAACCTTCTTGTTTAGATATCTCCTTCGTTTGCTTTATATGTTTAAAAATCTTATTCCAATGGTCACTAATAATAATAAATGTGCTGCACAAATTATGGTACATGTTTCTTCCATCACAGCAGGGAGATTCTGTTTGATGACTGCTATGTTTGTTCTATCATCGAGTGTCATTTTGTCTGATAAGAATCATCACTCCCAGCATTTTGTCTATTGCAGTTATTGGGAAAGATATCTTTCTTTAGCTAGATGCTTCTTTTGATTGATACGGTTATCACTTCTATTAATCAATTTCACAGTGGAGTAATGTATTTGAATCATGAAATGTGGTTAAGTGTTTGTTCTTTACAGCAGGGTCAGATGGTTGTATGGCCTCAAAGCAGATTCTGCATTCAATGGGTTTTTGTTGGAGATGGGACACCACATACACCTTACTGAATAACGGATGTTCGGAATTTGATAAATCTTCTTGTTTAGGTATCTCCTTCATTTGCTTTATATGTTTAATAATCTTATTCCAATCGTCACTAAAAATAATAAATGTGCTGCACCAATTGTGGTACATGTTTCCTCCCTCTCAGCAGGGAGATTCCGTTTGATGACTTCTATGTTTGCTCTACCATCGAGTGTGATTTTCTCTGATAAGAACCATCACTCCCAGCATTCTGTCTATTGGAGTTATTGGGAAGGACTTCTGTCTTTTGGTAGGTACTTTATTTGATTGATACCGTTATCACTTATACTCATCAATTTCACAGAGGTGTAATTTATTTGAATCGTGAAATGTGGTTAAGTGTTGCTACTTTACAGCAGGGTCAGCTGGTTGTATGGCCACAAAGCAGATTCTCCAGTCAATGGGTTTTTGGTGCAGATGGGACTCCACATTCACCTTACTGAATAACGGAAGTTCGGAATGTGATAAAACTTCTTGTTTAGGTATCTCCTTCATTTGCTTTATATGTTTAAAAATCTTATTCCAATGGTCGCTAAAAATAATAAATGTGCTGCACAAATTGTGGTACATGTTTCTTCCCTCTAAGCAGGGAGATTCCGTTTGATGACTTCTATGTTTGCTCTACCATCGAGTGTGATTTTGTCTCATAAGAACCATCACTCCCAGCATTCTGTCTAATGGAGTTATTGGGAAAGACTTCTTTCTTTTGCTAGGTGCTTCTTTTGACTGATACTGTTATCACTTATATTCATCAATTTCACAGTGGAGTAATGTATTTGAATCATGAAATGTGGTTAAGTGTTTGTTCTCTACAGCAGGGTCAGCTGGTTTTATGGCCACAAAGCAGATTCTCCATTCAATGGGTTTTTGGTGCAGTTGTGACACCATGTGCATCTTACTGAATAACAGAAGTTCAGAATGTGATAAAGCTTCTTGTTTAGGTATCTCCTTCATTTGATTTATATGTTTAATAATCTTATTCCAATTGTCACTAAAAATAATAAATGTGCTGCACAAATTGTGGTACATGTTTCTTCCCTCTCAGCAGGGAGATTCCGTTTGATGACTTCTATGTTTGCTCTACCATCGAGTGTGATTTTGTCTCGTAAGAACCATCACTCCCAGCATTCTGTCTAATGGAGTTATTGGGAAAGACTTCTTTCTTTTGCTAGATGCTTCTTTTGACTGATACCGTTATCACTTATATTCATCAATTTCATAGTGGAGTAATGTATTTGAATAATGAAATGTGGTTGAGTGTTTGTTCTCTACAGCAGGGTCAGCTGGTTTTATGGCCACAATGCAGATTCTCCATTCAATGGGTTTTTGGTGCAGTTGTGACACCATGTGATTCTTACTGAATAACAGCAGGGCGGAATGTGATAAAGCTTCTTGTTTAGGTATCTCCTTCATTTGCTGTACATGTTTAAAAATCTTATTCCAATGGTCACTAAAAATAATAAATGTGCTGCACAAATTGTGGAACATGTTTCTTCCCTCACAGCAGGGAGATTCTGTTTGATGACTGCTATGTTTGTTCTACCATCGAGTGTGATTTTGTCTGATAAGAACCATCACTCCCAGCATTCTGTCTATTGGAGTTGATGGGAACAAATTCTTTCTTTTGCTAGGTGCTTATTTTTATTGATACCATTGTCACTTATACTCATCAATTTCACAGTGGAGTAATGTATTTGAATCGTGAAATGTGGTTAAGTGTTTGTTCTGTACAGCAGGGTCAGCTGGTTGTATGGCCTCAAAGCAGATTCTGCATTCAATGGGTTTTTGTTGGAGATTGGACACCACATACACCTTACTGAATAACGGATGTTCGGAATTTGATAAATCATCTTGTTTAGGTATCTCCTTCTTTTGCTTTATATGTTTAATAAACTTATTCCAATGGTCACTAAAAATAATCAATGTGCTGCACAAATTGTGGTACATGTTTCTTCCCTCTCAGCAGGTAGATTCCCTTTGTTGACTTCTATGTTTGTTCTACCATCGAGTGTGATTTTGTCTGATAAGAGCCATCACTCCCAGCATTCTGTCTAATGGAGTTATTGGGAGGGACTTCTGTCTTTTGGTAGGTACTTTATTTGATTGATACCGTTATCACTTATATTCATCAATTTCACAGAGGAGTAATGTATTTGATTCGTGAAATGTGGTTAAGTGTTTGTTCTCTACACCAGGGTCAGCTGGTTTTGTGGCCACAAAGCAAATTCTCCATTCAATGGGTTTTTGGTGCAGATGGGACACCATGTGCACATTACTGAATAACGGAAGTTCGGAACGTGATAAAGCTTCTTGTTTAGGTATCTCCTTCATTTGCTTTACATGTTTAAAAATCTTATTCCAATGGTCACTAAAAATAATAAATGTGCTGCACAAATTGTGGTACATGTTTCTTCCCTCACACCAGGGAGATTCTGTTTGATGACTGCTATGTTTGTTCTACCATCGCGTGTGATTTTGTCTGATAAGAACCATCACTCCCAGCATTCTGTCTATTGGAGTTGTTGGGAAAAAATTATTTCTTTTGCTAGGTGTTTCTTTTGATTGATACCGTTATCACTTATACTCATCAATTACACAGTGGAGTAATGTATTTGAATCGTGAAAAGTGGTTAAGTGTTTGTTCTTTACAGCAGGGTCAGCTGTTTGTATGGCATCAAAGCAGATTCTGCATTCAATGGGTTTTTGTTGGAGATGGGACACCACATACACCTTACTGAATAACGGATGTTCGGAATTTGATAAATCTTCTTGTTTAGGTATCTCCTTCATTTGCTTTATATGTTTAACAATCTTATTCCAATGGTCCTAAAAAATAATCAGTGTGCTGCACAAATTGTGGTACATGTTTCTTCCCTCTCAGCAGTGGCATTCCGTTTGATGACTTCTATGTTTGCTCGACCATCGAGTATGATTTTGTCTCATAAGAACCATCACTCCCAGCATTCTGTCTAATGGAGTTATTGGGAAAGACTTCTTTCTTTTTCTAGGTGCTTCTTTTGACTGATACCGTTATCACTTATTTTCATCAATTTCACAGTGGAGTAATGTATTTGAATCATGAAATGTGGTTAAGTGTTTGTTCTCTACAGTAGGGTCAGCTGGTTTTATGGCCACAAAGCAGATTCTCCATTCAATGGGTTTTTGGTGCAGTTGTGACACCATGTGCATCTTACTGAATAACAGAAGTTTGGAATGTGCTAAAGCTTCTTGTTTAGGTATCTCCTTCATTTGCTTTACATGTTTAAAAATCTTATTCCAATGGTCACTAAAAATAATAAATGTGCTGCACAAATTGTGGTACATGTTTCTTCCCTCACAGCAGGGAGATTCCGTTTGATGACTGCTATGTTTGTTCTACCATCGAGTGTGATTTTGTCTGATAAGAACCATCACTCCAAGCATTTTGTCTATTGCAGGTATTGGGAAAGACTTCTTTCTTTAGCTAGGTTCTTCTTTTGATTGATACCGTTATCACTTATACTCATCAATTTCACAGAGGAGGAATGTATTTGAATCGTGAAATGTCGTTAAGTGTTTGTTCTCTGCAGCAGGGTCAGCTGGTTGTATGGCCTCAAAGCAGATTCTGCATTCAATGGGTTTTTGTTGGAGATGGGACACCACATACACCTTACTGAATAACGGATGTTCGGTATTTGATAAATCTTCTTGTTTAGGTATCTCCTTCATTTGCCATATATGTTTAATAATCTTATTCCAATGGTCACTAAAAATAATCAGTGTGCTGCACAAATTGTGGTACATGTTTCTTCCCTCTCAGCAGTGACATTCCGTTTGATGACTGCTACGTTAGCTCTACCATCGTGTGTGATTTTGTCTGATAAGAACCATCACTCCAAGCATTCTATCTATTGTAGTTGTTGGGAAAAAATTCTTTCTTTTGTTAGGTGGTTCTTTTGATTGATACCGTTATCACTTATACTCATCAATTTCACAGTGGAGTAATGTATTTGAATCGTGAAATGTGGTTAAGTTGTTGTTCCTTACAGCAGGGTCAGCTGGTTTTATGGCCACAAAGCAGATTCTCCATTCAACGGGTTTTTTGTGCAGATGGGACACCACATGGATAAGGGACGTTTGAAATATGATAAATCTTCTTCTTTAGGTATCTCCTTCATTTACTTTATATGTTTAATAATCTTATTCTAATGGTCCTTAAAAATAATCAGTGTGCTGCACAAATTGTGGTACATGTTTCTTCCCTCTCAGCAGTGACATTCCGTTTGATGACTGCTATGTTTGCTCTACCATCGTGTGTGATTTTGTCTTATAAGAGCCATCACTCCCACCATTCTGTCTATTGGGGTTATTGGGAAAGACTTCTTTCTTTTGCTAAGTGCTTCTTTTGATTGATACCGTTCTCACTTATATTAATCAATTTCACGGTGGGGTAATGTATTTGAATCGTGAAATGTGGTTAAGTGTTGCTTCTTTACAGCAGGGTCAGCTGGTTGTATGGCCACAAAGCAGATTCTCCGTTCAATGGGTTTTTGGTGCAGTTGTGACACCATGTGCATCTTACTGAATAACAGAAGTTCGGAATGTGATAAAGCTTCTTGTTTAGGTATCTTATTCATTTGCTTTACATGTTTAAAAATCTTATTCCAATGGTCACTAAAAATAATAAATGTGCTGCACAAATTGTGGTACATGTTTCTTCCCTTACAGCAATGAGATTCTGTTTGATGACTGCTATGTTTGTTCTACCATCGAGTGTGATTTGGTCTGATAAGAACCATCACTCCCAGCATTCTGTCTATTGGAGTTGTCGGGAAGAAATTCTTTCTTTTGCTAGGTGCTTCTTTTGATTGATACCGTTATCACTTATACTCATCAATTACAAAGTGGAGTAATGTATTTGAATCATGAAATGTGGTTAAGTGTTTGTTCTTTACAGCAGGGTCAGCTGGTTGTATGGCCTCAAAGCAGATTCTCCATTCAATGGGTTTTTGTTGGAGATGGGACACCACATACACCTTACTGAATAACGGATGTTCGGAATTTGATAAATCTTCTTGTTTAGGTATCTCCTTCATTTGGTTTATATGTTTAATAATCTTATTCCAATTGTCACTAAAAATAATAAATGTGCTGCACAAATTGTGGTACATGTTTCTTCCCTCTCAGCAGGGAGATTCTGTTTGATGACTTCTATGTTTGCTCTACCATGGAGTCTGATTTTGTCTCATAAGAACCATCACTCCCAGCATTCTGTCTATTGGAGTTATTGGGAAAAAATTATTTCTTTTGCTAAGTGCTTCTTTTGATTGATACCGTTATCACTTATACTCATCAATTTCACAGTGGAGTAATGTATTTGAATCGTGAAATGTGGTTAAGTGTTTGTTCTTTACAGCAGGTTCAGCTGGTTGTATGGCCTCAAAGCAGATTTTGCATTCAATGGGGTTTTGGTGCAGATGGGACACCATGTGCACCTTACTGAATAATGGAAGTTCGGAAAGTGATAAAGCTTCTTGTTTAGGTATCTCCTTCATTTGCTTTACATGTTTAAAAAACTTATTCCAATGGTCGCTAAAAATAATAAGTGTGCTGCACAAATTGCGGTACATGTTTCTTCCCTCACAGCAGGGTGATTCCGTTTGATGACTGCTATGTTTGTTCTACCATCGAGTGTGATTTTGTCTGATAAGAACCATCACTCCCAGCATTTTGTCTATTCCAGTCATTGGGAAAGACTTCTTTCTTTAGCTAGGTTCCTCTTTTGATTGATACCATTATCACTTATATTCATCAATTTCACAGTGGAGTAATGCATTTGAATCGTGAAATGTGGTTAAGTGTTTGTACTCTACAGCACGGTCAGCTGGTTTTATGGCCACAAAGCAGATTCTCCATTCAATGGGGTTTTGGTGCAGATGGGACACCATGTGCACCTTACTGAATAACGGAAGTTGGGAATGTGATAAAGCTTCTTGTTTAGGTATCTCCTTCATTTGCTTTATATGTTAAATAATCTTATTCCAATGGTCACTAAAAATAATCAGTGTGCTGCACAAATTGTGGTACATGTTTCTTCCCTCTCAGTGGGGAGATTCCGTTTGATGACTGCTATGTTTGTCCTACCATCGAGTGTGATTGTGTTGGATAAGTACCACCACTCCCAGCATACTTTCTATTGCAGTTATTGGGAAAGACTTCATTCTTTTGCTAGGTGCTTCATTTGATTGATACCCTTATTATTTATATTCATCAATTTCACAGTGGAGTAATGTATTTGATTCGTGAAATGTGGTCAATTGTTTGTTCTTTACAGCAGGGTCAGCTGGTTATATGGCCACAAAGCAGATTCTCCATGCAGTGGGTTTTTGTTGGAGATGGGACTGAATGACGGATGTTCGGAATTTGATAAATCTTCTTGTTTAGGTATCTCCTTCATTTGCTTTATATGTTTAATAATCTTATTCCAATGGTCACTAAAAATAATCAGTGTGCTGCACAAATTGTGGTACATGTTTCTTCCCTCTCAGCACTGACATTCCGTTTGATGACTGCTATGTTTGCTCTACCATCGTGTGTGATTTTGTCTGATAAGAGCCATCACTCCCAGCATTCTGTCTATTGGAGTTATTGGAAAAGACTTCTTTCTTATGCTAAGTGCTTCTTTTGATTGATACCGTTCTCACTTATATTAATCAATTTCACAGTGGAGTAATGTATTTGAATCGTGAAATGTGGTTAAGTGTCGCTTCTTTACAGCAGGGTCAGCTGGTTGTATGGCCTCAAAGCAGATTCTGCATTCAATGGGTTTTTGTTGGAGAAGGGGACACCACATACACCTTACTGAATAACGGATGTTCGGAACTTGATAAATCTTCTTGTTTAGGTATCTCCTTCATTTGCTTTATATGTTTAATAATCTTATTCCAATGGTCACTAAAAATAATCAGTGTGCTGCACAAATTGTGGTACATGTTTCTTCCCTCTCAGCACTGACATTCCGTTTGATGACTGCTATGTTTGCTCTACCATCGTGTGTGATTTTGTCTGATAAGAGCCATGACTCCCAGCATTCTGTCTATTGGAGTTATTGGAAAAGACTTCTTTCTTATGCTAAGTGCTTCTTTTGATTGATACCGTTCTCACTTATATTCATCAATTTCACAGTGGGGTAATGTATTTGAATCATGAAATGTGGTTAAGTGTTTGTTCTCAACAGCAGGGTCAGCTGGTTTTATGGCCACAAAGCAGATTTTCCATTCAATGGGTTTTTGGTGCAGTTGTGACACCATGTGCATCTTACTGAATAACAGAAGTTCGGAATGTGATGAAGCTTCTTGTTTAGGTTTCTCCTTCATTTGCTTTACATGTTGAAAAATCTTATTCCAATGGTCACTAAAAATAATAAATGTGCTGCACAAATTGTGGTACATGTTTCTTCCCTCTCAGCAGGTAGATTCCGTTGGATGACTTTTATGTTTGCTCTACCATCGAGTGTGATTTTATCTGATAAAAACCATCACTTCCAGCATTCTGTCTATTGGAGTTATTGGGAAGGACTTCCGTCTTTTGGTAGGTACTTTACTTGATTGATACCATTATCACATATATTCATCAATTTCACTGTGGAGTAATGTATTTGAATCGTGAAATGTGGTTAAGTGTTTGTTCTCTACAGCAGGATCAGCTGGTTTTATGGCCACAAAGCAGATTCTCCATTCAATGGGTTTTTGGTGCAGATGGGACACCATGTGCACCTTACTGAATAACGGAAGTTCGGAATGTGATAAAGCTTCTTGTTTAGGTATCTCCTTCATTTGCTTTATATGTTAAATAATCTTATTCCAATGGTCACTAAAAATAATCAGTGTGCTGCACAAATTGTGGTACATGTTTCTTCCCTCTCAGCAGTGACATTCTGTTTGATGACTGCTATGTTTGCTCTACCATCGTGTGTGATTTTGTCTGATAAGAGCCATCACTCCCAGCATTCTGTCTATTGGAGTTATTGGGAAAGACTTCTTTCTTTTGCTAAGTGCTTCTTTAGATTGATACCGTTCTCACTTATATTAATCAATTTCACAGTGGAGTAATGTATTTGAATCGTGGTTAAGTGTTGCTTCTTTACAGCAGGGTCAGCTGGTTGTATGGCCACAAAGCATATTCTCCATTCAATGGGTTTTTGGTGCAGATGGGACACCACATGAATAAGGGATGTTTGAAATATGATAAATCTACTTCTTTAGGTATCTCCTTCATTTGCTTTATATGTTTAATAATCTTATTCCAATCGTCACTAAAAATAATAAATGTGCTGCACAAATTGTGGTACATGTTTCTTCCCTCTCAGTGGGGAGATTCCGTTTGATGACTGCTATGTTTGTTCTACCATCGAGTGTGATTTTGTTGGATAAGTACCACCACTCCCAGCATTCTTTCTATTGCAGTTATTGGGAAAGACTTCATTCTTTTGCTATTTGCTTCATTTGATTGATACCCTTATTACTTATATTCATCAATTTCACAGTGGAGTAATGTATTTGATTCGTGAAATGTGGTCAATTGTTTGTTCTTTACAGCAGGGTCAGCTGGTTATATGGCCACAAAGCAGATTCTCCATGCAGTGGGTTTTTGTTGGAGATGGGACTGAATGACGGATGTTCGGAATTTGATAAATCTTCTTGTTTAGGTATCTCCTTCATTTGCTTTATATGTTTAATAATCTTATTCCAATGGTCACTAAAAATAATCAGTGTGCTGCACAAATTGTGGTACATGTTTCTTCCCTCTCAGCACTGACATTCCGTTTGATGACTGCTATGTTTGCTCTACCATCGTGTGTGATTTTGTCTGATAAGAGCCATCACTCCCAGCATTCTGTCTATTGGAGTTATTGGAAAAGACTTCTTTCTTATGCTAAGTGCTTCTTTTGATTGATACCGTTCTCACTTATATTAATCAATTTCACAGTGGAGTAATGTATTTGAATCGTGAAATGTGGTTAAGTGTCGCTTCTTTACAGCAGGGTCAGCTGGTTGTATGGCCTCAAAGCAGAATCTGCATTCAATGGGTTTTTGTTGGAGAAGGGGACACCACATACACCTTACTGAATAACGGATGTTTGGAATTTGATAAATCTTCTTGTTTAGGTATCTCCTTCATTTGCTTTATATGTTTAATAATCTTATTCTAATGGTCACTAAAAATAATCAGTCTGCTGCACAAATTGTGGTACATGTTTCTTCCCTCTCAGCAAGTAGATTCCGTTGCATGACTTTTATGTTTGCTCTACCATCGAGTGTGATTTTGTCTCATAAGAACCATCACTCCCAGCATTCTGTCTATTGGAGTTATTGGGAAAGATTTCTTTCTTTTGCTAGGTGCTTCTTTTGATTGGTACCGTTATCACTTATATTCATCAATTTCACAGTGGGGTAATGTATTTGAATCATGAAATGTGGTTAAGTGTTGTTTCTTTACAGCAGGGTCAGCTGGTTTTTTGGCCACAAACCAGATTCTCCATTCAATGGGTTTTTGGTGCAGATGGGACACCACATGCACCTTACTGAATAACGGAAGTTTGGAATGTGATAAACCTTCTTCTTTAGGTATCTCCTTCATTTGCTTTATTTGTTTAAATATCTTATTCCAATGGTCACTAAAAATAATAAATGTGCTGCACAAAGTGTGGTGCATGTTTCTTCCTTCTCAGCGGCGAGATTCCGTTTGATGACTGCTATGTTTGTTCTACTATCGAGTGTGGTTTTGTTGGATAAGTACCAGCACTCTCAGCGTTCTGTCTATGGCAGTCATTGGGAAAGACTTCATTATTTTTTTAGGTACTTCATTTGATTGATACCCTTATCACTTATATTCATCAATTTCACAGTGGAGTAATGAATTTGAATCGTAAAATGTGGTTAAGCGTTTGTTCTTTGCAGCAGTGTCAGCTGGTTATATGGCCACAAAGCAGATTCTCCATTCGGTGGGTTTTTGTTGGAGATGGGACACCACATACACCTTACTGTGAATAACGGATGTTCGGAATGTGATAAACCTTCTTGTTTAGGTATCTCCTTCATTTGCTTTATATGTTTAAAAATCGCATTCAGCAAGGAGATTCTGTTTGATGACTGCTATGTTTGCTCTACCATCGTGTGTGATTTTGTGTGATAAGCCTCATCACTCCCAGCATTCTGTCTAATGGAGTTATTGGGAAAGACTTCTTTCTTTTGCTAGGTGCCTTTTTTGATTGATACCGTTATCACTTATATTCATCAATTTCACAGTGGAGTAATGTATTTGAATCATGAAATGTGGTTAAGTGTTTGTTCTCTACAGCAGGGTCAGCTGGTTTTATGGCCACAAAGCAGATTCTCCATTCAATGGGTTTTTGGTGCAGTTGTGACACCATGTGCATCTTACTGAATAACAGAAGTTCGGAATGTGATAAAGCTTCTTGTTTAGGTATCTCCTTCATTTGCTTTACACGTTTAAAAATCTTATTCAAATGGTCACTAAAAATAATAAATGTGCTGCACAAACTGTGGTACATGTTTCTTCCCTCACAGCAGGGAGATTCTGTTTGATGACTGCTATGTTTGTTCTACTATCGAGTGTGATTTTGTCTGATAAGAACCATCACTCCCAGCATTCTGTCTATTGGAGTTGTTGGGAACAAATTCTTTCTTTTGCTAGGTGCTTGTTTTGATTGATACCGTTATCACTAATATTCATCAAATTCACAGTGGAGGAATGTATTTGAATCGTGATATGTGGTTAAGTGTTTGTTCTCTATAGCAGGTTCAGCTGGTTTTATGGCCACAAAGCAGATTCTCCATTCAATGGGTTTTTGGTGCAGTTGGGACCCTATGTGCACCTTACTGAATAACGGAAGTTCAGAATGTGATAAAGCTTCTTGCATTTCCTTTATATGTTTTAATATCTTATTCCAATGGTCGCTAAAAATATCCAATGTGTTGCACAAATTGTGGTACATGTTTCTTCCCTCTCAGCAGTGACATTCCGTTTGATGACTGCTATGTTTGCTCTACCATCGTGTGTGATTTTTTCTGATAAGAGCCATCACTCCCAGCATTCTGTCTATTGGAGTTATTGGGAAAGACTTCTTTCTTTTGCTAAGTGCTTCTTTTGATTGATACCGTTCTCACTTATATTAATCAATTTCACAGTGGAGTAATGTATTTGAATCGCGAAATGTGGTTAAGTGTTGCTTCTTTACAGCAGGGTCAGCTGGTTGTATGGCCACAAAGCAGATTCTCCATTCAATGCGTTTTTGGTGCAGATGGGATTCCACATGCACCTTACTGAATAAGGGATGTTCGGAATGTGATAAATCTTCTGGTTTAGGTATCTCCTTCATTTGCTTTATATGTTTAAAAATCTTATTCCAATGGTCACTAGAAATAATCAGTGTGCTGCACAAAATGTGGTACATGTTTCTTCCCTCTCAGCAGTGACATTCCGTGTGATGACTGCTATGTTTGCTTTACCATCGTGTGTTATTTTATCTGATAAGAACCATCACTCCCAGCATTCTGTCTATTGGAGTTATCGGGAAAGACTTCTTTCTTTTGTTAGGTACTTCATATGATTGATACCGTTATCACTTATACTCATCAATTTCACAGTGGAGTAATGTATTTGATTCGTGAAATGTGGTTAAGTGTTTGGTCTTTACAGCAGGGTCAGCTGGTTTTATGGCCACAAAGCAGATTCTCCATTCAATGGGGTTTTGGTGCAGATGGGACACCATGTGCACCTTACTGAAAATGGAAGTTCGGAAAGTGATAAAGCTTCTTGTTTAGGTATCTCCTTCATTTGCTTTCAATGTTTAAAAATCTTATTCCAATGGTCACTAAAAGTATTAAATGTGCAGCACAAATTGTGGTACATGTTTCTTCCCTCACAGCAGGGAGATTCCGTTTGATGACTGCTATGTTTGTTCTACCATCGAGTGTGATTTTGTCTGATAAGAACCATCACTGCCAGCATTTTGTCTATTGCAGTTATTGGGAAACACTTCTTTCTTTAGCTAGGTTCTTCTTTTGATTGATACCGTTATCACTTATATTCATCAATTTCACAGTGGAGTAATGTATTTGAATCGTGAAATTTGGTTAAGTGTTTGTTCTCTACAGCAGGGTCAGCTGGTTGTATGGCCACAAAGCAGATTCTCCATTCAATGGGTTTTTGGTGCAGATGGGACACCACATGAATAAGGGATGTTTGAAATATGATAAATCTTCTTCTTTAGGTATCTCCTTCATTTGCTTTACATGTTGAAAAATCTTATTCCAATGGTCACTAAAAATAATAAATGTGCTGCACAAATTGTGGTACATGTTTCTTCCCTCACAGCAAGGAGATTCTGTTTGATGACTGCTATGTTTGTTCTACCATCGAGTGTCATTTTGTCTGATAAGAACCATCACTTCCAGCATTCTGTCTATTGGAGTTGTTGGGAAAAAATTCTTTCTTTTGCTAGGTGCTTCTTTTGATTGATACCGTTCTCACTTATATTAATCAATTTCACAGTGGAGTAATGTATTTGAATTGTGAAATGTGGTTAAGTGTTTGTTCTTTACAGCAGGGTCAGCTGGTTGTTTGGCCACAAAGCAGATTCTCCATTTAATGGGTTTTTGATGCAGATGGGACACCATGTGCACCTTACTGAATAACGGAAGTTCGGAATGTGATAAAGCTTCTTGTTTAGGTCACTCCTTCATTTGCTTTACAAGTTGAAAAATCTTATTCCAATGGTCACTAAAAACAATAAATGTGCTGCACAAATTGTGGTACATGTTTTTCCCTCACAGCAAGGAGATTCTGTTTGATGACTGCTATGTTTGCTCTACCATCGTGTGTGATTTTGTCTGATAAGAGCCATCACTCCCAGCATTCTGTCTATTGGAGTTATTGGGAAAGACTTCTTTCTTTTGCTAAGTGCTTCTTTTGATTGATACCATTCTCACTTATATTAATCATTTTCACAGTGGAGTAATGTATTTGAATCGTGAAATGTGGTTAAGTGTTGCTTCTTTACAGCAGGGTCAGCTGGTTTTTTGGCCACAAAGCAGATTTTCCATTCAATGTGTTTTTGGTGCAGATGGGACACCATGTGCATCTTACTGAATAACGGAAGTTAGGAATGTGGTAAATCTTCTTATTTAGGTATCTCCTTCATTTGCTTTACATTTTTAAATATCTTATTCCAATGGTCACTAAAAATAATAAATGTGCTGCACAAATTGTGGTTCATGTTTCTTCCCTCACAGCAGGGAGATTCTGTTTGATGACTGCTATGTTTGTTCTACCATCGAGTGTGATTTTGTCTGATAAGAACCATCACTCCCAGCTTTCTGTCTATTGGAGTTGTCGGGAAAAAATTGTTTCTATTGCTAGGTGCTGCTTTTGATTGATAACGTTATCACATATACTCATCAATTTCACAGTGGAGTAATGTATTTGAATCGTGAAATGTGGTTAAGTGTTTCTTCACTACAGCAGGGTCAGCTGGTTGTATGGCCACAAAGCAGATTCCCCATTCAGTGGGTTTTTGTTGGAGATGGGACACCACATACACCTTACTGAATAACGGATGTTGGGAATGTGATAAACCTTCTTGTTTAGGTATCTCTTTCATTTGCTTTATATGTTTAATAATCTTATTCCAATCGTCACTAAAAATAATAAATGTGCTGCACATATTGTGGTACATGTTTCTTCCCTCTCAGCAGGGAGATTCCGTTTGATGACTTCTATGTTTGCTCTACCATCGAGTGTGATATTATCTGATAAGAACCATCACTCCCAGAATTCTGTCTATTGGAGTTATCGGGAAAGACTTCTTTCTTTTGTTAGGTGCTTCATTTGATTGATACCGTTATCACTTATACACATCAATTTCACAGTGGAGTAATGTATTTCATTCGTAAATTTGTGGTTAACTGTTTGTTCTTTACAGCAGGGTCAGCTGGTTCTACGGCCACAAAGCAGATTCTCCATTCAATGGGTTTTTGGTACAGATGGGACACCACATGGATAAGGGATGTTTGGAATATGTTAAATCTTCTTGTTTAGGTATCTCCTTCATTTGCTTTATATGTTTAGAAATCTTATTCCAATGGTCACTAAAAATAATAAATGTGCATGTTTCTTCCATCTCAGCGGGGAGATTCCGTTTGATGACTGCTATATTTGTTCTACCATAGAGTGTGATTTTGTTGGATAAGTACCACCACTCGCAGCATTCTGTCTATTGCAGTTATTGGGAAAATCTTCTTTCTTTTGCTAGGTGCTTCATTTGATTGATACCCTTATCACTTATATTCATCAATTTCACAGTGGAGTATTGTATTTGAATCGTGAAATTTGGTTAAGTGTTTGTTCTCTACAGCAGGGTCATCTGGATGTATGGCCACAAAGCAGATTCTCCATTCAATGGGTTTGTGGTGCAGATGGGACACCACGTGCACCTTACTGAATAAGGGATGTTCGGAATGTGATAAATCTTCTTGTTTAGGTATCTCCTTCATTTGCTTTACATGTTTAAAAATCTTATTCCAATGGTCACTAAAAATAATCAATGTGCTGCACAAGTTGTGGTACATGTTTCTTCCCTCACAGCAGGGAGATTTTGTTTGATGACTGCTATGTTTGTTCTACCATCGAGTGTGATTTCGTCTGATAAGAACCATCACTCCCAACATTCTGTCTATTGGAGTTGTCGGGAAGAAATTCTTTCTTTTGCTAGGTGCTTCTTTTGATTGATACCGTTATCACTTATACTCATCAATTACAAAGTGGAATAATGTATTTGAATCATGAAATGTGGTTAAGTGTTTGTTCTTTACAGCAGGGTCAGCTGGTTGTATGGCCTCAAAGCAGATTCTCCATTCAATGGGTTTTTGTTGGAGATGGGACACCACATACACCTTACTGAATAACGGATGTTCGGAATTTAATAAATCTTCTTGTTTAGGTATCTCCTTCATTTGATTTATATGTTTGATAATCTTATTCCAATTGTCACTAAAAATAATAAATGTGCTGCACAAATTGTGGTACATGTTTCTTCCCTCACAGCAGGGAGATTCCGTTTGATGACTGCTATGTTTGCTCTACCATCGTGTGTGATTTTGTCTGATAAGAGCCATCAATCCCAGCATTCTGTCTATTGGAGTTGTTGGGAAAAAATTCATTCTTTTGCTAGGTGCTTCTTTTGATTGATACCGTTATCACTTATACTCATCAATTTCACAGTGGAGTAATGTATTTGATTCGTGAAATGTGGTTAAGCATTTGTTCTTTGCAGCAGTGTCAGCTGGTTATGGCCACAAAGCAGATTCTCCATTCAGTGGGTTTTTGTTGGAGTTGGGTCACCACATACACCTTACTGAATAACGGATGTTCGGAATGTGATAAACCTTCTTGTTTAGGTATCTCCATCGTTTGCTTTACATGTTTAAAAAACTTATTCCAATGGTCGCTAAAAATAATAAATGTGCTGCACAAATTGTGGTACATGTTTCTTCCCTCACAGCAGGGAGATTCTGTTTGATGATTGCTATGTTAGTTCTACCATCGAGTGTGATTTTGTCTGATCAGAACCATCACTCCCAGCATTTTGTCTATTGCAGTTATTGGGAAAGACTTCTTTCCTTAGCTAGGTTCTTCTTTTGATTGATACCGTTATCACTTATATTCATCAATTCCACAGTGGAGTAATGTATTTGAATCGTGAAATGTGGTTATGTGTTTGTTCTCTACAGCAGGGTCAGCTGGTTGTATGGCCACAAAGCAGATTCTCCATTCAATGGGTTTTTGGTGCAGTTGGGACACCACATGAATAAGGGATGTTTGAAATTCGATAAATCTTCTTGTTTAGGCATCTCCTTCATTTATTGGTCGGTTTGGTGCCGTGGACATGAGCGAGGATCTTAAGATTTCGCATGAACCGAGGACTGGCAGCCACGTATCACGAGAAAATGTGAAAAGTGTTAATATGTAGTAAAAACCTTCGAAAATCTCCGTGTTTCGTCATTCACCATGGAATCGATATAACGCGAGATCGTCACATTGGTCGCATTTCTCTCTGAAACGGTTACATTTATGGTCTGCCAGCCCTTGTCGCGTGCTGCGGTATGTGGGGACAATACAAGCAGCACAGTAGAACACAGGAGAAGCATCTAAGTTGATGCAATCGCCCAGTAAGAAGAGCTACATTTATAGTTTTAGTTATCGATTATTGAATTATTGGTCGGTTTGGTGCCTTGGACATGACCGAGGACCTTAAGATTTTGCATGAACCGAGGACTGGCACCCACGTAACACGAGAAAATGTGAAAAGTGTTAATATGTAGTAAAAGCCTTAGAAAATCTCCGTGTGTCGTCATTCACCATCGAATCGATATAACGCGAGATCGTCACATTGGTCGCATTTCTCTCTGAAACGGTTACATTTATGGTCTGCCAGCCCTTGTCGCGTGCTGCGGTATGTGGGGACAATACAAGCAGCACAGTAGAACACAGGAGAAGCATCTAAGTTAATGCAATCGCCCAGTAAGCAGAGCTACATTTATAGTTTTAGTTATCGATTATTGAATTATTGGTCGGTTTGGTGCCTTGGACATGACCGAGGACCTTAAGATTTTGCATGAACCGACGACTGGCACCCACCTAACACGAGAAAATGTGAAAAGTGTTAATATGTAGTAAAAACCTTAGAAAATCTCCGTGTTTCGTCATTCACCATCGAATCGATATAACGCGAGATGGTCACATCGGTCACATTTCTCTCTGAAACGGTTACATTTATGGTCTGCCAGCCCTTGTCGCGTGCTGCGGTATGTGGGGAATATACAAGCAGCACAGTAGAACACAGGAGAAGCATCTAAGTTGATACAATCGCCCAGTAAGAAGAGCTACATTTATAGTTTTAGTTATCGATTATTGAATTATTGGTTGGTTTGGTGCCTTGGACATGACCGAGGACCTTAAGATTTTGCATGAACCGAGGACTGGCAGCCACGTAACACAAGAAATTGTGAAAAGTGTTAATATGTAGTAAAAACCTTAGAAAATCTCCGTGTTTCGTCATTCACCATCGAATCGATATAACGCGAGATCGTCACATTGGTCGCATTTCTCTCTGAAACGGTTACATTTATGGTCTGCCAGCCCTTGTCGCGTGCTGCGGTACGTGGGGACAATACAAGCAGCACAGTAGAACACAGAAGAAGCATCTAAGTTGATGCAATCGCCCAGTAGGGGAGAGTGGGGGAAATACACGCACCCAAGGAAAAATCGATGTGAACCATTCGTTACGTCATTAAAACCTACGAAAATAAGTACATACCATACAATGGACATTTCTTCACATATTCCAATCGTCTGTAAATAGTTATAAACAGTACCTTAATTTTGAACATTAAAATAAAAAAAAGTGCAAATGCGTGGTATTCCCCACCCCTGAGGGTAATGACACGCAAAGTACTGGGTAATAGCACGCAAAACAAACAAATTATAAAAATGTACAATACTTGCTATTTTTGTTTGCTTATTAGTTACTACAAATAGTAAACAGTATATTTAAGATCGAAATAATGTAATTCTACAAACATCTTTTATAATTTTCGTTTCTTACATTTTACTGATGTGAAAACAGTTCATTTTCTAATACAGCAAAAATCGCACTTGTAACCTTTTTGGAGTGTTCCAGCCACTACATTCTTCATGACTCCATCTGCTAGAAGAAATACATCGATACTATAGATCTCCTTCTTTCCCAAACTCTCCACAAACTAAACAGACATCTTGTGAAATCGCCAATGGATCAATATCATCCATTTCATCGTCATCACAAATGTTCTGCAAGTCCAGATTTAGGTCATCCTCGTTGCTACTTTCACTTTCTTGGCGGTGTTTCTTTTTATATGTCTGTTTCTGTTTCGAGACTTTTTTAAGTTGCAGATTTCTCCACTTATCTGCTTTCTCCTTATGATTTCTTTTCTTGCTTCCTTCAGCTTTCTTTTTCATGGCTTCTTTTTGTTTCTTTATTGATAACTCTGTTAGCAGTTTATTCTTCTCTGGAGTTGCTGTCAGGATCACTGACTTTCCCTTAGGCTTTCCCTTGGCTTGTTTCGTCTTAGGAAGAAGTTGGAACAGGAGATATGTGAAATACACTAACATGCTTGACACATGCACTTTTAGTTGATGTTGTTGTGACCTCTTCTAGGCCTACTAGAAGTGGAACATCTTCTGCTGGAGATCCAGGAATCTGTTCTTGACTCATTTTGTGGATATGTGGCTCGTTTGAAGATGCAACCACTTCATTTCCATTTGTTGCATCGGAACCTCTTCATCTTCAAGGACAACATCTCTTAAAATCTCACATTGTTGTAAGTCGTCATGCTGAAATTTGTTTGGATTGAAAGAGCAAATCCCACCTGCCTTAAACCCTGACTGCCCTTTGTCCATGGTAGTGACCTTAATATATGCCTTATTAAAAAGTTCTGCTAACTCACATGGTGTAATTTTTTGATACACCTGTGACTTCATATACATGTCACATTCATGACTGAAGGCTGCTTTCAAAGAAGAAAAGAATGGAACATCTAGTGGTTGAGGCTTGTGAGAAGTGTGTGGAGGTATGGTTACCATGACAATAGAATGTTTTTTACAAAATTCAAAAATTTCAAGTGAAATGTGGCTGCTGTGATTATCTAAAATCAGCAGCACAGGGTAATCAATAGTTGATTTTACATTGTTCAGAAAATCTTGGATCCATTTGAAAAATAATGACTCATTGGACCAGCCATTGACGGAACAACCATATATTGTTCCAACTAGTCCACCTTTACTTAAGAGATATGACATCCTCTTCCTGGGGAAGATAAACATAGGGGGGATGTAGGTACCAGCAGTACTGAAACAGTCAAGTTTTTCCCCCTTTCCCAAGACGTGGCCCCACCTTTAGGAGCCAACATTCTCTCCAGCTTTTGTACAGTATTTATCCCCATTTCCATCGACGTTGAACACTCTCCCCTCTTTAAATTTATATTTTTCAAAGACATGTACTAAGTTTTTAAAATATGCATTAACCTCTTCTTCATTAAATGCCTGTATTCTGTTAATGCTAGTTGCTTCAGGTTCTCCCATGCTAATACTTAGGTTTCTTTTTAAAAATAGAGTTAGCCAATCCTTTCCAGCTAACCCGGATGACTTATCGAATTTGTATGCAATGTTGTTAGCCTCTGCATACTCAAATGCAATCTTTCGCAGCTGGGTGCATGTAGTGCCATAGAGCAGCTTGGCCATTGTAATAACATGATCCCTAATCTTATTTTCCTGTTCTGTCGAAAATGTTGGGTTTTTTCCAAGTTTTGGACCCTCGGTATTTTTAACGTTCATTCTCGTTCGCAGAGTAGATTCATGAATTCCCGAAAGCTCTTGATACTTCTCTTATTTTTCATCCAGATTTGACGGCATCAAGAGCCTTACAAAGTTCCTCTTTCGTCCAACTTGCTTTCTGAGTTTTTCTTCAATAATATCGACCCATCTGAAATTAAAAAAAAAAAAAAAACTCGTTAGTATCAAAAATATAACCTGCAAGGGGGAATACCACGCACTTCAACATGTGCGTGGCATTACCCCACTGTAAGTTCGACGACTAACCTAAGCATAACTCGGCACCTAAATATAATAGCGGGACAAATCAACAATTAAATTAAAGGTTTCATCTAGGGTTAGTAGTTGATAAGCAAGAATTATATTAAAGCAACTTATAGTAACCCTTACCTTGCAAAATAGAGGTGACCAAAATTACATGAGACACGCCGAAAATAAACAATACTTCACTGCTCCAACAATGTCACTGGAAAATGGCTGGCGCAAGCCGTGTATAGTTGTTACTCCTGCCGGCAGGGTGTAGCACCAACTGGGAACAGCTTGCACTATTCAAACTGCGTAAATCAACTTGCGTGGGATTACCCAAATGCGTGTAATTCCGCCACCTTCCCCTAAGAAGAGCTACATTTATAGTTTTAGTTATCGATTATTGAATTATTGGTCGGTTTGGTGCCTTGGACATGACCGAGGATCTTAAGATTTCGCATGAACCGAGGACTGGCAGCCACGTAACACAAGAAAATGTGAAAAGTGTTAATATGTAGTAAAAACCTTAGAAAATCTCCGTGTTTCGTCATTCACCATCGAATCGATATAACGCGAGATCGTCACATTGGTCGCATTTCTCTCTGAAACGGTTACATTTATGGTCTGCCAGCCCTTGTCGCGTGCTGCGGTATGTGGGGACAATACAAGCAGCACAGTAGAACACAGGAGAAGCATCTAAGTTGATGCAATCGCCCAGTAAGAAGAGCTACATTTATAGTTTTAGTTATCGATTATTGAATTATTGGTCGGGTTGGTGCCTTGGACATGACCGAGGACCTTAAGATTTTGCATGAACCGAGGAATGGCACCCACCTAACACGAGAAAATGTGAAAAGTGTTAATATGTAGTAAAAACCTTAGAAAATCTCCGTGTTTCGTTATTCACCATCGAATCGAAATAACGCGAGATCGTCACATTGGTCGCATTTCTCTCTGAAACGGTTACATTTATGGTCTGCCAGCCCTTGTCGCGTGCTGCGGTATGTGGGGACAATACAAGCAGCACAGTAGAACACAGGAGAAGCATCTAAGTTGATGCAATCGCCCAGTAAGAAGAGCTACATTTATAGTTTTAGCTATCGATTATTGAATTATTGGTCGGTTAGGTGCCTTGGACATGACCGAGGACCTTAAGATTTTGCATGAACCGACGACTGGCACCCACGTAACACGAGAAAATGTGAAAAGTGTTAATATGTAGTAAAAGCCTTAGAAAATCTCCGTGTGTCGTCATTCACCATCGAATCGATATAACGCGAGATCGTCACATTGGTCGCATTTCTATCTGAAACGGTTGCATTTATGGTCTGCCAGCCCTTGTCGCGTGCTGCGGTATGTGGGGACAATACAAGCAGCACAGTAGAACACAGGAGAAGCATCTAAGTTGATGCAATCGCCCAGTAGGGGAGAGTGGGGGAAATACACGCACCCAAGGAAAAATCGATGTGAACCATTCGTTACGTCATTAAAACCTACGAAAATAAGTACATACCATACAATGGACATTTCTTCACATATTCCAATCGTCTGTAAATAGTTATAAACAGTACCTTAATTTTGAACATTAAAATAAAAAAAAGTGCAAATGCGTGGTATTCCCCACCCCTGAGGGTAATGACACGCAAAGTACTGGGTAATAGCACGCAAAACAAACAAATTATAAAAATGTACAATACTTGCTATTTTTGTTTGCTTATTAGTTAGTACAAATAGTAAACAGTAGATTTAAGATCGAAATAATGTAATTCTACAAACATCTTTTATAATTTTCGTTTCTTACATTTTACTGATGTGAAAACAGTTCATTTTCTAATACAGCAAAAATCGCACTTGTAACCTTTTTGGAGTGTTCCAGCCACTACATTCTTCATGACTCCATCTGCTAGAAGAAATACATCGATACTATAGATCTCCTTCTTTCCCAAACTCTCCACAAACTAAACAGACATCTTGTGAAATCGCCAATGGATCAATATCATCCATTTCATCGTCATCACAAATGTTCTGCAAGTCCAGATTTAGGTCATCCTCGTTGCTACTTTCACTTTCTTGGCGGTGTTTCTTTTTATATGTCTGTTTCTTTTTCGAGACTTTTTTAAGTTGCAGATTTCTCCACTTATCTGCTTTCTCCTTATGATTTCTTTTCTTGCTTCCTTCAGCTTTCTTTTTCATGGCTTCTTTTTGTTTCTTTATTGATAACTCTGTTAGCAGTTTATTCTTCTCTGGAGTTGCTGTAAGGATCACTGACTTTCCCTTAGGCTTTCCCTTGGCTTGTTTCGTCTTAGGAAGAAGTTGGAACAGGAGATATGTGAAATACACTAACATGCTTGACACATGCACTTTTAGTTGATGTTGTTGTGACCTCTTCTAGGCCTACTAGAAGTGGAACATCTTCTGCTGGAGATCCAGGAATCTGTTCTTGACTCATTTTGTGGATATGTGGCTCGTTTGAAGATGCAACCACTTCATTTCCATTTGTTGCATCGGAACCTCTTCATCTTCAAGGACAACATCTTTTAAAATCTCACATTGTTGTAAGTCGTCATGCTGAAATTTGTTTGGATTGAAAGAGCAAATCCCACCTGCCTTAAACCCTGACTGCCCTTTGTCCATGGTAGTGACCTTAATATATGCCTTATTAAAAAGTTCTGCTAACTCACATGGTGTAATTTTTTGATACACCTGTGACTTCATATACATGTCACATTCATGACTGAAGGCTGCTTTCAAAGAAGAAAAGAATGGAACATCTAGTGGTTGAGGCTTGTGAGAAGTGTGTGGAGGTATGGTTACCATGACAATAGAATGTTTTTTACAAAATTCAAAAATTTCAAGTGAAATGTGGCTGCTGTGATTATCTAAAATCAGCAGCACAGGGTAATCAATAGTTGATTTTACATTGTTCAGAAAATCTTGGATCCATTTGAAAAATAATGACTCATTGGACCAGCCATTGACGGAACAACCATATATTGTTCCAACTAGTCCACCTTTACTTAAGAGATATGACATCCTCTTCCTGGGGAAGATAAACATAGGGGGGATGTACTGAAGCAGTCAAGTTTTTCCCCCTTTCCCAAGACGTGGCCCCACCTTTAGGAGCCAACATTCTCTCCAGCTTTTGTACAGTATTTATCCCCATTTCCATCGACGTTGAACACTCTCCCCTCTTTAAATTTATATTTTTCAAAGACATGTTCTAAGTTTTTAAAATATGCATTAACCTCTTCTTCATTAAATGCCTGTATTCTGTTAATGCTAGTTGCTTCAAGTTTTCCCATGCTAATACTTAGGTTTCTTTTTAAAAATAGAGTTAGCCAATCCTTTCCAGCTAACCCAGATGACTTATCGAATTTGTTTGCAATGTTGTTAGCCTCTGCATACTCAAATGCAATCTTTCGCAGCTGGGTGCATGTAGTGCCATAGAGCAGCTTGGCCATTGTAATAACATGATCCCTAATCTTATTTTCCTGTTCTGTCGAAAATGTTGGGTTTTTTCCAAGTTTAGGACCCTCGGTATTTTTAACGTTCATTCTCGTTCGCAGAGTAGATTCATGAATTCCCGAAAGCTCTTGATACTTCTCGTATTTTTCTTCCAGATTTGACGGCATCAAGAGCCTTACAAAGTTCCTCTTTCGCCCAACTTGCTTTCTGAGTTTTTCTTCAATAATATCGACCCATCTGAAATAAAAAAAAAAAACTCGTTAGTATCAAAAATATAACCTGCAAGGGGGAATACCACGCACTTCAACATGTGCGTGGCATTACCCCACTGTAAGTTCGATGACTAACCTAAGCATAACTCGGCACCTAATTCAAATAGCGGGACAAATCAACAATTAAATTAAAGGTTTCATCTAGGGTTAGTAGTTGATAAGCAAGAATTATATTAAAGCAACTTATAGTAACACTTACCTTGCAAAATAGAGGTGACCAAAATTACATGAGACACGCCGAAAATAAACAATACTTCACTGCTCCAACAATGTCACTGGAAAATGGCTGGCGTAAGCCGCGTAGTAGTTGTTACTCCTGCCGGCAGGGTGTAGCACCAACTGGGAACAGCTTGCGCTATTCAAACTGCGTAAATCAGCCTGCGTGGGATTATCCAAATGCGTGTAATTCCCACACCTTCCCCTAAGAAGAGCTACATTTATAGTTTTAGTTATCGATTATTGAATTATTGGTCGGTTTGGTGCCTTGGACATGACCGAGGACCTTAAGATTATGCATGAACCGAGGACTGGCAGCCACGTAACACAAGAAAATGTGAAAAGTGTTAATATGTAGTAAAAACCTTAGAAAATCTCCGTGTTTCGTCATTCACCATCGAATCGATATAACGCGAGATCGTCACATTGGTCGCATTTCTCTCTGAAACGGTTACATTTATGGTCTGCCAGCCCTTGTCGCGTGCTGCGGTACGTGGGGACAATACAAGCAGCACAGTAGAACACAGAAGAAGCATCTAAGTTGATGCAATCGCCCAGTAAGAAGAGCTACATTTATAGATTTAGTTATCGATTATTGAATTATTGGTCGGTTTGGTGCCTTGGACATGACCGAGGACCTTAAGATTTTGCATGAACCGAGGACTGGCACACACGTAACACGAGAAAATGTGAAAAGTGTTAATATGTAGTAAAAACCTTAGAAAATCTCCGTGTTTCGTCATTCACCATCGAATCGATATATCGCGAGATCGTCACATTGGTCGCATTTCTCGCTGAAACGGTTACATTTATGGTCTGCCAGCCCTTGTCGCGTGCTGCGGTATGTGGGGACAATACAAGCAGCACAGTAAAACACAGGAGAAGCATCTAAGTTGTTGCAACCGCCCAGTAAGAAGAGCTACATTTATAGTTTTAGTTATCGATTATTGAATTATTGGTCGGGTTGGTGCCTTGGACATGGCCGAGGATCTTAAGATTTCGCATGAACCGAGGACTGGCAGCCACGTAACACAAGAAAATGTGAAAAGTGTTAATATGTAGTAAAAACCTTCGAAAATCTCCGTGTGTCGTCATTCACCATCGAATCGATATAACGCGAGATCGTCACATTGGTCGCATTTCTCTCTGAAACGGTTACATTTATGGTCTGCCAGCCCTTGTCGCGTGCTGCGGTATGTGGGGACAATACAAGCAGCACAGTAGAACACAGGAGGAGCATCTAAGTTGATGCAATCGCCCAGTAAGAAGAGCTACATTTATAGTTTTAGTTATCGATTATTGAATTATTGGTCGGTTTGGTGCCTTGGACATGACCGAGGATCTTAAGATTTCGCATTAACCGAGGATTGGCAGCCACGTAACACAAGAAAATGTGAAAAGTGTTAATATGTAGTAAAAACCTTAGAAAATCTCCGTGTGTCGTCATTCACCATCGAATCGATATAACGCGAGATCGTCACATTGGTCGCATTTCTCTCTGAAACGGTTACATTTATGGTCTGCCAGCCCTTGTCGCGTGCTGCGGTATGTGGGGACAATACAAGCAGCACAGTAGAACACAGGAGAAGCATCTAAGTTGATGCAATCGCCCAGTAAGAAGAGCTACATTTATAGTTTTAGTTATCGATTATTGAATTATTATTCGGGTTGGAACCTTGGACATGACCGAGGACCTTAAGATTTTGCATGAACCGAGGACTGGCACCCACGTAACACGAGAAAATGTGAAAAGTGTTAATATGTAGTAAAAGCCTTAGAAAATCTCCGTGTGTCGTCATTCACCATCGAATCGATATAACGCGAGATCGTCACATTGGTCGCATTTCTCTCTGAAACGGTTACATTTATGGTCTGCCAGCCCTTGTCGCGTGCTGCGGTATGTGGGGACAATACAAGCAGCACAGTAGAACACAGGAGAAGCATCTAAGTTGATGCAATCGCCCAGTAAGAAGAGCTACATTTATAGTTTTAGTTATCGATTATTGAATTATTGGTCGGTTTGGTGCCTTGGACATGACCGAGGACCTTAAGATTTTGCATGAACCGAGGACTGGCAGCCACGTAACACAAGAAAATGTGAAAAGTGTTAATATGTAGTAAAAACCTTAGAAAATCTCCGTGTTTCGTCATTCACCATCGAATCGATATAACGCGAGATCATCACATTGGTCGCATTTCTCTCTGAAACGGTTACATTTATGGTCTGCCAGCCCTTGTCGCGTGCTGCGGTATGTGGGGACAATACAAGCAGCACAGTAGAACACAGGAGAAGCATCTAAGTTGATGCAATCGCCCAGTAGGGGAGAGTGGGGGAAATACAAGCACCTAAGGAAAAATCGATGTGAACCATTCGTTACGTCATTAAAACCTACGAAAATAAGTACATACCATACAATGGACATTTCTTCACATATTCCAATCGTCTGTAAATAGTTATAAACAGTACCTTAATTTTGAACATTAAAATAAAAAAAAGTGCAAATGCGTGGTATTCCCCACCCCTGAGGGTAATGGCACGCAAAGTACTGGGTAATAGCACGCAAAACAAACAAATTATAAAAATGTACAATACTTGCTATTTTTATTTGCTTATTAGTTACTACAAATAGTAAACAGTATATTTAAGATCGAAATAATGTAATTCTACAAACATCTTTTATAATTTTCGTTTCTTACATTTTACTGATGTGAAAACAGTTCATTTTCTAATACAGCAAAAATCGCACTTGTAACCTTTTTGGAGTGTTCCAGCCACTACATTCTTCATGACTCCATCTGCTAGAAGAAATACATCGATACTATAGATCTCCTTCTTTCCCAAACTCTCCACAAACTAAACAGACATCTTGTGAAATCGCCAATGGATCAATATCATCCATTTCATCGTCATCACAAATGTTCTGCAAGTCCAGATTTAGGTCATCCTCGTTGCTACTTTCACTTTCTTGGCGGTGTTTCTTTTTATATGTCTGTTTCTTTTTCGAGACTTTTTTAAGTTGCAGATTTCTACACTTATCTGCTTTCTCCTTATGATTTCTTTTCTTGCTTCCTTCAGCTTTCTTTTTCATGGCTTCTTTTTGTTTCTTTATTGATAACTCTGTTAGCAGTTTATTCTTCTCTGGAGTTGCTGTAAGGATCACTGACTTTCCCTTAGGCTTTCCCTTGGCTTGTTTCGTCTTAGGAAGAAGTTGGAACAGGAGATATGTGAAATACACTAACATGCTTGACACATGCACTTTTAGTTGATGTTGTTGTGACCTCTTCTAGGCCTACTAGAAGTGGAACATCTTCTGCTGGAGATCCAGGAATCTGTTCTTGACTCATTTTGTGGATATGTGGCTCGTTTGAAGATGCAACCACTTCATTTCCATTTGTTGCATCGGAACCTCTTCATCTTCAAGGACAACATCTCTTAAAATCTCACATTGTTGTAAGTCGTCATGCTGAAATTTGTTTGGATTGAAAGAGCAAATCCCACCTGCCTTAAACCCTGACTGCCCTTTGTCCATGGTAGTGACCTTAATATATGCCTTATTAAAAAGTTCTGCTAACTCACATGGTGTAATTTTTTGATACACCTGTGACTTCATATACATGTCACATTCATGACTGAAGGCTGATTTCAATGAAGAAAAGAATGGAACATCTAGTGGTTGAGGCTTGTGAGAAGTGTGTGGAGGTATGGTTACCATGACAATAGAATGTTTTTTACAGAATTCAAAAATTTCAAGTGAAATGTGGCTGCTGTGATTATCTAAAATCAGCAGCACAGGGTAATCAATAGTTGATTTTACATTGTTCAGAAAATCTTGGATCCATTTGAAAAATAATGACTCATTGGACCAGCCATTGACGGAACAACCATATATTGTTCCAACTAGTCCACCTTTACTTAAGAGATATGACATCCTCTTCCTGGGGAAGATAAACATAGGGTGGATGTAGGTACCAGTAGTACTGAAACAGTCAAGTTTTTCCCCCTTTCCCAAGACGTGGCCCCACCTTTAGGAGCCAACATTGTCTCCAGCTTTTGTACAGTATTTATCCCCATTTCCATCGACGTTGAACACTCTCCCCTCTTTAAATTTATATTTTTCAAAGACATGTACTAAGTTTTTAAAATATGCATTAACCTCTTCTTCATTAAATGCCTGTTTTCTGTTAATGCTAGTTGCTTCAGGTTTTCCATGCAAATACTTAGGTTTCTTTTTAAAAATAGAGTTAGCCAAACCTTTCCAGCTAACCCAGATGACTTATCGAATTTGTATGCAATGTTGTTAGCCTCTGCATACTCAAAAGCAATCTTTCGCAGCTGGGTGCATGTAGTGCCATAGCGCAGCTTGGCTATTGTAATAACATGATCCCTAATCTTATTTTCCTGTTCTGTCGAAAATGTTGGGTTTTTTCCAAGTTTTGGACCCTCGGTATTTTTAACGTTCATTCTCGTTCGCAGAGTAGATTAATGAATTCCCGAAAGCTCTTTATACCTCTCGTATTTTTCTTCCAGATTTGACGGCATCAAGAGCCTTACAAAGTTCCTCTTTCGTCCAACTTGCTTTCTGAGTTTTTCTTCAATAATATCGACCCATCTGAAATTAAAAAAAAAAAAAAAAACTCGTTAGTATCAAAAATATAACCTGCAAGGGGGAATACCACGCACTTCAACATGTGCGTGGCATTACCCCACTGTAAGTTCGATGACTAACCTAAGCATAACTCG
Organism: Schistocerca nitens; assembly: GCF_023898315.1. Classification (NCBI taxonomy): domain Eukaryota; kingdom Metazoa; phylum Arthropoda; class Insecta; order Orthoptera; family Acrididae; genus Schistocerca; species Schistocerca nitens. The sequence goes on from NC_064625.1 coordinate 58,881,570, forward strand.
GCACCTAAATCAAATAGCGGGACAAATCAACAATTAAATTAAAGGTTTCATCTAGGGTTAGTAGTTGATAAGCAAGAATTATATTAAAGCAACTTATAGTAACCCTTACCTTGCAAAATAGAGGTGACCAAAATTACATGAGACACGCCGAAAATAAACAATACTTCACTGCTCCAACAATGTCACTGGAAAATGGCTGGCGTAAGCCGCGTAGTAGTTGTTACTCCTGCCGGCAGGGTGTAGCACCAACTGGGAACAGCTTGCACTATTCAAACTGCGTAAATCAGCTTGCGTGGGATTACCCAAATGCGTGTAATTCCCCCACCTTCCCCTAAAAAGAGCTACATTTATAGTTTTAGTTATCGATTATTGAATTATTGGTCGGTTTGGTGCCTTGGACATGACCGAGGACCTTAAGATTTTGCATGAACCGAGGACTGGCACCCACGTAACACAAGAAAATGTGAAAAGTGTTGATATGTAGTAAAAACCTTAGAAAATCTCCGTGTTTCGTCATTCACCATCGAATCGATATAACGCGAGATCGTCACATTGGTCGCATTTCTCTCTGAAATGGTTACATTTATGGTCTGCCAGCCCTTGTCGCGTGCTGCGGTATGTGGGGACAATACAAGCAGCACAGTAGAACACAGGAGAAGCATCTAAGTTGATACAATCGCCCAGTAAGAAGAGCTACATTTATAGTTTTAGTTATCGATTATAGAATTATTGGTCAGTTTGGTGCCTTGGACATGACCGAGGACCTTAAGATTTTGCATGAACCGAGGACTGGCACCCACGTAACACAAGAAAATGTGAAAAGTGTTAATATGTAGTAAAAACCTTAGAAAATCTCCGTGTCTCGTCATTCACCATCGAATCGATATAATGCGAGATCGTCACATTGGTCGCATTTCTCTCTGAAACGGTTACATTTATGGTCTGCCAGCCCTTGTCGCGTGCTGTGGTATGTGGGGACAATACAAGCAGCACAGTAGAACACAGAAGAAGCATCTAAGTTGATGCAATCTCCCAGTGAGAAGAGCTACATTTATAGTTTTAGTTATCGATTATTGAATTATTGGTCGGTTTGGTGCCTTGGACATGACCGAGGACCTTAAGATTTTGCATGAACCGAGGACTGGCACCCACGTAACACGAAAAATTGTGAAAAGTGTTAATATGTAGTAAAAACCTTAGACAATCTTCGTGTTTCGTCATTCACCATCGAATCGATATAACGCGAGATCGTCACATTTGTCGCATTTCTCTCTGAAACGGTTACATTTATGGTCTGCCAGCCCTTGTCGCGTGCTGCGGTATGTGGGGACAATACAAGCAGCACAGTAGAACACAGGAGAAGCATCTAAGTTGATGCAATCGCCCAGTAAGAAGAGCTACATTTATAGTTTTAGTTATCGATTATTGAATTATTGGTCGGTTTGGTGCCTTGGACATGACCGAGGACGTTAAGATTTTGCATGAACCGAGGACTGGTACCCACGTAGCACGAGAAAACGTGAAAAGTGTTAATATGTTGTAAAAACCTTAGAAAACCTCCGTGTTTCGTCATTCACCATCGAATCGATATAACGCAAGATCATCACATTGGTCGCATTTCTCTCTGAAACGGTTACATTTATGGTCTGCCAGCCCTTGTCTCGTGCTGCGGTATGTGGGGACAATACAAGCAGCACAGTAGAACACAGGAGAAGCATCTAAGTTGATGCAATCGCCCAGTAAGAAGAGCTACATTTATAGTTTTAGTTATCGATTATTGAATTATTGGTCGGTTTGGTGCCTTGGTCATGACCGAGGACCTTAAGATTTTGCATGAACCGAGGACTGGCACCCACGTAACACAAGAAAATGTGAAAAGTGTTAATATGTAGTAAAAACCTTAGAAAATCTCCGTGTTTCGTCATTCACCATCGAATCGATATAACGCGAGATCGTCACATTGGTCGGATATCTCTCTGAAACGGTTACATTTATGGTCTGCCAGCCCTTGTCGCGTGCTGCGGTATGTGGGGACAATACAAGCAGCACAGTAGAACACAGAAGAAGCATCTAAGTTGATGCAATCGCCCAGTAAGAAGAGCTAAATTTATAGTTTTAGTTATCGATTATTGAATTATTGGTCGGTTTGGTGCCTTGAACATGACCGAGGACCTTAAGATTTAGCATGAACCGACGACTGGCAGCCACGTAACACAAGAAAATGTGAAAAGTGTTAATATGTAGTAAAAACCTTAGAAATCTCCGTGTTTCGTCATTCACCATCGAATCGATATAACGCGAGATCGTCACATTGGTCGCATTTCTCTCTGAAACGGTTACATTTATGGTCTGCCAGCCCTTGTCGCGTGCTGTGGTATGTGGGGACAATACAAGCAGCACAGTAGAACACAGGAGAAGCATCTAAGTTGATGCAATCGCCCAGTAAGAAGAGCTACATTTATAGTTTTAGTTATCGATTATTGAATTATTGGTCGGTTTGGTGCCTTGGACATGACCGAGGGCCTTAAGATTTTGCATGAACCGACGACTGGCACCCACCTAACACGAGAAAATGTGAAAAGTGTTAATATGTAGTAAAAACCTTAGAAAATCTCCGTGTTTTGTCATTCGCCATCGAATCGATATAACGCGAGATCGTCACATTGGTCGCATTTCTCTCTGAAACGGTTACATTTATGGTCTGCCAGCCCTTGTCGCGTGCTGCGGTACGTGGGGACAATACAAGCAGCACAGTAGAACACAGAAGAAGCATCTAAGTTGATGGAATCGCCCAGTAAGAAGAGCTACATTTATAGTTTTAGTTATCGATTATTGAATTATTGGTCGGTTTGGTGCCTTGGACATGACCGAGGACCTTAAGATTTTGCATGAACCGAGGACTGGCAGCCACGTAACACAAGAAAATGTGAAAAGTGTTAATATGTAGTAAAAACCTTAGAAATCTCCGTGTTTCGTCATTCACCATCGAATCGATATAACGCGAGATCGTCACATTGGTCGCATTTCTCTCTGAAACGGTTACATTTATGGTCTGCCAGCCCTTGTCGCGTGCTGCGGTATGTGGGGACAATACAAGCAGCACAGTAGAACACAGAAGAAGCATCCAAGTTGATGCAATCGCCCAGTAAGAAGAGCTACATTTATAGTTTTAGTTATCGATTATTGAATTATTGGTCGGTTTGGTGCCTTGGACATGACCGAGGACCTTAAGATTTTGCATGAACCGAGGACTGGCAGCCACGTAACACAAGAAAATGTGAAAAGTGTTAATATGTAGTAAAAACCTTAGAAAATCTCCGTGTTTCGTCATTCACCATCGAATCGATATAACGCGAGATCATCACATTGGTCGCATTTCTCTCTGAAACGGTTACATTTATGGTCTGCCAGCCATTGTCGCGTGCTGCGGTATGTGGGGACAATACAAGCAGCACAGTAGAACACAGGAGAAGCATCTAAGTTGATGCAATCGCGCAGTAGGGGAGAGTGGGGGAAATACACGCACCTAAGGAAAAATCGATGTGAACCATTCGTTACGTCATTAAAACCTACGAAAATAAGTACATACCATACAATGGACATTTCTTCACATATTCCAATCGTCTGTAAATAGTTATAAACAGTACCTTAATTTTGAACATTAAAATAAAAAAAAGTGCAAATGCGTGGTATTCCCCACCCCTGAGGGTAATGACACGCAAAGTACTGGGTAATAGCACGCAAAACAAACAAATTATAAAAATGTACAATACTTGCTATTTTTATTTGCTTATTAGTTACTACAAATAGTAAACAGTATATTTAAGATCGAAATAATGTAATTCTACAAACATCTTTTATAATTTTCGTTTCTTACATTTTACTGATGTGAAAACAGTTCATTTTCTCATACAGCAAAAATCGCACTTGTAACCTTTTTGGAGTGTTCCAGCCACTACATTCTTCATGACTCCATGTGCTAGAAGAAATAGATCGATACTATAGATCTCCTTCTTTCCCAAACTCTCCACAAACTAAACAGACATCTTGTGAAATCGCCAATGGATCAATATCATCCATTTCATCGTCATCACAAATGTTCTGCAAGTCCAGATTTAGGTCATCCTCGTTGCTACTTTCACTTTCTTGGCGGTGTTTCTTTTTATATGTCTGTTTCTTTTTCGAGACTTTTTTAAGTTGCAGATTTCTACACTTATCTGCTTTCTCCTTATGATTTCTTTTCTTGCTTCCTTCAGCTTTCTTTTTCATGGCTTCTTTTTGTTTCTTTATTGATAACTCTGTTAGCAGTTTATTCTTCTCTGGAGTTGCTGTAAGGATCACTGACTTTCCCTTAGGCTTTCCCTTGGCTTGTTTCGTCTTAGGAAGAAGTTGGAACAGGAGATATGTGAAATACACTAACATGCTTGACACATGCACTTTTAGTTGATGTTGTTGTGACCTCTTCTAGGCCTACTAGAAGTGGAACATCTTCTGCTGGAGATCCAGGAATCTGTTCTTGACTCATTTTGTGGATATGTGGCTCGTTTGAAGATGCAACCACTTCATTTCCATTTGTTGCATCGGAACCTCTTCATCTTCAAGGACAACATCTCTTAAAATCTCACATTGTTGTAAGTCGTCATGCTGAAATTTGTTTGGATTGAAAGAGCAAATCCCACCTGCCTTAAACCCTGACTGCCCTTTGTCCATGGTAGTGACCTTAATATATGCCTTATTAAAAAGTTCTGCTAACTCACATGGTGTAATTTTTTGATACACCTGTGACTTCATATACATGTCACATTCATGACTGAAGGCTGATTTCAATGAAGAAAAGAATGGAACATCTAGTGGTTGAGGCTTGTGAGAAGTGTGTGGAGGTATGGTTACCATGACAATAGAATGTTTTTTACAGAATTCAAAAATTTCAAGTGAAATGTGGCTGCTGTGATTATCTAAAATCAGCAGCACAGGGTAATCAATAGTTGATTTTACATTGTTCAGAAAATCTTGGATCCATTTGAAAAATAATGACTCATTGGACCAGCCATTGACGGAACAACCATATATTGTTCCAACTAGTCCACCTTTACTTAAGAGATGTGACATCCTCTTCCTGGGGAAGATAAACATAGGGGGGATGTAGGTACCAGTAGTACTGAAACAGTCAAGTTTTTCCCCCTTTCCCAAGACGTGGCCCCACCTTTAGGCGCCAACATTCTCTCCAGCTTTTGTACAGTATTTATCCCCATTTCCATCGACGTTGAACACTCTCCCCTCTTTAAATTTATATTTTTCAAAGACATGTACTAAGTTTTTAAAATATGCATTAACCTCTTCTTCATTAAATGCCTGTATTCTGTTAATGCTAGTTGCTTCAGGTTTTCCATGCAAATACTTAGGTTTCTTTTTAAAAATAGAGTTAGCCAATCCTTTCCAGCTAACCCAGATGACTTATCGAATTTGTATGCAATGTTGTTAGCCTCTGCATACTCAAATGCAATCTTTCGCAGCTGGGTGCATGTAGTGCCATAGAGCAGCTTGGCCATTGTAATAACATGATCCCTAATCTTATTTTCCTGTTCTGTCGAAAATGTTGGGTTTTTTCCAAGTTTTGGACCCTCGGTATTTTTAACGTTCATTCTCGTTCGCAGAGTAGATTCATGAATTCCCGAAAGCTCTTGATACTTCTCATATTTTTCTTCCAGATCTGACGGCATCAAGAGCCTTACAAAGTTCCTCTTTCGTCCAACTTGCTTTCTGAGTTTTTCTTCAATAATATCGACCCATCTGAAATTAAAAAAAAAAAAAAAACTCGTTAGTATCAAAAATATAACCTGCAAGGGGGAATACCACGCACTTCAACATGTGCATGGCATTACCCCACTGTAAGTTCGATGACTAACCTAAGCATAACTCGGCACCTAAATCAAATAGCGGGACAAATCAACAATTAAATTAAAGGTTTCATCTAGGGTTAGTAGTTGATAAGCAAGAATTATATTAAAGCAACTTAGAGTAACCCTTACCTTGCAAAATAGAGGTGACCAAAATTACATGAGACACGCCGAAAATAAACAATACTTCACTGCTCCAACAATGTCACTGGAAAATGGCTGGCGTAAGCCGCGTAGTAGTTGTTACTCCTGCCGGCAGGGTGTAGCACCAACTGGGAACAGCTTGCACTATTCAAACTGCGTAAATCAGCTTGCGTGGGATTACCCAAATGCGTGTAATTCCCCCACCTTCCCCTAAGAAGAGCTACATTTATAGTTTTAGTTATCGATTATTGAATTATTGGTCGGTTTGGTGCCTTGGACATGACCGAGGACCTTAAGATTTTGCATGAACCGAGGACTGGCACCCACGTAACACAAGAAAATGTGAAAAGTGTTAATATGTAGTAAAAACCTTAGAAAATCTCCGTGTTTCGTCATTCACCATCGAATCGATACAACGCGAGATCGTCACATTGGTCGCATTTCTCTCTGAAACGGTTACATTTATGGTCTGCCAGCCCTTGTCGCGTGCTGCGGTACGTGGGGACAATACAAGCAGCACAGTAGAACACAGAAGAAGCATCTAAGTTGATGCAATCGCCCAGTAAGAAGAGCTACATTTATAGTTTTAGTTATCGATTATTGAATTATTGGTCGGTTTGGTGCCTTGGACATGACCGAGGACCTTAAGATTTTGCATGAACCGAGGACTGGCACCCACCTAACACGAGAAAATGTGAAAAGTGTTAATATGTAGTAAAAACCTTAGAAAATCTCCGTGTTTCGTCATTCACCATCGAATCGATATAACGCGAGATCGTCACATTGGTCGCATTTCTCTCTGAAATGGTTACATTTATGGTCTGCCAGCCCTTGTCGCGTGCTGCGGTATGTGGGGACAATACAAGCAGCACAGTAGAACACAGGAGAAGCATCTAAGTTGATACAATCGCCCAGTAAGAAGAGCTACATTTATAGTTTTAGTTATCGATTATAGAATTATTGGTCGGTTTGGTGCCTTGGACATGACCGAGGACCTTAAGATTTTGCATGAACCGAGGGCTGGCCCCCACGTAACACAAGAAAATGTGAAAAGTGTTAATATGTAGTAAAAACCTTAGAAAATCTCCGTGTTTCGTCATTCACCATCGAATCGATATAACGCGAGATCGTCACATTGGTCGCATTTCTCTCTGAAACGGTTACATTTATGGTCTGCCAGCCCTTGTCGCGTGCTGCGGTATGTGGGGACAATACAAGCAGCACAGTAGAACACAGGAGAAGCATCTAAGTTGATGCAATCGCCCAGTAAGAAGAGCTACATTTATAGTTTTAGCTATCGATTATTGAATTATTGGTCGGTTTGGTGCCTTGGACATGACCGAGGACCTTAAGATTTTGCATGAACCGACGACTGGCACCCACCTAACACGAGAAAATGTGAAAAGTGTTAATATGTAGTAAAAACCTTAGAAAATCTCCGTGTTTCGTCATTCACCATCGAATCGATATAATGCGAGATCGTCACATTGGTCGCATTTCTCTCTGAAACGGTTACATTTATGGTCTGCCAGCCCTTGTCGCGTGCTGTGGTATGTGGGGACAATACAAGCAGCACAGTGGAACACAGAAGAAGCATCTAAGTTGATGCAATCTCCCAGTAAGAAGACCTACATTTATAGTTTTAGTTATCGATTATTGAATTATTGGTCGGTTTGGTGCCTTGGACATGACCGAGGACCTTAAGATTTTGCATGAACCGAGGACTGGCAGCCACGTAACACGAGAAAATGTGAAAAGTGTTAATATGTAGTAAAAACCTTAGAAAATCTCCGTGTTTCGTCATTCACCATCGAATCGATATAACGCGAGATCGTCACATTTGTCGCATTTCTCTCTGAAACGGTTACATTTATGGTCTGCCAGCCCTTGTCTCGTGCTGCGGTATGTGGGGACAATACAAGCAGCACAGTAGAACACAGGAGAAGCATCTAAGTTGATGCAATCGCCCAGTAAGAAGAGCTACATTTATAGTTTTAGTTATCGATTATTGAATTATTGGTCGGTTTGTTGCCTTGGACATGACCGAGGACCTTAAATTTTGCATGAACCGAGGACTGGCAGCCACGTAACACAAGAAAATGTGAAAAGTGTTAATATGTAGTAAAAACCTTAGAAAATCTCCGTGTTTCGTCATTCACCATCGAATCGATATAACGCGAGATCGTCACATTGGTCGCATTTCTCTCTGAAACGGTTACATTTATGGTCTGCCAGCCCTTGTCGCGTGCTGCGGTACGTGGGGACAATACAAGCAGCACAGTAGAACACAGAAGAAGCATCTAAGTTGATGCAATCGCCCAGTAAGAAGAGCTACATTTATAGTTTTAGTTATCGATTATTGAATTATTGGTCGGTTTGGTGCCTTGGACATGACCGAGGACCTTATGATTTTGCATGAACCGACGACTGGCACCCACCTAACACGAGAAAATGTGAAAAGTGTTAATATGTAGTAAAAACCTTAGAAAATCTCGGTGTTTCGTCATTCACCATCGAATCGATATAATGCGAGATCGTCACATTGGTCGCATTTCTCTCTGAAACGGTTACATTTATGGTCTGCCAGCCCTTGTCGCGTGCTGTGGTATGTGGGGACAATACAAGCAGCACAGTAGAACACAGAAGAAGCATCTAAGTTGATGCAATCGCCCAGTAAGAATAGCTACATTTATAGTTTTAGTTATCGATTATTGAATTATTGGTCGGTTTGGTGCCTTGGACATGACCGAGGACCTTAAGATTTTGCATGAACCGAGGACTGGCACCCACCTAACACGAGAAAATGTGGAAAGTGTTAATATGTAGTAAAAACCTTAGAAAATCTCCCTGTTTCGTCATTCACCATCGAATCGATATAACGCGAGATCGTCACATTGGTCGCATTTCTCTCTGAAACGGTTACATTTATGGTCTGCCAGCCCTTGTCGCGTGCTGCGGTATGTGGGGACAATACAAGCAGCACAGTAGAACACATGAGAAGCATCTAAGTTGATGCAATCGCCCAGTAAGAAGAGCTACATTTATAGTTTTAGTTATCGATTATTGAATTATTGGTCGGTTTGGTGCCTTGGACATGACCGAGGACGTTAAGATTTTGCATGAACCGAGGACTGGTACCCACGTAGCACGAGAAAATGTGAAAAGTGTTAATATGTAGTAAAAACCTTAGAAAACCTCCGTGTTTCGTCATTCACCATCGAATCGATATAACGCGAGATCGTCACATTGGTCGCATTTCTCTCTGAAACGGTTACATTTATGGTCTGCCAGCCCTTGTCTCGTGCTGCGGTATGTAGGGACAATACAAGCAGCACAGTAGAACACAGGAGAAGCATCTAAGTTGATGCAATCGCCCAGTAAGAAGAGCTACATTTATAGTTTTAGTTATCGATTATTGAATTATTGGTCGGTTTGGTGCCTTGGACATGACCGAGGACCTTAAGATTTTGCATGAACCGAGGACTGGCAGCCACGTAACACGAGAAAATGTGAAAAGTGTTAATATGTAGTAAAAACCTTAGAAAATCTCCGTGTTTCGTCATTCACCATCGAATCGATATAACGCGAGATCGTCACATTGGTCGCATTTCTCTCTGAAACGGTTACATTTATGGTCTGCCAGCCCTTGTCGCGTGCTGCGGTATGTGGGGACAATACAAGCAGCACAGTAGAACACAGGAGAAGCATCCAAGTTGATGCAATCGCCCAGTAAAGGTGAGTGGGGGAAATACACGCACCTAAGGAAAAATCGATGTGAACCATTCGTTACGTCATTAAAACCTACGAAAATAAGTACATACCATACAATGGACATTTCTTCACATATTCCAATCGTCTGTAAATAGTTATAAACAGTACCTTAATTTTGAACATTAAAATAAAAAAAGTGCAAATGCGTGGTATTCCCCACCCCTGAGGGTAATGACACGCAAAGTACTGGGTAATAGCACGCAAAACAAACAAATTATAAAAATGTACAATACTTGCTATTTTTATTTGCTTATTAGTTACTACAAATAGTAAACAGTATATTTAAGATCGAAATAATGTAATTCTACAAACATCTTTTATAATTTTCGTTTCTTACATTTTACTGATGTGAAAACAGTTCATTTTCTAATACAGCAAAAATCGCACTTGTAACCTTTTTGGAGTGTTCCAGCCACTACATTCTTCATGACTCCATGTGCTAGAAGAAATACATCGATACTATAGATCTCCTTCTTTCCCAAACTCTCCACAAACTAAACAGACATCTTGTGAAATCGCCAATGGATCAATATCATCCATTTCATCGTCATCACAAATGTTCTGCAAGTCCAGATTTAGGTCATCCTCGTTGCTACTTTCACTTTCTTGGCGGTGTTTCTTTTTATATGTCTGTTTCTTTTTCGAGACTTTTTTAAGTTGCAGATTTCTCCACTTATCTGCTTTCTCCTTATGATTTCTTTTCTTGCTTCCTTCAGCTTTCTTTTTCATGGCTTCTTTTTGTTTCTTTATTGATAACTCTGTTAGCAGTTTATTCTTCTCTGGAATTGCTGTAAGGATCACTGACTTTCCCTTAGGCTTTCCCTTGGCTTGTTTCGTCTTAGGAAGAAGTTGGAACAGGAGATATGTGAAATACACTAACATGCTTGACACATGCACTTTTAGTTGATGTTGTTGTGACCTCTTCTAGGCCTACTAGAAGTGGAACATCTTCTGCTGGAGATCCAGGAATCTGTTCTTGACTCATTTTGTGGATATGTGGCTCGTTTGAAGATGCAACCACTTCATTTCCATTTGTTGCATCGGAACCTCTTCATCTTCAAGGACAACATCTCTTAAAATCTCACATTGTTGTAAGTCGTCATGCTGAAATTTGTTTGGATTGAAAGAGCAAATCCCACCTGCCTTAAACCCTGACTGCCCTTTGTCCATGGTAGTGACCTTAATATATGCCTTATTAAAAAGTTCTGCTAACTCACATGGTGTAATTTTTTGATACACCTGTGACTTCATATACATGTCACATTCATGACTGAAGGCTGATTTCAAAGAAGAAAAGAATGGAACATCTAGTGGTTGAGGCTTGTGAGAAGTGTGTGGAGGTATGGTTACCATGACAATAGAATGTTTTTTACAAAATTCAAAAATTTCAAGTGAAATGTGGCTGCTGTGATTATCTAAAATCAGCAGCACAGGGTAATCAATAGTTGATTTTACATTGTTCAGAAAATCTTGGATCCATTTGAAAAATAATGACTCATTGGACCAGCCATTGACGGAACAACCATATATTGTACCAACTAGTCCACCTTTACTTAAGAGATATGACATCCTCTTCCTGGGGAAGATAAACATAGGGGGGATGTAGGTACCAGCAGTACTGAAGCAGTCAAGTTTTTCCCCCTTTCCCAAGACGTGGCCCCACCTTTAGGAGCCAACATTCTCTCCAGCTTTTGTACAGTATTTATCCCCATTTCCATCGACGTTGAACACTCTCCCCTCTTTAAATTTATATTTTTCAAAGACATGTACTAAGTTTTTAAAATATGCATTAACCTCTTCTTCATTAAATGCCTGTATTCTGTTAATGCTAGTTGCTTCAGGTTCTCCCATGCTAATACTTAGGTTTCTTTTTAAAAATAGAGTTAGCCAATCCTTTCCAGCTAACCCAGATGACTTATCGAATTTGTATGCAATGTTGTTAGCCTCTGCATACTCAAATGCAATCTTTCGCAGCTGGGTGCATGTAGTGCCATAGAGCAGCTTGGCCATTGTAATAACATGATCCCTAATCTTATTTTCCTGTTCTGTCGAAAATGTTGGGTTTTTTCCAAGTTTTGGACCCTCGGTATTTTTAACGTTCATTCTCGTTCGCAGAGTAGATTCATGAATTCCCGAAAGCTCTTGATACTTCTCTTATTTTTCATCCAGATTTGACGGCATCAAGAGCCTTACAAAGTTCCTCTTTCGTCCAACTTGCTTTCTGAGTTTTTCTTCAATAATATCGACCCATCTGAATTAAAAAAAAAACTCGTTAGTATCAAAAATATAACCTGCAAGGGGGAATACCACGCACTTCAACATGTGCATGGCATTACCCCACTGTAAGTTCGATGACTAACCTAAGCATAACTCGGCACCTAAATCAAATAGCGGGACAAATCAACAATTAAATTAAAGGTTTCATCTAGGGTTAGTAGTTGATAAGCAAGAATTATATTAAAGCAACTTATAGTAACCCTTACCTTGCAAAATAGAGGTGACCAAAATTACATGAGACACGCCGAAAATAAACAATACTTCACTGCTCCAACAATGTCACTGGAAAATGGCTGGCGTAAGCCGCGTAGTAGTTGTTACTCCTGGCGGCAGGGTGTAGCACCAACTGGGAACAGCTTGCACTATTCAAACTGCATAAATCAGCCTGCGTGGGATTACTCAAATGTGTGTAACTCCCCCACCTTCCCCTAAGAAGAGCTACATTTATAGTTTTAGTTATCGATTATTGAATTATTGGTCGATTTGGTGCATTGGACATGACCGAGGACGTTACGATTTTGCATGAACCGAGGACCGGTACCCACGTAACACAAGAAAATGTGAAAAGTGTTAATATGTAGAAAAACCTTAGAAAATCTCCGTGTTTCGTCATTCACCATCGAATCGATATAACGCGAGATCGTCACATTGGTCGCATTTCTCTCTGAAACGGTTACATTTATGGTCTGCCAGCCCTTGTCGCGTGCTGCGGTATGTGGGGACAACACAAGCAGCACAGTAGAACACAGGAGAAGCATCTAAGTTGATGCAATCGCCCAGTAAGAAGAGCTACATTTATAGTTTTAGCTATCGATTATTGAATTATTGGTCGGTTTGGTGCCTTGGACATGACCGAGGACCTTAAGATTTTGCATGAACCGACGACTGGCACCCACGTAACACGAGAAAATGTGAAAAGTGTTAATATGTAGTAAAAACCTTAGAAAATCTCCGTGTTTCGTCATTCACCATCGAATCGATATAACGCGAGATCGTCACATTGGTCGCATTTCTCTCTGAAACGGTTACATTTATGGTCTGCCAGCCCTTGTCGCGTGCTGCGGTATGTGGGGACAATACAAGCAGCACAGTAGAACACAGGAGAAGCATCTAAGTTGATGCAATCGCCCAGTAAGAAGAGCTACATTTATAGTTTTAGTTATCGATTATTGAATTATTGGTCGGTTTGGTGCCTTGGACATGACCGAGGACGTTAAGATTTTGCATGAACCGAGGACTGGTACCCACGTAGCACGAGAAAATGTGAAAAGTGTTAATATGTAGTAAAAACCTTAGAAAACCTCCGTGTTTCGTCATTCACCATCGAATCGATATAACGCGAGATCGTCACATTGGTCGCATTTCTCTCTGAAACGGTTACATTTATGGTCTGCCAGCCCTTGTCTCGTGCTGCGGTATGTGGGGACAATACAAGCAGCACAGTAGAACACAGGAGAAGCATCTAAGTTGATGCAATCGCCCAGTAAGAAGAGCTACATTTATAGTTTTAGTTATCGATTATTGAATTATTGGTCGGTTTGGTGCCTTGGACATGACCGAGGACGTTAAGATTTTGCATGAACCGAGGACTGGTACCCACGTAACACGAGAAAATGTGAAAAGTGTTAATATGTAGTAAAAACCTTAAAAAATCTCCGTGTTTCGTCATTCACCATCGAATCGATATAACGCGAGATCGTCACATTGGTCGCATTTCTCTCTGAAACGGTTACATTTATGGTCTGCCAGCCCTTGTCGCGTGCTGCGGTATGTGGGGACAATACAAGCAGCACAGTAGAACACAGAAGAAGCATCTAAGTTGATGCAATCGCCCAGTAAGAAGAGCTACATTTATAGTTTTAGTTATCGATTATTGAATTATTGGTCGATTTGGTGCCTTGGACATGAACGAGGACCTTACGATTTTGCATGAACCGAGGACCGGTACCCACGTAACACAAGAAAATGTGAAAAGTGTTAATATGTAGATAAACCTTAGAAAATCTCCGTGTTTCGTCATTCACCATCGAATCGATATAACGCGAGATCGTCACATTGGTCGCATTTCTCTCTGAAACGGTTACATTTATGGTCTGCCAGCCCTTGTCGCGTGCTGCGGTATGTGGGGACAATACAAGCAGCACAGTAGAACACAGAAGAAGCATCTAAGTTGATGCAATCGCCCAGTAAGAAGAGCTACATTTATAGTTTTAGTTATCGATTATTGAATTATTGGTCGGTTTGGTGCCTTGGACATGACCGAGGACGTTAAGATTTTGCATGAACCGAGGACTGGCAGCCACGTAACACGAGAAAATATGAAAAGTGTTAATATGTAGTAAAAACCTTAGTAAATCTCGGTGTTTCGTCATTCACCATCGAATCGATATAACGCGAGATCGTCACATTGGTCGCATTTCTCTCTGAAACGGTTACATTTATGGTCTGCCAGCCCTTGTCGCGTGCTGCGGTATGTGGGGACAATACAAGCAGCACAGTAGAACACAGGAGAAGCATCTAAGTTGATGCTATCGCCCAGTTAGAAGAGCTACATTTATAGTTTTAGCTATCGATTATTGAATTATTGGTCGGTTTGTTGCCTTGGACATGACCGAGGACCTTAAGATTTTGCATGAACCGAGGACTGGTACCCACGTAACACGAGAAAATGTGAAAAGTGTTAATATGTAGTAAAAACCTTAGAAAATCTCCGTGTTTCGTCATTCACCATCGAATCGATATAACGCGAGATCGTCACATTGGTCGCATTTCTCTCTGAAACGGTTACATTTATGGTCTGCCAGCCCTTGTCGCGTGCTGCGGTATGTGGGGACAATACAAGCAGCACAGTAGAACACAGGAGAAGCATCTAAGTTGATGCAATCGCCCAGTAAGAAGAGCTACATTTATAGTTTTAGTTATCGATTATTGAATTATTGGTCGATTTGGTGCCTTGGACATGACCGAGGACCTTAAGCTTTTGCATGAACCGAGGACTGGCAGCCACGTAACACGAGAAAATGTGAAAAGTGTTAATATGTAGTAAAAACCTTAGAAAATCTCCGTGATTCGTCATTCACCATCGAATCGATATAACGCGAGATCGTCACATTGGTCGCATTTCTCTCTGAAACGGTTACATTTATGGTCTGCCAGCCCTTGTCGCGTGCTGCGGTATGTGGGGACAATACAAGCAGCACAGTAGAACACAGGAGAAGCATCTAAGTTGATGCAATCGCCCAGTAAGAAGAGCTACATTTATAGTTTTAGTTATCGATTATTGAATTATTGGTCGGTTTGGTGCCTTGGACATGACCGAGGACCTTAAGATTTTGCATGAACCGAGGACTGGCACCCACGTAACACGAGAAAATGTGAAAAGTGTTAATATGTAGTAAAAACCTTAGAAAATCTCCGTGTTTCGTCATTCACCATCGAATCGATATACCGCGAGATCGTCACATTGGTCGCATTTCTCTCTGAAACGGTTACATTTATGGTCTGCCAGCCCGTGTCGCGTGCTGCGGTATGTGGGGACAATACAAGCAGCACAGAAGAACACAGAAGAAGCATCTAAGTTGATGCAATCGCCCAGTAAGAAGAGCTACATTTATAGTTTTAGTTATCGATTATTGAATTATTGGTCGGTTTGGTGCCTTGGACATGACCGAGGACGTTAAGATTTTGCATGAACCGAGGACTGGTACCCACGTAACACGAGAAAATGTGAAAAGTGTTAATATGTAGTAAAAACCTTAGAAAATCTCCGTGTTTCGTCATTCACCATCGAATCGATATAACGCGAGATCGTCACATTGGTCGCATTTCTCTCTGAAACGGTTACATTTATGGTCTGCCAGCCCTTGTCGCGTGCTGCGGTATGTGGGGACAATACAAGCAGCACAGTAGAACACAGAAGAAGCATCTAAGTTGATGCAATCGCCCAGTGAGAAGAGCTACATTTATAGTTTTAGTTATCGATTATTGAATTATTGGTCGGTTTGGTGCCTTGGACATGACCGAGGACCTTAAGATTTTGCATGATCCGAGGACTGGCACCCACGTAACACGAGAAAATGTGAAAAGTGTTAATATGTAGTAAAAACCTTAGAAAATCTCGGTGTTTCGTCATTCACCATCGAATCGATATAACGCGAGATCGTCACATTGGTCGCATTTCTCTCTGAAACGGTTACATTTATGGTCTGCCAGCCCTTGTCGCGTGCTGCGGTATGTGGGGACAATACAAGCAGCACAGTAGAACACAGGAGAAGCATCTAAGTTGATGCAATCGCCCAGTAAGAAGAGCTACATTTATAGTTTTAGTTATCGATTATTGAATTATTGGTCGGTTTGGTGCCTTGGACATGACCGAGGACCTTAAGATTTTGCATGAACCGAGGACTGGTACCCACGTAACACGAGAAAATGTGAAAAGTGTTAATATGTAGTAAAAACCTTAGAAAATCTCCGTGTTTCGTCATTCACCATCGAATCGATATAACGCGAGATCGTCACATTGGTCGCATTTCTCTCTGAAACGGTTACATTTATGGTCTGGCAGCCCTTGTCGCGTGCTGCGGTATGTGGGGACAATACAAGCAGCACAGTAGGACACAGAAGATGTATCTAAGTTGATGCAATCGCCCAGTAAGAAGAGCTACATTTATAGTTTTAGTTATCGATTATTGAATTATTGGTCGGTTTGGTGCCTTGGACATGACCGAGGACCTTAAGATTTTGCATGATCCGAGGACTGGCACCCACGTAACACGAGAAAATATGAAAAGTGTTAATATGTAGTAAAAACCTTAGAAAATCTCGGTGTTTCTTCATTCACCATCGAATCGATATAACGCGAGATCGTCACATTGGTCGCATTTCTCTCTGAAACGGTTACATTTATGGTCTGCCAGCCCTTGTCGCGTGCTGCGGTATGTGGGGACAATACAAGCAGCACAGTAGAACACAGGAGAAGCATCTAAGTTGATGCAATCGCCCAGTAAGAAGAGCTACATTTATAGTTTTAGTTATCGATTATTGAATTATTGGTCGGTTTGGTGCCTTGGACATGACCGAGGACCTTAAGATTTTGCATGAACCGAGGACTGCTACCCACGTAACACGAGAAAATGTGAAAAGTGTTAATATGTAGTAAAAACCTTAGAAAATCTCCGTGTTTCGTCATTCACCATCGAATCGATATAACGCGAGATCGTTACATTGGTCGCATTTCTCTCTGAAACGGTTACATTTATGGTCTGCCAGCCCTTGTCGCGTGCTGCGGTATGTGGGGACAATACAAGCAGCACAGTAGAACACAGAAGAAGCATCTAAGTTGATGCAATCGCCCAGTAAGAAGAGCTACATTTATAGTTTTAGTTATCGATTATTGAATTATTGGTCGGTTTGGTGCCTTGGACATGACCGAGGACCTTAAGATTTTGCATGAACCGAGGACTGGCACCCACGTAAGACGAGAAAATATGAAAAGTGTTAATATGTAGTAAAAACCTTAGAAAATCTCCGTGATTCGTCATTCACCATCGAATCGATATAACGCGAGATCGTCACATTGGTCGCATTTCTCTCTGAAACGGTTACATTTATGGTCTGCCAGCCCTTGTCGCGTGCTGCGGTATGTGGGGACAATACAAAAAAAAATGGCTGTGAGCACTATGGGACTCAACTGCTGAGGTCATTAGTCCCCTAGAACTTAGAACTAGTTAAACCTAGCTAACCTAAGGACATCACAAACATCCATGCCCGAGGCAGGATTCGAACCTGCGACCGTAGTGGTCTTGCGGTTCCAGACTGCAGCGCCTTTAACCGCACGGCCACTTCGGCCGGCGGGGACAATACAAGCAGCACAGTAGAGCACAGAAGAAGCATCTAAGTTGATGCAATCGCCCAGTAAGAAGAGCTACATTTATAGTTTTAGTTGTCGATTATTGAATTATTGGTCGATTTGGTGCCTTGGAAATGACCGAGGACCTTAAGATTTTGCATGAACCGAGGACTCGTACCCACGTAACAAAAAAAATGTGAAAAGTGTTAATATGTAGTAAAAACCTTAGAAAATCTCCGTGTTTCGTCATTCACCATCGAATCGATATAACGCGAGATCGTCACATTGGTCGCATTTCTCTCTGAAACGGTTACATTTATGGTCTGCCAGCCCTTGTCGCGTGCTGCGGTATGTGGGGACATTACAAGCAGCACAGTAGAACACAGAAGATGCATCTAAGTTGATGCAATCGCCCAGTAAGAAGAGCTACATTTATAGTTTTAGTTATCGATTAATGAATTATTGGTCGGTTTGGTGCCTTGGACATGATCGAGGACCTTAAGATTTTGCATGAACCGAGGACTCGTACCCACGTAACAAAAAAATGTGAAAAGTGTTAATATGTAGTAAAAACCTTAGAAAATCTCCGTGTTTCGTCATTCACCAACGAATCGATATAACGCGAGATCGTCACATTGGTCGCATTTCTCTCTGAAACGGTTACATTTATCGTCTGCCAGCCCTTGTCGCGTGCTGCGGTATGTGGGGACAATACAAGCAGCACAGTAGAACACAGAAGAAGCATCTAAGTTGATGCAATCGCCCAGTAAGAAGACCTACATTTATAGTTTTAGTTATCGATTAATGAATTATTGGTCGGTTTGGTGCCTTGGACATGACCGAGGACCTTAAGATTTTGCATGAACCGAGGACTGGTACCCACGTAACACGAGTAAATGTGAAGAGTGTTAATATGTAGTAAAAACCTTAGAAAATCTCCGTGTTTCGTCATTCACCATCGAATCGATATAACGCGAGATCGTCACATTGGTCGCATTTCTCTCTGAAACGGTTACATTTATGGTCTGCCAGCCCTTGTCGCGTGCTGCGGTATGTGGGGACAATACAAAAAAAAATGGCTGTGAGCACTATGGGACTCAACTGCTGAGGTCATTAGTCCCCTAGAACGTAGAACTAGTTAAACCTAGCTAACCTAAGGACATCACAAACATCCATGCCCGAGGCAGGATTCGAACCTGCGACCGTAGTGGTCTTGCGGTTCCAGACTGCAGCGCCTTTAACCGCACGGCCACTTCGGCCGGCGGGGACAATACAAGCAGCACAGTAGATCACAGAAGAAGCATCTAAGTTGATGCAATCGCCCAGTAAGAAGAGCTACATTTATAGTTTTAGTTATCGGTTATTGAATTATTGGTCGATTTGTTGACTTGGACATGACCGAGGACCTTAAGATTTTGCATGAACCGAGGACTGGTACCCAACTAACACGAGAAAATGTGAAAAGTGTTAATATGTAGTAAAAACCTTAGAAAATCTCCGTGTTTCGTCATTCACCATCGAATCGATATAACGCGAGATCGTCACATTGGTCGCATTTCTCTCTGAAACGGTTACATTTATGGTCTGCCAGCCCTTGTCGCGTGCTGCGGTATGTGGGGACAATACAAGCAGCACAGTAGAACACAGAAGAAGCATCTAAGTTGATGCAATCGCCCAGTAAGAAGAGCTACATTTATAGTTTTAGTTATCGATTATTGAATTATTGGTCGGTTTGGTGCCTTGGACATGACCGAGGACCTTAAGATTTTGCATGATCCGAGGACTGGCACCCACGTAACACGAGAAAATATGAAAAGTGTTAATATGTAGTAAAAACCTTAGAAAATCTCGGTGTTTCGTCATTCACCATCGAATCGATATAACGCGAGATCGTCACATTGGTCGCATTTCTCTCTGAAACGGTTACATTTATGGTCTGCCAGCCCTTGTCGCGTGCTGCGGTATGTGGGGACAATACAAGCAGCACAGTAGAACACAGGAGAAGCATCTAAGTTGATGCAATCGCCCAGTAAGAAGAGCTACATTTATAGTTTTAGTTATCGATTATTGAATTATTGGTCGGTTTGGTGCCTTGGACATGACCGAGGACCTTAAGATTTTGCATGAACCGAGGACTGGTACCCACGTAACACGAGAAAATGTGAAAAGTGTTAATATATAGTAAAAACCTTAGAAAATCTCCGTGTTTCGTCATTCACCATCGAATCGATATAACGCGAGATCGTCACATTGGTCGCATTTCTGTCTGAAACGGTTACATTTATGGTCTGCCAGCCCTTGTCGCGTGCTGCGGTATGTGGGGACAATACAAGCAGCACAGTAGAACACAGAAGAAGCATCTAAGTTGATGCAATCGCCCAGTAAGAAGAGCTACATTTATAGTTTTAGTTATCGATTATTGAATTATTGGTCGGTTTGGTGCCTTGGACATGACCGAGGACCTTAAGATTTTGCATGAACCGAGGACTGGCACCCACGTAAGACGAGAAAATATGAAAAGTGTTAATATGTAGTAAAAACCTTAGAAAATCTCCGTGATTCGTCATTCACCATCGAATCGATATAACGCGAGATCGTCACATTGGTCGCATTTCTCTCTGAAACGGTTACATTTATGGTCTGCCAGCCCTTGTCGCGTGCTGCGGTATGTGGGGACAATACAAGCAGCACAGTAGAACACAGGAGAAGCATCTAAGTTGATGCAATCGCCCAGTAAGAAGAGCTACATTTATAGTTTTAGTTATCGATTATTGAATTATTGGTCGGTTTGGTGCCTTGGACATGACCGAGGACCTTAAGATTTTGCATGAACCGAGGACTGGTACCCACGTAACACGAGAAAATGTGAAAAGTGTTAATATGTAGTAAAAACCTTAGAAAATCTCCGTGTTTCGTCATTCACCATCGAATCGATATAACGCGAGATCGTCACATTGGTCGCATTTCTCTCTGAAACGGTTACATTTATGGTCTGCCAGCCCTTGTCGCGTGCTGCGGTATGTGGGGACAATACAAAAAAAAATGGCTGTGAGCACTATGGGACTCAACTGCTGAGGTCATTAGTCCCCTAGAACTTAGAACTAGTTAAACCTAGCTAACCTAAGGACATCACAAACATCCATGCCCGAGACAGGATTCGAACCTGCGACCGTAGTGGTCTTGCGGTTCCAGACTGCAGCGCCTTTAACCGCACGGCCACTTCGGTCGGCGGGGACAATACAAGCAGCACAGTAGAACACAGAAGAAGCATCTAAGTTGATGCAATCGCCCAGTAAGAAGACCTACATTTATAGTTTTAGTTATCGATTAATGAATTATTGGTCGGTTTGGTGCCTTGGACATGACCGAGGACCTTAAGATTTTGCATGAACCGAGGACTGGTACCCACGTAACACGAGTAAATGTGAAAAGTGTTAATATGTAGTAAAAACCTTAGAAAATCTCCGTGTTTCGTCATTCACCATCGAATCGATATAATGCGAGTTCGTCACATTGGTCGCATTTCTCTCTGAAACGGTTACATTTATGGTCTGCCAGCCCTTGTCGCGTGCTGCGGTATGTGGGGACAATACAAGCAGCACAGTAGGACACAGAAGATGTATCTAAGTTGATGCAATCGCCCAGTAAGAAGAGCTACATTTATAGTTTTAGTTATCGATTAATGAATTATTCGTCGGTTTGGTGCCTTGGACATGACCGAGGACCTTAAGATTTTGCATGATCCGAGGACTGGCACCCACGTAACACGAGAAAATATGAAAAGTGTTAATATGTAGTAAAAACCTTAGAATTCTCCGTGTTTCGTCATTCACCATCGAATCGATATAACGCGAGATCGTCACATTTGTCGCATTTCTCTCTGAAACGGTTACATTTATGGTCTGCCAGCCCTTGTCGCGTGCTGCGGTATGTGGGGACAATACAAGCAGCACAGTAGAACACCGGAGAAGCATCTAAGTTGATGCAATCGCCCAGTAAGAAGAGCTACATTTATAGTTTTAGTTATCGATTATTGAATTATTGGTCGGTTTGGTGCCTTGGACATGACCGTGGACCTTAAGATTTTGCATGAACCGAGGACTGGCACCCACGTAACACGAGAAAATGTGAAAAGTGTTAATATGTAGTAAAAACCTTAGAAAATCTCCGTATTTCGTCATTCACCATCGAATCGATATAACGCGAGATCGTCACATTGGTCGCATTTCTCTCTGAAACGGTTACATTTATGATCTGACAGCCCGTGTCGCGTGCTGCGGTATGTGGGGACAATACAAGCAGCACAGTAGAACACAGAAGAAGCATCTAAGTTGATGCAATCGCCCAGTAAGAAGAGCTACATTTATAGTTTTAGTTATCGATTATTGAATTATTGGTCGGTTTGGTGCCTTGGACATGACCGAGGACCTTAAGATTTTGCATGAACCGAGGACTGGTACCCACGTAACACGAGAAAATGTGAAAAGTGTTAATATGTAGTAAAAACCTTAGAAAATCTCCGTGATTCGTCATTCACCATCGAATCGATATAACGCGAGATCGTCACATTGGTCGCATTTCTCTCTGAAACGGTTACATTTATCGTCTGCCAGCCCTTGTCGCGTGCTGCGGTATGTGGGGACAATACAAGCAGCGCAGTAGAACACAGGAGAAGCATCTAAGTTGATGCAATCGCCCAGTAAGAAGAGCTACATTTATAGTTTTAGTTATCGATTATTGAATTATTGGTCGGTTTGGTGCCTTGGACATGACCGAGGACCTTAAGATTTTGCATGAACCGAGGACTGGTACCCACGTAACACGAGAAAATGTGAAAAGTGTTAATATGTAGTAAAAACCTTAGAAAATCTCGGTGTTTCGTCATTCACCATCGAATCGATATAACGCGAGATCGTCACATTGGTCGCATTTCTCTCTGAAACGGTTACATTTGTGGTCTGCCAGCCCTTGTCGCGTGCTGCGGTATGTGGGGACAATACAAAAAAAAATGGCTGTGAGCACTATGGGACTGGCTGAGGTCATTAGTCCCCTAGAACTTAGAACTAGTTAAACCTAACTAACCTAAGGACATCACAAACATCCATGCCCGAGGCAGGATTCGAACCTGCGACCGTAGTGGTCTTGCGGTTCCAGACTGCAGCGCCTTTAACCGCACGGCCACTTCGGCCGGCGGGGACACTACAAGCAGTACAGTAGAACACAGAAGAAGCATCTAAGTTGATGCAATCGCCCAGTAAGAAGACCTACATTTATAGTTTTAGTTATCGATTAATGAATTATTGGTCGGTTTGGTGCCTTGGACATGACCGAGGACCTTAAGATTTTGCATGAACCGAGGACTGGTACCCACGTAACACGAGTAAATGTGAAGAGTGTTAATATGTAGTAAAAACCTTAGAAAATCTCCGTGTTTCGTCATTCACCATCGAATCGATATAATGCGAATTCGTCACATTGGTCCCATTTCTCTCTGAAACGGTTACATTTATGGTCTGCCAGCCCTTGTCGCGTGCTGCGGTATGTGGGGACAGTACAAGCAGCACAGTAGAACACAGAAGATGTATCTAAGTTGATGCAATCGCCCAGTAAGAAGAGCTACATTTATAGTTTTAGTTATCGATTAATGAATTATTCGTCGGTTTGGTGCCTTGGACATGATCGAGGACCTTAAGATTTTGCATGAACCGAGGACTGGTACCCACGTAACACGAGAAATTGTGAAAAGTGTTAATATGTAGTAAAAACCTTAGAAAATCTCCGTGTTTCGTCATTCACCATCGAATCGATATAACGCGAGATCGTCACATTGGTCGCATATCTCTCTGAAACGGTTACATTTATGGTCTGCCAGCCCTTGTCGCGTGCTGCGGTATGTGGGGACAATACAAGCAGCACAGTAGAACACAGAAGAAGCATCTAAGTTGATGCAATCGCCCAGTAAGAAGAGCTACATTTATAGTTTTAGTTGTCGATTATTGAATTATTGGTCGATTTGGTGCCTTGGAAATGACCGAGGACCTTAAGATTTTGCATGAACCGAGGACTCGTACCCACGTAACAAAAAAAATGTGAAAAGTGTTAATATGTAGTAAAAACCTTAGAAAATCTCCGTGTTTCGTCATTCACCATCGAATCGATATAACGCGAGATCGTCACATTGGTCGCATTTCTCTCTGAAACGGTTACATTTATGGTCTGCCAGCCCTTGTCGCGTGCTGCGGTATGTGGGGACAATACAAGCAGCACAGTAGAACACAGAAGATGCATCTAAGTTGATGCAATCGCCCAGTAAGAAGAGCTACATTTATAGTTTTAGTTATCGATTAATGAATTATTGGTCGGTTTGGTGCCTTGGACATGATCGAGGACCTTAAGATTTTGCATAAACCGAGGACTCGTACCCACGTAACAAAAAAAATGTGAAAAGTGTTAATATGTAGTAAAAACCGTAGAAAATCTCGGTGTTTCGCCATTCACCATCGAATCGATATAACGCGAGATCGTCACATTGGTCGCATTTCTCTCTGAAACGGTTACATTTATCGTCTGCCAGCCCTTGTCGCGTGCTGCGGTATGTGGGGACAATACAAGCAGCACAGTAGAACACAGAAGAAGCATCTAAGTTGATGCAATCGCTCAGTAAGAAGAGCTACATTTATAGTTTTAGTTATCGGTTATTGAATTATTGGTCGGTTTGGTGCCTTGGACATGACCGAGGACCTTAAGATTTTGCATGAACCGAGGACTGGCAGCCACGTAACACGAGAAAATGTGAAAAGTGCTAATATGTAGTAAAAACCTTAGAAAATCTCCGTGTTTCGTCATTCACCATCGAATCGATATAACGCGAGATCGTCACATTGGTCGCATTTCTCTCTGAAACGGTTACATTTATGGTCTGCCAGCCCTTGTCGCGTGCTGCGGTATGTGGGGACAATACAAGCAGCACAGTAGAACACAGAAGAAGCATCTAAGTTGATGCAATCGCCTAGTAAGAAGAGCTACATTTATAGTTTTAGTTATCGATTATTGAATTATTGGTCGATTTGGTGCCTTGCACATGACCGAGGACCTTAAGATTTTGCATGAACCGAGGACTGGCACCCACGTAACACGAGATAATATGAAAAGTGTTAATATGTGGTAAAAACCTTAGAAAATCCCCGTGTTTCGTCATTCACCATCGAATCGATATAACGCGAGATTGTCACATTGGTCGCATTTCTCTCTGAAACGGTTACATTTATGGTCTGCCAGCCCTTGTCGCGTGCTGCGGTATGTGGGGACAATACAACCAGCACAGTAGAACACAGGAGAAGCATCTAAGTTGATGCAATCGCCCAGTAAGAAGAGCTACATTTATAGTTTTAGTTATCGATTATTGAATTATTGATCGGTTTGGTGCCTTGGACATGACCGAGGACCTTAAGATTTTGCATGAACCGAGGACTGGTACCCACGTAACACGAGAAAATGTGAAAAGTGTTAATATGTAGTAAAAACCTTAGAAAATCTTCGTGTTTCGTCATTCACCATTGAATCGATATAACGCGAGATCGTCACATTGGTCGCATTTCTCTCTGAAACGGTTACATTTATGGTCTGCCAGCCCTTGTCGCGTGCTGCGGTATGTGGGGACAATACAAGCAGTACAGTAGAACACAGGAGAAGCATCTAAGTTGATGCAATCGCCCAGTAAGAAGAGCTACATTTATAGGTTTAGTTATCGATTATTGAATTATTGGTCGATTTGGTGCCTTGGACATGACCGAGGACCTTAAGATTTTGCATGAACCGAGGACTGGTACCAACACGAGAAAATGTGAAAAGTGTTAATATGTAGTAAAAACCTTAGAAAATCTCCGTGTTTCGTCATTCACCATCGAATCGATATAACGCGAGATCGTCACATTGGTCGCATTTCTCTCTGAAACGGTTACATTTATGGTCTGCCAGCCCTTGTCGCGTGCTGCGGTATGTGGGGACAATACAAGCAGCACAGTAGAACACAGGAGAAGCATCTAAGTTGATGCAATCGCCCAGTAAGAAGAGCTACATTTATAGTTTTGGTTATCGATTATTGAATTATTGGTCTGTTTGGTGCCTTGGACATGACCGAGGACCTTAAGATTTTGCATGAACCGAGGACTGGCACCCACGTAACACGAGAAAATGTGAAAAGTGTTAATATGTAGTAAAAACTTTAGAAAATCTCCGTGTTTCGTCATTCACCATCGAATCGATATAACGCGAGATCGTCACATTGGTCGCATTTCTCTCTGAAACGGTTACATTTATGGTCTGCCAACCCTTGTCGCGTGCTGCGGTATGTGGGGACAATACAAGCAGCACAGTAGAACACAGGAGAAGCATCTAAGTTGATGCAATCGCCCAGTAAGAAGAGCTACATTTATAGTTTTAGTTATCGATTATTGAATTATTGGTCGATTTGGTGCCTTCGACATGACCGAGGACGTTAAGATTTTGCATGAACCGAGGACTGGTACCCACGTAACACAAGAAAATGTGAAAAGTGCTAATATGTAGTAAAAACCTTAGAAAATCTCCGTGTTTCGTCATTCACCATCGAATCGATATAACGCGAGATCGTCACATTGGTCGCATTTCTCTCTGAAACGGTTACATTTATGGTCTGCCAGCCCTTGTCGCGTGCTGCGGTATGTGGGGACAATACAAGCAGCACAGTAGAACACAGAAGAAGCATCTAAGTTGATGCAATCGCCTAGTAAGAAGAGCTACATTTATAGTTTTAGTTATCGATTATTGAATTATTGGTCGATTTGGTGCCTTGCACATGACCGAGGACCTTAAGATTTTGCATGAACCGAGGACTGGCACCCACGTAACACGAGATAATATGAAAAGTGTTAATATGTAGTAAAAACCTTAGAAAACCCCCGTGTTTCGTCATTCACCATCGAATCGATATAACGCGAGATCGTCACATTGGTCGCATTTCTCTCTGAAACGGTTACATTTATGGTCTGCCAGCCCTTGTCGCGTGCTGCGGTATGTGGGGACAATACAAGCAGCACAGTAGAACACAGAAGAAGCATCTAAGTTGATGCAATCGCCCAGTAAGAGGAGCTACATTTATAGTTTTGGTTATCGATTATTGAATTATTGGTCGGTTTGGTGCCTTGGACATGACCGAGGACCTTAAGATTTTGCATGAACCGAGGACTGGCACCCACGTAACACGAGAAAATATGAAAAGTGTTAATATGCAGTAAAAACCTCAGAAAATCTCCGTGTTTCGTCATTCACCATCGAATCGATATAACGCGAGATCGTCACATTGGTCGCATTTCTCTCTGAAACGGTTACATTTATCGTCTGCCAGCCCTTGTCGCGTGCTGCGGTATGTGGGGACAATACAAGCAGCACAGTAGAACACAGGAGAAGCATCTAAGTTGATGCAATCGCCCAGTAAGAAGAGCTACATTTATAGTTTTGGTTATCGATTATTGAATTATTGGTCGATTTGGTGCCTTCGACATGACCGAGGACCTTAAGATTTTGCATGAACCGAGGACTGGTACCCACGTAACACAAGAAAATGTGAAAAGTGCTAATATGTAGTAAAAACCTTAGAAAATCTCCGTGTTTCGTCATTCACCATCAAATCGATATAACGCGAGATCGTCACATTGGTCGCATTTCTCTCTGAAACGGTTACATTTATGGTCTGCCAGCCCTTGTCGCGTGCTTCGGTATGTGGGGACAATACAAGCAGCACAGTAGAACACAGGAGAAGCATCTAAGTTGATGCAATCGCCCAGTAAGAAGAGCTACATTTATAGTTTTAGTTATCGATTATTGAATTATTGGTCGGTTTGGTGCCTTGGACATGACCGAGGACCTTAAGATTTTGCATGAACCGAGGACTGGTACCCACGTAACACGAGAAAATATGAAAAGTGTTAATATGTAGTAAAAACCTTAGAAAATCTCCGTGTTTCGTCATTCACCATCGAATCGATATAACGCGAGATCGTCACATTGGTCGCATTTCTCTCTGAAACGGTTACATTTATGGTCTGCCAGCCCTTGTCGCGTGCTGCGGTATGTGGGGACAATACAACCAGCACAGTAGAACACAGGAGAAGCATCTAAGTTGATGCAATCGCCCAGTAAGAAGAGCTACATTTATAGTTTTAGTTATCGATTATTGAATTATTGATCGGTTTGGTGCCTTGGACATGACCGAGGACCTTAAGATTTTGCATGAACCGAGGACTGGTACCCACGTAACACGAGAAAATGTGAAAAGTGTTAATATGTAGTAAAAACCTTAGAAAATCTTCGTGTTTCGTCATTCACCATTGAATCGATATAACGCGAGATCGTCACATTGGTCGCATTTCTCTCTGAAACGGTTACATTTATGGTCTGCCAGCCCTTGTCGCGTGCTGCGGTATGTGGGGACAATACAAGCAGTACAGTAGAACACAGGAGAAGCATCTAAGTTGATGCAATCGCCCAGTAAGAAGAGCTACATTTATAGGTTTAGTTATCGATTATTGAATTATTGGTCGATTTGGTGCCTTGGACATGACCGAGGACCTTAAGATTTTGCATGAACCGAGGACTGGTACTCACGTAACACAAGAAAATGTGAAAAGTGTTAATAATTAGTAAAAACCTTAGAAAATCTCCGTGTTTCGTCATTCACCATCGAATCGATATAACGTAAGATCGTCACATTGGTCGCATTTCTCTCTGAAACGGTCACATTTATGGTCTGCCAGCCCTTGTCGCGTGCTGCGGTATGTGGGGACAATACAAGCAGCACAGTAGAACACAGAAGAAGCATCTAAGTTGATGCAATCGCCCGGTAAGAAGAGCTACATTTATAGTTTTAGTTATCGATTATTGAATTATTGGTCGATTTGGTGCCTTGGACATGACCGAGGACCTTAAGATTTTGCATGAACCGAGGACTGGTACCAACACGAGAAAATGTGAAAAGTGTTAATATGTAGTAAAAACCTTAGAAAATCTCCGTGTTTCGTCATTCACCATCGAATCGATATAACGCGAGATCGTCACATTGGTCGCATTTCTCTCTGAAACGGTTACATTTATGGTCTGCCAGCCCTTGTCGCGTGCTGCGGTATGTGGGGACAATACAAGCAGCACAGTAGAACACAAGAGAAGCATCTAAGTTGATGCAATCGCCCAGTAAGAAGAGCTACATTTATAGTTTTGGTTATCGATTATTGAATTATTGGTCGGTTTGGTGCCTTGGACATGACCGAGGACCTTAAGATTTTGCATGAACCGAGGACTGGCACCCACGTAACACGAGAAAATGTGAAAAGTGTTAATATGTAGTAAAAACTTTAGAAAATCTCCGTGTTTCGTCATTCACCATCGAATCGATATAACGCGAGATCGTCACATTGGTCGCATTTCTCTCTGAAACGGTTACATTTATGGTCTGCCAGCCCTTGTCGCGTGCTGCGGTATGTGGGGACAATACAAGCAGCACAGTAGAACACAGGAGAAGCATCTAAGTTGATGCAATCGCCCAGTAAGAAGAGCTACATTTATAGTTTTAGTTATCGATTATTGAATTATTGGTCGATTTGGTGCCTTCGACATGACCGAGGACCTTAAGATTTTGCATGAACCGAGGACTGGTACCCACGTAACACAAGAAAATGTGAAAAGTGCTAATATGTAGTAAAAACCTTAGAAAATCTCCGTGTTTCGTCATTCACCATCGAATCGATATAACGCGAGATCGTCACATTGGTCGCATTTCTCTCTGAAACGGTTACATTTATGGTCTGCCAGCCCTTGTCGCGTGCTGCGGTATGTGGGGACAATACAAGCAGCACAGTAGAACACAGAAGAAGCATCTAAGTTGATGAAATCGCCCAGTAAGAAGAGCTACATTTATAGTTTTAGTTATCGGTTATTGAATTATTGGTCGGTTTGGTGCCTTGGACATGACCGAGGACCTTAAGATTTTGCATGAACCGAGGACTGGTACCCACGTAACACGAGAAAATGTGAAAAGTGTTAATATGTAGTAAAAACCTTAGAAAATCTCCGTGTTTCGTCATTCACCATCGAATCGATATAACGCGAGATCGTCACATTGGTCGCATTTCTCTCTGAAACGGTTACATTTATGGTCTGCCAGCCCTTGTCGCGTGCTGCGGTATGTGGGGACAATACAAGCAGCACAGTAGAACACAGAAGAAGCATCTAAGTTGATGCAATCGCCCAGTAAGAAGAGCTACATTTATAGTTTTAGTTATCGAATATTGAATTATTGGTCGGTTTGGTGCCTTGGACATGACCGAGGACCTTAAGATTTTGCATGAACCGAGGACTGGTACCCACGTAACACGAGAAAATGTGAAAAGTTTTAATATGTAGTAAAAACTTTAGAAAATCTCCGTGTTTCGTCATTCACCATCGAATCGATATAACGCGAGATCGTCACATTGGTCGCATTTCTCTCTGAAACGGTTACATTTATGGTCTGCCAGCCCTTGTCGCGTGCTGCGGTATGTGGGGACAATACAAGCAGCACAGTAGAACACAGAAGAAGCATCTAAGTTGATGCAATCGCCCGGTAAGAAGAGCTACATTTATAGTTTTAGTTATCGATTATTGAATTATTGGTCGATTAGGTGCCTTGGACATGACCGAGGACCTTAAGATTTTGCATGAACCGAGGACTGGTACCCACGTAACACAAGAAAATGTGAAAAGTGTTAATATGTAGTAAAAACCTTAGAAACTCTCCGTGTTTCGTCATTCACTATCGAATCGATATAACGCGAGATCGTCACATTGGTCGCATTTCTCTCTGAAACGGTTACATTTATCGTCTGCCAGCCCTTGTCGCGTGCTGCGGTATGTGGGGACAATACAAGCAGCACAGTAGAACACAGAAGAAGCATCTAAGTTGATGCAATCGCCCAGTAAGAAGAGCTACATTTATAGTTTTAGTTATCGATTATTGAATTATTGGTCGATTTGGTGCCTTGGACATGACCGAGGACCTTAAGATTTTGCATGAACCGAGGACTCGTACCCACGTAACAAAAAAAATGTGAAAAGTGTTTATATGTAGTAAAAACCTTGGAAAATCTCCGTGTTTCGTCATTCACCATCGAATCGATATAACGCGAGATCGTCACATTGGTCGCATTTCTCTCTGAAACGGTTACATTTATGGTCTGCCAGCCCTTGTCGCGTGCTGCGGTATGTGGGGACAATACAAGCAGCACAGTAGAACACAGATGATGCATCTAAGTTGATGCAATCGCCCAGTAAGGAGAGCTACATTTATAGTTTTAGTTATCGATTAATGAATTATTGGTCGGTTTGGTGCCTTGGACATGATCGAGGACCTTAAGATTTTGCATGAACCGAGGACTGGTACCCACGTAACACGAGAAAATGTGAAAAGTGTTAATATGTAGTAAAAACCTTAGAAAATCTCCGTGTTTCGTCATTCACCATCGAATCGATATAACGCGAGATCGTCACATTGGTCGCATTTCTCTCTGAAACGGTTACATTTATCGTCTGCCAGCCCTTGTCGCGTGCTGCGGTATGTGGGGACAATACAAGCAGCACAGTAGAACACAGAAGAAGCATCTAAGTTGATGAAATCGCCCAGTTAGAAGAGCTACATTTATAGTTTTAGTTATCGGTTATTGAATTATTGGTCGGTTTGGTGCCTTGGACATGACCGAGGACCTTAAGATTTTGCATGAACCGAGGACTGGTACCCACGTAACACGAGAAAATGTGAAAAGTGTTAATATGTAGTAAAAACCTTAGAAAATCTCCGTGTTTCGTCATTCACCATCGAATCGATATAACGCGAGATCGTCACATTGGTCGCATTTCTCTCTGAAACGGTTACATTTATGGTCTGCCAGCCCTTGTCGCGTGCTGCGGTATGTGGGGACAATACAAGCAGCACAGTAGAACACAGAAGAAGCACCTAAGTTGATGCAATCGCCCAGTAAGAAGAGCTACATTTATAGTTTTAGTTATCGATTATTGAATTATTGGTCGGTTTGGTGCCTTGGACATGACCGAGGACCTTAAGATTTTGCATGAACCGAGGACTGGCACCCACGTAACACGAGAAAATGTGAAAAGTTTTAATATGTAGTAAAAACCTTAGAAAATCTCCGTGTTTCGTAATTCACCATCGAATCGATATAACGCGAGATCGTCACATTGGTCGCATTTCTCTCTGAAACGGTTACATTTATGGTCTGCCAGCCTTGTCGCGTGCTGCGGTATGTGGGGACAATACAAGCAGTACAGTAGAACACAGGAGAAGCATCTAAGTTGATGCAATCGCCCAGTAAGAAGAGCTACATTTATAGTTTTAGTTATCGATTATTGAATTATTGGTCGGTTTGGTGCCTTGGACATGACCGAGGACCTTAAGATTTTGCATGAACCGAGGACTGGTACCCACGTAACACAATAAAATGTGAAAAGTGTTAATATGTAGTAAAAATCTTAGAAAATCTCCGTGTTTCGTCATTCACCATCGAATCGATATAACGCGAGATCGTCACATTGGTCGCATTTCTCTCTGAAACGGTTACATTTATGGTCTGCCAGCCCTTGTCGCGTGCTGCGGTATGTGGGGACAATACAAGCAGCACAGTAGAACACAGGAGAAGCATCTAAGTTGATGCAATCGCCCAGTAAGAAGAGCTACATTTATAGTTTTAGTTATCGATTATTGAATTATTGGTCGGTTTGGTGCCTTGGACATGACCGAGGACCTTAAGATTTTGCATGAACGGAGGACTGGTACCCACGTAACACGAGAAAATGTGAAAAGTGTTAATATGTAGTAAAAACCTTAGAAAATCTCCGTGTTTCGTCATTCACCATCGAATCGATATAACGCGATATCGTCACATTGGTCGCATTTCTCTTTGAAACGGTTACATTTATGGTCTGCCAGCCCTTGTCGCGTGCTGCGGTATGTGGGGACAATACAAGCAGCACAGTAGAACACAGAAGAAGCATCTAAGTTGATGCAATCGCCCAGTAAGAAGAGCTACATTTATAGTTTTGGTTATCGATTATTGAATTATTGGTCGGTTTGGTGCCTTGGACATGACCGAGGACCTTAAGATTTTGCATGAACCGAGGACTGGTACCCACGTAACACGAGAAAATGTGAAAAGTGTTAATATGTAGTAAAAACCTTAGAAAATCTCCGTGTTTCGTCATTCACCATCGAATCGATATAACGCGAGATCGTCACGTTGGTCGCATTTCTCTCTGAAACGGTTACATTTATGGTCTGCCAGCCCTTGTCGCGTGCTGCGGTATGTGGGGACAATACAAGCAGTACAGTAGAACACAGGAGAAGCATCTAAGTTGATGCAATCGCCCAGTAAGAAGAGCTACATTTATAGTTTTAGTTATCGATTATTGAATTATTGGTCGGTTTGGTGCCTTGGACATGACCGAGGACCTTAAGATTTTGCATGAACCGAGGACTGGTACCCACGTAACACAATAAAATGTGAAAAGTGTTAATATGTAGTAAAAATCTTAGAAAATCTCCGTGTTTCGTCATTCACCATCGAATCGATATAACGCGAGATCGTCACATTGGTCGCATTTCTCTCTGAAACGGTTACATTTATGGTCTGCCAGCCCTTGTCGCGTGCAGCGGTATGTGGGGACAATACAAGCAGCACAGTAGAACACAGGAGAAGCATCTAAGTTGATGCAATCGCCCAGTAAGAAGAGCTACATTTATAGTTTTAGTTATCGATTATTGAATTATTGGTCGGTTTGGTGCCTTGGACATGACCGAGGACCTTAAGATTTTGCATGAACCGAGGACTGGTACCCACGTAACACAATAAAATGTGAAAAGTGTTAATATGTAGTAAAAACCTTAGAAAATCTCCGTGTTTCGTCATTCACCATCGAATCGATTTAACGCGATATCGTCACATTGGTCGCATTTCTCTTTGTAACGGTTACATTTATGGTCTGCCAGCCCTTGTCGCGTGCTGCGGTATGTGGGGACAATACAAGCAGCACAGTAGAACACAGAAGAAGCATCTAAGTTGATGCAATCGCCCAGTAAGAAGAGCTACATTTATAGTTTTGGTTATCGATTATTGAATTATTGGTCGGTTTGGTGCCTTGGACATGACCGAGGACCTTAAGATTTTGCATGAACCGAGGACTGGTACCCACGTAACACGAGAAAATGTGAAAAGTGTTAATATGTAGTAAAAACCTTAGAAAATCTCCGTGTTTCGTCATTCACCATCGAATCGATATAACGCGAGATCGTCACGTTGGTCGCATTTCTCTCTGAAACGGTTACATTTATGGTCTGCCAGCCCTTGTCGCGTGCTGCGGTATGTGGGGACAATACAAGCAGCACAGTAGAACACAGGAGAAGCATCTAAGTTGATACAATCGCTCAGTAAGAAGAGCTACATTTATAGTTTTAGTTACCGATTATTGAATTATTGGTCGGTTTGGTGCCTTGGACATGACCGAGGACCTTAAGATTTTGCATGAACCGAGGACTGGTACCCACGTAACACAATAAAATGTGAAAAGTGTTAATATGTAGTAAAAACCTTAGAAAATCTCCGTGTTTCGTCATTCACCATCGAATCGATATAACGCGAGATCGTCACATTGGTCGCATTTCTCTCTGAAACGGTTACATTTATGGTCTGCCAGCCCTTGTCGCGTGCTGCGGTATGTGGGGACAATACAAGCAGCACAGTAGAACACAGGAGAAGCATCTAAGTTGATGCAGTCGCCCAGTAAGAAGAGCTACATTTATAGTTTTGGTTATCGATTATTGAATTATTGGTCGATTTGGTGCCTTCGACATGACCGAGGACGTTAAGATTTTGCATGAACCGAGGACTGGTACCCACGTAACACAAGAAAATGTGAAAAGTGCTAATATGTAGTAAAAACCTTAGAAAATCTCCGTGTTTCGTCATTCACCATCGAATCGATATAACGCGAGATCGTCACACTGGTCGCATTTCTCTCTTAAACGGTTACA
Source organism: Schistocerca nitens (assembly GCF_023898315.1). NCBI lineage: Eukaryota > Metazoa > Arthropoda > Insecta > Orthoptera > Acrididae > Schistocerca > Schistocerca nitens. Next base: position 58,916,614 of record NC_064625.1, read on the forward strand.
TTTATGGTCTGCCAGCCCTTGTCGCGTGCTGCGGTATGTGGGGACAATACAAGCAGCACAGTAGAACACACAAGAAGCATCTAAGTTGATGCAATCGCCCAGTAAGAAGAGCTACATTTATAGTTTTAGTTATCGATTATTGAATTATTGGTCGATTTGGTGCCTTGGACATGACCGAGGACCTTAAGATTTTGCATGAACCGAGGACTGGTACCCACGTAACACAAGAAAATGTGAAAAGTGTTAATATGTAGTAAAAACCTTACAAAATCTCCGTGTTTCGTGATTCACCATCGAATCGATATAACGCGAGATCGTCACATTGGTCGCATTTCTCTCTGAAACGGTTACATTTATGGTCTGCCAGCCCTTGTCGCGTGCTGCGGTATGTGGGGACAATACAAGCAGCACAGTAGAACACAGGAGAAGCATCTAAGTTGATGCAATCGCCCAGTAAGAAGAGCTACATTTATAGTTTTGGTTATCGATTATAGAATTATTGGTCGATTTGGTGCCTTCGACATGACCGAGGACGTTAAGATTTTGCATGAACCGAGGACTGGTACCCACGTAACACAAGAAAATGTGAAAAGTGCTAATATGTAGTAAAAACCTTAGAAAATCTCCGTGTTTCGTCATTCACCATCGAATCGATATAACGCGAGATCGTCGCATTTCTCTCTGAAACGGTTACATTTATGGTCTGCCAGCCCTTGTTGCGTGCTGCGGTATGTGGGGACAATACAAGCAGCACAGTAGAACACAGGAGAAGCATCTAAGTTGATGCAATCGCCCAGTAAGAAGAGCTACATTTATAGTTTTAGCTATCGATTATTGAATTATTGGTCGGTTTGGTGCCTTGGACATGACCGAGGGCCTTAAGATTTTGCATGAACCGAGGACTGGTACCCACGTAACACGAGAAAATGTGAAAAGTGTTAATATGTAGTAAAAACCTTAGAAAATCTCCGTGTTTCGTCATTCACCATCGAATCGATTTAACGCGATATCGTCACATTGGTCGCATTTCTCTTTGAAACGGTTACATTTATGGTCTGCCAGCCCTTGTCGCGTGCTGCGGTATGTGGGGACAATACAAGCAGCACAGTAGAACACAGAAGAAGCATCTAAGTTGATGCAATCGCCCAGTAAGAAGAGCTACATTTATAGTTTTGGTTATCGATTATTGAATTATTGGTCGGTTTGGTGCCTTGGACATGACCGAGGACCTTAAGATTTTGCATGAACCGAGGACTGGTACCCACGTAACACGAGAAAATGTGAAAAGTGTTAATATGTAGTAAAAACCTTAGAAAATCTCCGTGTTTCGTCATTCACCATCGAATCGATATAACGCGAGATCGTCACATTGGTCGCATTTCTCTCTGAAACGGTTACATTTATGGTCTGCCAGCCCTTGTCGCGTGCTGCGGTATGTGGGGACAATACAAGCAGCACAGAAGAACACAGGAGAAGCATCTAAGTTGATGCAATCGCCAAGTAAGAAGAGCTACATTTATAGTTTTAGTTATCGATTATTGAATTATTGGTCGGTTTGGTGCCTTGGACATGACCGAGGACCTTAAGATTTTGCATGAACTGAGGACTGGCAGCCACGTAACACGAGAAAATGTGAAAAGTGTTAATATGTAGTAAAAACCTTAGAAAATCTCCGTGTTTCGTCATTCACCATCGAATCGATATAACGCGAGATCGTCACATTGGTCGCATTTCTCTCTGAAACGGTTACGTTTATGGTCTGCCAGCCCTTGTCGCGTGCTGCGGTATGTGGGGACAATACAAGCAGCACAGTAGAACACAGGAGAAGCATCTAAGTTGATGCAGTCGCCCAGTAAGAAGAGCTACATTTATAGTTTTGGTTATCGATTATTGAATTATTGGTCGATTTGGTGACTTCGACATGACCGAGGACGTTAAGATTTTGCATGAACCGAGGACTGGTACCCACGTAACACAAGAAAATGTGAAAAGTGCTAATATGTAGTAAAAACCTTAGAAAATCTCCGTGTTTCGTCATTCACCATCGAATCGATATAACGCGAGATCGTCACACTGGTCGCATTTCTCTCTTAAACGGTTACATTTATGGTCTGCCAGCCCTTGTCGCGTGCTGCGGTATGTGGGGACAATACAAGCAGCACAGTAGAACACACAAGAAGCATCTAAGTTGATGCAATCGCCCAGTAAGAAGAGCTACATTTATAGTTTTAGTTATCGATTATTGAATTATTGGTCGATTTGGTGCCTTGGACATGACCGAGGACCTTAAGATTTTGCATGAACCGAGGACTGGTACCCACGTAACACAAGAAAATGTGAAAAGTGTTAATATGTAGTAAAAACCTTACAAAATCTCCGTGTTTCGAGATTCACCATCGAATATAACGCGAGATCGTCACATTGGTCGCATTTCTCTCTGAAACGGTTACATTTATGGTCTGCCAGCCCTTGTCGCGTGCTGCGGTATGTGGGGACAATACAAGCAGCACAGTAGAACACAGGAGAAGCATCTAAGTTGATGCAATCGCCCAGTAAGAAGAGCTACATTTATAGTTTTATCGATTATTGAATTATTGGTCGGTTTGGTGCCTTGGACATGACCGAGGACCTTAAGATTTTGCATGAACCGAGGACTGGTACCCACGTAACACGAGAAAATGTGAAAAGTGTTAATATGTAGTAAAAACCTTAGAAAATCTCCGTGTTTCGTAATTCACCATCGAATCGATATAACGCGAGATCGTCACATTGGTCGCATTTCTCTCTGAAACGGTTACATTTATGGTCTGCCAGCCTTGTCGCGTGCTGCGTTATGTGGGGACAATACAAGCAGTACAGTAGAACACAGGAGAAGCATCTAAGTTGATGCAATCGCCCAGTAAGCAGAGCTACATTTATAGTTTTAGTTATCGATTATTGAATTATTGGTCGGTTTGGTGCCTTGGACATGACCGAGGACCTTAAGATTTTGCATGAACCGAGGACTGGCAGCCACGTAACACGAGAAAATGTGAAAAGTGTTAATATGTAGTAAAAACCTTAGAAAATCTCCGTGTTTCGTCATTCACCATCGAATCGATATAACGCGAGATCGTCACATTGGTCGCATTTCTCTCTGAAACGGTTACATTTATGGTCTGCCAGCCCTTGTCGCGTGCTGCGGTATGTGGGGACAATACAAGCAGCACAGTAGAACACAGGAGAAGCATCTAAGTTGATGCAATCGCCCAGTAAGAAGAGCTACATTTATAGTTTTAGCTATCGATTATTGAATTATTGGTCGGTTTGGTGCCTTGGACATGACCGAGGACCTTAAGATTTTGCATGAACCGAGGACTGGTACCCACGTAACACGAGAAAATGTGAAAAGTGTTAATATGTAGTAAAAACCTTAGAAAATCTCCGTGTTTCGTCATTCACCATCGAATCGATATAACGCGAGATCGTCACGTTGGTCGCATTTCTCTCTGAAACGGTTACATTTATGGTCTGCCAGCCCTTGTCGCGTGCTGCGGTATGTGGGGACAATACAAGCAGCACAGTAGAACACAGGAGAAGCATCTAAGTTGATGCAATCGCCCAGTAAGAAGAGCTACATTTATAGTTTTAGTTATCGATTGTTGAATTATTGGTCGGTTTGGTGCCTTGGACATGACCGAGGACCTTAAGATTTTGCATGAACCGAGGACTGGTACCCACGTATCACAATAAAATGTGAAAAGTGTTAATATGTAGTAAAAACCTTAGAAAATCTCCGTGTTTCGTCATTCACCATCGAATCGATATAACGCGAGATCGTCACATTGGTCGCATTTCTCTCTGAAACGGTTACATTTATGGTCTGCCAGCCCTTGTCGCGTGCTGCGGTATGTGGGGACAATACAAGCAGCACAGTAGAACACAGAAGAAGCATCTAAGTTGATGCAATCGCCCAGTAAGAAGAGCTACAATTATAGTTTTGGTTATCGATTATTGAATTATTGGTCGGTTTGGTGCCTTGGACATGACCGAGGACCTTAAGATTTTGCATGAACCGAGGACTGGTACCCACGTAACACGAGAAAATGTGAAAAGTTTTAATATGTAGTAAAAACCTTAGAAAATCTCCGTGTTTCGTCATTCACCATCGAATCGATATAACGCGAGATCGTCACATTGGTCGCATTTCTCTCTGAAACGGTTACATTTATGGTCTGCCAGCCCTTGTCGCGTGCTGCGGTATGTGGGGACAATACAAGCAGCACAGTAGAACACAGAAGAAGCATCTAAGTTGATGCAATCGCCCAGTAAGAAGAGCTACATTTATAATTTTAGTTATCGATTATTGAATTATTGGTCGGTTTGGTGCCTTGGACATGACCGAGGACCTTAAGATTTTGCATGAGCCGAGGACTGGTACCCACGTAACACGAGAAAATGTGAAAAGTGTTAATATGTAGTAAAAACCTTAGAAAATCTCCGTGTTTCGTCATTCACCATCGAATCGATATAACGCGAGATCGTCACATTGGTCGCATTTCTCTCTGAAAAGGTTACATTTATGGTCTGCCAGCCCTTGTCGCGTGCTGCGGTATGTGGGGACAATACAAGCAGCACAGTAGAACACAGAAGAAGCATCTAAGTTGATGCAATCGCCTAGTATGAAGAGCTACATTTATAGTTTTAGTTATCGATTATTGAATTATTGGTCGATTTGGTGCCTTGGACATGACCGAGGACCTTAAGATTTTGCATGAACCGAGGACTGGCACCCACGTAACACGAGAAAATGTGAAAAGTGTTAATATGTAGTAAAAACCTTAGAAAATCTCCGTGTTTCGTAATTCACCATCGAATCGATATAACGCGAGATCGTCACATTGGTCGCATTTCTCTCTGAAACGGTTACATTTATGGTCTGCCAGCCTTGTCGCGTGCTGCGGTATGTGGGGACAATACAAGCAGTACAGTAGAACACAGGAGAAGCATCTAAGTTGATGCAATCGCCCAGTAAGAAGAGCTACATTTATAGTTTTGGTTATCGATTATTGAATTATTGGTCGGTTTGGTGCCTTGGACATGACCGAGGACCTTAAGATTTTGCATGAACCGAGGACTGGTACCCACGTAACACGAGAAAATGTGAAAAGTGTTAATATGTAGTAAAAACCTTAGAAAATCTCCGTGTTTCGTCATTCACCATCGAATCGATATAACGCGAGATCGTCACGTTGGTCGCATTTCTCTCTGAAACGGTTACATTTATGGTCTGCCAGCCCTTGTCGCGTGCTGCGGTATGTGGGGACAATACAAGCAGCACAGTAGAACACAGGAGAAGCATCTAAGTTGATGCAATCGCCCAGTAAGAAGAGCTACATTTATAGTTTTAGTTATCGATTGTTGAATTATTGGTCGGTTTGGTGCCTTGGACATGACCGAGGACCTTAAGATTTTGCATGAACCGAGGACTGGTACCCACGTATCACAATAAAATGTGAAAAGTGTTAATATGTAGTAAAAACCTTAGAAAATCTCCGTGTTTCGTCATTCACCATCGAATCGATATAACGCGAGATCGTCACATTGGTCGCATTTCTCTCTGAAACGGTTACATTTATGGTATGCCAGCCCTTGTCGCGTGCTGCGGTATGTGGGGACAATACAAGCAGCACAGTAGAACACAGAAGAAGCATCTAAGTTGATGCAATCGCCCAGTAAGAAGAGCTACAATTATAGTTTTGGTTATCGATTATTGAATTATTGGTCGGTTTGGTGCCTTGGACATGACCGAGGACCTTAAGATTTTGCATGAACCGAGGACTGTTACCCACGTAACACGAGAAAATGTGAAAGTGTTAATATGTAGTAAAAACCTTAGAAAATCTCCGTGTTTCGTCATTCACCATCGAATCGATATAACGCGAGATCGTCACGTTGCTCGCATTTCTCTCTGAAACGGTTACATTTATGGTCTGCCAGCCCTTGTCGCGTGCTGCGGTATGTGGGGACAATACAAGCAGCACAGTAGAACACAGGAGAAGCATCTAAGTTGATGCAATCGCCCAGTAAGAAGAGCTACATTTATAGTTTTGGTTATCGTTATTGAATTATTGGTCGGTTTGGTGCCTTGGACATGACCGAGGACCTTAAGATTTTGCATGAACCGAGGACTGGTACCCACGTAACACGAGAAAATGTGAAAAGTTTTAATATGTAGTAAAAACCTTAGAAAATCTCCGTGTTTCGTCATTCACCATCGAATCGATATAACGCGAGATCGTCACATTGGTCGCATTTCTCTCTGAAACGGTTACATTTATGGTCTGCCAGCCCTTGTCGCGTGCTGCGGTATGTGGGGACAATACAAGCAGCACAGTAGAACACAGAAGAAGCATCTAAGTTGATGCAATCGCCCAGTAAGAAGAGCTACATTTATAATTTTAGTTATCGATTATTGAATTATTGGTCGGTTTGGTGCCTTGGACATGACCGAGGACCTTAAGATTTTGCATGAGCCGAGGACTGGTACCCACGTAACACGAGAAAATGTGAAAAGTGTTAATATGTAGTAAAAACCTTAGAAAATCTCCGTGTTTCGTCATTCACCATCGAATCGATATAACGCGAGATCGTCACATTGGTCGCATTTCTCTCTGAAAAGGTTACATTTATGGTCTGCCAGCCCTTGTCGCGTGCTGCGGTATGTGGGGACAATACAAGCAGCACAGTAGAACACAGAAGAAGCATCTAAGTTGATGCAATCGCCTAGTATGAAGAGCTACATTTATAGTTTTAGTTATCGATTATTGAATTATTGGTCGATTTGGTGCCTTGGACATGACCGAGGACCTTAAGATTTTGCATGAACCGAGGACTGGCACCCACGTAACACGAGAAAATGTGAAAAGTGCTAATATGTAGTAAAAACCTTAGAAAATCTCCGTGTTTCGTCATTCACCATCGAATCGATATAACGCGAGATCGTCGCATTTCTCTCTGGAACGGTTACATTTATGGTCTGCCAGCCCTTGTCGCGTGCTGCGGTATGTGGGGACAATACAAGCAGCACAGTAGAACACAGGAGAAGCATCTAAGTTGATGCAATCGCCCAGTAAGAAGAGCTACATTTATAGTTTTGGTTATCGATTATTGAATTATTGGTCGATTTGGTGCCTTCGACATGACCGAGGACGTTAAGATTTTGCATGAACCGAGGACTGGTACCCACGTAACACAAGAAAATGTGAAAAGTGCTAATATGTAGTAAAAACCTTAGAAAATCTCCGTGTTTCGTCATTCACCATCGAATCGATATAACGCGAGATCGTCGCATTTCTCTCTGAAACGGTTACATTTATGGTCTGCCAGACTTGTCGCGTGCTGCGGTATGTGGGGACAATACAAGCAGTACAGTAGAACACAGGAGAAGCATCTAAGTTGATGCAATCGCCCAGTAAGAAGAGCTACATTTATAGTTTTAGTTATCGATTATTGAATTATTGGTCGGTTTGGTGCCTTGGACAAGATCGAGGACCTTAAGATTTTGCATGAACCGAGGACTGGTACCCACGTAACACAATAAAATGTGAAAAGTGTTAATATGTAGTAAAAACCTTAGAAAATCTCCGTGTTTCGTCATTCACCATCGAATCGATATAACGCGAGATCGTCACATTGGTCGCATTTCTCTCTGAAACGGTTACATTTATGGTCTGCCAGCCCTTGTCGCGTGCTGCGGTATGTGGGGACAATACAAGCAGCACAGTAGATTACAGGAGAAGCATCTAAGTTGATGAAATCGCCCAGTAAGAAGAGCTACATTTATAGTTTTAGTTATCGATTATTGAATTATTGGTCGGTTTGGTGCCTTGGACATGACCGAGGACCTTAAGATTTTGCATGAACCGAGGACTGGTACCCACGTAACACGAGAAAATGTGAAAAGTGTTAATATGTAGTAAAAACCTTAGAAAAACTCCGTGTTTCGTCATTCACCATCGAATCGATATAACGCGTGATCGTCACGTTGGTCGCATTTCTCTCTGAAACGGTTACATTTATGGTCTGCCAGCCCTTGTCGCGTGCTGCGGTATGTGGGGACAATACAAGCAGCACAGTAGAACACAGGAGAAGCATCTAAGTTGATGCAATCGCCCAGTAAGAAGAGCTACATTTACAGTTTTAGTTATCGATTATTGAATTATTGGTCGGTTTGGTGCCTTGGACATGACCGAGGACCTTAAGATTTTGCATGAACCGAGGACTGGCACCCACGTAACAGGAGAACATATGAAAAGTGTTAATATGTAGTAAAAACCTTAGAAAATCTCCGTGTTTCGTCATTCACCATCGAATCGATATAACGCGAGATCGTCACATTGGTCGCATTTCTCTCTGAAACGGTTACATTTATGGTCTGCCAGCCCTTGTCGCGTGCTGCGGTATGTGGGGACAATACAAGCAGCACAGTAGAACACAGAAGAGGCATCTAAGTTGATGCAATCGCCCAGTAAGAAGAGCTACATTTATAGTTTTAGTTATCGATTATTGAATTATTGGTCGGTTTGGTGCCTTGGACATGACCGAGGACCTTAAGATTTTGCATGTACCGAGGACTGGTACCCACGTAACACAAGAAAATGTGAAAAGTGCTAATATGTAGTAAAAACCTTAGAAAATCTCCGTGTTTCGTCATTCACCATCGAATCGATATAACGCGAGATCGTCGCATTTCTCTCTGAAACGGTTACATTTATGGTCTGCCAGCCCTTGTCGCGTGCTGCGGTATGTGGGGAGAATACAAGCAGCACAGTTTTACACACAAGAAGCATCTAAGTTGATGCAGTCGCCCAGTAAGAAGAGCTACATTTATAGTTTTAGTTATCGATTATTGAATTATTGGTCGATTTGGTGCCTTGGACATGACCGAGGACCTTAAGATTTTGCATGAACCGAGGACTGGTACCCACGTAACACAAGAAAATGTAAAAAGTGTTAATATGTAGTAAAAACCTTAGAAAATCTCCGTGTTTCGTCATTCACCATCGAATCGATAAAACGCGAGATCGTCACATTGGTCGCATTTCTCTCTGAAACGGTTACATTTATGGTCTGCCAGCCCTTGTCGCGTGCTGCGGTATGTGGGGACAATACAAGCAGCACAGTAGAACACAGGAGAAGCATCTAAGTTGATGCAATCGCCCAGTAAGAAGAGCTACATTTATAGTTTTAGTTATCGATTGTTGAATTATTGGTCGGTTTGGTGCCTTGGACATGACCGAGGACCTTAATATTTTGCATGAACCGAGGACTGGTACCCACGTAACACAATAAAATGTGAAAAGTGTTAATATGTAGTAATAACCTTAGAAAATCTCCGTGTTTCGTCATTCACCATCGAATCGATATAACGCGAGATCGTCACATTGGTCGCATTTCTCTCTGAAACGGTTACATTTATCGTCTGCCAGCCCTTGTCGCGTGCTGCGGTATGTGGGGACAATACAAGCAGCACAGTAGAACACAGGAGAAGCATCTAAGTTGATGCAATCGCCCAGTAAGAAGAGCTACATTTATAGTTTTGGTTATCGATTATTGAATTATTGGTCGGTTTGGTGCCTTGGACATGACCGAGGACCTTAAGATTTTGCATGAACCGAGGACTGGTACCCACGTAACACGAGAAAATGTGAAAAGTGTTAATATGTAGTAAAAACCTTAGAAAATCTCCGTGTTTCGTCATTCACCATCGAATCGATATAACGCGAGATCGTCTCGTTGGTCGCATTTCTCTCTGAAACGGTTACATTTATGGTCTGCCAGCCCTTGTCGCGTGCTGCGGTATGTGGGGACAATACAAGCAGCACAGTAGAACACAGGAGAAGCATCTAAGTTGATGCAATCGCCCAGTAAGAAGAGCTACATTTATAGTTTTAGTTATCGATTATTGAATTATTGGTCGGTTTGGTGCCTTGGACATGACCGAGGACCTTAAGATTTTGCATGAACCGAGGACTGGTACCCACGTAACACGAGAAAATGTGAAAAGTGTTAATATGTAGTAAAAACCTTAGAAAATCTCCGTGTTTCGTCATTCACCATCGAATCGATATAACGCGAGATCGTCACATTGGTCGCATTTCTCTCTGAAACGGTTACATTTATGGTCTGCTAGCCCTTGTCGCGTGCTGCGGTATGTGGGGACAATACAAGCAGCACAGTAGAACACAGAAGAAGCATCTAAGTTGATGCAATCGCCCAGTAAGAAGAGCTACATTTATAGTTTTGGTTATCGATTATTGAATTATTGGTCGGTTTGGTGCCTTGGACATGACCGAGGACCTTAAGATTTTGCATGAACCGAGGACTGGTACCCACGTAACACGAGAAAATGTGAAAAGTGTTAATATGTAGTAAAAACCTTAGAAAATCTCCGTGTTTCGTCATTCACCATCGAATCGATATAACGCGAGATCGTCTCGTTGGTCGCATTTCTCTCTGAAACGGTTACATTTATGGTCTGCCAGCCCTTGTCGCGTGCTGCGGTATGTGGGGACAATACAAGCAGCACAGTAGAACACAGGAGAAGCATCTAAGTTGATGCAATCGCCCAGTAAGAAGAGCTACATTTATAGTTTTAGTTATCGATTATTGAATTATTGGTCGGTTTGGTGCCTTGGACATGACCGAGGACCTTAAGATTTTGCATGAACCGAGGACTGGTACCCACGTAACACGAGAAAATGTGAAAAGTGTTAATATGTAGTAAAAACCTTAGAAAATCTCCGTGTTTCGTCATTCACCATCGAATCGATATAACGCGAGATCGTCACATTGGTCGCATTTCTCTCTGAAACGGTTACATTTATGGTCTGCTAGCCCTTGTCGCGTGCTGCGGTATGTGGGGACAATACAAGCAGCACAGTAGAACACAGAAGAAGCATCTAAGTTGATGCAATCGCCCAGTAAGAAGAGCTACATTTATAGTTTTAGTTATCGATTATTGAATTATTGGTCGGTTTGGTGCCTTGGACATGACCGAGGACCTTAAGATTTTGCATGAACCGAGGACTGGTACCCACGTAACACGAGAAAATGTGAAAAGTTTTAGTATGTAGTAAAAACCTTAGAAAATCTCCGTGTTTCGTCATTCACCATCGAATCGATATAACGCGAGATCGTCACATTGGTCGCATTTCTCTCTGAAACGGTTACATTTATGGTCTGCCAGCCCTTGTCGCGTGCTGCGGTATGTGGGGACAATACAAGCAGCACAGTAGAACACAGAAGAAGCATCTAAGTTGATGCAATCGCCCAGTAAGAAGAGCTACATTTATAATTTTAGTTATCGATTATTGCATTATTGGTCGGTTAGGTGCCTTGGACATGACCGAGGACCTTAAGATTTTGCATGAACCGAGGACTGGTACCCACGTAACACGAGAAAATGTGAAAAGTGTTAATATGTAGTAAAAACCTTAGAAAATCTCCGTGTTTCGTCATTCACCATCGAATCGATATAACGCGAGATCGTCACATTGGTCGCATTTCTCTCTGAAACGGTTACATTTATGGTCTGCTAGCCCTTGTCGCGTGCTGCGGTATGTGGGGACAATACAAGCAGCACAGTAGAACACAGAAGAAGCATCTAAGTTGATGCAATCGCCCAGTAAGAAGAGCTACATTTATAGTTTTAGTTATCGATTATTGAATTATTGGTCGGTTTGGTGCCTTGGACATGACCGAGGACCTTAAGATTTTGCATGAACCGAGGACTGGTACCCACGTAACACGAGAAAATGTGAAAAGTTTTAGTATGTAGTAAAAACCTTAGAAAATCTCCGTGTTTCGTCATTCACCATCGAATCGATATAACGCGAGATCGTCACATTGGTCGCATTTCTCTCTGAAACGGTTACATTTATGGTCTGCCAGCCCTTGTCGCGTGCTGCGGTATGTGGGGACAATACAAGCAGCACAGTAGAACACAGAAGAAGCATCTAAGTTGATGCAATCGCCTAGTAAGAAGAGCTACATTTATAGTTTTAGTTATCGATATTTGAATTATTGGTCGATTTGGTGCCTTGGACATGACCGAGGACCTTAAGATTTTGCATGAACCGAGGACTGGCACCCACGTAACACGAGAAAATGTGAAAAGTGTTAATATGTAGTAAAAACTTTAGAAAATCTCCGTGTTTTGTCATTCACCATCGAATCGATATAACGCGAGATCGTCACATTGGTCGCATTTCTCTCTGAAACGGTTACATTTATGGTCTGCCAGCCCTTGTCGCGTGCTGCGGTATGTGGGGACAATACAAGCAGCACAGTAGAACACAGAAGAAGCATCTAAGTTGATGCAATCGCCCAGTAAGAAGAGCTACATTTATAGTTTTAGTTATCGATTATTGAATTATTGGTCGATTTGGTGCCTTGGACATGACCGAGGACCTTAAGATTTTGCATGAACCGAGGACTGGTACCCACGTAACACAATAAAATGTGAAAAGTGTTAATATGTAGTAAAAACCTTAGAAAATCTCCGTGTTTCGTCATTCACCATCGAATCGATATAACGCGAGATCGTCACATTGGTCGCATTTCTCTCTGAAACGGTTACATTTATGGTCTGTCTGCCCTTGTCGCGTGCTGCGGTATGTGGGGACAATACAGGCAGCACAGTAGAACACAGGAGAAGCATCTAAGTTGATGCAATCGCCCAGTAAGAAGAGCTACATTTATAGTTTTAGTTATCGATTATTGAATTATTGGTCGGTTTGGTGCCTTGCACATGACCGAGGACCTTAAGATTTTGCATGAACCGAGGACTGGCAGCCACGTAACACAAGATCCCGCGATTCTCGATTTGCAGCCACGCAATGTGCCAGTAGACAACCAGGTCCAATAGTTAAGAGATGGTAATCAAACTTAATTGGAGGAGTATTTCGTCGTATTTTACGTCAAGTAAATATGCTGTGGTGAAGACAAAGTAAATTCACGCTAAGGGCATCCTTTCCGAACCCAGAAAAATGTGCAGCCAGGGCAGAACTGTAAGTGCAAATCGAACATTAATGCTCTAAGTAAAAATCAAACTCTTCCATCTTTCGTAACGAATTGCTATACATCTAGAAAACAAACCAAAATTGTGAAAACATTTCGTGCAAGACTACAGACAAATTTTTATGAGTAAAAATAACCGGGTATCGTAATATACGTGGGGTGGATTTACTACTTATTTTCACTTTTAACTTTTTCTCGTGCAACGTGGCTGCCAGACCTCGGTTCATGCAAAATCTTAAGGTCCTCGGTCGTGTCCAAGGCACCACAACCGGCCAATTATTCAGTAATCGATAGCTAAAACTTGATTGCATCGACTTAGAAGCTTCTACTGTGTTCTACTGTGTTGCTTGTAGTGTCTCCGCATTCCGCAGCACGCCACGTAAGATAGCAGTCTCAAAAAATGACCTTTTTTCACTCTGCCGTCCACCGGGCCACCTCCATACCACTTTCAACAGAAAAGTTTAACGAGTGGACGATATCCTAAAAAGAAAACTGCAATAACTACCATGCTCAACACCTCATGCACTGAAATTAACCCAAAAAAAACGTTGTTCTATTCTTTTCATACGACCCATTTCCTATCAGATTCAGTGCATACTTCGCAACAAATACACCTGCAATGTTGCCTTCTCTACTAATAATAATCTAAAGAGAAACTTCATTCATAATTCGAAATCCATTCGCTCCCCTACAGAAGGTTCTGGCGTTTTTTACGTTCATCTACGATATCTGCTCCTCCTATTATATAGGGCTAACCGGACGTGCTTTCACCATCAGATATAAAGAACATCTTTCGAGAAAGAACGGCACCATCCCCTAAATTCATCCATTGCCGATCATCTCTTAAATACTGGACACGTGCCTAAAGCCATAGGCGATAACAATATTCTGCATACCGAAAAGAAGGGGCGTAGGTTAGATGTCTTAGAAGAATTGGAGATTTTCAAACATCTCACTCGTCATGATGGCCTCATTCTCAACGAACAGCTGCAGCTGCGAAATAAAAACTTTTTTGACTGTATAAAGCCATTGCTTGATCTTTGATTCAGATTTCCTCATGCAGTTTACCGAAACGTTGTTTTCCTGTCACATCTTTGCTGTTTCCTTGTATGTCATTACTAACGTTTTTTAAGTTACAAAATGTATCTCTATTTAAAGCACATAAATATATACTTCATCCTGTTATTATTAATGCTTACGTTATGCCTGAATCAGCTGCATCAGAATTTCATGTGTCTAATTTTGAATGTACAGTAGCCTAGTTGTTTCTGCGGCTACTAGATGGCGCTCGTAGCAACACCACGTGTACTTGCCCACACTTTCTAAAGTGGACACTTCAGTCTTGTTGCAACCCTTGTTCACAGTACGAGCAGCCCTTAGCGGCTCGCCATCTCAGAAGTGTTCATGACGTCGCTTTCCGGCTTAGATCTTTTTTAGTATGTGACTTGTAAGTACGGCATCTTTTCGAGTCAGTACAAACTGTAATTTTATTAATGTACTATATACCTAATGTTTTAGTACAATTAGTCTAATTCTGAAGACGACGCTCATGACTTAATATTTGTGTCCGAGGGCTTATTTGTTACAATATACAAGATAAATGTACACGTTTGTGAGACAAAAGCGACCAATGTGACGATCTGGCATTACGTCGATTCGAAAGCAGATGACGAAAACTGGAGGATTTCTTAGGTTTTTACTACATATTAACACTTTTCACATTTTCTCGTGCAATGTGGCTGCCAGACCTCGGTTTATGCAAAATGTTAAGGTCCTCGGTCAACTGCAACGCATCAAAACCGGTCAATAATTGAAATATCGATAGCTAAAACTTGACTTCAACTACTTCTTACTTGCCGATTGCATCTACTTAGAAGCTTCTATTTTTTTGCACGTAGTGTCACCGCATACCTCAACACGCAACGTAAGTTTGCAGACGATAAATGTTATCGTTTCAGAGAGAAAAGCGACCAATGTGACGCTCTGGCAGTACGTCCTTACGACAGCAAATAACGAAAACGGGAGGTTTCCTCAGGTTTCTCTTCTTAAATATTTGCTTTGGTTGAGTCATATCAAAGAGAGAAACACAACTCAATGAGTAACAAGCCCAAATATATGCAGTGAAACACGTAATGCGCCTTACGAGGCATGAATGAATACCATGCATTATATGGCAAACAGGAAGTGATACCATAACAACCAATGTAGCCAACCAATGCAGCAGGATATTCACTGCAGATCAACATCAATCACCCGCCATCTAGAGCAAACAGTCCCTGCAATATGTTGTTATAGCTGAACAAGTACTCATGGAACCTGTAAAAATTACTTGTGTAGTTAATTATTTCAAAGTAAAAGAAAAGACTCAAAGGCATCCAAACCGCAATAAACATACATAAAATTAAAGAGAGAAATCTAAGCAACAATTTTCCGTCAAAAAATAAAAATCAACATGTTATACCCACAACGTCTTTTGTAGTCCCCAAAGATCACTTGGTACAGATGCACTCTTATCTGAACTCTTGTGGGAATCAACGTGAAGCAGCAAGTAATGAGGGACCCATCTGTAGTGCGTGACTAGTCAGGAATTTGGGTTGGATGTGAAGTGTGCTCAGACAGCTGAAGCATTTAAGGTGATCACTCGGGAAGTGGGTCAAGAATGCCATTGGTGGCCTGCTTTTTACGTCCTCCTTTCTCTGTCCGTCATGGTTTATTTAACTGTCTCGGTAGAAAAATTTCTTAACTTCATCTACTTCGAGGGCCACGGTGGGCGAGCGGTTCTAGGCGCTTCAGTCCGGAACCGCGCGACTGCTACGGTCGCAGGTTCGAATCCTACC
The DNA here is from genome assembly GCF_023898315.1 of Schistocerca nitens. Lineage (NCBI taxonomy): Eukaryota > Metazoa > Arthropoda > Insecta > Orthoptera > Acrididae > Schistocerca > Schistocerca nitens. Next base: position 58,932,513 of record NC_064625.1, read on the forward strand.
TCGGGCATGGATGTGTGTGGTGTCCTTAGTTAGGTTTAAGTAGTTCTAAATTCTAGGGAATTGATGACCTCAGATGTCAAGTCCCAAAGTTCTCAGAGCCATTTGAACCATTTTGAACCATCTACTTCGTTATCACCAATGTTAAGATTCTCGCTGCTCCCGTTTATGCTTCATCTCATCACTTTTGTCTTTGATTTACTCTCACCCCAAATTCTACACTCATTATATTGTATATTCCATTCATCAGATCCTGTAGTAATTCACTTTCACTGAGGACGATAATATTATCAGCAAATCTTGTCACTGATATCCTTTCACCCCGTATTTCAGTCTGAATCTTGAACCTCTCTTTTATTTTCTTCGTTTCTTCTTTGATGCGTAGATTGAACAGTAGAGGTGAATGACTATATCAAAGTCTTACTCCCTTTTTAATCCTTGCACTTCGTTCTTGGTCTTCCATTCATATTCCCTCTTGGGGCTTGTACGAATATTTTACCCATCTCTCCCTAAAGCTATTGTCTTCAGAACTTCGATCTTGCACCATTTTACATTGTCGAACGCTTTTCCAGGTCTACAAATCCTATGAACGCGTCTTGAGTTTTATTCAGTCCTGCTTCTATTTCGTATCCTTACAATGGGTTAAATGGTTCAAAGGTCTCTGAGCACTATGGGACTTAACATCTTAGGTCATCAGTCCCCTAGAACTTAGAACTACTTAAACCTAACTAACCTAAGGACATCACACACATCCATTCCCGAGGCAGGATTCGAACCGGCGACCGTAGCAGTCCCGCGGTTCCGGACTGCCTAGAACCGCACGACCAACGCGGCCGGCCTACAATGGGTTACACCGAGGTATTTGTGTGAGTTGACCGATTGAAAATGAGAGTTATTGATGTAGTAGTCATAGGATACTATGTTCTTTCGTTTTGTGAACTGCACAATTTTAGGTTTTCGAACATCTAAAGCCAGCTGCAAAAACATCCGAAATTCTGTTTGAGTCTACGTACAAAAATGCATTGTTAGAAAAACAAACTAAACGAAGAAGGGACAAAATATCACTAACGAACAACGTAGAATCTCTACGGATAATCTGGATTAAACTGCGCCATCATCTTCAGCAACAACCAGGGCACAATCCAAGGAGGGATATTCTGCAAATCACATCTAAGTGCCTGGCATAGGGTTTATCTAATCACCTTCACAATTGTCTATTATTCATGTTTTGAACTGCCCAAGGTGTGATGCCCCCATGAACCATGGACCATGGACCTCGCCATTGCTGGGGAGGCTTGCGTACCTCAACAATACAGATAGCCGTACCGTAGGTGCAACCACAATGGAGGGGTATCTGTTGAGAGGCCAGACAAACGTGTGGTTCCTGAAAAGGGGCAGCAGCCTTTTCAGTAGTTGCAGGGGCAACAGTCTGGAGGATTGACTGATCTGGCCTTGTAACACTAACCAAAACGGCCTTGCTGTTGTGGCACTGCGAACGGCTGTAAGCAAGGGGAAACTACAGCCGTAATTTTTCCCGAGGGCATGCAGCTTTACTGTTTGGTTAAATGATGATGGCGTCCTCTTGGGTAAAATATTCCGGAGGTAAAATAGTCCCCCATTCGGATCTCCGGGTGGGGACTACTCAAGAGGACGTTGTTATCAGGATAAAGAAAACTGGCATTCTACGGATCGGAGCGTGCAATGTCAGATCCCTTAATCAGGCAGGTAGATTAGAAAATTTAAAAAGGGAAATGGATAGGTTAAAGTTAGATATAGTGGGAATTAGTGAAGTTCGATGGCGGGAGGAACAAGACTTCTGGTCAGGTGAATACAGGGTTATAAATACAAAATCAAATAGGGGTAATGGAGGAGTAGGTTTAATAATGAATAAAAAATAGGAGTGGGTGTAAGCTACTACAAACAGCATATTGAACGTATTATAGTGGCCAAGATAGACACGAAGCCCATGCCTACTACATTAGTACAAGTTTATATGCCAACTAGCTCTGTAGATGATGAAGAAATTGAAGAAATGTATGATGAGATAAAAGAAATTTTTTAGGTAGTGAAGGGAGACGAAAATTTAATAGTCATGGGTGACTGGAATTCGAGTGTAGGAAAAGGGAGAGAAGGAAACATAGTAGGTGAATATGGATTGGGGCTAAGATATGGAGGAGGAAGCCGTCTGGTAGAACTTTGCACAGGGCATAACTTAATCATAGCTAACACTTGGTTCAAGAATCATAAAAGATGGTTGTGTACATGGAAGAAGCCTGGAGATACTGACAGGTTTCAGACAGATTATATAATGGTAAGACAATTTAGGTACAAGTTTTTAAATTGTAAGACATTTCCAGGAGCAGATGTGGACACTGACCATAATCTATTGGTTATGAACTGTAGATTAAAACTGAAGAAACTTAAAGAAGGTGAGAATTTAAGGAGATGCGACCTAGATAAACTGAAAGAACCAGAGGTTGTATAGAGTTTCAAGGAGAGCATAAGGGAACAATTGACAGGAATGGGGAAAAGTAATACTGTAGAAGAAGAATGGGTAGCTTTGAGGGATGAAGTAGTGAAGGCAGCAGACGATCAAGTAGGTAAAAAGACGAGGGCTAGTAGAAATCCTTGGGTGACAGAAGATATACTGAATTTAATTGATGAAAGGAGAAAATATAAAAATGCATTAAATGAAGCAAGCAAAAAGAAATACAAACGTCTCAAAAATGAGATCGACAGGAAGTGCAAAATGGCTAAGCAGGGATGGCTAGAGGACAAATGTAAGGATGTAGAGGCGCATATCAGTAGGGGTAAGATAGATACTGACCACAGGAAAATTAAAGAGACCTTTGGAGAGAAGAGATCCACTTGTATGCATATCAAGAGCTCAGATGGAAACCCAGTTCTAAGCAAAGAAGGGAAAGCAGAAAGGTGGAAGGAGTATATAGAGGATCTATACAAGGGCAATGTACTTGAGGACAATATAATGGAAATGGAAGAGGATGTAGATGAAGATGAAATGGGAGATATGATACTGCGTGAAGAGTTTGACAGAGCACTGAAAGACCTAAGTCGAAACAAGGGCCCGGGAGTAGACAACATTCCATTAGAACTATTGGCGGCCTTGGGAGAGCCAGTCCTGACCAAACTCTACCATCTGGTGAGCAAGATGTATGAGACAGGCGAAATACCCACAGACTTCAAGAAGAATATAATAATGCCAATCCCAAAGAAAGCAGGTGTTGACAGATGTGAAAATTACCGAACAATCAGTTTAATAAGTCACAGCTGAAAAATACTAACGCGAATTCTTTACAGACGAGTGGAAAAACTTGTAGAAGCCGACCTCTGGGAAGATCAGTTTGGATTCCGTAGAAATGTTGATAACACGTGAGGCAATACTGACATTACGACTTATCTTAGAAGAAAGATTAAGGAAAGGCAAACCTACGTTTCTAGCATTTGTAGACTTAGAGAATGCTTTTGACAATGTTGACTGGAATACTCTCTTTCAAATTCTAAAGGTGGCAGGAGTAAAATACAGGGAGCGAAAGGCTATTTACAATTTGTACAGAAACCAGATGGCAGTTATAGGACACGAAAGGGAAACAGTGGTTGGGAAGGGAGTGAGACAGGGTTGTAGCCTCTTCCCGACGTTATTCAATCTGTATATTGAGCAAGCAGTAAAGGAAACAAAAGAAAAATACAGAGTAGGTATTAAAATCCATGGAGAAGTAATAAAAACTTTGAGGTTCGCCGATGACATTGTAATTCTGTCAGAGACAGAAAGGACTTGGAAGAGCAGTTGACCGGAATGGACAGTGTCTTGAAAGGAGGATATAAGATGAACATCAAAAAAAGCAAAACGAGGATAATGGAATGTAGTGGAATTAAGTCGGGTGATGCTGAGGGAATTAGATTAGGAAATGAGACACTATTTGGGGATCAGAATAACTGATGATGGACGAAGCAGAGAGAATATAAAATGTAGACTGGCAATGGCAAGGAAAGCGTTTCTGATGAAGAGAAATTTGTTAACATCGAGTATAGATTTAAGTGTGAGGAAGTCGTTTCTGAAAGTATTTGTATGGAGTGTAGCCATGTATGGAAGTGAAACATGGACGATAAATAGTTTGGACAAGAAGAGAATAGAAGCTTTCAAAATGTGGTGCTACAGAAGAATGTTGAAGATTATATGGGTAGATCATGTAACTAATGAGGAGGTATTGAATAGGATTGGGGAGAAGAGAAGTTTGTGGCACAACCTGACTAGAAGAACGGATCGATTGGTAGGACATGTTTTGAGGCATCAAGGGATCACAAATTTAGCATTGGAGGGCAGCGTGGAGGGTAAAAATCGTAGAGGGAGACCAAGAGGTGAATGCACAAAGCAGATTCAGAAGGATGTAGGTTGTAGAAGGTACTGGGAGATAAAGGAGCTTGCACACGATAGATTAGCATGGAGAGCTGCATCAAACCAGTCTCAGGACTGAAGACTACAACAACAACAACAACAACAACAAGGTGTGATGAAGACTAAAAGGAGTCTGTCACGGAAGACTGTATTAAGTGTGATAATTACTCCCAACAGTGGCATGAAGAATGCACACTTTATGAAGGTCATGGTGCATTTTCTTGTTATAGGTGTTAGTGCGAACTTTTACCAGACGATGCGGCTACGAGTAAGAACGATCAGTGTCATATATATAATGACATTTAAGGTTTGGGTTAAAAGTTACTCCGATAAAAGTTGTTCCTAAATAAATGAGCAATGGTTTGCTATTTGTTTATTTTTAAAAAAAATGGTTCAAATGGCTCTGAGCACTATGGGACTCAACTGCTGTGGTCATCAGTCTCCTAGAACTTGGAACTACTTAAACCTAACTAACCTAAGGACATCACACGCATCCATGTCCGAGGCAGGAATCGAACCTGCGAACGTAGCAGTCGCATGGTTCCGGACTGCGCGCCTAGAACCGCGAGACCACCGCGGCCGGCTGTTTATTTTAACTTTCTCATCAACTTGAAATGACCGATGAAATACTAAGTGCATACTCCTTCCTGACTTTCCCCTGTAAAGGCAAAGTGATGAAGTCGAATAGTTTGTAGGAAGAATTTTTGTAGTTTCATGACTTAAGGTTGGCACGACTGAGATGCGCTGAGAGCGGCTGCCAAAAAATAATTGTTTTATTTATAACCTTAATGTTGCAATTAACAATGACGTGTCCGGTTGAAGTTTCCACATTAATTGAGCAACGTTCAGCGATGCGTTTTCCCTTTCAGAAGGTGGAAAACGGCCAAAATATTTTCTCTAACGATTTTTCAGTATGGTCGAAGTTGTACGAACGACGGAAATTTTCGATAAATACGTAGGACAGTTCAAAAACAATAGAACTTCAGTGACGAATGAAAATCGCCGTGGCCGGCCAATTGAAGTGTCTCCTCCTTCGCTTAAAGCCGAATCTGACGACATTACTCCTGATGGCCGACGTGTTGCATTAGAACTGAATAGCAAAATAGCTGCAATAGGTAGTGGCACAGTTCGTAACGTTGTCAGTGACATGCTCAAGTACACCAAAACAAGTCCAACGTGGGTCCCGAAAGAATTCACAACACAACACCAGGAAACAAAGAGTGCTATGAATGTGAAGGCGAACCTTATCTGAACGAGATTTTAATGTGTGGTGACACTTTCGTTCAAAATGGTGAACCCGACTCGAAAAGACAAGGCGTGAAATGGAAGCACACCAGCTCACCTGTGCGAAAGAAATTCAAAACTCGAGCATCAGCGAGGAAAGTGATGCTGGCCATCATCTGGATGCCACAGTTGTCGTATTTTGGTGATTATTTGGAAGATCAGCGTACAGGATGCAGCGCTGACCACTCACACATACTGATGAGCAAAGTAAAGCCAGCGATGAGAGGAAAGGGTCGCCAATGTCAAAGAAAAGACGTGATATTATTACACAACAATGTTCGCCCACACACAGCGCAGCTGATCCAAGAAACCACTGGAAGGAGAAAGAAACCATAATGGGTTGGGAAACTCTACGTCATCGTCCCTACAGTCCAGATTTGACTTCCGTTAATTTTCATTTTCATATTGCTGATATTACGCAGAATGGAAGCTGTCTGCAGTGTAATTAACTCATAAGAAAAACTTCAAAAGTCAACCTCATTTGTAGAGCATTTATTGCTGCCTTTTTGACCCGCTCAAGGACGCATCGCGTGGAAAGGATTCAGCGACAGCGAGGAGGTTAATACAATTTCGGTTTTACTTACTTCATTTGCATTTATCGCCTTTCTCTTGCCTAGCAGTATGTCGCAAACGACTGGGAAAACCGCAAGTGGCACTCGTATATAACGAGATCAATATACATTTGCCTTCTGAATATTACACCTGTAATGGGTCCAACCTAAGGCAGTTTAAAAAATCTCAGGTGCCACTCGTGTACAAGATGAGGAAAAGAAAGGATGTGCAAAATTACAGACCAGTGTCGTTGACATCGATTTTCTGCAGAATCCTAGAATGTATTCTGATTCTGATTATAATAAATTTCCTAGACACCGGTAAGCTTACGTCCATAAATCTAGCACGGTCTTAGAAAGCTCGTGTGAAACGCAGCTTGCCCTTTTCGCACGTTATACACTGCGAACCACGGAAGAAGGGTGTCAAGCAGATTGCACTCTCCTAGATTTGAGAAAAGCCTTTGACACGGTGCTCCACTGCAGACTGTTAACCAGGGGCCTCGTATGAGCATACGGAGTAGGTTCCCACATATGTGAGTGGCTCAAAGACTACAACAGGTACCAGTACGTTCTCGACGGCGAGCGTTGATCAGAGACAAGGGTATCGTCAGGAGTGTAACAGACAGCTGTTATTCTCTATAGACATAAATGATGTGACAGGCAAAGTGAACAGCAATCTGCGGCTGTTGATGATGTTGTCGTGTACGGGAGAGTGTCGTCATTGAGTCACTGTAGGAGGATACAATTAACGCGAAGCGCGGACAACTGAGAAAGGGGCAGGAGTCAGTGAGGTACTGAGCCATGCCGACGACGGTGCCTTAGTCAGCTGCGCTATGTTTGTCGGTTGAGGACCCAGGACACGAACAGCCTGAGCCAGGTGGTCCCACATATTCTCGATTCCGTTAAGCCGGGAAGCCGGGTGGTCGGTGGAGTACAGCAAACTCATCGTGGTGCTTTTCAGACCACGCACGTACACTGCAAGCTGTGTCAGAGATTGAGTTGTTCTGTTGGTAGGTTCCGAGGGAAAACAAACTCCATGTAGGTGTGGCAATGGTTCCGACGGATATTTCTGCTCATGCACTGTGCCCCTCCAGAACGACGAGGTCACGGCGGGAGTGTCACGATAACGTTTCTGAGACCATAACGATCCTTCCTCCTGTCTTAACCCTGCCGTCGACTGTTGCAGGGTGTTCACTTTCAGGTGAATTACGCCCTACAAGCCAACGTCTATCTGTCACTTGAAAAGCCCGCTTGTCACCGTGCAGTGGACGCCCAGTCGCAGAACTGGCGTGGAAATTCCAGCCTTCGTCGCCGGTGAACAGCAGTCAGCATAGGTGTGTGGACCAGGCGTCTGCTGTGGTGACCCATGCGCAGCATTTTTCGCCGAGTGGTCTTTGAGGAGACACTGTCAGTAGCCCCTCGGTTCACGTGCGTGGTCAGTTGCTCAACAGTTGCACGTTATTCACCTGCGGCCTTCTTTAACTCCTGTCATCTGTGGCCCGTGGGGCACCACAACGGCCTCAGCGTCGGTTCTGGACAGCGCCATGCACGGTGCGCTTTAAATATGGCAACACGCCAACATTTTACGAACTTTGCCGTTTCGAAAATGCATCCACCCGTGGCCCGAAAGGCAATCATCACGTGCTTTTGGATGTCACATAAATCGTTGAGTTTCCGCATTACGCATACCCTACACTGCTAGTGCTGCCACCCGCTGTCTGTGAGTGGTTACTGCACATTGACGTCGGACACAGGCGGTGATGATGATAATGTGACTGGTCCGTGTAGTTGGAAAAAGGCTATTAAGCTATGGATACAGTGTTCTCCGAGCCATCTATTTCCAGTTGTAATTTTCATTTCAAGCAATGCCTCTGGAAGACATACAAGAACTGGGATTAGTGGAGAAATACAGGGATGAAGAAGTAGTTCGATTGTCTTGTCGCATGTATGCTGTAGAGCACATCTTTCACCGGACTGCCTTGATGATGAATGGATGGTAACAGCGTATCAAATGCCCAGTGGCGAAAAGATCATGAATTCGTAGACTATATAGTCAATCAATAGATGGAAAATCCTAGTACACCATCTGAAATGTAGAATTGGCGAAGACAGACAGTCGACCGAAATTTTTTCGAAATAAATTCACTCTTAACTTGGCTTCAGTTGAGTTAGGTAATACCTCGATACCTAACACAACAGTATCAAAGTTATCTGCGTTCAGAGAATTTATTTCGAGGTGATTTCGGTCAGCTTTCTACCGTCATCAATTCGATGCACAGGACCATGAATGCTGTCGAAGTTTGGCATAGCAAAGGTATCTGAACCTACAAATTCTGATCAATACGCTGAAGGAGAATGCAATAAAATCAATACCTGAAATTAAAAAAAAATAATCCATTGGTCAGCCTCTTCAGTGAAAGAGGTAAAAGATACATATGTGTTGAAAAAGAGTTAAAAGATATTTTTAGAACACATAATGACTCGGTGGATTTAAGACATTTAAAATTTACGACATTCCTACGAAAAGTTCGTAAAATAAGACAGGAAGTAATGTTGTATTGTACCAATGAACCGCACGTGCTTTACCTACAAATGTGCTTATGTGATCGTTCCATTTCATACCGCTACAAATTTATACACTGAAGTATTTACACGAGTTAACAAATTGCAGCTGCAGCGCACTGAAGCTGTAGCCATCGGAGTCTACGTAGTCTCATTTTTGAAATGTTGATTTTGTCGATACCGTCACAGTAGAATATCTGACTATGCTAACAGAGCCTCAACCTCACCTCTGCTTGCACGGCTTCGAACTATAAAAGTCCTCGAATGTGTTCTGTAAGTTTTGGAGACAGATGAAAATCGGATCGGACCAAGTCGGGGCTGTGTGGAGGTCAATCGACGGCAGTGAACGAACGGCATCGGAGTGCTGCAGACGTCGCAGCGCTCGGCTGTAGTTCGGCGTTGTAATGCTGAAGAGGAGGGTGTTCCACGTGCGGACCAACTCTTCAAATTCGTGCTTTCAGTTTCACTGAGCTGTTTCTCACGCACCGACACAGTTACATCACACACTGCTATGTTACACGGTACAAATCGGATCCCTCTAGCATCAGAGGGCTGTATATATGTATAATAAAGATGTAGAATGTTACTAACGTTGTTTAACCGGAAAGCTCAAGAGTTTAAAAAAAAAAAAAAAAAACATTTCAAGTAATTACTTCTCAGCACGCCCTTGTGTTATATGCACAAAACCAAGAAACTGTTTCCGAGCAAAGTATGCTATCCTTTTGATTGAACATCTTTGTAATGTACATCAGAAGTAAACCTTATGGTGATGGTGAAATTTCGTATTTATATTTACATTGAAAGGCGATTAATCTGTGGCCAATACACAATGACAACGGCAGTTGCCAGGTGGATATTAACTGCAATTCCACCCACATTGCCACGGTAAGTGGAATAATTGGTTTTCCGACACATGTCGCCATGTAACTGTCGCTCATGGCGATACATTAAAGAGTTCTCTGTCTCCCTGTCAGAGAGCCAGTACCCGGCATCAGTCTACCGAAATAAAGACGGAAATTCTGTGTGCCACATTTGAAGGTGAGTCTGTAAAGGTTACAAAACTAGCTAATGGAATTAAAAATATTTCAAAGAGTGAGTTGTTGCAGTTTTCCGTATTTATATTCACTACACTAGTCACAGGCTCTAGAACACCCTTAGGGGATATGCTTAATCGGTTGAGAGTGTGATGTGTCCCTCCGAGATTAATTGTGCCTGGGCTTTAAGCCACTCACCGTTCAGAATTTACAGAGCTGCCAACTACATCACACACCGGGAATATTACTAGGCTTAGTCTGCATCGCAAATCGAACAAGCATTCACAGTCATTCCCTCTATTGACTACCACTCGCCTATATTCAATATTTAAGGATTCCTCCGGAAATATTCCAAGTAGACTTTCTCTGGATATTTTACGTTAATTTCCAAGCGCCTGCCAGTTCAATTTCATCAGAAACTCTGTGACACTCTCCAACGGATCAAACAAACCTGTGCCCATTCGTGCTGCCCTTCTCTGTATACATTCAGTATCGCCTGGCAGTCGTATCTGATTAGGATCCAAGAATCTCGAGCAATATTGGGGGATGGGTCGCACGAGTATTTGTAAACAATTTCTTTTGTGCACAGATTGTATTTTCTTATAATTCCACCAATAAATTGCAGCCTGCCACCGTCTTTCCCTAAGACTGGGACTATGTGGCGGTTCCATTTCAAATCTGTAGAAATTTTTACACCCAGGTATTCGTGTGGGTTGAGCTATTGCGAATTTGACTCGTTGACACTATACTCGTAGGATAACCTGTTATTTCGTTTTGTGAACCGAACAGTTTTATATTTCGGGAACATTTGAACCAAGTTGTCATGCTTTGCACTACACTGAAATCTTATGAGGGCGTGACTTCTTTCAGACAGTACTTCATTACAGACAACTGCATCATTTGCGGAAAGACTGAAGTTCCAAATAGGCCGCGTAACCACCGCCCCCTTCTCCCCCCAAGTTGCTATCTGAAGACTGGAAGTCCCATATGTACACCACTTTCAGAAGTTCGTTTACTTTCCATATCAGTTAATGTGTTAAAAACTTGACCTGAAGAATCATATCCCTTTGCAGTTGAAGACGCTCTAAGAGAAGCTAGTTTTTCGAAAACATCTCAATGTTTATGTACTGAACTAGGTATTGTACAATGCTATAATTTTCAGGTACATTCGGCGATGTATGTGGATACTGTCTGGCAAATGTGTTGCGAATAGAGTGAGTAGTAAAGAAGTAATAAATTCAAAATTCGTGACTGATGCTGACGCCTTACTGCATGAACAGCGAAAATGTAGGAGTGATGAAAGTCGTTTTTCCTTTCATCATTCTGTCAGGGATGTCAGAGGGAAAAAAAGTTTCGCAAAGTTTCAAAATTAAGTGCGAAGTTTGTTGTAAGTCGCCCGGTGCTGCCATTCACTAATGCTCGGTGAATATAATCTGTATAATTTTCGCGCCATGAAATTATGTTACCTTAGACGAGTACGAAGTTCTTAACTTTTAACGCCCGACTTTTAAAGGCATAGGTTTAACGCCATCGATGTTGAGGTCATTAGAGACGGAGCAGGAGCTGGCACTCCGTCAAGGAAGGGTAGAAGTAGTCCGCCGTGCCCTTTCAAAAGAACCATCCCAGCATTTGCTTGGAGCGATTCAGGAAAATTGCGGAAAACATATATCAGGATGGCCGGACGCGGATTTAAACCGTCGTCCTCCCGAATGCGAGTCTAGTGTACTAGTTGACAGCTCGCCGTCTAGAAGCAAGCGTTGCCGCTCTGGATCATGGGATTCACGGCTGGGTTGCGTTCTCCGCCAGGGAACTAGGTGTCTGTGTTGTCCTTATCATTTCGTCATCATTCGTGAAGGTGGCGAGATTGGACTGTGTAAAGATTAGGGCTTTGAACAGACGCTGATAACCGCGCGGTTCAGCGCCCAACAAACCCATCATCATCATCATCATCATCATCATCATCATCATCATCCGTTGTACTACCACTGCACCAGCTCGCTCTGTATACATTTAAATGAGTAGATTATGTCAGCATTTTTAGTATTTACATCGACTTCATTCTTCAATGCATGAACTACGAGAAGACAAAGGAATTGGGATAACGAATTAGAAATACCTGAACGAAATATGCAATGAATACAACTATATAATTTCTAGTAATAAAACGTAAATAAGTGCACTCCGAGGAAAATATTCATTCAGATTAAAACTAGTTTTGGATAATCCTGCTTTAGAACTGGTCTCTTAACCTTTTATTTAGGATACGCTGTAAGTTTTGATTTTTACTCTGATACTGAAAACAAATTGTACAAATTCTAAGCTGTCTGTGGCACCGTTATCCGGACATTGGGCAATAAAGTACCGACAAAAACAGATTGTCCCGAAATTCTATGAAGTGTTCGCGGTTCTTGTGTTATGTTATGAAAGATAAAGTATGGTTGGAACAAAAAAAAATCGGACGGCAGAGATGAGGTTCCTAAGAAACACGAAGGGCTGCAGACCAAGGCATGATTAGAAATGAAGATAACAGAACGAAATTAAATATTTTCAACAGAAACTAAAAAATTCAAAAATATCTTGAAGACTGGTGAGAATGCTAAGTTCCGGACTTCCCCAAAAGATCCAGAACTACAAGCGGAATGGCAGAAAATATATTGAAAAGCCTCGGAGTGGAAATAATTTCGTTTGAGGGACTACCCCGCGCGGCGACTAATGAAGTACTTACACATTATACAATTCTTAAGTTATACACCAAAATAAGTAAGTTTTTAACCTGGTTTATGTTCACTGATTTATAAAAAAAGTATTTTTGCTTTCTAAAGTGGGCTATGATCTTTCTCAGGGTTAAAACTGTCTCCATGCCAAATTTCAACGACATCTGTTAAGCGGTCTAGTCACGAAAACGAAATAGACTGTGTTCTAAAGAATAAAAACAACTAAGAGAAAGAAGCGGCGTCACTTTGTGCAGGTCGCGCACATCATTTTGCAAGATAATGTTGGGACACGATTGGTGCAAGTCGCGACTGATTTGATCGGTATATGGGGATGGGAAGCGCCGCACCACTCACCACACTCCCCGGACTTACACCCTCGTGAGCTCAGCTTGATTCCTAACATGAAGGACCAACTTTGTGGTATTCGGTTCAGAGCTGTTACGGAGATTCGCCGGACAATCGACTGCTCCACTCGAACTACCTATACAACTGGCGTACCCAGGGGTATCCTGCTCTTTCGACGTAACTGGCGACGGGTTATATTAGGAGAGCTATTCAAAAAATATCCGAGCTTTTTTAATTGTAGTAATCAACACTGGTATCAGGGCGTGTCTGCGCGCTATGGTTGCAGGCATACGTAGCACACACACCCGATTTTTTTTTTCACTACTTCGGAAACAACCAGTCGCTGGATAGCCTTTGACAAGCGAACGCGTGTAAATGGTATTTGTCGGATTTAGTGTTGTGGACAAAATGACATTATTGCAGCAAACTTTGTTTTAAGTTTGGCTGTTCTCGAGTTGAAACAATCGACATGTGTCTGTGGACGAAGCAATGGGTACGACACAGCTATAGGAGTAATACAATCGGTTCAAAGGTGGCCGCTGATCAGTGAAGAGAAAAGCACGTTAAGGTACGCCCTCAATATCCGCATATCAGGTGGTTATTGACCCCGCAAGGTCCCTGGTGAAGCAGAAATGACGAATCACAATCAGAGGAGTTGCAGACGAGGTTAAAATTAGTACTGGATCCATTTATTCCATTTTAAAGTAACATTTGGACCTCAGGATGGTCTCAGAAAATCTTGAGCCCAAGTTGCTAACAACTGAGCAGGAGCAACTCTGATCACAGATCCCATAGGACATGCTGGATACTGGGAACACTAATCTAAATTTTCTTAACACAACGAACACTCGTGATTAGTGCTCGGTTAATGGGCAGGGCCCAGAAACAAATGTTCAAACATAACAATGGAAGCATCCATCATCCCATAAACCCAAAACAGCGAAGCAGGTCCGCAGAAATGAGAAAATCATGCTGACTGTGTTTATTTGAAGCGAATTGTGTCGTCCATGACGCATACGTACCAGATGGTACTAATGTCAATACACAGTTGTGGTATGTTAGCCTTGATATTCCCCTGACGTAGCACTGAGTGACATCTGGCTTTTCTCCAAACTGAAAGAGACTCTGAAGAGGATCAGATTCCAGAACAGTGAAGACATTATGCAGAATTTCACGGAGCAGTTGCGCACAATACCAAAAGACTTTCCAGAGGTGCTTCCAGCAGTGGCAACAGCAGTACGGGAGTTGTGTCGAGGCTGAAGGGGACTACTTTGAAAGTGATTGGTACCAAACAATTGTATCTCAATAAAGATGATTTTATAAATAAAAGTCGGATTCTTTTTCAACAACCGTCGTACAGTGCTGGTGACGGCTTTGGGGAGTGAACCTTTGAATCCTGTATCTACACTCCTGGAAATTGAAATAAGAACACAGTGAATTCATTGTCCCAGGAAGGGGAAACTTTATTGACACATTCCTGGGGTCAGATACATCACATGATCACACTGACAGAACCACAGGCACATAGACACAGGCAACAGAGCATGCACAATGTCGGCACTAGTACAGTGTATATCCACCTTTCGCAGCAATGCAGGCTGCTATTCTCCCATGGAGACGATCGTAGAGATGCTGGATGTAGTCCTGTGGAACGGCTTGCCATGCCATTTCCACCTGGCGCCTCAGTTGGACCAGCGTTCGTGCTGGACGTGCAGACCGCGTGAGACGACGCTTCATCCAGTCCCAAACATGCTCAATAGGGGACAGATCCGGAGATCTTGCTGGCCAGGGTAGTTGACTTACACCTTCTAGAGCACGTTGGGTCGCACGGGATACATGCGGACGTGCATTGTCCTGTTGGATCAGCAAGTTCCCTTGCCGGTCTAGGAATGGTAGAACGATGGGTTCGATGACGGTTTGGATGTACCGTGCACTATTCAGTGTCCCCTCGACGATCACCAGTGGTGTACGGCCAGTGTAGGAGATCGCTCCCTACACCATGATGCCGGGTGTTGGCCCTGTGTGCCTCGGTCGTATGCAGTCCTGATTGTGGCGCTCACCTGCACGGCGCCAAACACGCATACGACCATCATTGGCACCAAGGCAGAAGCGACTCTCATCGCTGAAGACGACACGTCTCCATTCGTCCCTCCATTCACGCCTGTCGCGACACCACTGGAGGCGGGCTGCACGATGTTGGGGCGTGAGCGGAAGACGGCCTAACGGTGTGCGGGACCGTAGCCCAGCTTCATGGAGACGGTTGCGAATGGTCCTCGCCGACACCCCAGGAGCAACAGTGTCCCTAATTTGCTGGGAAGTGGCGGTGCGGTCCCCTACGGCACTGCGTAGGATCCTACAGTCTTGGCGTGCATCCGTGCGTCGCTGCGGTCCGGTACCAGGTCGACGGGCACTTGCACCTTCCGCCGACCACTGGCGACAACATCGATGTACTGTGGAGACCTCACGCCCCACGTGTTGAGCAATTCGGCGGTACGTCCACCGGGCCTCCCGCATGCCCACTATACGCCCTCGCTCAAAGTCCGTCAACTGCACATACGGTTCACGTCCACGCTGTCGCGGCATGCTACCAGTGTTAAAGACTGCGATGGAGCTCCGTATGCCACGGCAAAGTGGCTGACACTGACGGCGGCGGTGCACAAATGCTGCGCAGCTAGCGCCATTCGACGGCCAACACCGCGGTTCCTGGTGTGTCCGCTGTGCCGTGCGTGTGATAATTGCTTGTACAGCCCTCTCGCAGTGTCCGGAGCAAGTATGGTGGGTCTGACACACCGGTATCAATGTGTTCTTTTTTCCATTTCCAGGAGTGTATTTTGTACAAGTTGTAAATAAATACTTAGAAAACATCCCAAAACTTAAATGTTATTAATGTAGAGTAATGAAATGACGCTAATACACTTGTCTAGATAATATATTTAAGTGATTAACATTGCAAAATCACCTGGTAACGCAAGTGCGAGATAAGCCATTCGAAATGTGAAATGCTGTTACACTAGTAGCCGTTGTAACAACCGGAATGTTGAACGCAAGCATCAAAAAGTTAATGCACTGTGTTGTGCATGTGACAGATGTCAGTTTGTAGTATGGAGTTCCAAGTGTATGGTACTTGGGCGGTCAACACAGGGACAGTTAATGCTGTTTGCGGATAATACTGAGTTGTCTGATGATATCCCATACGTGCTCGACTGGAACCGATCTGGTGATCGAGCAGGCCAATGCGACATGTCGACACCGGTATGTGGGCGAGCCTTATCCTCTTAGAGAACAACCCCTGTAATGCCCAACAGCACAAGAGGTCGAGTCACCAAACTGACGTACACATTAGTTGAGTGTGTGGGATATAACCACGAGAGTGCTCCTGCTGTCCTATCAAATCGTACCCGGTACGGTAACTCCAGGTGTAGGCCCGGTTTATCTAGCATGCAGACTGGACGGTTGCAAACCTCACCTGACCTCCCACCAACACACACACGGCCGTCACTGGCGCTGAGGCAGAACCAGATTTCACCAGAGAACACAAGAGACCCCCAACCCGTCCTCCAATGAGCTCTCATTTGAGATCACTGAAGTCACAGTGGTGGTGGTGCGCGGTCAGTAGAATGCACATTACCCAGGAGTCTGGCTCGGGGCTGTCACTAAAGTAACCGATATGTAACAGTTTGTGGTGCCAGCAGCTGCTGCAGGTGCAGTATGTTGCTCCACAGTCCTACGCTGAAAACGATGGTCCTCCCTCTCGGTAGCGCCACGTCGCTATTCGGAGCCCGGTCTTCTTCCGGCTGTACATTCTCGTGACCACTGCTCCCAGAAATCATGTACAGTGGCTACATTTCTGCCAACTCTCTGCAGTGCTGCAGAAGAAACATCCACCTTCTCGTAGCTCCATTACACGACCTCGTTGAAACTTAGTGAGGAGCTCGGAATGCCGTGTTTGTTCCCTTAAAGGCATTCTTGACTAACATCAGTTCACCACGACCAATCTCAAAGGTCATTAACGCTCATGACTGTTACAGTGTATAAGTAAATTAAACTTTATTTCCACCCTCATAGTGACGCTACTAGCACCACTCTTATGCGACTGGCGCGAAATCTGAATAGACATCATCTTTCAGGTGTAGAAACACGCCCACCAACATTTGTTTATGTCACACAACTAGTCCATGGTGTTGCGACTTTTTCTCCCCCCGGCCGGGTTGTTGCCACTACCTTTGTATGTTGTTTAAAACCAGTTTCTGTGGAATCTGGAAACGAGTCGACTCGGTCCTTCCATTATAATTCGACCATGACAGACGAAGAGACTCAAAGAGCGTCTCCAGAAATTTCCAGGCTCCAGTGGCGCGACCCTGGAGCAGGCGTGGATCGCAGCGACAGAGCCCTTGTCGCCCATACACCTCAGTCCCAACTTCCAAAACAACAGCACCGATCCGACCACCACCAAACAGGAAGCGCAGAGCATCTCCCAGAAGTAGCTCCGTGACGTAAACATGACAATAGCCATGGTGGTGTCCAGAACATATCAGTCACTGTGCAGGCAGGAGCGAAACCAGTTCAAGCAGATGGAGAGGCTCACGCTGCACCATGAAGGGCTCACCGCCACTTCCTATGACTCGGCCCTGGCGCCTGTGGGGGCACTATACCGTCGGGTCGCCGCCCTCGTCAAGCCTTCCACCAGCGAAAGTGCCCCACAGGTAAAAATCTAATCACTTTGACAGGTGTATCCCAACAGCTGCATGTTTGGAACTCAGCTGTTGTACAGGTTCCGGCAAGAAGACCGTCCCATATTTCAAACAGTAGTAACAAACAAGCAACAAACAACCAACCAAAGATTCAGAGAAAAAATTTTCTTTTCCCATAAATTTGCTATAAAGTTATAGGTAACTTTAAACATTTAAATTCTGATAAAGGCACTCTTCGAAGAGTTGAGACCTGGTTAATAAGACTGAAAATTGTGACCGAGGGCTGATTTTGTTTCATCTTTATTCAGAGGAACAATATAAATACCATGCCAGTTTACATCGGCTGGTTTTAAAAATTATGTCTGGTAAATGGCCTCCTCCATTGTTGAGACACTGAAGAAACCTTTTCCAGAAGTTCTCCATGGTCCTTCAGTGGAATGACACCCACTTCCTGGATGATTGCCTCCTTAAGTTCTCGCAGGTTTGAGGAGCGATATTTGTACACTTGACCCTTTAAGTGTTCCCAAAGAGCAAAAATTACAAGGCGATAAATCGGGTGGCTTTGGGGGCCAGACGATATCTCCTCGCGAAGGCAGAACAAGTCCAGAAAACAACTCTGTAAATCATCGATGACGCACCGAAGTGTCACACGATGGCTGTGAAGTGGTCGTTGCTGAAGCTCCTGACGGTATTTTGCTGTGAGGAAGCGGTAATTTTATTTATTTGCAGTACCTAATAATTGGAAGCAAACCTCAAGAGAAGAAATCGAAACAGCGCCAGAGGCGATCATCTCAAGAATTCGCAGTCTCTCAATTCTAGGGTAACCATCATCATGGGAGTGCTAAACACTTTGGGGACTGCTCAACGGAGACGCGCGCGCGCACGCACACACACACACACACACACACACACACACACACACACACACACACACATTTTCCAGAGTCATTAACAGTCCGCGGTCGGCCAGCAGTGGAGAACCTGATGTTTCAAAGTTTGAATCCAAAATCGAATAGCTTTTATGTCAGGAACAGAACCACGTCGGCCAAATTCGAATCGAATGTTAAACGCTCGCTGAGTAATAATCACGAAAGGACCATTACGAATATATACACTATCCGATCAAATGTATCTGGACACACCCAAAAATATATGCTTTTCGTATTAGGTGCATTGTGCTGTCACCTGTTCCCAGATATTCCGTATCAGTGACCTCAGTAGTCATTAGACATCGTGAGAGAGCAGAATGGGGCGCTCCGCGGAATTCAAGGACTTCGAATGTGGTCAGGTGACTGGGTGTCACTTGTGTCATATCTGTACACGAGACTTCCACACTCCTTAACATCCCTAGGTCCACAGTTTCCGGCGTGATAGTGAAGTAGGTGGTCTAGGGGCTTAGCCGGCACGGTAGCTCAGCGTGTTCGGCCAGAGAGCCGGTTGGCCTCTGTAATAAAAAACTGAGTGGAAGGATCAACCACTGAACTTGAACAGGATGTCTTGCGACGTCCGCAACGACCAAACACAACGATCAAAAAAAAAAAAAAAAAAATGGTGTAGCGTCTCTGATTCATAATCAAAACGTCTTCGGTCCCGGATTCGATCCCCGCCACTGCCTAAATTTTGATAAATAATCAGCGTTGGCGGCCGAAGCCTTTCGGCATAAGAAGTCAGCCTCAGAGGGCGGAGGAGCGGATAGAGGTTCAGGGCACTCTCTTGTCCTAGGGGTGGTAAATTGCTCCTAAAGGCGGAAGAATCAGCAATGATCAACGACATGAGGATGCAGAAGGCATTGGAAACCACTGCATTAAAGACACGTAACGTGTATCCACAGGACATGTGGCCTGTATTTGAAGAAGTGTCATGATGATCTCTCCATTGGCAAAAGATTCCGGATTAGTCCCCCATTCGGATCTCCGGGAGGGGACTGCCAAGGGGGAGGTTACCATGAGAAAAAGGTTGAATAATCAACGAAAGGATAACGTTCTACGAGTCGGGGCGTGGAATGTCAGAAGCTTGAACGTGGTAGGGAAACTAGAAAATCTGAAAAGGGAAATGCAAAGGCTCAATCTAGATATAGTAGGGATCAGTGAAGTGAAGTGGAAGGAAGACAAGGATTTCTTGTCAGATGAGTATCGGGTAATATCAACAGCAGCAGAAAATGGTATAACAGGTGTAGGATTCGTTATGAATAGGAAGGTAGGGCAGAGGGTGTGTTACTGTGAACAGTTCAGTGACTGGGTTGTTCTAATCAGAATCGACAGCAGACCAACACCGACAACGATAGTTCAGGTATACATGCCGACGTCGCAAGCTGAAGATGAACAGATAGAGAAAGTGTATGAGGATATTGAAAGGGTAATGCAGTATGTAAAGGGGGACGAAAATCTAATAGTCATGGGCGACTGGAATGCAGTTGTAGGGGAAGGAATAGAAGAAAAGGTTACGGGAGAATATGGTCTTGGGACAAGGAATGAAAGAGGAGAAAGACTAACTGAGTTCTGTAACAAGTTTCAGCTAGTAATAGCGAATACCCTGTTCAAGAATCACAAGAGGAGGAGGTATACTTGGAAAAGGCCGGGAGATACGGGAAGATTTCAATTAGATTGCATCATGGTCAGACAGAGATTCCGAAATCACATACTGGATTGTAAGGCGTACCCAGGAGCAGATATAGACTCAGATCACAATATGGTAGTGATGAAGAGTAGGCTGAAGTTCAAGACATTAGTCAGGAAGAATCAATACGCAAAGAAGTGGGATACGGAAGTACTAAGGAATGACGAGATACGTTTGAAGTTCTCTAACGCTATAGATACAACAATAAGGAATAGCGCAGTAGGCAGTACAGTTGAAGAGGAATGGACATCTCTAAGAAGGGCCATCACAGAAGTTGGGAAGGAAAACCTAGGTACAAAGAAGGTAGCTGCGAAGAAACCATGGGTAACAGAAGAAATACTTCAGTTGATTGATGAAAGGAGGAAGTACAAACATGTTCTGGGAAAATCAGGAATATAGAAATACAAGTCGCTGAGGAATGAAATAAATAAGAAGTGCAGGGAAGCTAAGACGAAATGGCTGCAGGAAAAATGTGAAGACATCGAAAAAGATATGATTGTCGGAAGGACAGACTCAGCATACAGGAAAGTCAAAACAACCTTTGGTGACATTAAAAGCAACGGTGGTAACAATAAGAGTGCAACGGTAATTCCACTGTTAAATGCAGAGGAGAGAGCAGATAGGTGGAAAGAATACATTGAAAGCCTCTATGAGGGTGAAGATTTGTCTGATGTGATAGAAGAAGAAACAGGAGTCGATTTAGAAGAGATAGGGGATCCAGTATTAGAATCGGAATTTAAAAGAGCTTTGGAGGACTTATGGTCAAATAAGGCAGAAGGGATAGATAACATTCCATCAGAATTTCTAAAATCATTGGGGGAAGTGACAACAAAACGACTATTCACGTTGGTGTGCAGAATACATGAGTCTGGCGATATACCATCTGACTTTCGGAAAAGCATCATCCACACAATTCCGAAGACGGCAAGAGCTGACAAGTGCGAGAATTATCGCACAATCAGCTTAATAGCTCATGCATCGAAGCTGCTTACAAGAATAATATACAGAAGAATAGAAAAGAAAATTGAGAATGCGCTAGGTGACGATCAGTTTGGCTTTAGGAAAAGTAAAGGGACGAGAGAGGCAATTCTGACGTTACGGCTAATAATGGAAGTAAGGCTAAAGAAAAATCAAGACACTTGCATAGGATTTGTCGACTTGGAAAAAGCTTTCGACAATATAAAATGGTGCAAGCTGTTCGAGATTCTGAAAAAAGTAGGGGTAAGCTATAGGGAGAGACGGGTCATATACAATATGTACAACAACCAAGAGGGAATAATAAGAGTGGACGATCAAGAACGAAGTGCTCATATTAAGAAGGGTGTAAGACAAGGCTGTAGCCTTTCGCCTCTACTCTTCAATCTGTACATCGAGGAAGCAATGATGGAAATAAAAGAAAGGTTCAGGAGTGGAATTAAAATACAAGGTGAAAGGATATCAATGATACGATTCGCTGATGACATTGCTATCGTGAGTGAAAGTGAAGAAGAATTAAATGATCTGCTGAACGGAATGAACAGTCTAATGAGTACACAGTATGGTTTGAGAGTAAATCGGAGAAAGACGAAGGTAATGAGAAGTAGTAGAAATGAGAACAGCGAGAAACTTAACATCAGGATTGATGGTCACGAAGTCAATGAAGTTAAGGAATTCTGCTACCTAGGCAATAAAATAACCAATGACGGACGGAGCAAGGAGGACATCAAAAGATGACTCGCTATGGCAAAAAAGACATTTCTGGCCAAGAGAAGTCTACTAATATCAAATACCGGCCTTAATTTGAGGAAGAAATTACTGAGGATGTACGTCTGGAGTACAACATTGTATGGTAGTGAAACATGGACTGTGGGAAAACCGGAACAGAAGAGAATCGAAGCATTTGAGATGTGGTACTATAGACGAATGTTGAAAATTAGGTGGACTGATAAGGTAAGCAATGAGGAGGTTCTACGCAGAATCGGAGAGGAAAGGAATATGTGGAAAACACTGATAAGGAGAAGGGACAGGATGATAGGACATCTGCTAAGATATGAGGGAATGACTTCCATGGTACTAGAGGGAGCTGTAGAGGGCAAAAACTGTAGAGGAAGACAGAGATTGGAATACGTCAAGCAAATAATTGAGGACGTAGGTTGCAAGTGCTACTCTGAGATGAAGAGGTTAGCACAGGAAAGGAATTCGTGGCGGGCCGCATCAAACCAGTCAGTAGACTGATGACCAAAAAAAGAAAGTGAAGTGGAAACGTGAAGGGACACGTACAGCACAAAAGCGTACAGGCCGACCTCGTCTGTTGACTGACAGAGACTGCCGACAGTTGAAGACAGATATAATGTGTTACAGGCAGGCATCTATACAGACCATCACACAGGAATTCCAAACTGCATCAGGATCCACTGCTAGTATTACAGCAGTTAGGAAGAAGGTGAGAAAACTTGGATTTCACAGTCGAGCAGTTGCTCATTAGCCACACATCACGCCAGTAAGGCCAAACGACGCCTCGCTTGATGTAAGAAGCGCAAACATTGAACAGTGGAAAAACGTTATCTGGAGTGACGAATTACGGTACACAATGTGGCGATCCGATGGCAGGTTGTGTGTATGGCGAATGCCTGGTGAACGTCATCTGCCAGCGAGTGTAGTGCCAATAGTAAAATTCGGAGGCTCTGGTGTTATTGTGTGGTCGTGTTTTTCATGGAAGGGGCTTGACCCCTTGTTGTTTTGCGTGGCACTATCACACCACAGGCCTACCTTTATGTTTTAAGCACCTTCATGCTTTCACTGTTGAAGAGCAATTCGGGGATGGCGATTGCATCTTTCAACACGATGGAGCACCTGTTCACAATGCATGGCCTGTGGCCGAGTGGTTACACGACACTAACATCCCTGAAAAGGACTGGCCTGCACAGAGACCTGGCCTGAATCCTTGGGATGCTTTGGAACGCCAACTTGGTGTCAGGCCTCACCGATCGACATCGATACCTCTCTTCAGTGCAGCACTCAGTGAAGAGTGGGCTGCCACTCCCCAAGAAACTTCCCAGCACCTGATTGAACATATGCCTGCGAGAGTGGAAGCTGTCATCAAGGCTAGGGGTGGGCCAACACCATACTGGAGTCCAGCATTACTGATGGAGGGCGCCACGAACTTCTGGGTCATTTTCAGCCAGGATACTTTTGACCACATAGTGTACAACAAACGTACTGTCCTCACCTAGTCAAGCCACTGCGCCTACTGAAAATGGCAGGCTTACCAGCATCGATGGATACCACCAATCGTTATTAGCATCCCCACTATAGCTCACAGAGTGTCCTCATCACGTACGGGAGGTCCTTTTGCCGAACCGTGTACATTAATAACCTTGCAGACAGTATCAATACTATCCTCAGACACTGTTGAACACAACTAAAGGGTAACTTTTTCCAAGCCCCATAATTGTTTCCCACTGCAGAGTCGAAGTTAGAAGTTTGGCTCAAAGGTTCCTGCAACCTTCCTGTGTAATATTTCTGAAACGTGGCGCTCTGCGACTTCACACTCGGCGTCAGCGACGCTTCAAACTGCAAGGGTCAACACATGCCAGAGAAAGGCCAGAGCTCAAAAGTTCATGTGACATTTAAAGTGGGTTAATGAAGTCACATTGGCAACAACTTTCACCATAATCCTGTCCAACATCACCGCGGTCGTGTCACGCGATAGGAAGGGCGTCACACCCCTGTTACTCACATATCACCCCTTCTTTTGACGCCTATGTCATAAGGGCCAAAACCGCGCACCCAGCGTTGGAATCACGCGGTTTTCGTATAGGTGACCGAGGAAAACATTTGAGATGCACCGCTTCTCAGAATCAACATGCAACGATCTCAGGGAATGACATACAGGGTTTTCATAAAAATTAATGAGACTGATTCTCTGCTGACGCGACTGTATTTCACAGCGTGCGCTCGCCGGGGGGCCGAAAACGCGCGGCGTGCCAGTCGCGTTGAGTGGACACGTCACAAAGTCGTCGGTTGTGATGCAACAACAGTTTAGTGTGAAACTAGAAAAATAGGGTACGGAAACGTTGGATATGTTTCGTCAAGCCTACGGCGATGATTGCCTGTCAAAAGTCCAGATTTTCAGGTAGGTGAAGAACTTTAAATAGGGCGAGGAGAGCTGAGGACGAGGACCATTCCGGACGCCCTTCAACCAGCAAAACTGACGTTTACATCGGCCGTGTAGGCGTTTTATCGAACACCGACCGTCAGATGAGTGTCAAGATGATAGGAGACCACCTCAGACTTGCAAAATGGCAGTGCACAACATTATTACCAAAGAATTGTCGACAAAGGAGATCTGCACCAAGATGATCCCGAAGATTTTCTGAGACATGCAAGCACGTATGGACGCAAGAAAATCTGCAGAGCCTTTAAGCTGATCCGGAATTTTTAGATAAATCACCGGAGACGAAACCAGGGTGTTTCAGTACGACCTGGAGACAAAGCGCAATAGTGCCGAATTGCACACTGCAGCATCCCCAAGACCAAATAAGGCTGCCATGAGCAAATCGAAGGTTAAAGCCATGCTGACGGTGTTTCGGTGTCAGGTGTAAGTGACCAAGAAACTGAAAGCCAGGGTCAACTGCGTGAGGCCAGTCATCGCCAATGAACGGAAGCTGCATGATTACAATGCACCAGACCCTGTAAAGGGCGTCACCAGAAGCACGCCTTCTCTTGCAACCACACATTTCGGGGTCAAAAATAACAGGGCATTGAGCAACAAAACGACGTCATCGACCCCTTTCTTTGGGGCGTGCCTCAGCACACTTTTTCTTTGCTATACAGGGTGTTACAATTACATACCTGTCTGAACCATTCGACGGAATTTGAACGTGATCTGAAGTCGCAAGGGACAATTATGCTTTTTCAGCCATGTTATATCAGGCCATCCTCTGGTGTTATCACGGAAGGGCTACACATTCACACATGCGTGAATAAAATGGCAAGGGTCCCTCTAAGAACCCCCAGTTCGGCAACATCCTCGGTGTCTTCTGTGCACCTTTATTGGACACCTTAAAGATGTACCTGTCTACAGGGACACTAATTTCTAGGCACGAGAGTGAATGGAATCCCTTTCAACATCCCTCAGGCCTGTATTACACTATCATACTTCTTTGACGAAGAAATATGATCAAATATTTGTCAAATTTCCTTGACAAGGCTCCTCGACAAGGCTCTTTGCGTGCCGCTAGAAAGGAGTGTTACATTATCGTCATATTTTTTGTCAAAGTGCAAGATGGTGGGCCACAATAACCGGTTATTATGCACTGCAGGTGCTTGTATCGCAGTTGCATTGTGTATGCATTTAGAAGAGAAGCGGTGGAAAAAAAGAAGGTTGGGTCAAGCCATGGGTCTTATGTCGAGACGATAAAAGCATTCAGCAAAATTTGTCATGAGAGCTGCAAGTAGTGGACGTCAGATCTTATACAAATTACTTACGGATGGAAGAGAGTGAATTTTAGTACCTTCTCAGTATAGTGGCTCCTAATATTAGAGAGCAGAACACTCACTTCAGAGTGCTAGATGTGCATAAGACAGGTTCACCATAACACTGTGATATCTTACTACAGGAGAGAGCTACTCTAACTTGCTATACAGCCCTCTAAATACCATAGTGCACATTAACCACAAGAAGTACAGAAACGTGTCAAGTGATTTATAATGCACTGAACGAGGGATATGTGAAGATAAATATGTGTTTAGTTCACTATGTAGGTAATTAAGAACTATTTTATTTTCGAATAATTTAATTAATACAATTAGTTTTCCAACAAATACAAAATGAATTAAAAGTACGAAACAGATGAACACTTTTTATCTTGTGGCATCCACAGTTCATATGTAGACGAACTAGAAAGGAGAGCATCAAATATTTTTTATTTTAAGGTGTGTCGTCCTCTATCACAGCTTGCTTTTAGCTGGCTTGGTGTAGAGGTGGATGGCTGTAGCTGTGATTGTGGACACACACACACACACACACACACACACACACACACACACACACACACACACACACACCTTGCAGCCATGTTTACAAACACGCTTCAGATGTCAAATAGCTGTAGTGATGCCAGCGCTTCAAGTGGTTACATTTCACACTGCAGGGAACAGAAGACGAACTACTTTTATGATCAAATCTACGGCGAAGCCCTAGATCTGATTATATTTCTTTGACAAAAGGCGAGATTTGACAAAGTTCCTTATTACACTATAAACTTTTTTTGATGTAAGTATTTGATGAATCATCTCTTACAAAAAAATATGGTGGTGTAATACCGGCCTTAGATTCCGCATGTGGCCAGCAGGTACTAGTTCTGCGATGTAGTGCTACTCAGCTGAGATCTGCCAAAACGGTTCTCTGTCATGCCTGTGTCTATCGATCACTGAATGGCTGTCTTTGTACAGGGAAATTTTTTAAGTGCCCAAAAAGGGCGAGCAGGTAACACTGAGGATGGTGCTTAACTGGAGTTCCAGCCTGTGTACCAAAGCAAGTACTGTAGTCGCGCTACACGCCAATGGTGTCAGGTGACGATCAATAGCGTTCTAGGCCTAGAGAAGGGCTGAACCGGAGCGCGGGGTGGGGTGGAGGAGGTGCGTGGGGGGGCGGAGGTGCGAGGGGGGGGCGGAGGTGGTTTCAGCAGTATGAATGGTTGTCATGAACGTCGTTCGGTTTCATACTTCCTGCGAACTGTCGTTTTCGACAGCGAAATGTGTGGAAATCAACGCCCCAAGACAATGAGTGTTTTCTTGACTCCCTTTATGCCACCCCTGATGCCTTTCCGTGTTGATTCTGAGCGGCGATGTGCCAGCCATAACAAAACTATGTGACTCAGAGCTGGGCCTCGCGGCTCTGACTTGCATGACACGGACGTCAAAAGAATGGGTGAAATGTGGACAACGCAGGCCGTGGCAATCTTCCCATCTTGTGACACCTCCACTGTGGCGTTGACCAGAACTGTGGTGAAATTTGGTGCCAATGTGACGTCAGTAACCGACCTTACTCCTGAGCTGTGCAGCATTTTGTTCGTTGAACCGTCGCCGCGTCCGAAGCTAACTGGCCTCACGTTCTCGCACCATTATAATTGAAGGTTAGACCACCTCTGAGTCAAATTTCAAATCTATGCCTCGCAATGGAAGACAGTTATGGGATTTCGAAAAAGTGACTCTTTTTCCTGTGTTGCACAATGTATAAATAAAGTCTGGACACGTTTTCAGTCGGATCGTTATAAGATTTCAAAGTGGGGCACAATTTGACAACTTATTGCATACGTCCAGAAACCTGCACTATGATATCACAGAAACACGACGGGAAACAGTCAATTCACACAAACAACTGGTGTAACAATTTGTAAAGATTTGAAATATAATGATCGCATAGCCTTCATCTCTGGTAAAAAAGAAAAAAAAGGTGGCAGACTTAAGATCGGACGTCGGACGTGATAGGCCGTCAGATAAAAAGGTTATTATATCTGAACAATTGGAATTGCCTTCACCTAGCACACCAGCTAAAAAAGACGACGCCAACGAGCTGGATAATCAAGCAGGCGAGGTTTCAGCGAAGTGTAACAATGAACTGCCGCCTAAGAACGACAAAGTTATTGGACCTAATTGTTCTAATCTTGGGTGCTCTTGGATGACAACTGACAACACCTACTCCTCATTTCATATTTCACCGGAAATTCGGATGCCCTTGCCAAAAGTTAACGAAAGCATGAAAAGGGCGAAACGGATAAGGGGAAAACCGATGTTTTAAATGATTTGAAGTACAAAAAAAGAGTTAGAAGCCATTATTAAGGAAAAATAGAAAAGAACTTTGCCAAAGAAGATAGAGCAAAGAAAGAACTATTTGCGAAACAGAATAAAATTAAGAATTCAAAAAAGAAAAATAGGGCCTGAAGATAAATGTAAAAAAGGAGAGAGAATACAATACTAACGAGAGTGATTACGAGGAAAGTTATGACTGTGCATGTTTATATTGTGGTGAGTTTTATTCAAAATCAGTTGAAGGTTGGGTCGCTTGCTCCACGATTCTTGTGCAGGAATAGATAGCGAAGGTGATGAGTCTTTCCTCGTGTGTGAATTTCGTAAATAGCCTTAAGAAAAGGATACAATACATGAAAACTGTAGTTTGACATTAAACTAAATCAATACCGAGCAAGCCAATATTTTCTGCATTTCCGATAATTTTATACGTTTTTATAATCACTTGTACTTACCACCCCAATCTGCCCCGTGCACGGGGCAGAATGGAGCAATTGGCATGCCTTTCTGTTTTTGAACGAAAAAAATACTGTTCCTTTATTTTACGGCAATGTTCTGGTAGTCTTGTGATTAATACAATAATATGTTCATATAAAAATTGGTGACTCTCTTATTTAACACTTTTGTACTTTTAATCAAATGTATGACAGATGCAGTGAAAGAAACTATGAACTTAAATGACTGCATATACACCAGTAAGTGTAATACAACTTCATATTCAATTTTCTGTAACTTTTGTAACTTAATGTACCTTTCCTCTCAAACCATTTATCCCAGAACCATGTAATTCTAACGGTCAGTTGTCTTACTCGACATGCATGAAGTAATATTTTTTAATGCTTCCTACTATATTATAAAAACCCTATGGTCTTTTTATTTTCTAAATTTGCTCATAAAACATCTTACTAAACTTTTCCAAAATTGCACAATTAATATATTATTCATGAAAAAATATCATTGTTAGAAAATAGTGGAGATCCATGTAAGAAATGTTTCGTGTTCTACCGTTAGTATAACACAGCTTGAGATAAGGGACATGGAAATAGGTCAATTTAGAATGGTGCAGATAGAAGATACCTTCTCGCCATGAAATTTGTCTTTAAAAACAAATGAATATTCTCAAATCAACAGCTCATTTCATGGAGTCATTACTAGAAACATGAATAATCCTCACAAAGATTTGGAAGTTAATTGCTTTGGTGCAAGAAAGTCTCCATCATTCAGGAAATCGCATTTTCAATAACGTGCCAGCAGCCATAAAAAGCTTTACTACTGACAAATTTCAGTTTAAGAGGAGCCTAAAGGATTTATTGCTAGCCATCTCCTCCGATTCCATTAAGAACTGAATTTCTTAGTAGAACAAGAGTGCGCGCGGTTGAGAGCGAGCGAGAGAGAGAGAGAGAGAGAGAGAGAGTGAGAGAGAGAGAGAGAGAGAGAGAGAGAGAGAGAGAGAGAGAGGGGCGGGGGGTCAAATAATACAAGTACAATCAAAAGTATGTCTAAATTTTCATTTCACATTCCACGTCCATGATCACTCCACTTGCGATCTGTGGAATTGTAATTTCTTAGACTTTCCCGGCGATTTGAAGACATCTCGTGGAAATAGGATTTTCTGCCGGATATCAGCGTCTTCCAAACACGATATTTCGACGTCATTACTTGACGTCTTCATCAGGTGTTCCCTGGCTGCTTGCTGGATGTAAGGAACACCAGCGACATACCAGGCTAAGGCAGGCCACAAAATCAGCAATAGCAGAACACTGCCTAGAGTTGGAACATTCCATGGATTATGAGAACACCAAGGTCATGGTCCAGACCCCCAGGTTCTGGGATAGTGTCATCACTGAATCTATAGAGATAAAGATGGCACAAAACCTGATTAACCAGGCAGGAAGCAGGATACCTGCTAAGCACTGCATACAACCTGGCGTAGAACCTGTACAGGATGATTAATCTACCCCTACCCATGGGTTTTATGCAACTTGCAATGCCTACAAATGTCATGGGCAAGATTTTCATTTCTCTCATGCACTACATGCAAATTACTAGTCCTACATAAAAAATGAACAGGATCTTTTTTGTGGGACATTTACTGTAGCCTTTTTTTTGGGGGGGGGGGTACATTTTTGCTAGAGGCCCAAATGCGTTTTTCTTGAATAACACAAAAACTGTGGTCTCCAACAAAAACTTATTCCAGTACAAAATTTTATCTAGTTAATTTTCATACAAAAAGGTCCTGTTCATTGTTTTTGTAGGCCTAACAGTGTGCATGTAGGGAGGAGAGAAGATTAAAATCATGCGTGTGGTTCTTGAAGATGTTGCAGGTTCCATAAAACTTTATGGCATGGGCAGCTGAATAACCCTGTGTATGATCCAGAAGTTTCAACAACATTCTTAACGCACCTCATGGTCAACCATGGCTGCTGATAGAAAACAGGTGATTCATATTGGCTTTGTGTATCCCCATTATGTGACTGCAGTAAAGAAGAGGATGTGGGATGTTCTCTGTCAACTTTTATACCCACATTGGTAAGCCAAAAGACATTGAAATATACAAGGCATGCCAGGAAAGTAAGTACCATTGTTTTTTTTGAAGAAATACTCTTTTTCTACACAACAGCCACCATTGTTCAGATATCTGTCACAGCAGTAAGCCAACTTTTCTATGCCCTCTTTATAGAAAGATACCACCAGTGAAGACGTCCATTACTGATCACACTTACATCATCATTGGTGCTGAAGCACCTTCATCCCGCTTGATGTTGAAGTAAAAGTGGTAGTCAGAAGATGGGAGATCAGGTGGTCGAACTGTTCCCAACTGAATTGTTTAGTAAGGGTCTCAGTGCCACCAGCAGAAATGAAACGTGATGTCATGAAGCAACATAACGATTCAATTGAGAATTTCGCATCTCTTGTTTTGAATAGTATGATGGAGTTCTCTCGGTGTTTTGCAGTATCATATCACTTTCATGGTTTCAGCTCTGAGAAGGAACTCAACAAGCAGAATGCCTTGTTGGTCCTAGAATCCATTCCACCTGATTTTTAGCACTGACAACTTCATTCTGATTTTTTTTTTGGGCTGGGGAGGGGGGGGGGCGGTAGGAGGAGTATTGTCGGATTGTGAGTTCCTTCATTGCATATATTGTTTTTATTTTGGAGTGTCATGAAAAACCCAAATTTCATCACCAGTCACAATTCTATTTAAGAATTCATCTTCCTCATCACTGTATTCAGTGCTGAAATGTCAAAACCCTGCCAAGGCACATAATTTTGTAGGCATTTTTGGAACACAATTCACAAACATCTAAGAAATTATGACTGAGTCATGCAAAACAGTTTCTGAAATACATTCTTATTATGAACCATCAATTTTCATGAATTTTCTAATTCATTTTCTCACCCATACCATCAGTGACAACAGAAGGCTGTCCAATACATGCTTCACCATGAAAGTTCAACAAACAGTCTCATCCACTTTCTCACCATAAATATTTACAAGTTGATGAATTTCAGCTGGCTTAATGTTCTGTGTGGAGAAACACAACGTAACAGAGTGCACTTCACAGTCACTGGGCTCAGAGGTTGTCTTAAACAGTTTCAATGATCACTAACAAATATCAATACAACAAAATTCAGCTCCAGTGTCAAATGTGGAAATACAATGAACCAGAGAAATGTGTGAACCTACAACACTAGTGCTGCAGTGGCAGTAGAATGATTTGGTACTTACTTTCAGGATGCTCCTCATACGTTGAACTTCAATGGAAGTGCCCGTCACCTTTTAATGTAAAATTTTGCTTATGATGGAAACTATGTTTAAACAGTGTGTGTGGGTGGTGAGGAGGGTTATTTAACAGTTGAACTATCTTTGTTTTGTTTATCTGTCTCTAGTCATGACAGGTAATGTGATTCAAGGACAAAGGTACTTTCTGACTTACCTTAGTCAAGGTCCAACTCTTCTGTCCTGTACAGCTACTTGCCTTTATCCTGAGGTTGTTACTCTCAGGCCTTCTTGGGCTTAAAGCTGGTTCATTAGAAATGAAGCTACTCCTAAAAAATTGTATACATTGTGTAAAAAAAACTACATTTACAAACAATTTGTGGGGTTAGAGGAGGTAGAGATACACTTCATTACATGTCACTGGTGTGCACCATGTTCCTGATATGGATCCGTTAAAGTTTTGATGTTAGTAATGCTCTAGATATGGTGTGACTATTGGTTTAGGGGCATTTCTGAAAATATCGCTTGTCTACATTATGGCACAACTGGAATATGCTTGCTCAAAACAACCGAGTGTGAATAATGACAGTGCATTCAACTGAACTGGTAACCAGTGCTTCATACACCAACATCGTCTCCCCCTATAAAAAAGAAATTTAGAGGCAGTCACACAAAAAAAGCTTTTTCTCTCCTAAACACTCGCAAATTGTGTGTATGTAGGTTTTTGTTTTTGTTTTAATACGCCCTGTATATGAAAAGAGCTGTTACCATTACCTAC
The DNA here is from genome assembly GCF_023898315.1 of Schistocerca nitens. Lineage (NCBI taxonomy): Eukaryota > Metazoa > Arthropoda > Insecta > Orthoptera > Acrididae > Schistocerca > Schistocerca nitens. The sequence continues at coordinate 58,965,011 of NC_064625.1, forward strand.
ACTGCTTACATGGTGTTAATTTGCACACAGATTTCTGGTTGTTCCACTGGAAAGCTTACCAAGACATTTACAGCATAAAGCTGATACTGGCTTGTAACTTAAAAATGTAGACAGCTCAAAGGTAGTACAACTGCAACTCTGTAGAATTACCATGTCTTTCATGCAGTACAACATTTTTAACCGTGCAATTATAATATTCATGTAACTGATATTATTTAATGATGAGGCTTCTGGGATAAGCTATGAAGTAATTACTCCATGCTGTACAGAAAAACAAAGCAGTCTGAACAGCCTCACCGTTTATATTGGTAATAGGTAATGGAAACAAAGGAACCAACAAAATTAAGAAGAACATTAGCATCTTTTTTTAAATTCATGCATCTTTTACAGAAAAGAACTGTACATTTCAACCATAAATGTTTCGTAGGCACGTTACAACATTAACAAACACTACATTATATAAATTTTCTCTGAAAATGTATTTAGTAACAATGCACTACACTTGTTACAAGAAACATTGTGTCCTGTCTTATTCAGTGGTCTTTGTTTTACTTCTTTAATTATTTGGCACTTCAGTTCCATGGAACACTATTTAATGTGCAGCTATATACTTGATTATTTTTATTACTTAAAGGTTCATTTTCTCATCAACTTACAGAAACAGGTTAAGAAAAACTGATGTATGTTGATGGTCACTTGGTGGTTGTCTATTATCTACCTGCAGTCTGTCACTGCTACGTAGTGTTGAAACCATAGGCTAGGTCAAAGACTCACTGGACGAAAAATTGTTAGACCTACCTACATACATACATACACGGGTGAAAAGCAGTTCTGCTGGTCTCAAAAAAACTTTATTATGCGCTTCTGTTCCAAATGACAACTTCAATGAAACTTCATATCTACAATAATTTCACCAATAAGGTGGGCTACAAATAGGTTGTAATATTCTGATCTGAGTAGCTCTTCAGCAAGTAGAGCTACATAATATGTGCTACTGTTTTTATATGAACACTAACACTAGTCACGTTTACAATAGAAACAATAATTAGGTCCAATACATTTAAAATTGTATGCCTACAGCAAGCAACAGTGCAACCGCAATGTACTGCTTGTTGAAAATGAAAATTCATCAAAATGCTTGTACACACTGTAAGGTATTTCATTCATTCTCTCTTGCTGCAACAATGCTAAAACTCATAGCCAAAGGCAATTTTACATTGTTGTGGGGAACTAGAATAGCTAATAAATATAACTAAATAATATCTGTATTCATTTGAGTTTTACTGAGATCCAGATTATGTTGTCACAGTGGATACAATAACTCTTGTCCCCATGTTCTCACATTAACTGATTATAGTTTTCAATTTTGGCCAATCGATATAAGTCCGTCTTGTAACTCCTTCATGTTCATTGTTATTGGTTATAACTTGATAAGAGCTAATAATCTTTGATGACAAAACAAAACTCAAAGGTTACAAACTCTGTTAGTAAACAAGTCAATGCATTCTGTGCCAGCACTTAAACATTAAAACAAAACCTCTTTAAAATTTTGTTTACATTCATTTTGTTCTAAGGCTTGTGTGTAGTACAAATAACCAATAGTGCATCTGTAGGCCTTATCAGTTTCAACATAAATGTTACAGTTTTAAAGTATTCAAAGCATTTGCCTCCATTTGATCCCATAGATTGCCACTTTACTGATGTGGCATTTAATAAATTAAAAAGAGCATCTCTCTTGAAATATTTACAAATTGAATACTGTTGAACAACACGTATGTACATTTCAACACAGTAATACAATTGAAAATATTGACAGATGCTCCTAAAATTTCTGTTGCAACCTGAATACTGAAACATGTTCTAGGAACTACCTTAAAATGTTAAAATTCTAGAAGAGGCTCTACACTGGAAGACACTATTTCATTTTTATATTATTGCAGAAGGGCAGAAGCAAGATAAGGTACTTTCAGGGAACGACCACCAAATACAAGTAATGACCAATATCTTGCAGGTTCCAGTACTGACCATGGTCTTATTGTCATCCAGTTAGAAACATTCACACAATGTTAAGCACTTCCACTACAATGGTTGTGCCAAGTATGCTCCTAAACCCTGTTGTTCTCATTTACTTTTATGTGGTTTATATTGTTCATTGATAAACAATGGCATCCTAGCAGACACTGTAGAAATAAACTTGTTTGGACCAAGTACAGTATAACAGATGTTAACTGTCACAACAATAGAAGGTAAGTTAGGTTGCTCCACACCAAAATTAGAAAAATTTTTACTGCCAACACCAGTTGTTCTGCTCCAAAATCAAACTAAATTGTCAGGTCTTCTGCAAGTTTCTTTATGTTGGGAGCATAGGTTTTACTGAATTTTATGAAGCAGTGCTCAATAGACAAGTTTTCTAGAACTTGCGATTTAGTAGAAAGCAAAGAAGAAACTAAAAGTCAATGAAATGAGACTTATTTTACGTCACACCAGGAATCCTCAATACACATTTATGAAAGAAATTAGGATTACAACTTATAAAAACTTGAGCTGTTATCCAAAGCCACTATAAGAAAACGTTGTTTGAGTAGTGACAAGTTAGCAAGAACCAATACCTCATTTCTGCTTCAGAAGAAGGTATCTAATAAGAAGCCAAATTTCATACACTCATTTATTACATGGGAAAGTGTGGCTCCTACCAGCTGCCTTATATATTTGCACTGTCCACTGGTTGTTTTCAAAGAGGAAACACAAGTCAGGGAGCAATTTTCCATAAGAGGTGAAATTAAAGAGGCACAACATGTTCGGGGGAAGGCGGGGAGGCTGGAGAAATGTATGTTACAAGGTTATGGCATGCCCAATGTATAATGTTTCTATTTTGATGTAGAGTTCACATAAAAGACAGGCTGGGTAGTGAACATAAATAACATGCAATTCAGTATGTATTTCAACTTTGAATACCGTGTGCACATTTGGGAGGTTGTGTGAACTAAATAATTGTTAGATGGGGAACTAACCAGCAACTGCTTTACTGAGCCATGTAAATAATAATCACTGCAGCACTGAGCCAGTGGCTTTACATGTGCAGAAGAAATTAGATTAAAGTTTTTTTAGTATGAATATTGTTACAGGCATGTAAGCAATATGTGTTTAGCTGGAAATTAAATATTTCTACTTGAGAAGACAACATATTGTTACAGAATGAAAGTATCTTGAAGGTTTATGGAAATATAATATATAATTTGCTCTCTCTCATGTTATTACACATGGTAAGTATGTACGCTACACTTTAATAGTTACTTCTTTTTGTGTCCATCAGGTAACCTGGAACTAGTGTCAGGATAGTTCCTTCACAATGGCAACAAAGTTTCCTTTTTATATGCTGAGCAATATTTTTAAATATGGTGATGTGAAGAAATCTTTGTTCTCATGACAATATCTTCAGATTTGAGTAAAACCTCAAGCTTTCAACATTTACCATGATCAATTTCATGTCAACTGTGAGAGAAGGAAGGCTGTCAATCTTAGATGTTTTGGTAAAATGAAAATCAGATGGGCCAAGGTATGTACCACAAGCCACCACACTCTCGTGTATGTCTCAGGGTGCAGGGTTTCAGACCATCCAGTTCAGAAGGTAGGTGTTTCAAATACAATGATAGAAAGAGCTGCAATTGCTTGTGATGAGAACTACTTGGATTCCAAAACTAAGGACCAAGTGATATAAAGCTGGGACATCGAGAAATGATACTGAACAGTCTGGATAAACTACTTATGGTGCTCCTTCCTCTGCATGGTTCTCCAAATAGCAAAATAGGCATTGTCCTAGGGCCCAAAATGATGACCATGTTTCACCAAAGCCAGTTGTCATTGGTTACAAAACTACCAGAAGAGTCTACAACCATCTCAAACCTTAGAGGAATTCTTGCCTCAGTGAGTAAAAAGTTCAAATGACTGCATTTGGAATTAATTATCTTTAAAGACACATTCTGCTCACTAACTAGGAGTTTTTGTTAGGTCAATACACGCCTAAGATGTCATTTTTCATGAGCAACACTGTATTGATCACTAACTGTGTGAACAAAGAACAGCTCTCAAGCATACTAAACACCAATGACCATCTGCCTACTGGAATAATGAAGGTTTCTTTATGGACCGCATTTTGATCACTTGGGAGAAGCAATCACTACTTTATAGTGGGCTGTAATGATTTCAAGTGTAATATCTCACTTCACCTTGTACAATTTATAACGTTGGCATTCTGCCGTTATTAGCGCATTGCTTAACAAATCAAAGAAGTAAACAACAGTTAGCCAAGATATGGGAGCTCTTTTCCTTTCCGTTTTTTTATAATACCTGCCACACTGCTTGTGTCATGTTAATAGAAACTGACAATCACAGCACCCGCAATGATTCAATTTTCACTTTCACAAAAAGAAAACCAGACTGTCTGTGGGTTTGGTGTTCAGCAGGAGGCAAAACCTTGTTAGTGGTCTGGCTGCGAGACTCAAAAGCATTCTAATCCCCCTGCTTACATCACTGGGTTTTGAGAGAACTGTCGGGAGGCGGCAGTGTTCTGCTTGGCAGGTTGCGCAGGTCCTGAAACACACAGTGTGTGGCAAAAATTACTATTGGGACAGTAATGCATTAATAAGTCACTAGAAACTGCTGTCAGGTAGAACCACTGTACTGAACAACAACCAAAAGCATTTCTATAAGTATTGCATATGAGTGCAGGTTATGGAAACTATATGGACACAAGTTCAAAATCCCTTTCGTATCTGCAGGAATTTACACTAGATTATAGCACAACAGCTGTAGGGACCAAGATTAAGTTTATTCATTGGGGATGTTTATGACTTTATTCAGTGTGAATATAGAAAATTGCAACACTCTCATTTCATTCTTTTCAACAGAGCAACCAAAGGAAATAGAAAACTAGCTGAAGAAATTAATAAATTACACCACAAAATTCAATTCACGTCACTGTAGAAATGAAACACCAGAAAACATTAACAAAACTTTTTATAATGCTGAAATTTCCAGGAAGCCAACAATTACCAGTGTTACCATCCATAACTTCTTGCTATCCAGATCAATATAAGAATGTTTAATCACATGCTTAAAGACCCAATGGATACAAGTGAAAGATATAAAGAAACGAAAATTGTAAAATCAGCTGCCTCCAGTAATTAATACAATCCTGCTGTAATACATTAACTAAACCAACCAATTTCTGGACAACCACCCACAAACAGGAAGACCATCTTTGTAATAAACACTGACCTTCCTTATGGAAGATTTCATACCAAATTGCCAACCTCTTCAAGTTGTATGACATAAAAATAAGCTTCTTCACAACCAACAAAATACAGAATAATATCATCCACAGTACTGAAAGCACTAAGCAAGAATATCAAATGTCAGGTATGTCCAGACTTCAGCAATCAACAAACTGGTAGAAGCACAGGGATGCACTCTGTCTTAACATCCAGAACAAATCCGACTTTGCCATAATTCTTGCCCAGTAACTCATTCTGCAAACAGTGTAGAAAAGAACAAGGCAAGAAATTTGACTTTCTTGAAGGAACTGAAATATCTTTCAACACAGATACAGCACCAGTCTACCTACTCAATGACAAATCTTGCCTTCACAATTATGAAGGCTCACTATTTAAAAAACAAACCTGCCCACTCTCAATCTCTCTTTACATCTTACCTACATTGATATCACTATAAAAAATATACCAGAAAATAAATCTTGTATGATATATCTAAGCCTTCTACTCTTGTTTTTAAAAGTAAAGTTCATGTACATATCAAGAGCTGCAAATATTGGAACTTCACTCTATTTTTGGGCATTCATGTTCAGTTTTGGTTAAAGTATTTAGCCACACATTACTTTTATTATATGCAAACAAACACAAGAAAATTGTCTCTGAGCAAAGTATGTAAGATCTTGATAACACGCATCAGTTGTACAGTGCATGCCGGATGCTGGCTTAGTAATCGATTGTGCCTCATGGGCTTGACTATTGTCTGAAGTAGCGATGGAAGGAATTAACACTGTGAATGACGCATCTTTTCTGAGCAGCCACTTTGTAGCAATTCCGGACATTCCAAGTGTATCATTGTCCATCGGAATCCCCAATGGACAGGATGCTTACGTATGTGTCACCTTTCAGGGTCATACCTAGCTATATCACTCCAACTGCATGCCTCCTACACCATTACAGAGCCTCCACCAGCTTCTACTGTCCCCTACTGACATGCAGTGTCCATGGATTCAAGAGGATGTCTCCATGCCTGTACATGTCCATCTGCACGACACAGTTTGAAACGAGACTCGTCCAACCAGGCAACGTGTTTCCAATATCAGTGTTGATGGACCCAGGTGAGGCATAAAGCTTTGAGTCGTGCAGTCATAAAGGGTACACAAGTGGACCTTCAGCTACAAAAGTTGATATCGCTGATGGTTCACACTCTGACACTTGTTGATGGCCCAACATTGAAATATGCAGCGATTTGCACACGATTCTCTTCAGTTGTTGGTCCTGTTTTTGCAGGATCTTTTTTCGGCTGCAACAATGTCGGAGATCTGATGTTTTACCAGATTCCTGATATTCACTGTATGCTCATACGGGAAAATAACCACTTCATTGTTACCTTGGAGATGCTTTGTCCCATTGCTCGTATGCCCACTATACCACCACATTCAAATTCACGAAAATCTTGATAAGCTGCCATTGTAGCAGCACTAACCAATCTAGCATCTGTGCCAGACACTTGTTGTCTTATATAGGCATTGCCAACTGCAGAGCCATATTCTGTATGTTTACATATCCCTGTATTTAAATATGCATGACTGTGCCAGTTTTGTTGGCAATTCACAGTATATACATATCCTGTGAGGAGATAGTGATATATTACCAACTGCTGGCACAACCAATCCACATACTGTGATGGAAGAGGTACATGATAGTGAATGTGTTGTGTTGTTTGGCGGTTGATGGTATTCTGGGACCATTTTCTCCTCAGAACAAAAGCAGTTACCTTGATATGCTCAGGCTGTCACTATGACTGGCTGACTGCCGAGACACAGTCTTTTTCCATTAATATGGTGTGCTCAGGCTGTGGCAGATGTTGCGGACCAGGTGTTACGACGTATGCTGACTTGGCAGGGGTGGTCCTATTCCTTGGTGTTCTAGGCCACCAGGCATTAGAAACGTGGATTTGTTTCTATGAGCATATACCAAGGACAGAGTCTACCAAACAGCTGTCAACCACTTCTAAAATTTAATGAACAAAATCATTTCCGCCCTTGCCACCGGTGATGCAGATATAATGTGCTGAATGTGGATAGATCCTGATAACAGACTGGAAATTGTGCCCACCACCACTGGTGCACACATGTTGAAATTGATTAACCTGCATAAAAACTTTGTGATACTATGTCACATAAGGCAAACATGGTGTGAATACCTTAGGTCTAATTTGTTTGGATGCTGTAACACATCAGAAGTGTTCTGTAACTTTTGAGACACTGTGTATATCCTCTGCCCATTGCACGTTAAAAACCTTATTCAAGTCACCTACTGTCCAGTTTATGTGGTATTTGCTCCACTGACAAGATGTACATTTTTATGCCTCGGTAGTCTTCTGCAAGGGACCCATTGCATGCAACTTGCCATCACAATATTTTGCTGAAAACTAGTACACATGGGTCTGCAGCGATTCCTGGTGTGTTTGAGACTGACTGTCAATGGCAACTTACAACGTTCATCTCTATGACTAACTACGAGTTAGGATCTTAATGTGGCCACTTTTATTATTATGCCACATTATGTGGTTGCAAGTGATACAACATTCCTTGTAGACAAGCTGGATAGTCTTCACTGATGCACCAACAAATTGGGCAACTTAATTCACTGGCACATCCAAAGATAATAGATCTAATCTGTGGTTTCAATCCATTGTACTACACTGATTCCTTATAATCGACTGGCACATACACACCTCTTCAATGATGTGGCTTATGTCAGCAGTGAAGGCTCAGATAACTGGCAGGTATCAGTTCCACTCCATCTACAGCATTTCAAAGGGGCCTGTGTGCTCTTTTAAGATGGTGAACTTATAAGGCTGTTTACACAATTTTTTAAGTACACTCTAAGGAAAGAAGAAAGTTGCACCACACAGGAATTATCCAAAGGGTTGAAATGAGTAAATGTGCTGTTCATGTGCAGAGAAACAAATGATTACAATTTCAGAACACTTGGATGAGTTATTCAACAGGAAGAGCATCACAAACTGAGGGAGTCATTAATGCATTGACAACCTGTAGCCCATATGCAAGCAGTAATTCAGTTTGATATTGGTTGATACAGTTGTTGGGTGTACTCCTGGGGGATATCATGCCAAATTCTGTCTAAATTGTGGACTGCAGCACTGAAATCCCAATATGTTTGGAGGGCCCTGCCCGTAGCACTACATTCTCAATTGGGCACGGCAGGTCTCGGAAAGCATAAAGACGAGCAGTAGAAGCTCTTTTCATATGCAGGTAGGCATATCTGACTGAAATGTTAACTCAACATCGTCTGCAATGAAGGGCAATAAAACGGGGTATAGCACATTGTTGACATAGCACTGTGGATTAAAACTGAAGGGATCTTGCTACGAAACTAATGGCACCCCAGACGATTCCTCTCGATTATCGGGTCATCTCCAGGCACGTCTTTGGACTGGAATCTCAATGACGGGAGTGGATTGGACTGAGACCAATGGTCAGCAAAGACATGTCTGGAGCTGCTTTGGACAGCAGTGTGATACCAACCTGACTATTGCCTGATAACCAGGAGTGATTGACTGGGATTCCATTTGTATTTTGTAGGACCTCGTTTTTTTTTTTTTTTGTGACGGCCTTCATAGCGACAAACACCGCCACACTTTTAGTAGCGGGCCGACCGGTCCGCTGGAACAGTGAACAGAAAGATGAAAACCCAAACACTCGGATTGAATGAAAGTCGGTACTTATCTTTATTACGAAGATATAGAAACACAGTGGTGAACTTTGTCTCTACAGAAATCTGTCTAGTTCGAGTCGGGGCAGCTAGGTCAGCGTCGGCTGACGACAAATAACAACTCTGCTGCGATGTACCCACACTGACTAGCAAGTACACACTGCGGTGGCGAGTATACAACTGAGCGGCAGAATCCAGAACTGTCCTAGCGCTCGCGACTCCAGCGCTTAAGAAGCCAGAAGCCAGCGGTGGCGCGCGCAGACTTGCGGCGATTTCCTGTATCGCTGGCGCTGCTTATGCGGGCGGCGTCCGGACTTTGCTGCTGCCAACCTTTTGGCAGCGGGCTCGGGTGGCATTACTGGCTAGGATATAACAGTTTTCATCTGTGGCTTTCTTACAGAATTACAGTACGCAACAATGTTCCAAGTCAGGGCCCGCCAAACGCTGCACAGTGTGCATACGTGCGGAAGTGCTGCGCACGTGTGCGACGGCGACATCTGTTATTAGACGTGTGTCCTAAATGAACGGCGACGGCTCCTCTTCCCTGTTTATGTGCTACAAGCAAGAGCATGACATACCCAGTCTCGTTTACCCCTGGTGACCGTAACTTTGACAGAGAAGTACTGAGAAATGGCAGGTACTGTGAAAAAGCAAAGAACGGAAGATCTATGTTCTCAGTCGTTTCGATCAAGCATCAGTGATGAAAATCTCCCGTGGCTGCTTGCGTTTGTCAATGAGCCGTGCTTTTGTGCCCGATATTAACTATATCATTTCTCATGACCAGTGATAAACGTGTTTGGATTTATTCCTTTCATAATTAAAAATTATTGTTTACTAACTGTGCATTATTGCCTCATTCTGCTCCGTGTTACATTATTATCAGGAAAATTGGTCATTAAACCGATTGTTGTATAATTACATTTAGGTTTTTTTTTAATGTGTGAAGGGCTACGCTCAGCTGCAGTCGATAAAACATAACAAGCATCTAATTGTCGGTTATTATGCAGATTTCAGACGGAACTGGTGAAACATATAGCAATAATGGTACAGGTCATCATCGAGAGGTCTGCGGTTGTCATTCTGTTCATCGGTCAGTGAGACAGAAATTATGTGGGTGTAACTGAGGGCACCGAGAATTAGTTACAGGAAACCTTGCATTGGTTTAATGTTATTTGAAACCATGACTAAGGTTTGTTGGAAGTCGCTAAGTGCTCTCTGTCTTAAATACTAGATCAAAAACATTACGCGTATTTACGTGCCGTCAGTCAAGCTGCCTTAATAAAAACCCACGGTTGTTAATTGTATTACTTGTCTTACTGGGTTACACTGTTAACATAAATACAGAGTATCTCAGCTAATGGATAAAGCGACATCTGTGGATTGAAACATGAACGCTGACGGCTGCGGCGTGCACACTTTGACCCGCAAGTTGCACGTGTGCAGGAGCACCGCATGCGTGCAGAATTTCTGGCCGGCCCTGTTCTAAGTACCATTCTGTTGCCTTTCATAGCAAGCCATCCTTGTGAGGAGTGGCCCCTTATATTGCCCCGGCGTATCAGGAGAGTGACTCACGCCTGTACAGTGACAGATGGTCTGAAACAGTTCAGTCGGGTAAGTAGTTCTAATTTTCACCCACCAGAGTCCAGTAGTGCACAGACTTTCAAGAAACAGGTCAAGAGAATGTTTTTGGGAATTTTTCTGTTTATTTCTTGATGGCTCTTTTGTTTGTTTATGTTTGTACAGTTTTGTATAAGCTTATAGCGATGTGAATGAGGTCTATAGTAAATATGTAGATCGTTGTTCTACTGATGTACACTGTACAGTGGGGAGTTTAGTATCATAATATGTTAAGTAAGTTTATGGTGAAAGGAAAGCCAATTTGAGTGCAAATGAAAATAGTTTATACTTTACATTATTAACAAAGTATCTGAATGTTCCATATTTATTTTGGGAAAGTACAATTTGAAAGTGTGTTATTTGTTAGTCATGAAAAGTGCGGACTAACGTGGGAGAATATCGTTTTTCTATTAGCCTTAAAGAAAACTGACCAATCTGAAAGTACCCTGGTATTCTTTATGCATCTTTTCTCTTGGATCTATAGAATGATTACGGCAGTGTAAGGATGCAGAGCCCTGCCTTTCAATGGTATGGTCACATGTAGTATGAGCTGCAAAGGAAGTTATAATTTGCCAGTTTTTGTTGTGCTACATGTTTCGAAAGTGTAGGCATATATTATTCTGGTGTGTTTTTTAGAAAGTTTGATTTTCTAAGTAACTTTGTGTATGAGAAAGGACAGTAATTCCATGTGGCAGATTGGTGACTAAAACCGTCAGTGCATTGCACACTGATAATCTTAATAGCATGGTGCGCATTTCCATTTAAGAACAATCCGTGCTTAGTAGCTCTTCAGATTTCAGGAAATATGTTAACATAAACTTACTAACGTAAGTGAAAGGGTCTGTGCATGACAATGTTAAGATTAGCACGGGCTTGGCAGTGAACGTCTACATTATCAATGTACAGAATTTAAAAATGTTTTTCCAGTATTTCAACATTTCATTCAAAATTAAGATCTTTTCCTGATTCTTAAAACAGTTACATTGTATGCAGCCTGGTGCGAGTTGCAGTACGTTAGGTTTCTGCTCGGATTTCCTGCCGGCAAACTGCTGCAACTAGTTGACTGGTAGCTCCGTTTCTTTTTACCAGCACCTACCTAACTTGGCTTACATTTCAACAATATAATGCCTGCCTGTACATGGTGAGAATTTCTAGTGCTTCTTTCATGCATTCCAAACTCTACCTTGGCCAGCAAGGTCACCGAATTCCTCTCCAACTGAGAATGTTTGGAGCATCATAGGCTGGAGCCTCCAACTAGCTTGGGATTTTCACAATATAATACACCAACTGGACAGAATTTGCCACAATATCCCTCAGGAGAAGTCTGTCAATCAATACCAAGCTGAATAATTGCTTGCATAAAAGCTGGAGGTGGAACAATGTGTGAAGCTCTTTCTGTGGAATAAATAATCCAGTTTTTCTGAGAACGTAATGATTTGTTTGTTGGTACTTGTACATCACTCCTACTGGTTTCCATCCCATTCAGAAAATTCCTTTGTAGAGCCTTTTTTATGTCTTAGAGTGTACAAAATGCATCTGAACATTTGGTGAATTGTCTCGGAAAGAAACAAGAGTTATAAACAAAATGCTTTTACCGGCCTTCAGAGTAATCACCATTACCTACAACAGACTTCTGACCTCAGTTGTCAAACTGTAGGAAATGGCCAGCCAACACTTCTCGTGGAATCACTTAAAGCACCATGGGCACACAATGCTGGATGTCTGCATCATTGCCGGAGATGATACCTGATGTTATCAGTACTATCCACAGACCTTGCAGCAGTAAGTGATGTGGTGTTCATTGTCTTCCCAACATCCCACAGGTAGAAATTCATCATGGATCAAGCCCTTTCCATCAAAAATTGTGATTGATATGTCTTAATCCCAGAGTTTTTTGTCAAACTTGTTTTGGGAGGCAGGGAAGATGATGAACACAGTTGCTTGATGGGCTGTGGATTGTACTGGTGGCTCCGCCTCTCATCTATAATAGCGCAGATATCCAACAATGCGTGACAACTGTGTGTTCAGTGACTCCACAAGAATTGTTTGCAGACAGTTTCCAATAGTTTTACAACAAATGTCAGAAGTGTTTTGTAGCTAATGGTAATTACTTTGTAACTTATGTTCCCTTCATTTTCTGAGACCATTCACCAAACTTCCCAGATGCACCTTGTACAAGAAGCAATACACACATTGCTCTCTTACATATACCATCAAGTAACATGTGCATGTAGATAAGTCGCATTTTGTCCAAAGAATGTGTTGCTGAGAACTGGACAGGCATGTAGAACAGGTTGAATATGGGTTAGCGTTGAGGTAACAGTCATTGTTGTCTCCCGGTATTGGCATATTAGTTGGGAGAGAATAATCCCATGTGAGGAGGATTGACGAAAGAGCATTTAAAAGGCACATTGTAAGATATGTGAGGAGGGGAGGCAAATAACCTAGAGTAGCATCTATCGACCCTCTTCACTGAGTGGTCAGCACATCTGACTGCCATGCAGTCGAGCCTGGGTTCATTTCCCAGCCATGTCAGACATTCTCTCTGCTCAGGGAGTGGGTGATATGTTGTCCTTATCATTGATTCATCATCGCCAGCATGAAAGTCACCCACCATGGTGTCAAAAGAAAAGACCTGCAAATTGTCAGCCAAACTTACCCAGCAAGTGACTCCTAGGTATCAATGTCCATACGATCACTTCATTCCACCTAGGGCAATAGAAAGGGAAACGTACCAAAGAGGGAGCAATAGCCAAGTATGCTAAACGTGATGGGCTATAAACTAACAAGGATACTTTTTCAAAATTTAAAAGCTTTTGTCCAGATTGGTCACCAAAGTCTGAACAGTATGGCCTTTCCTCAGAAACATAAAGTGATCAGAAGTCCAAAGTAGAAACTGGATTGATATCTTATCAGTGTACTATCAGATATGAGGCTCCTCTGAGATTGTTGATGGAGGTTTTTCATTTTCTCCTACATAAAGGGTGAAATGAACTCCACTGAAAAAATTCAGTTGGTGGTTCAAGGATGTTTTATGAGTATTTTGGTACAATGGACCCTTGATCTCCTGTGGCTCACTCCAGGGTAATAATGTAATTATGATTTATTTAGTTTGGTACCTTCATTTCTTCTGAAAAAACACTGTCCAGACATGTTAATGTGACTACCTGTCAAAACCTCGAATAACCTCTTTTTCCGGTGCACACCATTGCGAGACATGCAGGAAGAGATTCAATGAAATGATCATATGGCGGACCCCATCTGGGCTTGATCAGTTGCCTACTGCAATTCTTTTCATTTTATGCTGCTTTTGAAACTTGCTTGTTGATGACAGGAACAACACAACGCCCACTTTCCGAGGAGACAAAAATCCTGTATCCAGCTGGGAATGAAACTGCCCCCCACGTGCCTGTGCGGTTCTGTATTGACAGGGGTGTGGAGCCATGATGATTTCATTGCCAAGTCCAGCTGTTCTGGGTTTTTCGTGTGAGGATCCACGGAGAATAAAGCCTGGCAGACGGGTTCCCACAGATTCTCAATTGGTTTAAATCCAAGGACTTCGGTGGCTAGGGGCATATGATAAACTCATCCTGTTGCTGTTTGAACCACACATGTACACTGCAAGCTGTGTTGAATTGTATTGCTGGTAGACGTCACCACGCTGAATAAAAATGTGTGTATGGGTGGATGCGGCCCTCGAGGACGGGTGCATACATCTGTTGATCCATTGTCCCTCCCAGAATAACATCACCACTCAGGGAATGCCACAGACTTCCTCCCCTGGCGTGTCCCCTTCTGACAGCTGTTGCAGTGTGTTTTGCTTTCAGACATTTAAAAATGTGCACGCCAGTGGCCATCTGTCGTTTGAAAAGCCTCTCGGTTCATCTGGGTGGTCAGTTGTTCAACAGCTGCATGTCTCTGCAGCTGACATTTGCCCCGTCATCTATGGCCCACGACTGCACCACAGTAGCCTCGGCACCGATTCTGAATAGCACCATTTTGCTGTGCACAGTATACTTTAACCACACGGACATACAAACAGTGTACAGACTTAGTCATTCCAAAAAGCTTCCACCCTTTCCCCAAAAGCCAATGACCTTGCACATTTCGAAATCATTTTGTCTCCTACTTACAGTGACAACTGCACTGTTTTCTGTGGCTCCCAACACGCTTTACATACCCTTCACTGCTAGTGGTGCCGTCTGTCATCTGCGAGTGGTTACTGCATGTCGAGTTTTGGTCACATTAATGTGATGGACCAGACCGTGTATCTACACAATAAAGAAAAAACCCAGTGTAGCGTATCAACTGTATTCCGTCACAAAATATGCAAGTTTTTTCCACTGAAACTGAAAATTTCTAAATTTGTTCCCCTGTTGAAAAAGAGAGATAAGCTTAAAACAGGAAACTACACACCTGTCTCACTTCTCCCAACTTTCTCTCAGGTTTTAGTGATACTAATGAAATATAGAGTCACATATTATCTTAATTGTGGAATCTGATAAACAGTAATCAGCACGGATTTCTAGCTGGGAGAAGTACCGAAACAGCTGTACTGGAATACACAAAAGAAATAATTAGTAAATTGGAAGACGGAAAACGTGTTTTCAGGATAAATCTAGATCTGTCAAAAGCCTTTGACACTTATGGAAAAGCTTGAAGCTATAGGTATCACAGGACTGGAAAAAAGTGGTACGAGTCGTATCTGGAAAAGAGGATGCAGGTGGTTGAAATTACAGCACCAAAAGATTACACTAAAATCAGATCCAGAGAAGTGTATTAGGCCCCGTGCTGTTCCCCATTTACATTAATTATATTCAGGTGTCAGAGAGTAAAGCTAGAATCATGTTATTTGCTGATCATACTAGTTTAATTGTTTGTTATATGAAGCAGTCATTGCACTGTACTTTGGGCCATGTCCTACAAGACATACAAAAATGGTTTAGTGAAAAAAAAATTAATTATAAGCAATATGGAAAATTAAGTGTACATGATGACCTAAATCCCACCATGGAGGGCAAACAACTTGAAAGAGTACAGTGAGCAAAATTTCTGGCTATGCACATTGATGAGAAGATAAACTGGAAGGACTATGTGGTGAGCTTAGCACTAAAACTAAATTCAGCATGTTTTGTACTTAAATAATTGCAAGAGTTTGTAGTAATAACTGTACCAGATTAGTATATTTTGGCCATTGTCAGTCAATTGCGTCATATGGGATAGTATCCTAGGGAACATCAAGTTGTCGTCTAAATGAGATTTTCAAATTACAAAAATGCGCTATTCAGATAATGACCCAGAGTCCACATCAAACACGTTGTAGGCCCCTTTTTAAAGCATTGAAAATTTTAGCAATTCCGTCATTATACATTCTGAAATGTCTGTTGGTGATCAAAAGAAATCAGGTCAAAATGAAAACCAATACAGATTACCATACACAGCAATGTAAAGATCTCCACTTACAAGCTGTAACAAGGACCCAAAGTCAGAAACATGTATGTAATCGAGGCATCAAACTTTTTAATGCACTACCAAAACATATCAAAGAGCTGGAAAATTAGGATAAATTTAAAACTGTTATATAGAACTACATGCTTAACAAATATTATTACAGCATAAGTGAATATCTCTGCGCAACTGTATAAGGATCTAATTTCCTGTGACAAATGAAATTTCATCAATCAATATGTCTGGCAAGCACATCAGATCAATAACCACAAGCTTAACCAATGTCACTACAGTATAAGTGATTAGCTCTGCTCAACTGTACAAAAATATATGATGTGACAAATGAAATCACAACATCATGGAATAGGTCTGTCCAGCACATAATTTATTGTGTTATCAAAACAGTTATTTGTTGTATATTGTATTAAACATAAGATAGATCCATATGAATACAGCACAAATGTGATCATTGGGATGTTGTTGTGGTCTTCAGTCCTGAGACTGGTTTGATGCAGCTCTCCATGCTACTCTATCCTGTGCAAGCTTCTTCTTCTCCCAGTAACTACTGCAACCTACATCCTTCTGAATCTGCTTAGTGTATTCATCTCTTGCTCTCCCTCTACGATTTTTACCCTCCATGCTGCCCTCCAATACTAAATTGGTGATCCCTTGATGCCTCAAAACATGTCCTACCAACCGATCCCTTCTTCTAGTCACAAATTTCTCTTCTCCCCAATCCTATTCATTACCTCCTCATTAGTTATGTGATCTACCCATCTAATCTTCAGCATTCTTCTGTAGCACCACATTTCGAAAGCTTTTATTCTCTTCTTGTCTAAACTATTTACCGTCCATGTTTCACTTCCATACATGGCTACACTCGATACAAATACTATCAGAAAGGACTTCCTGGCACTTAAATCTGGACTCGATGTTAACAAATTTCTCTCCTTCAGAAACACTTAGCTGTCGTCGCCAGTCTACATTTTGTACCCTCTCTACTTTGACTATCATCGGTTATTTTGCTCCCCAAATAGCAAAACTGCTTTAAGTGTCTCATTTCCTGATCTAATTCCCACAGCATCACCTGACTTAATTCGACTACATTCCATTATGCTCGTTTTGCTTTTGTTGATGTTCAAATTATATCCTCCTTTCAAGACGCTATCCATTCCATTCAACTGCTCTTCCAGGTCCTTTGCTGTCTCTGACAGAAGTACAATGTCATCGGCGAACCTCAAAGTTTTTATTTCTTCTCCATGGATTTTAATACCTACTCTGAACTTTTCTTTTGTTTCCTTTACTGCTTGCTCAATATACAGATTGAATAACATCGGGGACAGGCTACAACCCTGTCTCACTCCCTTCCCAACCATTGCTTCCCTTTCATGTCCCTCGACTCTTGTAACTGCCATCTGGTTTCTGTACAAATTGTAAATAGCCTTTCACTCCCTGTATTTTACCCCTGCCACCTTCAGAATTTGAAAGAGAGTGTTCCAGTCAACATTGTCAAAAGCAAATACTAGAAACGTATGTTTGACTTTCCTTAATCTAGGTTCTAAGATAAGTAGTAGGGTCAGTATTGCCTCACATGTCCCAATATTTCTATGGAATCCAAACTGATCTTCCTCGAGGTCGGCTTCTACTAGTTTTTCCATTCATCTGTAAAGAATTCGCATTACTATTTTGCAGCCGTGACTTATTAAACTGATAGTTTGGTAATTTTCACCTCTGTCAACACCTGCTTTCTTTGGGATTGGAATTATTATATTCTTCTTGAAGTCTGAGGATATTTCGCCTGTCTCATATATCTTGCTCACCAGATGGTAGAGTTTTGTCAGGACTGGCTCTCCCAAGGCTGTCAGTAGTTCTAATGGAATGTTGTCTACTCCCAGGGCCTTGTTTCGACTTAGGTCTTTCACTGCTCTGTCAAACTCTTCACGCAGTATCGTGTCTCCCATTTCATCTTCATCTACATCCTCTTCCATTTCCATAATATTGTCCTCAAGTACATCACCTTTCAGCTTTCCCTTGCTTAGAACTGGGTTTCCATCTGAGCTCTTGATATTCATACAAGAGGTACTTTTTAATTTTCCTGTAGGCAGTATCTATCTTACCCCTGGTGAGATAAGCCTCTACATCCTTACATTTGTCCTCTAGCCATCCCTGCTTAGCCACTTTGCACTTCCTGTCGATCTCATTTTTGAGACATTTGTATTCCTTTTTGCCTGCTTCATTTACTGTATTTTTATACTTTCTCCTTTCATCAATTAGGTTCAATATTTCTTCTGTTACCCAAGGATTTCTAGCAGCCCTCATCTTTTTACCTACTTTATCCTCTGCTGCCTTCACTACTTCATTCCTCAAAGCTACCCATTTTTCTTCTACTGTATTACTTTCCCCCTTTCCTGTCAATTGTTCTCTGTACAATCTCTGGTTCTTTCAGTTTATCCAGGTCCCATCTTCTTAAATTTCCCCCTTTTTGCAGTATCTACAGTTCATAACCAATAGATTGTGGTCAGAGTCCACATCTGCCCCTGGAAATGTCTTACAATTTAAAACCTGGTTCCTAAATCTCTGTCTTACCATTATATAATCTATCTGAAACCTGTCAGTATCTCCAGGCTTCTTCCATGTATACAACCTTCTTTTAAGATTCTTGAACCAAGTGTTAGCTATGATTAAGTTATGCTCTGTGCAAAATTCTACCAGACGGCTTCCTCTTTCATTTCTTACCCCCGTTCTATATTCACCTACTACGTTTCCTTTAACTCCTTTTTCTACTATCGAATTCCAGTCACCCGTGACTCTTAAATTTTCATCTCCATTCACTATCTAAATAATTTCTTTTATCTCATCACACATTTCATCAACTTCTTCATCTGCGGACTGCTTTTACTACTGTGGTAGGCGAGGGCTTCGTGTCTGCCTTGGCCACAATAATGAGTTGACTATGCTGTTTGTAGTAGCTTACCCGCACTCCTATTTTTTTATTCGTTGTTAAACCTACTCCTGCATTACCCCTATTTGATTTTGTGTTTATAACCCTGTATTCACCTAACCAAAAGTCTTGTTCGTCCTGCCGCCGAACTTCACTAATTCCCACTATATCTAATTTTAACCTATCCATTTCCCTTTTTAAATTTTCTAACCTACCTGCCCGATTAAGGGATCTGACATGCCACGCTCCTATCCGTAGAATGTCAGTTTTCTTTCTCCTGATAACGACGTCCTCCTGAGTAGTCCCCACCCGGAGATCCAAATGGGGGACTCTTTTACGTCCGGAATATTTTACCTAAGAGGACGCCATCATGATTTAACCATACAGTAAAGCTGCATGCCCTCGGGAAAAATTACGGCAGTAGTTTCCCCTTGCTTTCAGCTGTTCGCAGTACCAGCACAGCAAGGCCATTTTGGTTAGTGCTACAAGGCCAGATCAGTCAATCATCCAGACTGTTGCCCCTGCAACTACTGAAAAGGCTGCTGCCCCTCTCAGGAACCACACCTTTGTCTGGCCTCTCAACAGATACCCCTCCGTTGTGGTTGCACCTACGGCACGGCTATCTGTATCGCTGAGGCATGCAAGCCTCCCCACCAACAGCAAGGTCCATGGTTCAGGGTTCATGGGGATGATGATAAATGAGAGTTGCAGCTGCGAGTGGATGAGTGTGTTATGCGTTGCAAAGCAAAACACAGTCAACTGGCATTGCAAAGCAGATGCAACTGGGCATGGTATGGCAAGAGCCAATGCTGCAGCACACAACTGGAACAAAAACCTTTCATCATTTGCCACTATGGAAGTGTTTAGAGTACGTGAGGCTTAAGTCCTAAACGAACATAGTGTGGATGCGTAAGCCCTCAGCGTTCATGCACTAAATTCTTCTTGTCTCAGTATCACAGCCTTCGCCATGGGCGTAATCGTGGAATGCAGTAAGGGGTTGGCTGTTCGACCACAAGAAATGGCAGTCTGCCCTGAGTTACAAGGGGGCTGCCCGCTGGCTGGCGGAAATTCACGGCGATCATCAGCTGCACTGTTTTGCTGCTTTACGTACAACTCAGCCTATTGTGTTCGTGAGATTTCTTATACCTACTAAATGTTGTAACAATGTATTTGTATGATTTCAGCTGCTACAACTGCGACTCTTTGGCATCACGGTAATAGCGTACGGCATTTTTTCACTTTTTTAAGTGCACAGTTTTATTTTTCGCTATCGATTTGTTGTAGTACCTCAGAACATATTCTGAGGTCAAACATAATGAGGTGTCTTGAACAGAATGACCTCAATGCCAGCCAGCATGTATTTCGAGAATATAGATCATGTAAACCCCAATTCACTTAATAAACACAGTTTTGCTAATGAGTGAAATGCGTTTCGGAAATCAGTAAACACCATCTTTCCTCGTCTGCTTTGATCCGTGGCTTTCAGACTGTCGTTCTAGTCGGGTTGCACGTAATCGATGTTTTCGGAATCCGTGCTGCTTAGCAGGGGGGAGGTCATTCAGTCTGAGATACCTCGTTACGCCTGAGTTCAGAATTATAAATTTTCTGCTTGCACCAAGATTTCGTGCCACCGTGAAGACCAGCCTAGACTTCAGGGCGGCTCTAATGCCACTCTTGATTCCTTGTGGATGGCTTGGAAGTTAATGCTGATAATCTTTGAGAACTGTACACAGTCGTATGCGTGCATACAAGGTCCGAAGATAATAAATGTTTTACTTTTTAACTGTCGGCTGCTACTTGGATAATGAGCACGTGATTACCAATGCAAAAGGTAACACAGAGATAGACAGTACGCATACAAAAAATATCTCGTGACCAAAGACGTAAGAGTAGTTATGGCGATTAGCGTCTTAAAAGTTTACACAAGTACAGATGGAAATTGTGCTCGAATATGTGATAACACAAATAAATATACTGAGTTTCTGATGCGAGTTCGGCGTTTTACTGCTCTGTAACTGGCAACAGGATCGCGTTTACGCGTATGTTATCTGGGCATCACAACCAATTACAATAAATCCTCCCCCCCCCCCCCCCATAAGCATAAAAAAAGCTAATGTCGGGCTTGGTAGTCTAGCGATAATGATCGTGCAGAAACAGTAGAATTCGCGAGTTCGAATCTCGGTGCCTTTCTTTTTTGTATTTTTAAGTGTAGTGTGCCATGTTTTTGTCTAAATATACCACTTAAGCTTTTATAACTGGAGCTACCATGTGCTCCCAAACCAATAATACTTTGTCTTTTTTTTTATTCCGTTCCTCAATCGGAAAAAAAAGGAACCCTTGTTTTCCGTCTGTCTGTTGCAGATCCTTTGCTTCAGGAACGGGGAGATGTATCAAGTTGAAATTTTTTTTTCACATACAGAGGTTGTGTTCCCTTGATGGTGTAAAATATACAGACCTAGAGGGCACTTTCTGTTGACTTACACTAAAGAAAATTGACAAGAAGCAAGGTTTTATGGTACACGTAAAGGAAAAGTCCGAAAACTGATAATTTGTAATTATATCACACGGAAATTGTTATCCAACATCGAACTTGAAATTACAACACTCAGTAGTTCTGCGTTCATGTTGACTGCGTCGCAATACTAAACGTCAAATATCGCGCAAGGAATGGCTGTATTGTGTTTCGGAATTTAGCCGTCATCAGATATCCAGATGCGATTACTGCATGTGCATATGTGGTTCAAAGATGCATGTGAAGCAAAAATTCGCAGAATAGACGCAGTCAACCTCAATGCAGAACTACTAATTACTCTAATAATAAATAATACTTAAATATCTTCAACATTTCGCGGCCCTGTCAGCAACTGTATAAATATTAATTTTAATAATGAACAGCCTCAGTTGCACCGTTTATCTAGAATTTACCTATGTTTCAGTCGGTATAACCCACCCTTCTTCAGAATAACATTATCTACTGTTTGTCCATAGTGGGCATCGTCAAGTTAAAACTACAAATTCATAAATTATCGTCAAACTGTAAAACTTACCTGGCACTGCCTCGGCCCCACTTCGCGACAGCGATGCGGCAAACACGAGTGCTGTACTGGAACTCCACTATGGACAAACAGTAGACACTGTTATTCTGAAGAAGGTTGGGTTATGCCGACTGAAACCTGGGTAAAGTCTAGGTAAGCGGTGCAGATGAGGCTGTTCATTATTAAAATTAAAATAATAATACTGGTCGCCTGCTTCCTGCATGACTTTGTCACATTTATACTATTAAAATGAAAACATTCTCGAAAATCTTTTAATCCCTGGGATCGGTATCTTGCCAGGATCAATGTCGATAACATGTGAAAATAATCGAGATTCTCTATTCCCGGAACGTATGAACTGTCTAAATACATAATTAAGTTTGTACAACATCCTCACTGAGCGAGTCCATTTTTTCGCTTTTTTGTGTTATGCTATGTACCTTTTTTCCCTTTCGAAAATGTGTCTGAATGACGTGTAAGATTTTGCAGTTCATGGATGACTGACATGCAATTATTCAAACCCATTAAATTCTTATACCTTATCTTAAATAACAATGCTGCAATGAAACTGAAAATTGAAACCTATTACAGGGTTGCCACAACTTTCCCCCAAGTGAAATTCCCTTTTTTCCAGACAATTTTAGCATTTTTCCCTGACAAATTTTGAGGTATCAAGTCTAAGTTCACACCTAAGTTGTAAAAAAAAAGATGTAATGACTTCTGTATTTCTAAACGTGTGAACAAAAATCTTAAGTACTTAACATCAAAATGTTGTGTAATGAACTGCTTGTAGATGGAGAAAGGATGCCCAATGGTAGAAATGTTTCATTAAGATCACTGATTTTATTTTCATAAAGCGAAACCCATTTGGTGACAAAAATATGCATTTTCTTGGAGTTGCGAGACACATTCCTGAAAGCAGTGAAGGTATTTAAAATAACCTCAGAAAAAAGTAGGCCTCTCGAAATAAATGTACAAGGTGGGGAAGAGGTGTGTCAACCAACACTGTAGGTGACAAAATAAAATGATGCTTCTACTATGTTCGTAATTGTCGGTTATTACCCACTGCGTTATGTCTATTATCTACAGGTATTGTGTGATTTTTTTTCTTTCAAGAAATACATGACTTCATAGTGTACAAACTGCCAGCGATTGCCACAATTTTTTTTCTTATCGTCCATACTTTCAAATATATTAACTACTTTCGAAGTGCCAAAATATACTAGAATAAATAAAATTTGTATCAAACGCCGCACTGTACAATGTACTTGCGGTGAGGCAGTCACGGTTCCCGAAATACATCGCCTGTGGCCGAGGAGGTGCACCACAGTCCTAGGTCCATGGTAATACGCCACATACACAGACCAAGTCTGAGGATAGAGCCCGCACATTAGTGGGAAACTATGGGCTTTGGATTGGCAGGCCCGATCCATTAGAGATGACCTGCAGTTTTGGCCCGTCACGGAAGTCCATTCGTGTGGCCAGCCATTCACGTGTCACAGACACCACGTCGATGAAATGAGACCGCGGTGATCACCCACGCAACAGATAACTCGAGCAAATACTCTGAGAGTAGTCAGCAACTCACCGTAAGGATGATAGCTCAGCACATAGAAAAGACGATCACACTCTATAACCAAATTTTTGGCCACAACCGTTGTCAGAAAACGAAAGTGTAGACACAACTCGTGCACACACGAGTGCTGTCAACAAGCTCTGAGAATCACATCCAAACAGACGACGCCTCTCATCGGCAGCTGCTACGCTAGCAGTGACTGCAAGCTGTGGGTAGGGCAGAGGCAGGGATGCGGCGCACGTACACAGCAACGAAGCATGGCATCTCACTAAACAAACAATGTCATGCCACTAACACAAAAAACGAGATTTTTTCCAAATTTCCCTGATACGTTTGAAATTTCCACAAGTCGTGGCAACCATATCTTACTTTCTCAATATGTTTTGTTACAAAAAATTCCTATTATTGCAATAAGCCTCATGACACATTTAAGGGGTGCTCTACCGCCGAAAATGTCATTTTTACTTTTATTTAAATTATGAAAATATTAATGCTTTATGTGGTGTTTATTCTACTGAAATATTCGAATATTTACTATTATAAATAAATATTTGAATATAATCATGCACTGAGAATTGCTGCACAAAGTATTCCACATCATTCCTGATTCATGGAGGGTTGTCTCATCTCAGAGTTTGCATTTTCTAAGCATCCATACGCAGTCGATAGTCTACGACACGACGCCTGTGGCTAAAGTCCGAGGCTCACAGGATACGGTTGCCGGTGCGCGCTGACCAGTTTTCGTCCAAAGCTCTGGACGAGTTCGTTCGTTCAGAAGAGCAGGCCGACCGTGTCCGCCGGTCTTCGATTACAGCATTGAGGCGCACGTCCTAAAATTTCTCTCAAACGATTTTACAGAAACAATTCGATGAAAAATTTTGTTTGTTTTATAGCTTCATATGCCAGCTTCACGATTACATGCCAATCATTTTATTAATGGCCATAGTTATTGTAATATTTGCTTGCAAGGAAGACACCACGCGAAATTCGAAAAAGTATGCAGTGAAAAATTGGCCTCGGTATGATTTTGCGTCTGGTGGATATTACACAAGATGTTACTGTTTGTGAAATTTGGCTGACATATTGAATTTTTCTTTGTACTTGGTTGGAGGTCTCGATCTCACGCGAGGCGGACACAGTGAGATATACACAAGATTTCTCATATATTTTTGAGATATCGGCAAATGATAGCATGTAATGGGGAAAGTATTTTACTGTATGGTTGTTATGCAAAACTTCACTGCCTACCCTGTTTTCCAACTGACTACAGACTTTTTCGATGAAATAACTTAATTTTGAAGGGTGTATCGATAACTGATGAAAGGAAAAATGCTATGGATTTTGAAACAAAGTCAGTGAAGCCACTACTCATTTATTTTTGTACCGTGGATGTGCTTTTCCATAGGCTACTGACCATATTTTCCCGAGTTCCTCACTTAATAGACTTAACTGTTTTACCATCCTGTCGCAACTGCCTCTACATTTAGTGAAGTGAGACTGTGCAAACTCCGCAAAAGAACCGAATTTTAACTTGGCAAAATGAGAAATGTGTAGCGTTTACTCGAAATTCGCCATTTATGACGCTTCTCTGAAAGTTACAAATGGTTAACAAAAATACTAACCACAGCAGAGGTGACAGATCTTTTTGAATGATCACCTGGTGAGTCGGACGTTAAGACCGTCCCAGTGCCAGTACACAGAAAATCGAGTACCAACTACAACAATTGTTACCCAACTTGCCTCAGGGGATGGTAAAAGACGATGGTGGCACCTTTTCTAGTGGAATCAGATCGTGCATCGAGGACAGAGGAAGGCATACTGATAAGAGAGCTCATAATGCCAAATTCTTTATAAATTTGACTCCATATTGTCACCACAGAAATACAACCACATCTCCTCTCAATCAATAAGGTTTCGTATGTGTGTGTGTGTGTGTGTGTGTGTGTGTGTGTGTGTGTGTGACATTGTATTTGCTACTAGTGAATGAGTTTCCCAAAATTTGAAATTGTTATGTGGAAGGTGGTATTTAGCAAGTTATGCAGAGTTCTTCGTCTACATCCGAACAGTGGCGATTTCAGCGCTGTTCTTAAGTGAAATATGTCCTCAATCCTTGCCTGTAACTTCCTGATACAGCTCTTAGCGAACTGCTGATTAACTGGTACCGTGATTCCTTGACCAATTCCCAGAACGACGTGATCATGGCAGCAGTGTAAGTGCCTGTCGCCAAACCCAGATCCTCGTAAGGATGCCTTCTCCCTCTGCTGCGCAACGAGCCGGCCGCGGTGGCCGAGAGGTTCTAGGCGCTTCAGTCCGGAACCACGTGGCTGCTACGGTCGCAGGTTTGAATCCTGCCTCAGGTATGGATGTGTGTGATGTCCGTAGGTTAGTTAGGTTTAAGTAGTTCCAAGTTTGGGTGACTGATCACATTTGAGCTCAAGTCCCATAGTGCTACGAGCCATTTGAACCACTTTTTTTTCTGCACAACGAAATCACTATAGTATCTTACCGTTTTTCTGTGAACGAAGAAGACCAATGATGGCTTGCTGGATAATACATTCGTCTTCACATAGCGGACCTACTACTGTGCTCTTGGCGGAACACACCCTTGCTATATTGCAGGTGTGTACATTAAGCATAAATCTTGGGGGCTAAATAGACAACTGAAGAGAGGCAATATCGTTTTCTGCTGCAGAAGAGAGGGGGAAAATTGTGAAATCGAAGAGACGTCCTCTCCAGGTATTGGAATCTTTTCAAACTCTATCGGACGCAAGACAGAGCTGCGAGTTCTACCACCCAGTTGGTGTGACTGCACCATAATGGGACGAGGGCTGCTTTGGTTTCAGTAATAGTCGGTTCCATCAGCCAACTTGAGGGAGGTTTTGAGAGATTTCTCACATTGAATGATGCCCCTGGATTCCAATTTCCAACCAACCCGAATAACATATTTTGAAATCTATGTCTTATTCAACAGTAGTTATGTCATTCTACATTAAAAATAGAAGTAATGCAATAAATGCATTGAAGTTATCAGAGGTGAAGTTTATAAGCGAGCAAATCGTTGTAGAAGTCCTCAAAGTTGAAGAAGGTTTTTTTTTAAATTTATTCTCTGTTTATCCTCTTCGTGGAAGTTAAAAATAGCATATTTTTTCTTAGTTACTAACCACTAACCAACAGGACTTTTTTCAGTCGTTCTGAATTTTTGTATTTGAGATTTTTAATTTCAATAGCCTAACATTAAGGAAGTGTAAAAAAAAATTATAGCTTGTTGGGTACTCTGTGTATAAAGTCAAGATGATACTATTTCAGACTGCTGAACATGAAAGGAAGTCTTCATATTCATGTGTCAATGAATTGTATATGTTATTGAACTATCCATATCTTTTAGGTATCAAAGTGATCGACCTTAGTACTTTTAAGTGAATAATTATGAATTGTGGAAGATACAACTAGTTTTGTATTTGTGTTTGGGGCACGATGCATTTGCAAACTCAAAAGAACTAGTCTTAACAAAATTGTCAATTTGAAATTTTACTCCCTCTTGGATAAATTTATGTGGAGGCCCATGACTCGCCAGAGTTTGGCACAAACGAGGTAGTTGTAGAGAAAGGTTACTGGACGTATGAGAGAAGAACGTTGATAAGTGAAAGAGGAAAAACAGAAGGAAGTGAGAGAAAGTAAAAAGAGTGGACATAGGAAGAGGAGTAAAGAACAGGGACATGAGAGAGGGGATGATTGAGTGGAAGAAAGGGAAAGGACTAATGTCACAAAGAAGAGAGAAACAACATTTCAAAATCCGATCAAAAAAAAAAAAAAAAAGGAGAAGAAGAAAGCTTGTGTTTCAGCCATAGACGACAGGACGCTCTTGTAGAAGGTTATGATGAACTCAGACTAAACACAAGCAGTCAGTGGAACCACTGGCCCAATTTCCTTAACCTGAGTTCTTAAGGCAAGACAGTTTCAATGCTCACAAATGTGGTCGAGATGTGCAAATGTATGATAGACTCTGGACCGCTCAGGACCACCCCATCTGGCCTGGCTCCCCGTTCTAGAAACATAGACCTCATGAAATTAGGTGGTCACAGTCAGCCACTAGATTGCACAGAAAATCCTAGACAACCCACAACTCCTTATACACTGACCTCCAAAGGTGACAAAGTTTGTTTGTGGATGCTAGGTCGGTGTATAAGGAGTTGTGGGTTGTCTAGGATTTTCTGTACAATCTTGTGGCTGACTGTGATCACCTAATTTCATGGGGTCTATGTTTCTAGAACGGGGAGCCATGCCAGATGGGGTGGTCCTGACTGTTCCTCAAGGAAATTGGACCAGTGGTTCCACTGACTGCTTGTGTTCAGTCTATCATAACCTTCTACAAGAGCGTCCTCTCGTCTATGGCTGAAACACAAGCTTTCTTCTTTATTTTTCATCGGATTTTGAAATGTTGTTTCTCTCTTCTTTGCGACATTAGTCTCTTCCCTTTGTTCCACTCAGTCATTCCCTCTCTCATGTCCCTGTTCTTCGACTCTATGAACTATGGGTTGTAAGTGGACATACGAACAAATACTTGGTAGAGGACTCAAAAAAATCGATGAAGTCAACCTCCTGAGGAAATTGTAGCCAACTTTGACCGTGTCACGACGTGTGTTGGTAAGGTATAAGCAACTGACAAACAAATTGGGCCTGTGCGACAGTCCTGAATGTGAGTTTTGTGTGAAGGGTATGGCTGCGATGGTGGCCTGAAGGACATACGTAGACTCCCCTGTCTCAAGAATGTTTGTGATATTGTACAGTATTATATATAAAGAATATTGTATCTCAGTATAGATTTCACAGAATATTTTAGTTAATACAGTGCATCATGAATGCCTTTGTAAATGGCGAACGAATAAATAAAGATGTCGGTATCAACTGCTGTGACTCACCTCACGGGTTGTCCAACAGCAACGGCTGGGGGCCAGACCTGGCGTTTTGGCCCGTGCTGGACAGCCCTGTCTCTGCCTACGGCGCTCAAGTACTCCTCGTTCTCTTCGCGAACTGCAACACAGGAGCACAAGCAAATAGCATCAGTACGCTGTATGTAGTGGACGTAAGAAAACACTGCTAGAGAGCATATTTTTACAAGGCAAAAGTGCTATTGGGCCGCCTCAAAAGACACTACCTGCTGCCTTTGCGGGTGGAACATCGAAAATGAAACACTTTTACATTTGATAAAATTTTTATTTTTACATTTCAAGACGGATACAATTATCGAACATGGTATGCGAACTAGCACATGTTGTAATGACGAAGGTACGAGCACAAGTACATCTATACTCAGCAAACACCCTGAGGTGCATGGCAGAGGATACATCCCATTGTACTAGTTATTAGGAATATTTCCCACTCTATCTGCGGAAGGAGCAGTTGTACAGTGACTGTTTAAATGCATCTGTGTGTGCCTTAGGTATGTGGGATGGGCACGTAGGCGGCTGTAATATATTCCTGGAGTCATCACTTAAAGCCAGTTCTTGAAACTCTGTAAGTAAGATTTCTCGGGATAGTTAGATAGGTGTCATGTATAATTTTGGTATCTGTATCGCAGAAGTCTGAGCTGCGGGGGCGAAGTGGAGCAGACAACGTTAAGGTCTGGTAGAGTCAGGCAGTCACAGTTCAACTGTGGTAATGTTAAGCAGCGTTTGAGTAAGGATGCAGACATTGTGGTGTTACAATGAGGAAGCAATGGCAATAACATGTTTCAATTTGTTCAATCAACACGTAAAGCAGCAAGTGTAATGGAATGTCCAAGGTAGAGATAATAATGACGTTACTTTTTCTTTTACTATAACTGCGTCATCGAACTAAAAGTTGCGAGATAGGAAAGAGTATTCTTTGTATGTTAAGAAGTTCATTAAATTTAAAATATGCCCTTAGCACCTTTTCACAGTATACAAAAAACAGGAGTGTGGTCATTTATGTGCATATTTCATTTTCTTACCAATCTTTATCTTACAATTCTTTTTATTGGATCATACAACCAGGTATATTCGATAAACTGTTCCATCTTCAGTTAACGGAGAACTCATTGTACCTTTCGAGTGTCTCTGTGTGGATACAGTAATCTGCAGCTTTAGCACAGTGGCGCGCAAGAAAGAGCAGTATTGCAATACGTTATCCACATTTGCGCAGAATAGAGGTAAGGAGAAAAATTATGGTTTTTTTTATTTATTCAATCAGGGCCAACTTATGTTCTTCAGAGACAGTTTTTGTGATTCATTTTGGAAAACCAATTACTCTAGGTTTCATGTCAAAGTTTGTTATTCAGACAGGTAATTCTGTTCAAAATTCTTGCAGTCAGATTACTAACTTTTACAATATGAAAGACTCCCCTTTTCGTTAGGACAATTAATTATTATTACAATGCAGCTTTGCATTCTCATTGCGACAGTTGATTTATTATTACAGCTCAGAGCTTACAATCAGAAACAGTACGTTAGTTGCTATATTTTTATTCATTCAGATAACTTTCAAGTTTATGTCTACCTGGAAGAGTCAGCCAGTTCAATTTCTTCAACACCTCTATGACGCTTTCCCACGAATCGAAGAAACCTGTGACCATTCGTGCTGTCCTCTGTGTGTATTCAGTATCTGCTGTTAGTCCTATCTGTTACAGGTCACATACACTTAAGCAATATTCTAGTAATTTATAAGCAATCTCCTTTGTAGACAAACTGTAGTATGATACCTGCCCTGCCCACGACTGGGTCTCTGTGTTCGTTCCTTTTCATATTGCCCCATAGTGTTACACCCAGGCATTTGTATGGATTGGCAGATTCCATCAGTGTCTCACTGTTGTTATAGTCACAGGATACTACGCTTTTTCCGTTTCGTGGAGAGCGCAGTTTTGCATTTCTGACGATTTAAAGCAAGTTGACAATCCTTGCACCACTTTGAAATCTTATCAACATCTGACTGAATATTTATGCACCTGCTCTCAGATAGTACTTCATTATAGATAACTGCATCATGTGCAAAAAAGCCTGATTTTACTATTGATATTGTCTGCTACGTCATTAACAAGAAATGAACAGCAAGGGTCCCAACACATTTCCCTAGGACACACCCCAACTTACTTCTACGTCTGACTATGACATCCAAGATAACATGCTGTGTCCTCACTACCAAAAATTCCTGAGCCCAGTCACAAATTTCACTCGATCTCTCCCCCCCCCCCCCCCCCCACTCCAATATGATCAAACTTTTGACAATAAGCATAGGTGTGGTGCTGAGTCAAATGCTTTTCGGATATCAATAAATGCTGCATCTAACTGATTGCATTGATCCAAAGCTTTCAGTATGTCATGTGAGATAAGTGAGAGTTGGATTTCACATGATCGATGTTTCCGAAATCCATGCTGGTTTGCATTGAGATGAATGACGATTTTGGAACGTCTTTTGTTTTTCAAGAAAATGGTCTATTGGCACACGGTGAAACACAACTAGCTGTTCAACCACAACAAGTGCTGAGCACTACTGCAAGGGACTTTGATCCAATTCCGTATGTATAGATTTCCAGAAGGCTTTTGACGCCATACCTCACAAGCGGCTTGCAGTGAAATTGCGCGATTATGGAATATCGTCTCAGTCATGTGACTAGATTCGTCATTGTGGGTCACTTCTACTACCCTTCTTGTAGAGGGGTGTGACCTGCGCCTTTTTCCAAAACCGGGGCACGGTTTTTTGTTCGAGGGATCTACGATAGATTGCAATTAACTCCACCGCAAATTCAGTATAGAATCTGACAGTCATTCCATCGGGCCATGCAGCTTTGTTCAATTTTAACGATTTCAGCTGTTTCTCAACACCGCTGACGCTAATAATTACTTCATCCATCTTTTCAGTGGTACAAGAATTAAGCTGGAGCAATTCTCCTGGATTTTCCTCTGTAAGGGAACATGTTAAAACTTTGATGTTGGTCAGGGTACAAGTGCGTCTGAACAAAGAGTACACCGAACTATGGGCCTCCTCAGCCGACGACCCATGCATTTGCCAGTGTTAACACCATGACATAGGCAACTACGACTGAAATGCCCACGTGACCATCGGCACTGGACGCAATGGCATAGCGTTGCACGGTCTGATTAGTCCCGATAGCATTTTCTTCATGCCAATGGAAGTGCACGAATCCTTCCTCATCCAGGGGGACAGCTCTTTGATACCCATATTGTGGTCCGAAGACAAGCTCAATTATGCTCTGGGAAACATTTACGTGGGCATCCACGGATCCAGTGGAGCTCGTGCAGGGCACCATGACGGCCAAGAAGCATCGTACACCCCTTCATGATGGTCATGTTTCCCGACAGCAGGGGCATTTTTCAACAAGATAACACTCCACGTCACAGGCCAGAAATATGGCAGAGTAGTTCGATGAAAACAGTGTCGAGTTCCATTTGATGTGTTGACCCCCAACCCGATCTGCTACGGTCGCAGGTTCGAATCCTGCCTCGGGCATGGATGTGTGTGATGTCCTTAGGTTAGTTAGGTTTAAGTAGTTCTAAGTTCTAGGGGACTGATGACCTAAGATGTTAAGTCCCATACTGCTCAGAGCCATTTGAACCATTTTGAACATCGCATGTAATCAGTAATGTGTCACAGGTATGTAAACCTACCTTGTTTCGTCTCATTATACTTATTGCCTCGTACATCCTTTTCCCACTTTCTTACACCTCTTATCTTAAGGAACTACACCGAGTGCGTGGATTCTGTAAATCGTTATATTTATCGTTAATCACGCCCATCGATACACCTCTATGCTTCCACTGCCGAATTCTCATCATACTCCTCGGCCCTCGTCTTAAATTTTATGAATGAATGTTTATATGCCTTGTTTTAAGACGAAATAAGATTTATAAAACTGGTTTGATTTTCCAAAATTTTAGAACACGTTCAAAGTGGATGCTATTTATGTTTCTCAGTACTGTACATATTTTGAAGACCCAAAAAATGTGCAAACAATGCCTCTGGAATGTCGAAGTACAGCTCGTTGTTGAAGCGCTACATCGATAAAAAAACATCGCTGATTCCTTGCGAGGAAATAAACGATCACTTATTCGAAAGTGTACGATGTATCAGAATATTGCAACTTGTAAACGCGTTCTAGTTCACAGTTACTAGAAACAAACAATGAATTCCTGCATTTCTCGGAGGCACGCTGACACTGCGATAAACAGCTTTCTTTAAGATAATGATACCACCTACTGGGATCATACAGATACCGGAACAAGGGAAGCACACGTTGTGAAATGTATGCTATAATAAGGCAAAGCGAGTTTGGTTCCCTGAGATGGAAAGAAATGGAGCATACGCGCTACATAACGACTGAGGACGCTAGCTGTCAACACAATTTACGGCTTTCCTTGGACTGAGTGTTTGGATTTTTTCCCATTCGAGCGCCACAACAGCAGATCGATCCGAGGGTGATTCCAGTAACGGCTGTTACGTAAACACGACAAGTCTGTTTATAGTTACGTCCTTGACCGGGTTATCCCTAGATAATAGCCCGCTTTTTGCTCCAAGTAATTCAAGTAGTGTCCAAGAGTGCAATGTAAATTCGACAACGGAAAATAATAGGAATTTTAGTACATGAGTGAATGACTGTCAAAAGTATCCACAACTAACTGCGAACAGCTTGGAAAACAATGTTTATCTGTAATTATTCGGTATCGGTAACTAGCAAGGGGAGAGGACGATAAGTGGGTCGCCTGTTTTGATCAACTTTCTGTAAGGACGTTCTGTAATGAAAGTAGAGGGAAACGTGTTTCGGTTATTTGTTACACACAAATTTTTTAAGAAAATCTATCTCAAAGTTGATGACGGAAAATCGTATTTTGAGTGCTTTACAACGAAACATCTTCTAAGCGCATACATTTTTTTATCAGTATAATATGAGATACAAAGTTAATAATGTTCGAGTTATTAACGTTTTTGTGTTCGCATGCTGTAGGTTGGGCACCTCTGATTCGGCGATTTGGTATTAGATTGCTGGACGGTGTTCGATTCTTAGCTGTAGCTTTTTTTAGCTGTATGTGACAACAATCTGATAACTGGAATACTTTTCTTTCCCCATCTTGAAGTAAAACATCGGGAGATGTGATAAATTATTAAATAAGTATATACAATGTACTAACAGCTATTTTCATTGTGATACATACTATAAAAATAAATCTAAAGAATGTTATTGTTAACCGTAGATGATCATCTATTCGAGGGCCTTTTTGCAATGAATGAGATGAAACTTAGCACAAGGACAGGCAAAACATACTTACTTATGGCACCATGCGCAAAACACGCACAGGATCTCGCCACATTGACATTTTCCGGTACACTGTTCGTGGAACACTTATTTGAGTCACCTTGCTAAACAGAGATGTGTCAGATATCGATTTAGATGCGTGCAAGGCGTATATAAACATATCTAGAAAGATAGGCGAGGACAACTAGTTATAGACGGAGGCACGAATTTTGATACCATACGTTCTGTCCTATAATTCTCTGCTGTGCTGTGATGTCGCAAGATTTTCAAGTCGTGCTCCTAAATTCTTTACTTGTCCGAAAACGTTGCTGTCACACGGTTGACAAAGAAAGGTACATTCCGGTGGTGTCAACTTCAAGATGCATGTCGGTTGAGCATTATCGTCTCGTAGCGCGTCATGTATCCCGAAGTACTGGGTGATCAAAAAGTCAGTATAAAACCCCATGTCATTCCAAGCATGTGTGTCAATTTGTACCTCTCTCTCTACATTATTACGTGATTTATTCAGTTTTCAAATTTATACCGACTTTTTGATCACCCGGTAAATCAGCTGTCACATTATATATGCTCGATTATTAATTACACCTGCCGATGTTTTACTTAAAAAGAGGAAATAAAGGTACTTCCAATTATGAGAATATTATCAGATTCGTACGGGAAAAACCCACGACCAAGAAGTGGACATGGTCCGGCAGTCTGGTAGTTTACTGTCTCGAACGATGATTTCGCTCTGCTAGATATCTACAATGACGGATGCACAAGTTACAACACAATAACGCTAATAACTCCAACATTATTAACTTTGGACCCCATATCATACTAATAAAAAATGATTTGTTTTTAGTCGGTCTTTCTATGTATAGCGTGGAAAATACGATTTTTCCGTCGTTAACTACGACCTAGATTTTTTCAAGAACTTGGGAGCGTCTAGCAAGAAAGACGAAACACATGTTTCTCTGTTTTTCAATGCAGAACAACGTCCTTCAAAACTTGATCAAAATTGGCGACCACATGGCAGACCCCTCCCCTTGTAAGTCCATGTGTGACAGACTTCATTTTCTTCACTGAAAATACGTTTCAGAAGTTTTAAGCATATCATCCCTCAGTGAAAGAGAGGAATGAGGGCGAAATGCGGAAGAGTATTACACGACTGCGCCGAAAACCTGTGTCCATAGCCTCGAGCGCAAAGCAAAGGCGTACGGCAAGATGGCTGTAGCGGAATTTTCTCGCGTGCCGTGACGGTTCCACAGACTAGCTTGTGCCGCTAACCCCCGGGCTTAAATAAGAGTCTCTGCTTTCTCTGTTATTAACAAACAGCTCTCAAATAGATTTCTCTGTTTGCAGCCGGGCCGAATGTTTAATGAGGTCCCTGCCTCTCGCACAGCGGCGTGCCGATTCTTGTAAATATTACGGCTGCCGGTTTTAATTTTTCCGTAAATATTACCGCACCCCGAATCTTTGTGCCTGGACCACTCGCTTGACGTGTTTCCAGAAACCGCCTAAAAGCTCGGTGCGCGGAGGGGAGAACGCGCGGGCGGAGTTATAATCATCACCGCCTTAACTTCTCCAACTCTAGCACCCTCTCCTCTGGTTCACTTCGTTTCCTCTACCAACTGGCTCAACGTTCTAGGTAAGGCTAAAGAGACTGCCTGTACTACGCTTGTCTGTCCTCTTAGGGTGTGCGAGGGTGGTTTGAAAATTCTGGTAACAAAGCAAGATGAAAAATGTAGACGAAACAAACAGCTCACCTAACTTCTCAACGAAGTCTCTTTTGAGGTATATACACTTTATTCAGCGGTCCTACAGCTTTTTCGTGCCATCGGAAAAATAGGTTCTGTCGAACTCTGCAAAATACCCGTTGACTGCAACCATCACATCCTCATTTGATGACAATTTCTTTCCAGAAACACAAAGCTTCAAGTTAGGGAACAGGAGAAAGTCACTTGAGGCTAAATCTGGTGAAAGCGGTTGATGAGGAATCAATTCATGCACCTCCGTCACTGTTATCGCTGATGTGTGGTATGATGCATTATCCTGGTAAAGAGCACTTTTTTGCGTGTCGGCCCTGGTCTTTTTCCAGCCAACGAAAGTTTCAAACGACCAACAATGAAGCATAATAGCGTACCTTTCCCCTTTTCCAGGTAATCTACGAGGATCATTCCTTGCGAGTCCCAAAAGAACAGTTGTCGTCACCTTCCCAGACGAGAAAATAGTCTTCGCCTTCTCCAGTGCACCCGATATAGCCCGTCGGCTTTAATCAGTGACGTCATAGTTTACTTGCAAGTATTAATGTCTTTATTTTCGAGCCAATGATAACAATCGTTTATCTTCTGTGGCGAGGCGTCATCATTGTAAACTGGAATAAATAAAAGGCTTTAAAAGACACGGCTACACATTGTGGATGATTTTTGTCGTTTGTATTAATGAAAATCATTTGTTCCTTCCTATTCATTCGGTAGCTACTTTTATTCTTAGGGAGTTTGACATATTTTGGAAGAATGTTTTTTTTTCACTCTGGAGAGTTTTTACTTTTTGATATTCGTTTGGAGGTATGGATTTATCTATTCCTGTGAACATGGAAGACTAGAAGCAGGTCTGCATTACGGAATGCAAATTATACTGCTGTCGCTTTTTTCCGCCTTCACTAGTATCATTACGATATTTTTTAGCCGATACTAGTGATATACAAGGCAGAAAGGCCGACATTCGTAAAATTTGTAGCCCCTACATCAGTCGACCTATATAGGTCTAGTGAAGAATAGGAAACTAGGATTCAAAGAAGCAATATACTTTATATTATGTTCGAAATATGGATTTACGTGATATGTTTTCTCCATCCCGCACTCCTTTGTTTCTCAACATTGGCCTTTGCTGTTAAATCTGTTCAATACATCATCTGTGGTAACTTCTGACATCATTGGTCAAAGCGGGACTGCTTGCATCCCATTATTTAGTAATCCCAATTTCATTAGCGTTTGTCCATTGCTTAAAGGCAAATATACGACACATTAACTCATTTGTAAAGTAATCAGACGTCTGAACCTGTTTTATATGTGTGAGTTCAGTTCTTTAAGGAATTGGAGGTGGGCAGGATGACTGGTTAATAATATGTAGTACGCTGTGGTTTCACTTGTTGTTTGGACTTTGATGTGTAATAATGGATCCAGGTTTCATCGACAGTGACAAGTCGATGAAAAATATCTTGCGGACTGCGATTAACCAACCAGTCATTGTGCTGAAATAATGTGCCGGATACGCTTTTGGTCGACTGTGAGCAACCGCCATATCCATCTGTCACATTGATTTTTCATAGCCAATTCTCCGTGCAGGATATTATGCACTCGCTCATTTGGGATGCCTACAGCCTCAGTAGTCAAACGAATTTTTATTCGACGTCTTGCATTACCATACCACAGGTTTTGGAAATGGGTACATTAATACACAAGTGCATGATATTCGCAGATAGTGCAGAGTCGGTGTGAATTACATCCAATTATGTTTTGATTTGTGCAGCACTTCAATCCCTCAAATGAAAATGTTTAACAACAGTACGAAACTCGGTGTTCTCCATTTTCAATCGCAGTCGACACACTGACTATTTGAGACGGCTGTCAACGATGAACTGTGCATTGAACAATGTTGAAAGCATTTATATGATCCTTGGAGTAATTATGCTTACCAATGATGAAAGTGCAACGAAAATGTTGCATTCCTTCATAGAAATTCACCAGACTTGCCGAACAACCCTAGTATTGCCAGGCGGTATGGAATCGTTGTGGTACCACATAGGGTTTGCTTAGAACTGGGTTGCCATCTGAGTTCTTGATATTCATACAAGTGGTTCTCTTCTCTCCAAAGGTCTCTTTAATTTTCCTGTAGGCAGTATCTATCTTACCCCTAGTGAGACAAGCCTCTTCATCCTTACATTTGTCCTCTAGCCATCCCTGCTTAGCCATTTTGCACTTCCTGTCGATCTCATTTTTGAGACGTTTGTATTCCTTTTTGCCTGCTTCATATACTGCATTTTTGTATTTTCTCCTTTCGTCAATGAAATTCAGTATTTCTTCTGTTACCCAAGGATTTCTATTAGCCCTCGTTTTTTTACCTACTTGATCGTCTGCTGCCTTCACTACCTCATCCCTCAAAGCTACCTATTCTTCTTCTACTGTATTAGTTTCCCCCATTCCTGTCAATCGTTTCCTAATGCTCTCCCTGAAACACTCTACGACTTCTGATTCTGTCAATTCATCCAGGTACCATCTCCTTAAATTCCCGCCTTTTTCCAGTTTCTTCAGTTTTAATCTAAGGTTCACAACCAATAGATTGTGGTCAGAGTCCACATCTGCCCCTGGAAATGTCTTGCAATTTAAAACCTGGTTCCCAAATCTGTGTCTTACCATTATACAATCTATCTGAAATATTGCAGTATCTCCAGGTCTCTTCCACATATACAACCTTCTTTCATGATTCTTGAACCAAGTATTAGCTATGATTAAGTTATGCTCTGTGCAAAAACCTACCAGGCGGCTTCCTCTTTCATTTCTTACCCCCGTTCCATATTTACCTACTACGTTTCCTTTCCTTCCTTTTTCTACTATCGAATTCCAGTCACCTGTGACTATTAAATTTTCATCTCCCTTCACTATCTAAATAATTTCTTTTATCTCATCACACATTTCATCAACTTCATCTGCGGACTGCTTTTACTACTGTGGTAGGCGTGGGCTTCGTGTCTGTCTTGGCCACAATAATGCGTTCACTATGCTGTTTGTAGTAGCTTACCGGCATTCCTAATTTTTTATTCATCATTAGACCTACTCGTGAATTACCTTAATATTAGCCTTCCTAATACTTAAAACTATATTAGATGTTAACAATGACACCGGTGGACAGACTATCATGAAATTACTGACCGTCGATAAAGTCACGAATATAACCGACAAGCTAATGGGCCCATACAGGAAAAGGTTTTTCGCCGGAAAATGCGGAAAACTGAAATTCAGCAAATGAGTAAAAAGTATATATTCAGTGACAAAAAATTAGTGTACGTACACAACATACGACATGAGTGTGGGATTTCTCTATTACGTAACACAGTTTTTGTGATTGTATCTTGCAGCTTTAGTTATTTTTAATTAAAAGAGATTTTAAAAGGACCGAAAGAACGTTTTGGACTACGCTACAGATCGTTCTGTTAGCACAGTCTTTACTTCGTAATCACTTTCGTTGACTTCGGCAACTCTCAACCAAAATCTCCAACCTAACCGAGATGATGCGCTACGATAGAGCCGAGATAATGACAAGAGAATGGGCTACATCACACTCGAAGTAATTTTATACAGATAAGGATCTCCATAACCTGTGTACGTCTAATATGAAAAATCTCCCAACTACTCTCCTCAAATAGTTCGCAATCTTCACCTGACCTTTTAACTGCTACTATTTCAGAATTAAAAACCGAATTGAAAGAAAACTTGGCTACCAGTCACAAAACTAGAAAAATAAAAATAATAAAAGTGAGAACGTTAAACAAGTTAGCAATAACCATAAACAGGAGATTCTACAGAAAATAAGAGTGAGAAAGGAAATTATTAATATTATCGACCGTTTAGGAACTCCAGGCTACGAAAGGGTTGAAACCACATATCGAATAATTGGTGGAAGAGTTAGTGTGTTGTAAGATTAAATCCAAACAATAATTAGAGAAAAATATATCGAAGCTAGGACTATATTAAGAAAAATTGCTTACTCTCGAGACAAATTGTGTCCTGTATTAGATGAAGAGTTTGTGCCCGTAGTACGGATAAAACAGTATCTGCAGCATCAGCAGAAACTTCGGACATGTGTTTCATATTTCATTCAAGCCTGCAGGCTATAAATACTTAAACAAAATACCACTATAGGGAAATTACCTACGAAGAAGTTCTTGGTAAAGAAACACAGGACACAAATCCGTATGAGGAAAAGAAAGGATGTGTATAATTACAGACCAGTGTCCTTGACATCGATTTTCTGCAGAAATCTAGAACGTATTCTGAATCTGATTATAATAAATTTCCTAGACACCGGAAAGCTTACGTCCATAAATCTAGCACGGTCTTAGGAAGCTCGTGTGAAACGCAGCTTGCCCTTTTCGCACGTTATATACTGCGAACCACGGATGAAGGGTGCCAGGCAGATTGCACTCTCCTAGATTTGAGAAAAGCCTTTGACACGGTGCTCTACTGCACACTGTTAACGAAGGGCCTCGTATGAGCATACGGAGTAGGTTCCCAGATATGTGAGTGGCTCAAAGACAGATACCAGTACGTTCTCGACGGCGAGCGTTGATCAGAGACAAGGGTATCGTCAGGAGTGTAACAGACAGCTGTTATTCTCTATAGACATAAATGATGTGACAGGCGAAGTGAACAGCAATCTGCGGCTGTTGATGATGCTGTCGTGTACGGGAGAGTGTCGTCAGCGAGTCACTGTAGGAGGATACAATTAACGCGAAGCGCGGACAACTGAGAAAAGGGCAGGAGTCAGTGAGGTACTGAGCCATGCCGACGCCGGTGCCTTAGTCAGCTGCGCTATGTTTGTCGGTTGAGGACCCAGGACACGAAGAGCTTCATCGAGGTGGTCCCACATATTCTCGATTCCGTTAAGCCTGGTGGTCGGTGGAGTACAGCAAACTCATCGTGGTGCTTTTCAGACCACGCACGTACACTGCAAGCTGTGTCAGAGATTCAGTTCTGCTGGTAGGTTCCGGGGGAAAACAAAGTCCATGTAGGTGTGGCAATGGTTCCGACGGATATTTCTGCTCATGCACTGTGCCCCTCCAGAACGACGAGGTCACGGCGGGAGTGTCACGATAACGTTTCTGAGACCAAAACGATCCTTCCTCCGGTCTTAACCCTGCCGTCGACTGTTGCAGGGTATTCACTTTCAGGTGAATCACGCCCTACACGCCAACGTCTATCTGTCACTTGAAAAGCCCGCTTGTCACCGTGCAGTGGACGCCCAGTCGCAGAACTGGCGTGGAAATTCCAGCCTTCGTCCCCGATAAGCAGCAGTCAGCATAGGTGTGTGGACCAGGCGTCTGCTGTGGAGACCCATACGCAGCATTTTTCGCCTAGTGGTCTTTGAGGAGACACTGTCGGTAGCCCCTCGGTTCACGTGCGTGGTCAGTTGCTCAACAGTTGCACGTTATTTACCTGCAGCCTTCTTTAACTCCTGTCATATGTGGCCCGTGGAGCACCACAACGGCCTCAACGTCGGTTCTGGACAGCGCCATGCACTGAGTGCTTTAAATATGGCAACACGCCAACATTTTACGAACTTTTCCGTTTCGAAAATGCATCCACCGGTGGCCCGAAAGGCAATGATCACGTGCTTTTGGATGTCACATAAGTGGTTGAGTTTCCGCATTACGCATACCCTACACTGCTAGTGCTGCCACCCGCTGTCTGTGAGTGGTTACTGCACATTGGCGTCGGACACAGGCGGTGATCACCTTAATGTGACTGGACCGTGTAGTTGCAAAAAGGAAAGGAAAAGGAAAGGACGCTAATCGGTACCAGGAGCACCGAAAATGTATACCAATTGCCTGTGCATGAACTCCGAGCGAAATAGGAGCAGCGGCGGTTTAAAAATTGTAAATGGTAGAATCATGGCTGAACAGTAAGTTTCTCGCCCAACCTGACGAAACATGTGGAGATTGAGAAACGAATGCATAACCGCTGGAAAAGAGTCTGCGGAGAGGAGACCTGTTTTCCTAAGGTTTAAAGAGCAATTTCAAGATTTGCGAGATAAAGGTTTAGATTACGTCGCAAATATTCCGAATTATGACAAAGACTGCACAGTGTATGGGAAGCTACTGGGATATCCCATAACCGTGGCACTAGTTCAGGGATTCAGCTACGCGAAGAGATTTTGAAAGTGCTGAAGTTTTTTTTGAAAATTGATGATAAATCTGTTCCCGACAAATGAATCCGGGTGATCAGTTACAAAGAAGGGGAGAATATATGTGAAAATAAATCTCTTCTTATGGAGGGACGTTTCAGACTTGTTCGAAACAACTGAAGCAACTGTACACCATTGCATGTTGATATCTGAAGCACGGAAGACTAGCTTTTTTACCAGAGGAAAGTCAAAATAATTGTGAAATATTTTTTTCTGAACCGAGAAGTGTCATAACTGGGTTGACATTTAAAACTGCAATGCTAGACTTGGAAATGGCTGCAAATTAAGCTATGGAAACAGTGTTCTCCGAGACATCAGTTGTAATTTTCATTTCAAGCAATGCCTCTGGAAGACATAAAAGAACTGGGATTAGTGGAGAGATACAGGGATGAAGAAGTAGTTCGATTCTCTTGCCGCATGTATGCTGTAGAGCACATCTTCCACCGGACTGCCTTGATGATCCATGGATGGTAACAGCGTAGCAAATGCCCAATGACGAAAATATCATGAGTTCGTAGACTATATAGTCAGTCAATAGATGGAAAATCTTAGTACACCATCTGAAATGTGGAATTGGTGAAGACAGGCAGTCGACCGAAATTATTTCGAAATAAATTCACTCTTAACTTGGCTTCAGATGCGTTAGGTAATACCTCGATACCTAACACAACTGTATTAAAGTTATCTGCGTTCAGAGAATTTATTTCGAGGTGATTTCGGTCAGCTTTCTACCGTCATCAATTCCATGCACAGGACCATGGATGCTGTCGAAGTTTGGCATAGCAAACGATACTCAATAAGGCAAAGGTATCTGAACCTACAATTTCTGATCAATACGCTAAAGGAGAATGCAATAAAATCAATACCTGAAATTAAAAAAAAAAATATCCGTTGATCAGCCTCTTCAGTGAAAGAGCTAAAAGATACTTATGTGTTGAAAAAGAGTTAAAAGATATATTAAGAACACGTAATGACTCGGTGGATTTAAGACGTTTAAAATTTACGACATTCCTACGAAAAGCTCGTAAAATAACACAGGAAGTAATGTTGTAGAATGGAAAAGATAAAAAAAAAATATATTTTTTAAAGCACGGCTATGCACTATGTGCATAGACAGTTTCAAGCCTAGATAAAATGTGGAGGGGCGTTCTTATTACAAAACGACAAGCAGAGCCTCCCCATTGTCGCGGCTTCCTTCGAAGGTCGGAGGACCCGCAACTAAAATGTATGTGGTCAGAAACACCGCGCTGATTCACGGGTCGCCAAGTCCACGGCAGCAAAATCCCATGACACCCTTCAAGAGGCGGCGAGGCATCTCGTACAATAGTTTTTTGAGAGTGAATTTATTCCTCGCTCCTCATGAGACGTCATCGAACTGATCTTCCTGCTTCTGGAGTGTCTACAGCGAGTATGAGGGAATCCCGAAACGTTACATCTTATTTTTGTTCTGCTCTCCGTTCCACACCTTCAAGGACCCACTTCTTTTCTGTGGTACTCGAACACTTGTACTTCTTCGATGTCATTTTCGCGACGGATTTATGTACTGTGCTTATGCTTTAATGAGAAAACACGGTAATTTTTCTTAGTGTATAGGGGTGAAACGATTATCTTAATAACCGATAAAACAATTCTAGATATCGAGTATTACGTACCAGCTGGCACTTCATTAGAAAATGTTTACGGGGCTGTCTGTTACGACAGTCGCTTCGGTTTATGGAATGTACCGGACACATGAGGTTTCTTCGATAAATAGAAGTTCTTACATGGGTCTTGACAACGCGATCGAATTACAAAGGTTCAAATAGTGAGACTCGACTGCGTGTAACTGCATAGGCAGATTTTCGGTCCCTGCAAATAATTGTAACGCAACTAAGGACATTATAGCGACACGAACGTCAGCCGCGTAAATAAGTCGTACACTAAGTGGACATCCAGCGGACGCAGGTAAACACTTCCTGTTATACCATGCCTCTGCTGCCTAGGTGTAAACACGGAGGACAGCAGGAAGTGCTCTACGACCACTAGCTGGACTCTAGAGCAGGAAACAGCTGGGGTCCTCGGTGGTCTAGTGGTAAGGGGTCTGGAACGTTCCAGCGCCTCGGTTGGGGCTATTCGCCCCAGCCGGGCCGGGGTTCTATCCCCGGCCGGCGCTGGAATTTTCAGATTTCCGAATACTAGCCTCCACCTCTGCCCTGGCATGTGGCGCATGCCGGGTACCCCCGTGGGGTCCGTGCTTCGGATCCCATGTGGAGCTCACTCCCACACTACAAACTAAACCTGATTATGCTGCTGCAAGCATTTTAATTCACACACACTTTCTTCATCAGACTTCATCTACATATATTTTAAGGTACTTAATACATCTCACTATCAAAAGAAACTGCATGGTATCATTTA
Source organism: Schistocerca nitens (assembly GCF_023898315.1). Classification (NCBI taxonomy): domain Eukaryota; kingdom Metazoa; phylum Arthropoda; class Insecta; order Orthoptera; family Acrididae; genus Schistocerca; species Schistocerca nitens. The sequence continues at coordinate 59,009,262 of NC_064625.1, forward strand.
TATTTGTAGGATTAAAACTATGAAATAAAAACCTTACAAAAAGAAATGAATAAAAGATTTTGTTTTCCATCGTGTGCTGAATACCAAAACATCTGCCATTTTCTTGTAGTTAACAACCAATATTCGAAAAAAAATTTATCATACTGATTCATATATTACATACTGTATTTCACACATTCTCAGTGCTGAAAAAACAGTAATTATTTCAAAATATTATATCAATAGCAAAACACAAGCCATCAATGTGTTCTTTTTAGTATCATGATTGACTATGTGATAAATAAATTCTGTATAAGAAATCGTTTCGTAACAGTTGACAATACCTTTTAAAAATACATTGTTTTCACTAAAATTGCATTTTCAAAACGAACACAGGCATTTTTTCTCAAATTATTCTAGGGTAAAAATGAGATGTCTGATATGACACAGGTCACAAATGAGACAAACTCTTTTTTTTTATGAAAAACGATATTTCTCGTTGTTTTATGTGATCTGAATGCTGAATCAAAGAGATAACAACATTAATAAGAGGAATTTCTTGGCGATTTTACTAACACGTCCATATATTTCGATTAATAGTTGTATGACAACCTCTCTGCCTCTACGTTTTGTAAAAGTATCTTGTGGATCAGAAAAGAAATTATATTACTACCTCCACAGGTTAAGTCTAGTTGAATGAAAGAGATTGTAAAGGCCGTAGCCGAAGATGCAGAATGTTACCTTCTCCGCAATGCGTTTGCCATCAGTAATGAGCGAAACTGTAAAATGAGAAAAAGGGGATGGCAAACGTCTATTATTGCTGTACTATTATATCACTAACGTTGCATTGCAAGAAACTTACTTACAGTTCCCCTTGCTGTTCAAAATTCCTTAACCCACAATACCGTGCGATTATTTTGGTACCATTTAATGTAACAGTAGCCCCGACACCTCACTGCGCAGAGGAAATTGAACCTACATTTCGTATTTTTGTTAATTAGAGAGACTGTCTGCCAGTATGGCTGTTCCTTTTACTATTAAATTCCGAGCCACATATCCATTTTTAATGCTTAAAAGTGCGGACAAAACTTTTAGTAATACTAAATTACAAAGAGGGAATGATGAATGTAACATGCTGCATACATTAATGTCACTGGAGATGTAGTTTGCATTTTATGTTACGAGAACAGAACTATTTTGTAACGCGTGAAATACACAATGATACGGTAAAAGACAAACCGAGCAGTGATGCCATAGTCTGGTTTGTAATAATAGTGTAAAGGAAGAAGTAAACAGCAATTAGACATTTAAGTCACTCAATTTTCGCGGTTCATCACTTTGCTGCTAGGTGTCACTACCAGTCCCTCACACAGTCAGTTATCACTTCGCTGCTAGGTGTCGCTACTAGTCCCTCATAGCCTCAGTTGTCTATAGTGCAGGGCTTCGCTACCAGAGGGCTCTATCAGCACCGGCGAGGACTCACTCTGTCGGCGTTTGCTGCTTCACTCCTCAACATCTATTCTAGCTGACGTGACTGCTAAATCTTCAGACTACACGAAAAAATAACACATATAATTTTGAGAGAACACACTAGCCACTAGAGATCGGTTGAAGAAATTCAACCCCTATTTATAACATCCATAGATGTAGAAAATAACTTTTGACAGTTTTCACCAGAACATACAGTTTGAATTTAAGATGCAACCACCGATAAAATACAGTGAGCGGCATGTTATCTAGAACTCGGCCAGAAATCAGACAGCAGTTGTAAGACTTAACAGGAAGCTGGTAGTTGATAGTTGAGAACTGAGAGAGAGAGAGAGAGAGAGAGAGAGAGAGAGAGAGAGAGAGAGAAAGGGGGGGGGGGGGGTTCTAGCCCCAGCTCCCATGTTATCCACTTTGCATACAGAATGTTTCACACGTCATGCTACACACTTATCGAGTCTGTAGATTGACCTACCTGATGAAGTTTTACATAGGAATCGATGTCTGGAAACGTCATCCAGCGACGCTACAGAGTATATAAGTTACAGGCGCTGCAGCCTGTAAAATATGTTCAAAAATGGCTCAAATGGCTCTGAGCACTATGGGACTTAACATCTGTGGTCATCAGTCCCCTAGAACTTAGAACTACTTAAACCTAACCTAAGGACATCACACACATCCATGCCCGAGGCAGGATTCGAACCTGCGATCGTAGCGGTCACGCTGTTCCAGAGTGAAGCGCCTAGAACCGCACGGCCACACTGGCCGGCTGTAAAATATGTGTATACAGGGAGATCCAATGAAGATGTTACCAATTTTCTATGGTGATGGAGATGGATAAATGTATCAATTTGAGGTTATGTCCCTATAACGGAAAATTAGTAGAGAAGACATCCCTGTTATGTTTGACAATATGTACCGGTAGTGTTGTAGCTAAAATGTAGGGCAGGAAACTTTCAGAGGTGGTAGTATGGACCGAAAGAAGAAAGCAATGTCCAGTACACATGGGCTGTAAAATGTATACCTTGAGAGCTTTAAGGACTTGTTCATCTTCGCTAGCATAAAACATGTCTCCACTATTGAACAAGTGCTCATAGCTCCTCAGGTATGCATTTTGTGGCCCATGTTTACCGGACATTTTTTCTTACTTTGATCCATACTACCACCTTTCAAAGTTAGCAACAACAGTACCAGTACTTGTATTCCACCGTGAGAGGTAAGATAACGATTTTCTCTTTTAACTTTCGACTCATTCGTTTCCGGTACTGGGGCCCTTACCTCAAATAGATACATAATCACGGCATCACACTCTATTTAAAACATTTGCCGGAGCTGGCGTCAGTATTTTGATGCTCCGTAGCCTCGTTAGATGACGTTTGCAGGCATGAGTTACTAGATAAAATTTCAAGCTCTAGAAATGTGAAACACTTTGTATAAAGAAAGCAACATACGAAACGAACGAGAAATTCGGGAAATTAATCGAAGATAAAGAAGAAATAGAAGTTGTTTCCAAACCAAACTTTCATTTTGCTGCTGCTGATCTGAAATTTCGTGGCATTTATTCGCTCTGAAGAGGATCGTTCAAACGATGGTCGAAATGTCGTTATTTTAGTTGTTTCACTGTTTTATAATGACAAGGCCTAGTACCCAAAATGATTTTCTTCAAGTTGTTGGTAGGAATTCTATCGCTTCTCTCCGATATTTTCAGTATGATATTAGTATTTTTTCCTACACCTAGCAACTTTAGTAGTGCTTGAAATGATGAAAATAGTACCTATTACTTTTTGATATGGAGACAGAAACGGTGTTTCGTTTTAATGATAACGATATACAGGAAAATCCAGCTATGTTTCTGCGAAGTTGCACAACGCCGAAATCCTGAAATACATCCGTGTATTTCGAATGTGGTACAACAGCTGTAGGTAGGAGACGAGGTACTGGCAGAAGTAAAGCTGTGTGGGCGAGGCGTGAGTCTTGCTTGGGTAGCTCAGATGGTAGAGCACTTGCCCGCAAAAGGCAAAGCTCCCGAGTTCGAGTCTCTGTCCCTCACACAGTTCTAATCTGCCAAAAAGTTTCATATCGGCGTACACTCCGCTGCAGAGTGAACTAATTCAGGAAACAGCTGTACAGGTACTGGAGAGATACAGGACGTTTCAAAATTCCCGCTAAAAACTTCTAGGGAACTGAGTGACGATATTTTGAAGTGGAACCCATGTATGGAAGCGTATATCCGTGCTACAGCCGTATAAATACATCTTCGCTAATGTGGTATGCAACAGGGTAATCATCACTGGAGGGGGGTTACTTACGTCGGATCGTATGATGTCATTTGACGGCTGTCCTACCTCTCTGAACTGGTTCGAGTCTCGTTCATGTGTCTGTGAGTGATAGAGCAACATTGCTGAGTACACTTTTGCCGAATACACCGACAAGAGTGTTCTGTGTGGCCAAGCTCACAGTACTGGAAGAGCTGCTGGTCGCCTTTATCAAGATCGTTGTCCACAACGCCTCACTCCTCCCCACACGCTTTTCGTTACATTTGCACAACGTCTTCGAGAAAGGGTGCCTTCACCGTCAGCATGTGCGTCTGTGGTGTGCCATAGAGACGCAGCGCACGCGAATTGGAAAATATATTTATATGGATATGGTGTCTGTTCTTTCGGACATGTCCGAAAGGACACTACGAATGTAGCGAGTGGACATACAAGGTGGGAATGTTGGTCTCGCGGAAGGCGTGCGCGAGATAGTCCCTGCAGTCCCTGTGCCCTCGGTGGCTCAGATGAATAGAGCGACTGCCATGTAAGCAGGAGATGCCTGGTTCGAGTCCCGGTCGGGGCACACATTTTCACCTGTCTTCGTTGATATATATCAGCGCTCGTCATCAGCTGAAGGTATTAATATCATTCTGATTTCGAATTGGAAAAGGCCCTCCTGTAAAAACAGTGTCTCTGAAGACCGATTTTTTTTGTTTCTTCGGTTATTAACGAGTGGAACTGTAGAACAATAGATGTATTGGGTCACATCTACTCTGAAATGCCAAAAACTGGTATAATAATGCGTATTCAAACACAGAGATATGTAAACAGGCAAAATATGGTGCTGCGGCTGGCAACGCCTGTGTAAGACATGTGTCTGGCGTAGTTGTTAGATCGGTTACTGCTGCTACAATGGCAGGTTATCAAGATTTAAATGACTTTGAGCGTGGTATTATACTCGGCGCAAGAGTGATGGGACACAGCATCTCCGAGGTAGCGATGAAGTGGGGATTTTCCTGTTCGACCGATTCACGAGGACACCGTGAATATCAGCAATCCAGTAAAACAACAAATCTCCGACATCGCTGCGGCCGGAAAAAGATCCTGCAAGAATGGAAACTGAAGAGAATAGTTAAGCGTGGCGAAAGTGCAACCCTTACGCAGATTACAGAAAATTTCAATGCTTGACCATCAACAAGACGGGTTACAATTTACCATTCAACGAAACATCATCTACATGGGCTTTCAGAGCCGAAGACCCACTCGTGTACCCTTGATCACTGCACAGCACAAGGCTTTACGCCTCATTTGGGCCCATCGGTACGAACATTGGACTGTTGTTGACTGGAAACATATTGCCTGGTTGGACGAGTCTCATTTCAAAATGTATATAGAGTATGGACGTGTACGGGTATGAAGACAACATCATGACTCCATGGACCCTGCATTTCAGCTACGGACTGTTGAAGCTGGTGGAGGTTCACGTCGTATGGCGTGTGAATTTGGAGTGATGTGGGACCCCTGATACGTCTAGATACAGCTCTGACTGGTGACACGTGTGTAAGCATCCTGTCTGATCACCTGCATCCATTCATGTCCATTGTGCATTCTGACGGATGTGGGTAATTCCAGCAGGACAATGCGACACCCCACAAAACCACAATTGCTACAGAGTGGCTGCAGGAACACTCTTCCGAGGTTAAACACTTCCGCTGGCCACGTAACTCCCCAAACATCATGTACGTTTCCAGTAAATTGTGTAGCCGTTGTCGTATTATAACTGATATCTGCGAATACATTTCATAATTCGTGACAGATCGTCAGGCGCGACTGCAGACGTCCGCAGCGTTTACCCAGGGGGCGTCTTGGCTACGGCAGCTCTGACGCCCACGAGAATAACCGGAGGTAGAGAGCGCAGCACGGCTAGTTTGAAGGACATTTTCAACTAGTGTTGCCAGAGGTGTCTCTTTTTAGAGATACGACGACTCGCCGCACGTAAGGGGAAAGCCAAATGCTAACATTTCGAAATACACTATCCTAGCAGTAAGTGTACAGGCACCTATTAGTGGACATCAATATGCAGTGTGTCCACCCTTTGTCTCTGTGGCGGCTTGAACTCTGCGCGGGACACTAAGTGGGGTGCCTGCCGACAATTTACGCACCACACACGGAAATAGTATCTACGTGTTTGTCTTTGTACATACCAGGCAATACATTGCTCAGCAAGATTGCCATGTCTCTCACAAATTTTGAACGTTTGGAGCACAATGGGGAGGTTCTTTAAAGCAGGTCGAGATTTTGACGATGTAACGAACCAACTGAACTGAATTTGGCACGATATCCGTCACGAGAGCATCCACTAACTTTATCAATGTCAAGCCGAATAACTGCCCGCGTAAAGGCCAGAGGTGGACCAACACGTTGTCGACTTATCAATTTGTGAAGCTCTTTCTCTTCAATTAATCATCCAGTTTTTCTGCAACTCTAATCATTCATTTGCCCCTACACGTACGTCACGTGTATCGATTTCCATCGCACTGGGGTATTTCCTCCGGGATACGTTTATTTTCCTTAGTGTGTAAATATATTTGGAGCGTGTCATTCAAAAACGTTTGAAACGAAATAGAGGGGAGCGAGTTGTTGTTAGGAGAACAGAACGTATTAGACTCGCGGATCATGTGGTGTTATTGGCACAGAGCGAAAGAAGTATGAAATGTTAAAAGAATTAAACAAGACACGTGAGTAAATTGGAGTGAGAAATAATAAGAAAAATGCAAAATGTCCGGTGGTAAGTGCACGAAGAGTAAGAACAACTATAATGCTAGGCAGGAAGATACAGAACAATTTAGTGTTTTTAGATAACTGCGACACGCTATTATGGACGACATTGGAAGTAATAAGGAGGTGAAAACACGTATAGCAATTGCCAACGAGACGTTTCATAACAGGAGGCTTTTATGTGGATGCGTTGATAGAGGATAAAATAGGCAGGCACAGTGAGAAATTAGGTGGTGTTGAGTCGGAGAACAGAGAGATATTTTAAAGGTAGTAGGATGAGGAAACACAATTGGCATGGACACTGAATGAGAAGAGATTGTTTATTGATGGATGGTATGGAGGGAATAGTGAATGGAAGAAGAGGAAGGAAAAGAAGAAGAAGAAGACGACGCAGAACGTACCAGGTGGTGGATAGCGTAAGGACAGTAAATAGTTGTGAGAAAACAAGAGGGTAACAAATGATGGGTCTGCATGGAGAGCTACATGTGAAGACCTGCCCTAGGGCATAACACTCATGATGGCGGCGATGGTGGTGGTGGTGGTGGTGGTGGTGGTGGTGGTGACGACGACGAAGAGGAGACTTATTTAGGACGTTTTCCAAGACGCCCATTTTCTTGTAATCGAAATTTAAACAAAAAAAATAGGCAGCATATAATCTGTACTCTAAAAACGACCGTGAAGTGCGTGGCAGATGGAACTTGCCACTATACCAGTTATTGGGACTTATTCCCACTCCACTGACGTATGGAGCGTGCGAATTGTGACGCTTAAAAGCCTCTGTGCGTGCTGTGCTTAGTCTAATCTGGTCTTCACTCTTCCTACAGTTACGATACGTAGGCGGTTTCAGTATATTCCTACATTCATCATGTAACGTGGGTTCTAGAAACTTTCTAAGTAGGTCTCCTCGCGATACTTTGCTCTTCCACGGTATAGTCCGTGTCTATCATCAACTGTCCGTTAGTTCAGTTCTTTGAACACCTTCCTGACATTCTCCTATGGGTCAAACAAACCTGTGAGCATTTTTTGCTGCCCTTCTCTGTAGAAGTTCAATATCCCCTGTTCGTCCTATTTGGTACTGATTGCAATTCCCCAGTATTGTACTAATGAACCGCACGCGATTTACCTACAAATATGCTTATATGATCGTTCCATTTCGTACCCCTACAAATTTATACACTCAAGTTTTTACACGAGTTAACAAATTCCAGCTGCAGCGCACTGAAGCTGTAGTCATCGGACTACGTAGTCTCATTTTGTGAAATGTTGATTTGTTGATACCGTCACTGTAGAATATTTGACTATGCTAACAGAGCCTCAACCTCACCTCTGCTTGCACGGCTTCGAACTATAAAAGTCCTCGGATGTGTTCCGTAACTTTTGGAGACAGATGAAAATCGGATGGGACCAAGTCGGGGCTGTGTGGAGGTCAATCGATGGCAGTGAACGAACTGCATCGGAGTGCTGCAGACGTCGCAACGCTAGGCTGTAGTTTGGCGTTGTAATGCTGACCAACTCTTCGAATTCGTGCTTTCAGTTTTCTGAGCTGTTTCTCACGCACCGACATAGTTACATCACACACCGCTATGTTACACGGTACAAATCGGATCCCCCTAGAAGCAGAGGGCTGCAGATATGTAGAAGAAAGATGTAGAATGTTACTAACGTTTTTTAACTGGAAAGCTTAAGAGTTTTCAAATAAAACATTTGGAGTAATTACTTCTCAGCACGCCCTTGTGTTATATGCACAAAACCAAGAAACTGTTTCCGAGCAAAGTATGCTATCCATTTTATTGAACATCTTTATAACGTACATCAGTAGTAAACCTTATGGTGATGGTGAAATTTAGGATTTATATTTACATTGAAAAACGATTTATCTGTGGCCAATACACAATTAAAATGGCAGTAGCCAGGTGGATATTAACTGCAATACCGCCCACATTGCCACGGTAAGTGGAAGAATTTGTTTACCGACACATGTCGCCATGTAACAGTCGCTCATGGTGATACATTAAAGAGTTCTCTGTCCCCACGTCAGAGAGCCAGTACCCGGCATCACTCTAACGAAATAAAGACGCAATTTCTGTGTGCCACATTTGAAGGTGAGTCTGTAAAGGCTACAAAACTAGCTAATGGAATTAAAAATATTTTAAAGAGTGAGTTGTTGTAGTTTTCCGTATTTATATTCAATACACTAGTCACAGGCTCTAGATCCTCTGTGTATATGCTTAATGGGTTGTGATACCATTTGAATTGTCGAGTGCGAGATGTGTCCCTCCGAGATTAATTTTGCCTGGGCTTTAAGCGACTCACCAGTCAGCATTTACAGAGCTGCCAACTACATCTCGCACCGGGAATATAATTAGGCTCAGTTTGAACCGCAGCTAAGGGAAGCGAGCGCAGATCGAACGTGAATTCGCAGTCATTCCCTCTATTGACTACCATTCGCCTATATTTAACATTTAAGGATTCCTTCGTAAATATTCCAAGTACACTTTCTCTGGGTATTTTACGTTTGTTTCCAAGCGCCTGACAGTTCAATTTCGTCAGAAACTCTGTGACACTCTCCAACGGATGAAACAAACCTGTGCCCATTCGTGCTGCCCTTCTTTGTATACATTCAGTATCGCCTGGCAGGCGTATCTGATTATTATCCAAGAATCTCGAGCAATATTGGGGGATGTGTCACACGAGTGATTTCTAAGCAATTTTTTGTACACATATTGTATTTTCCTAGAATTCCACCAACGAATGGCAGCCTGCCACCATCTTTCCCTAAGACTGCGTCTATGTGACGGTTCCATTTCAAATCTCTAGAAATTTTTACACCCAGGTATTCGTGTGAGTTGAGCGATTGAGAATTTGACTCGCTGACACTATACCCGTAGGATAAGGTTATTTCGTTTAGTGAACCGAACAATCTTACATTTCGGGAACATTTGAACCAAGTTGCCATGCTTTGCACTACAGTGTAATCTTATGAGGGCGTGGCTTCTTTCAGACAGTACTTCATTGCAGACGACTGCATCATTTGCGGAAAGTCTGAAGTTCCAAATAGACCGCGTAACCACCGCCCCCTTCTCCCCTCCAAATTGCTATCTGAAGACTGGAAGTCCCATATGTAAACCACCTTCAGAAGTTCGTTTACTTTCCGTATCAGTTAATGTGTTAAAAACTTGACCTGAAGAAGCATGGCCTTCTGCAGTTGAAGACGCTCTGTTTTAAGAGAAGCTAGCTTTTCGAAAACATCTGAATGTTTATGTAATGAACTAGGTGTTGTACAATGCTATAATTTTTCAGGTACATTCAACGATATGTGTGAATACTGTCTGACAAATGTGTTGCGAATAGAGTGAGTTGTAAAGAAGTAATAAATTCAAAATTCATGCCTGATGCTGACGCCTTACTGCATAAACAGCTAAAATGTGGGAGTGATAAAAGTCTTTTTTCCATTCATCATTCTGTCAGGGATGTCAGCGGGAAAAAAAGTTTCGCAAAGTTTCAAAATTATGCGTGAAGTTTGTTGGAAGTCACCAAATGCACGGTGAATATAATCTGGATAATTTTCGCGCCATGTAACTATGCTGCCTTAGACGAGTACGCAGTTTCTAACTTTTAACGCCCGACTTATTGCGTTAAACCTATGCCTTTAAATGAGGGACGGAAGGAGGATTGTATTTAATGTGCCACCGATGTCGAGGTCATCAGAGACGCAGCAGGAAATGGCACTGCGTCAAGGAAGGGTAAAAGAAGTCCGCCGTGCCCTTTTAAAGGAACCATTCCGACATTTACTTGGAGTGATTTAGGAAAATTACGGAAAACATAAATCAGGGTGGCCGGACGCGGATTCAAACCGTCATCCTCCCCAATGGGAGTATCGTAGCTAGCGTTTCCGCTCTGGATCATGGGATTCCGGGTTCTATTCCCGGCAGGGTTGAGGACTTTCTCCGCCCGAGGACTAGGTGAGTGTGTTGTCCTTATCATTTCGTCATCATTCGTGAAGGTGGCGAGATTGGACTGTGTAAAGATTAGGGCTTTGAACAGGCGCTGATAACCGCGCAGTTGAGCGCCCAACAAACCAATCTTCATCATCATCATCATCATCATCAACCAGTGTACTAACCACTGCGCCAGCTTGCTCGGTATACATTTAAATGAGTAGATTATGTCAGCATTTTTACTATTTACATTGACTTCATTCTTCATAAATGAAAGCATGAACTACGAGAAGACAAAGGAATTGGGATAACGAATGAGAAATACCTCATTGTGCTTCTGTTTGTAGATGACATGATTCATGTGAATGAAATGACCTCCAAAGATCTATATACCACCTGAACGAAATACGCAACGAATACAACTTTAAAATTTCTAGTAATAAAACGAAAATAAGTGCACTCCGAGGAAAATATTCAGTCAGATTAAAACTAGTTTTGGATAATCCTGCTTTAGAACAGGTCTCTTAAACTTTCATTTAGGGTACGCTGTAAGATCTTATTTTTACTCTGATACTGAAAATAAATTACACAAATTCTAAGCTGTCTGTGGCACCATAATCCGAACATTGGGCAATAAAGTACAAAAAGAGATTGTCCCGAAATTCTATTAAGTGGTCGCGGTTCCTGTGTTATGCTATGAAAGCGAAAACATGATTAAAACAAAAAAAAAAAATTCAGACGGCAGTGATGAGGTTCCTAAGAAATTCGAAGGGCTGCAGAACAAGAAATGATCAGGAATGAAGATACTAGAGAAAAATTAAGTATTTTCAACAGAAACTAAAAAATTCAAAAATATCGTTAAGACTGGTGATAATGCTAATTCCCAGACTTCCCCAAAATATTCTGAACTACAAGCGGAATGGGAGAAGTGATATTGGAAGGCCTCGGACGTGGGAGTAATTTCGTTTGAGAGACTATCCCGCGTGGAGACTACTGAAATACATTATAGAATTCTTAAGTTATACACCAAAATAAATAAGTTTTAATGTAGTTTACGTTCACTGATCTAAAGAAAAAAAATTTTTCTTCCTTTCTAAAGTGGGGTATGTTCTTTCTCAGGATTCAAACTGTCTCCATGCCAAATTTGAACAATATCTGTTACGCGGTTTAGTCTCGAAAACGAAACAGATTGTGTTACAAAGTAGAAAAACAACTGAGAGAAAGAAGTGGCGTCAGTTTCTGCAGGACGCGGCCATCATTTTGCAGGACAATGTTCGGGCAGGCTTGGTTCAAGACGTGACTGATATGATTGGAATATGAGGATGGGAAGCGCCGCACCACTCACCACACTCCCCGGACTTATGCCCTCGTGAGCTCAGCTTGATTCCTAACGTGAAGAACGAACTTTGGGGTATTCGTTTCGGAGCTGTTATGGAGATTCGTCGGACAATAGACCGCTCCATTCGAACTACCTATACAACTGGCGTAGCTAGGGGTATCTTGCTCTTTCGACATCACTGGCGACGGCCTATATACGAGAGCTGTTCAAAAAACATCCGACCTTTTTTAATTGTTGAAATCAACAATGGTATCAGAGCGTGCGTGCGCTCATGTTTTCAGGCATACATAGCACACATACCTGATTTCCTCCACTACTTCGGAGCGCTTGTAAGTGGTACACGTTGGATTTAGTAATGTTAGCGAAATGACGTCGTTGCATCGCATTTGGCTTCAAGCTTGGCGATTCTCAAGTTGAAACCATCATGTGTTTGTGGGCTAAGTAATGGGTACTACACGGCTAAAGGAGTGGTACAACCGTTTCAGAGGTAGCCGCTAATCAATGAAGACAGAAGCCAGTTAAGGTACGCACTCAGTATCCGCAAATCAGGTCGTTACTGACCCCGCAAGATCCCTGGTGAAGCAGAATAGACGAATCACTATCACAGAAGTTGCAGGCTAATCTAAAAGCCGTAAATTCAACTAAATAACTAGGTATTACAACAACGAACAACTTAAATTGGAAGGAACACATAGAAAATGTTGCGGGAACGCTAACTAAAGACTGCGCTTTATTGGCAGGACACTTAGAAAACTTAACAGACCTACAAAGGAAACTGCCTACACTACGCTTGTCCGTCCTCTTTTAGAATACTGCTGGGAGATGTGGGATCCTTACAAGATAGGACAGACGGAGTACATCGAAAAAGTTCAAAGAAAGGAAGCACGTTTTCTATTATCGAGAAATGATACGGGATTTGGGCTGGACATCATTAAAAGAAAAGTGTTTTTCGTTGCGACGGAATCTTCTCACGAAATTCCATGCACCAACTTTTTCCTCCAAATGCGGAAATATTTTGTTGACACCGACTTACGTAGGGAGGAACGATCACCACGATAAAGTAAGGGAAGTCAGAGCTCGTACGGAAAGATACAGGTGATCATTCTTTCCGTGTGCTATACGAGATTGGAATAATAGAGACTTGTGAAGGTGGTTCGATGAACCCTCTGCCAGGCACTTAAATGTGATTTGCAGAGTATCCATATAGATGTAGGTAGAGGTGTTCACATTATTTTTCCTATCCCCTGTATGTGCATATCGCTTCCCACGAACTTTGTTACCTCAATGTCGATATCTGCTCCATTATCGAAATATGTGAGCTTACTTATATTATCTGTAATGTTAATATATAACATGAACAGTAAGGCTCCCAACACACTTCCCTGTGGCACAAGTGGTTACTTTTACACGTATAGATGAACTCTCCATTCAAGATGAGATGCTGTGTCATCCCTACAAAAATATTTTAGTGGCCGTACTTTAAATGGTACAGGCAAACGGTCAACTACAATTGCTGTTAACTGTGCGGTAACCTTTAGTGTATCAGAAGCGGATTAGGAAAATTGTTTCAAATGAGTATACGCACTCGTATTTCGGCAGGTGCACAGTTTTGCATTTCAATTTTTGCACATTTCCCAGATACTTTTTCGAAAATTTCGAGCAAAACAAATCGAAATGTTTATTACATCATGAAACAAAGAAGAAGCAAATGCGGGATCCTAAAAACCAATCGAAGATCACAGCTTGCAAGGGGAAACGTCAAGTAGGATCGTTAACATCTGCAGAAAGGGGCGGAGCTTACACGCCTCCTACGCTTATTTTTCCACGAAAGAAGAAGCAGAAAGAATTTGACTTAGGACTGGCAGCAGGAGGTTGCGCTGAGGTCCACAGCACCGCATGGATGGCCACAAAGTCATTCTTTGTATGGTTTCGAAAATTTGTGGAATTTTCTAAAGCATCAAAGGACTTCCCAGTTCTCCTTATATTAGATGGCCACTCCACACATAACACGAACATTGACGTTATGGACTACGCGAGGGAGAGTGGCGTTTCGTTGCTATCTTTACAACAAATTGCTCTCACTGACGTCAGCCGCTTGATGTTTGTTTTATGAAGCCTTTAAGTCTTCGTTATAGTGATGAGCATCGAAAATGGCTACGTAGCCACGCAGGGAAAGTCGTAACTATCTTTCAAATTTCAACGCTTTTTGGTTCAGCTTTCGTCTAAAGGGTGACAATGAAAACCGCTATTAAAAGTTTCGAAGCTACTGGAATATGGCCCACGAACATTGCAGGCGCCGTCTATGTAATACCCGTCACACTTCAATGAATTTACCAATACGTTGCATTGTTTACTATAGACCACGAATCAAGTAAAGTAAAAAAAAAGCTCTGCGTCTATTGAGATCATGTTTCAGAGTTAAAGAAGCTCTAATAAGTCGCCTACATATTACAGTTGCTGCCGAAAGAGGAGAACCACTATTTTCCCCCAGCGGAAATATAGTTAAAATTACGCTTCTATTTCGGCGGTTACTAAAAATTGTAGTGGAAGTTACATAGTGGACTCTCCCCTCCACCCACCAGAAACGTAGTTATCGTGGCTGTTGTGCAACTTTTGTACACAGCTAGAGAAAGTGTGTTAAATATGGTGCGGACGGAAACACTAGGCTACGCTACAGGGCAATCTGCTCGCACAACGTTTACTCGGCATTAATAATCGTTGGCCTAAACAACTCTCATTCAAATTACCCCCTTCCAACCTAATTTAGATCTCGGGCTACACTACCCATCGGCCTGTCATCACAACCAAAATTTCATTGGGAGGGGGGGGGGGGGGAAGGATTTCCTGTATCTCTCTCTAGGCCAAACTGTCAGATATTGTAGATTGATTGTCAGTCTCAACTACAAGATTTACTAATGATAAACACTTTTGAGGCGGCTCATAATTTTAGAATAGTTCTCTTCGTCTTACTTGGCATAAATTGTTCGCTGGCGTCCCAGCAGCTAGCTCCCTCAGTGTCTGTTGTTGTCATAGCAGACCGAACGCACCGCACATCCGACACCTTCGGAACCACTCACTGGCCAGTTAGCGACTGAGCCGAGCACTGTTTACAGAGTGAAATGAAAACTATGCAAAGATGTACACTCAAGTGGCACGACTAAGTAGCGCGCACACACACACACGCACACAGTAATATCTGTGGAATGTACATCGACACGCGCAGAACGAAATTCTTCTCGCGAACGTACAGCGTCTCCGAAAAAAATCTCGTGACTATATTCCGGCGTTACGGCCAGGTTCTCGTTCAAATGAGCATAAAATGGTACATTTGGAAATTTTTTTGAGACAATGAGAATACATTCGAAGAATCTGTTTGGGAATTACGAGTGATCATAGTATGAGCTTTATTTTAGATTTTCAGAAAAAAACAGGAACAAAATCGCGCCCGTAATTATGATTTGATCAAGGGCCTGCGAGTCTCAAGTACGCAGACTGCGTGCAGTGTGGCCCCTCAGATGACAAGTTTTATCTCCGGGTTCGGCATGTCAGGGGCAGTGACAACGAAGTGGCCGACGCTCTTAGCCGTATGTTCGCGTGAGAGTCTGGGGAAGGCAAGGGCACTTAGCTGACAAACAGGCTGAGGACCCTAGGTGGGGACCGATTCGGCAGCAGTTGGCGGATGGCGAGGTTGTTACTGGCTATTGCCTTCGTGGGGGCCTCTTGTGTAAAGGGGGAGACAACCTAGGTGAAGTGAAGGTCTGAATTCCACAGGAAATAGTTAGCATGGCACTCAGATATTTCCATGATTCGGAGGTCGGGGGTCATTTGGGGTTCTACAACACCTTGAACCGAGTTCGGGAACACATGTTTTGGCCCAACCTATATCGCGATGTCAGGCGATATGTTGGTAACTGTGTCCAGTGTGAGCGCGGTAAGCCCGATTTGGAGCCGCGCGGAGAAATACTACAGTCGCTTAGGGAGCAGTGTCCTCTGGACCGCGACTCAAAGATCAAAATGACGATCGATGGAAACTGGCGCCAGAAACGCACCAGCTCACTCTATTTCATCCCCTTAGGGGTTCACTTTCCAAAAACACAGAAACACGTATTTTCGTATTTGTAACCTTGAAGTCAAATACCAATTTTCGTAGATGTAGCCTTAAAAATACTTTAATAGTTCTTCCATAATTATTTATCTCAAAATGAAACGTTCACCCACTATTTCACCTCATAGATGTTAAATTTCCAATAATACTGGAAAACATATTTCTTTATTTCTGATCTAGAAACCAGATACAAATTTTCGTATGTATAGCTTCAAAATTACCTTAATAGCTACATTTTTCATAAATCCTTTCATTTCCTGTTTCTCCCTCTTAGAGGTGGAATTTCGAAATATGCAGTATTAGCAGTATAATATCAACACCCTTTCCAAATCTCAGGGTTTCTTTTCCTTGGCGGTCTGGACTGGGTGAATTTAATAGTAACAGGCCTCCACACACACCCCCACCCCACCCCACACCTACCAATGCCCCAGCCACCTCCTGGGGTAATTTCTGCGGACGCCCTTGTTCCACTGCACTCATATTTTGCCGACGACCTAAATTTAGCAGCGTGGGAGGGATAGTGTCGTGCAATAGACAGTATACTCAGTAGACAACGAATTGTTCGTTGTGAAATCAGCGACATAGGAACCGAGACTGAAGCAGAAGGTGCTGAAGGTGAAGCACACTAGACTCGTGTCTACCACGGCTTCAAATAGTATCGATTTACCATGAACGGAAGTTCCGAAAAGTGAGCAAATAATTTTACAGTAAATTCAGTACCGATGGAGAGGACATACAACGAAAAACATTTCTAAAAAATTTCTGAAATAATGAAACATTCCACTTAAGTCGCGCGGCAGAAAACGCAGTGAATATTCTAGCATTTAAGACGGAAGGCCCCACGTGTTTACGCAGGCTTACGACAAAAATTGTTGAAATGGCTCTGAGCACTTTGGGACTTAACATCTATGGTCATCAGTCCCTAGAACTTAGAACTACTTAAACCTAACTAACCTAAGGACATCACACAACACCCAGTCATCTCGAGCTCCAGCTTACGACAGATCGCAAAATTCGCCAGAAGGCGTAAGCCAACCTCGTGTACTGCCATCTGTTGTTGATGTCAAGCATCAAGGTCTCAGTAGTACGGCTTTGCACTGGAGAGTAGTTGCTTTGTAAGCACTCCGTCTTCAGGCCACGAGTGGCCTACTGGGACGGGACTATCCGACCGCCATGTCATCATCCGTGGAGGATGCGAACAGGAGGGGCGTGGGGTCAGCACACTGCTCTCCCGGTCGTTATGATGGTATTCTTGACCGAAGCCGCTACTATTCTGTCGAGTAGCTCCTCAATTGGCATCACGAGGCTGAGTGCACCCCGAAAAATGACAACAGCGCATGGCGGCCTGGATGGTCACCCATCCAAGTGCCGACCACGCCCGACAACGCGCTTAACTTCGGTGATCTCACGGGAACCGGTGTAACCACCGTGGCAAGGCCGTAGCCGCAGCTATTTTAGAATAGTTGCTTACGTTTTATAATTATCTAGTTTAAGGGGAAAATGTAAAAAAGACGATCGTCATCGAAGCTACAACTAAACTGAGTTTCTGGTTAGGTATCAAGTGGTCTTGTGTGCGAGCCTGAATTTTTAATCCTTTGCGGTGGGAATGATTCAAACCCGTCATGTTCTTCTTATGAGGTAGGCTATTTATTTTGCGCACAATGATCGTTTGTAGTTGTGTTGAGTTACTGCCTTGATAAGTTTTTGGATGGCGCACGTATCATAACTGTGGTCTGCGCTTGCGCTTAATGGCTGAAGGTGAATTAGCGTAATGAGTAGTAGCGAATGTTATAGTAACACGTTAGTAAATTATTTCGGGTGAATTACGTTAGTCGTGAACATATCTACTTACGACTGCACGTTTGTAAATAATTTCAGGTGAATGAGGAAATATATAGTAGTGAACACTGCATTAACATGTTTGTAATTAACTTCAGGTGAATTAAGTAAGTCGTGTAATACTATCCGTTTACGACTACATCTTGGCAACTACTTTCAGGTGAATGACGTTAGTCGTGTAATATTATCCGTATACCAGTACAGCATGTGGGACAATTACGTTAGTCGTGGAATACTATCCGTATAAGAGCTTGATGTCCCGGAATTTGCTTCAATTTTGGAATCCACGAAAGAACTGGCAATTTTCCTCTTCACAGCTTTCCATATAATTTCTATTACAGTGATTCAGTCTTGTCTGCCACTCGACTCTTCTGACCGTGAAATAAATTACACCACTCAGGTGCTTATTACCCCTCCGTGTTTCCATTTGTCGATATCGCGCATAAACACTCACATGTCTCGAAGTTGCTATGGACCATGACGTAACGACACACTTTTCTACGGCGACACTGCAGTTTACAGATAGAAAAACCGATCAGTTAAAACGATATCGGTATTTTAGATCTGTATAACCGCTGTG